>NC_088857.1:31730363-32930363 GCF_963853765.1 Magallana gigas | reverse complement strand
CAATGTCCAAGCCGGTTTCGATACAATCAGAGCCAATGCTGTGGCCAACGAAAAACTGGACCTCCTCTTTAAGTATATAAAGCGCAATTGGATAGACAGTTCAACCTTTCCTCCATCCACCTGGAATGTATACCGAAAGGAGACCCGGACCAACAACGACTGTGAAGGCTGGCATCGAAGAATAAACCATTGTGCCATGGAGACAGCCCCGCCGATGTACTGTCTTATTCCTATATTATTTAGCGAAGCAGAAAAATTGCCACTCCAGAAGCAGATGGTAGAGGACGGGTCATTGCAACGCGTTCAGCGAAAAGACGTAAGAGACCGCCAAAGACAGTATGAGGACCTATGGGGACAATTCGAAGAAGGCCACCTCACGGACACCCAGCTCCTCCGCGAAAATATGTGGACCAAGCCGCCTTTAGGACCGAATAAATTACGCGTAAAAGAGACACCGTGTTAATCAACCGCGAGTGAAAGTCGTTTCTTCCAAAAACTGTATGTGGACTTAGATTTAGGAAAAATAACTATATTTGTCACTTGTCCATTATATTTGCAATTGTAAACTGAGTCTGGGCCCTGGTAGGGCGTCGTGCTTAACACGATAAGAACAGTTTGCAATGCAAATTATTACTGGCATTGATACATATATGATATTCTAGTATTACACTGTACATATGTTTTGTTTATGTTTCTGCATGCTCTTGCAAACAAGTCGTTTTGTTTATAATACTAAATATAGGTTTAAAGTTGTGTTGAATGTGATGTAACATGTGTATATATTTTCATAATTAGATATTTATATTTAACGCTCAATTTTCGTTGTATTGCAATGTGAGAATTGTGCATGTTGTATGCGATATGTGATAAGTAAAATTCTTTGAAGACAGTTTAGAAGCAGGACAAAATTCTCACGGGACCTCGATCAAACCGACACACAGCTCCTCTGCGAAATTGCGGAAATATGTGGACCAAGCCGCCTCTATAAATAAACATTCTTGTTCTGAGTAAATGGCACCGTGTTTATCAACCGCGAGTGATTCTTCCAAAAACTGTATGTGGACTTAAATAGATTTAGGAAAAATAACTATATTTGTCACTTGTCCATTATATTTGCAATTGTAAACTGAGTCTGGGCCCTGGTAGGGCGTCGTGCTTAACACGATAAGAACAGTTTGCAATGCAAATTATTACTGGCATTGATACATATGTGATATTTTGTTTAACAATGTTCAGGTACTGGATTAGTATAGTATTTATTTTAACATTCTTCATGTAAGTTTAACTTTGTTCAATATAGTGTAGCATTATTATGTTCAAATGTGATACTTTATTGAATGTGATCAGTGTTTCATTTATATGATGTATATTTATAGATGTATGATATTTATTGAGATAAATAAAATTTCAAAGGGGGGGGGGGTTAACATGCATATTTTTTAAACGTACTTTATCAAAAAAGAATTTCAGCTGAATATGCATTTAATTATTTCGTACAAATTCTTTAAATCGCATTTTCACGACAGGAATTTGAATGATAAATTTTCTATTTGAAAAAAAAAAAATATTGCCAAGAAGAATTCCATAGTGTTAATCCTTATTGAAATCAAATTTTTACAACCTAATATGAATCATTTTAAATTTTTTGAAAAAAATCATTAAATGGCTCTAAAATGAGGTGGCCTCCCCGTGGCTAGAGCCGGGCAACGTTATTTCAAATTATATAACGGCAAACTGCCTCTTTTTAAAATGAGACAAGATATACATCGATGTTAGAGTATAATCTAAATCGGGTCAACCCATTTCCTAAATATAATCCAAAGCAAACTTTGGTGCACTCGTAAAAATATTAATAATAAAAAAAATTTGAGGTTTGTATTTTGGGGCGCTCGGAATAACAATGTGTACTTTTAATGAGATTCCATCGAAGATTAATTAGGACTAATAAACAAAACCATTTTGGGGCGCTCGTGAAATTAATCCAAACATGGGTACTCATACACCAACGTTGATTTTAGTTCAAAATAGAACAATCTCATTTGGGGGCGTTCGTGTAAATGATGCATATTTAACGTAAAAGTGAGATTCTCCAACGTACATTTTAAAGCAAAATCAGGTTTCAAATATTTATAACACATGTAGTCAAATATTAACTTTATAGCAACATAGAATGCTGATTTGAGAGCAAAGTTAGGTAAAGTTATGTTGGGGCGCTCGTGAAAATGATTTCCTAATCATAAGAAAGTTTTCTTATAAATCGTAGGCAACTTCAGAGCACATTCGTAAAAATAAATTCAACAAAATTCTATGCAGAAAGACATAATCAGGAAAATCATTTTGGGGCGCTCGTGAAAACGATCCCAATTTTAGTACAATATTGAAAAATCCAATTTTTGGGGCGCTCGTGCAAATTATTCATGACGTAAGGTGTAATGATACAACAAGTTTCTATACAGAAAGACATAATCAGGAAAATCATTTTGGGGCGCTCGTGAAAACGATCCCAATTTTAGTACAATATTGAAAAATCCAATTTTTGGGGGGCTCGTGCAAATTATTCATGACGTAAGGTGTAATGATACAACAAGTTTCTATACAGAAAGACATAATCAGGAAAATCATTTTGGGGCGCTCGTGAAAACGATCCCAATTTTAGTACAATATGAAAAAATCCAATTTTGGGGCGCTCGTGCAACTTATTCATGACGTAAGGTGTAATGATACAAAAAGATTCTATGCATATAGACATAATCAGGAAAACTATTTTGGGGCGCTCGTGAAAACGATCCCAATTTTAGTACAATATTGGAAAATCCAATTTTGGGGCGCTCGTGCAAATTATTCATGACGTAAGGTGTAATGATACAAAAAGATTCTATGCAGATAGACATAATCAGGAAAATTATTTTGGGGCGCTCGTGAAAACGATCCCAATTTTAGTACAATATTGGAAAATCCAATTTTGGGGCGCTCGTGCAAATTATTCATGACGTAAGGTGTAATGATACAAAAAGATTCTATGCAGATAGACATAATCAGGAAAATTATTTTGGGGCGCTCGTGAAAACGATCCCAATTTTAGTACAATATTGGAAAATCCAATTTGGGGCGCTCGTGCAAATTTTCCAAGACGTAAGGTATAATGATAATTTTATTTTGGGGCGCTCGTGAATACATTTGGGGCGCTCGTGAAACGTAATTGGGGCGCTCCAAAAAAAATTTGGGGCGCTCGTGCATGGGGCGCTTTGGCTTTGGGGCGATACGACAGTAACCTGAGATGGGATATTCACTCATTTTACCGCGTCGTTGATGCGAAAATAGTCATCTTTATTACACATGTATAAATAGCAATTTACATCGTTTTACATTAATGAATAACGGAAAAATAATGCTTCGGGTATCATCTCATATAAGAATTATCTTACTTAAGATATGAAAAACGTGATTCTAATTAGTAAACAAACTGTTCTTTTATCGTGTTTTTAATACTAGGTTTTCCCGCACTCATGCGCAGTGGCGTTTCAAATGGCCGATCACAGTAATATTCATCAGACGTGTAGCAAAGTTTAGAGACAAATAAGTAAAGAAAGGATATGTTTTACGGATCTGGAGTTTGTGAAACGTCTAATTATAAGAGGCATGATGTATATTTTTACTAAAACTCGTCATAGAGTTTACTCCGAATACGCCACATATACCTTTTAAGAGACTCACACACGGTTTGAGATCAAAATATTCATTGTTTACTTAATAAACCCAAAGTAAACCCACATTGGACACCTAGAGAAAACCCTGATCAGATGTATACCCCTTAAAGCAGACGCTACATGTTTAATTGGACCCAAAGTTAACCCAGAGTGGACACAGAGAGTAAACCCAGTCAGAAGTATACCCCTGAAAGCAGACGCTAACCGTGTATTCGGAATATGCAAAGGGTAGGAATTACAGGCAGTAGGTTGGTAAGATAAAATATTAGTCTGCTTCACACTCCAGTGCATACAATTGACCTCAAAAGCAATTTCAAAGTAAACCCAAAGTAAACCCTGAGTGGACCCAGACTTTCAAAAAGTAAACCCAAAGTAAACCCGGGGTTTAGTTGGTGTTTACTCTGGTGTAAGGTTGGATCTGATCGGTACTGTACGTACTGATATTTTTCAAACGATGTTCACTATTTCATCAATGGTGTATCTGCAATAAGCTGGTTTCTTTGTAATAGAAAATGGCAACTTTAACAGGACAGGGAAGGTTCTAAATACCAAGTCCACTATTGGTGCTGCAATTTCATTTGAGCATTCCTCCATTTCTTTCATCCACATTTGTAACTGTGTATCAGTCGTTCCAGCTATCTACATATGTAATATTTTTTGATTAATGTTAAATTGCATTGACACGAAGTTAATCGTTGATGATTACGTAGAATCACCTCTTCTTTCATAATTCCTACAACATAAAAACAAAATTATGCAATATGGCCAAATTTAAAGAGACTTACATGTATAATGATTGATTATAAACAAGATGATCGAAATGTTACCGTTGGGGGTTGCCTTATTGAGCCTTTTCAGGTCACTGCACTTTTTAGTTGGAAGAAATCATATCAATACGTCAAATATTTGGTGTTCAATTGAGTCGAAACTTGCTTTCAAGTATGATCCTAACATGCACTAAAGTATTTTACTTGTACATGATACTTGTACATGTATATTGTTGTTTACATATTAATAAAAGTTATCTTACTACTTTTTATTTCTTTTTGATGTCAAACTAATAGCTGACTTGATTAGAATAGCATCGGTGAATTGTCGAGGCCTACATACATCTTCTTAAAGGCAATACATGCTTAATGTTTACAAAAACAAGGTTATTCAATATTATGTTTTAAGGATACACACTTTACAACAGAAATTGAACCATTTATCGAAACGTATATTAAATTCATTTGGTCATTTTGTCTCCTTTTTAACAACAATTTTAAATTCAATATACAAAGTGAAATTGAAGATAATGATGGAAATCTTTTAGCGATTGATATAACCGTCGAGGAAATTCGAGCTACTATTATTAAATTTACGGTCAAAATTTTGACAATCCTTGTTTTTATACTCTGTCCCAAGATATTTTGGATTCACGTTTGGCTTAATTGTTTGTTATTTATAAATACCTCAGGATTCAAACGATGTTCATGCAAAAGTATGAAAAATTTCCATGATTTCTCAGTCAAAACGCCCCTGTTAGCTTATCAGGTTTCAATACAATGCTAAAAAATGTGATGTCTACGGAGATTTTGCATTGCAGCAAGCCCGGATGATAACGTTCATTGACTTAACGGTAACGCACGAGAGGCCCGAAAAAAAGTTCGGGAAAAGTTTTAGCGCAATATTTAAGAAAATGGATGCAGATCAATTGTTTACCTTTCAAGCAGCAATTAATGGCCATAACTTGGTCATCACTGACCAAGCTGGGACAGGCAAAACATACATAACAAAAGAAATTGCAAAACACATTAGGTATACTCAAAAATAAAGAAGTATCAATAGTCTGCTCTACAGGCATTGCAGCAACACATTACCAGGATTTGAAAGCCCAGACACTTCATAGGTGGGCTGGCATAGAAGACGGCAGATATTCAAATGCTGAAATTTTGCATTTAATCTAAAACTTTTCCCGAACTTTTTTTCGGGCCTCTCGTGCGTTACCGTTAAGTCAATGACATTCGGAACACGGGAAGAGTTATCGTTCTTAGCATAGATGTCGCTGTGCAGCTTACTTCCGTAGCTTCTACTTGGAACGTTTCAAAATATCGTGGTCGCGAGTGACAAATGTTTATTAATTGGATAGATTACGGTTCAGCGTGCTAATTTATATAAGTTTTCAGATAGAAGGATATGTGTGGAAGTGAGAAAAATAGATGACACCAAAGGTATAGCGATTTTTGATATAGTAATCGTTTGAATTTCCCAGGTGGTACCTCAATATAATTTAATTTCATACAAATTGAAGCTTTTGATTGGATTAGCCAGTCACATGACAGTGTTTTATATTGTATAAAGAATGTTGCCTATGGGGCCACGCCCCCTTGACAACAATGAGCCGGAACTACTTTTATCATTACTTCCTGTTTACATTAGAGATCATATAATACACATTATATACAATCTTAAACCTTGAAAAATAAATATCATTAAAAAAAATTGTTTGTATTGTTCATTTAAACAATTAAGACAAGGTTTATACCAAATATATTATTGAGACAAAATTCAGATGGAACTATAGTTGTTTGGTTTGTTGTCGTCTGCTTATAAACAACATGGCAGATTTTGAGATGCTGGGTGTAGGGGAGACTATAGAGATTATAGATATTGATTGGGACACACTGCACCAATTACTGGATGGTAAATTTGATGTCTCAACATCAACAAATGAAGCAGAGGAGGAGCTTGAGAGGGTTTTAAGCCCTATAAAAACAGAAGAAACAATGTTGCAAGAGCCATCCTATAGCAAGAGATTTAAATCTGTCAGTGATGCAGAAATTCAGGATCTTAAAGAAAGAAGACAGTCAAAAGCCACAAAATCTAACACTAAGTGGGGATTAAATTTGTTTCAAGGTAAATTTATGATTTAAATATTTAATGAAATGCTAAAATTGAAAATATCAAGTCATCATCACTTACATTTTGTACATCCAGATTGGGACTTGAACCCAAATTCCCCACACAAAATGCATGGTTGCTTTAACATTAAGCTATCTGGATTTATGTACATGTAAATAAGCATGATAAATAATTTGATATGTTCAAAACAAAAATTTCAAATTTATTAACAGAATGGAGTGTTGAGGCTCTTGGGCAGCCAACCAACTTTCATTCAATTTCTGCACCTGAGCTCAATAGCCATCTTGAAAAGTTCTATGCAGAGGCTGCACCAAGGCCAAATGAAAAAAGATCTCAATCTATGACCAAACAACAAGCGTCCGAATATCATAACAATACATTCAAAAGCATAAGATCAGCATTAAACCGTCACATTCATGATATTGGACGACAATTTGATATCGTACGTGACCGAGAATTTAGAGAAAGTAACAATGTTTTAGATGGAAAACTAAAGAAAAACCTACAAGATGGCCTCTCACGACCAATCAAACACAATGAAATCATTCCTAAACAGGACCTAGACAAAATTTCTGCCTATGTTTTCGGGGAACCAACACCAATCTCTTTAAGATTCCGAATCTGGTTACTTATTGCAATTCAATTTATTAGCAGGGGGTTAGAATTTCATGAACAACTAAAAACTGAATCATTTGAATTTCATGTTGATGAAAATAAACAGGAATATGTTGCTTTGTCACATGAAACGAAACAGAAAAATTGGCAAGGAGGAATTGATGCAAATGAAAACCCAAAAGAGAAAAGAATGTATGAGGTACCTTCTGCTGGGGCAAAATGTCCAGTCGCCTCTTTGAAACTCTACCTCTCGAAGTTGGACCCTAAGGCAACATTTTTATTTAACAGATGTTCAAAGGAAGCGCTTAAATCTCCAACAACTGAGGAAATTTGGTACACAGATGTTCCGATAAAAAAATACCAATTCACTCGGTTCATGGCCGACATTTGTAAAAATGCAAAATGCAGTAAAACTTACACTGCACATAGCCTACGTTCAACCTCAATCCAAGGAATGAACGACGCAGGTTTTGAGGTTCGACACATTATGCATATGAGTGGCCATAAAAATGAATCTTCTGTGAGAAGCTATAGTAGAGATTGTTCTACTTACCAAAAGGCTTCCATGAGTAAAGCTTTATCAAATTTGGTAGTTCCTCAAAACGAAACAAGCGACCCAATTTCAGCCAACCACGCCGTTAGTAAACCTCCCAATGGCAATGAATATGAATTCTCAGTTACAGCTCCAACGACATCTGCAGAGATCCCAATTGCTTTTCAATCATCTACCTTCTCCTCGGGGTTTATAGCGAATTCTGCCTTTCACCAGTGTGTGTTTAATTTCACTTCTAAGTAGATTAATCCAACACATCTCGTTCTGTGAACGTTTACATTCCAAACAAACATGGCCGTCTTTCTCCGCTTCGATATTTAGGTCAATCCGTTACTATAGAATGACGTATTCTTGCGCGGTTAATTTTAAATTTAATGTTGTAACGTACGAAATAAACATAAAACTTTGAATCTTTTGTTGTTGAAAATTAAATTATAAGGAATGAATTTAAAATTTATTAGTTTTATACGATATAAAATGGTTTGGGGCAGTTTACGCTTTTTTATAAACCATTTTATATCGTATAAAACTAATAAATTTTAAATTCATTCCTTAAGTAAACAAACAGGAGTTGCTTACCTTCTCTCTTTATATATATATAGGGGAAACGAATGTGATTATAAAATGCCACCAAGTCGTGATATTTCTTTTATTTTTCGGCTGGAGACATATATAAGGGTTGTTAATGATAATTAATAAAAGAAATAAAAAAAAAATTGAAAAAAAATATAGAAAAAGAGGGGGGGGGGGGTAGTGCACGGTCCAGTCCACAAGCACCTGTGATTTATATTAGAACACTGCTTTACATAGCACATACTCCATTGGCTATCCCGCACTACACATCAGAGACATGTTCCATCAGAGGTCATACAATAGGAAAAGGGCCGACGGTGATAATTTTTAACTGATTAGTATCTGGTGTATTTTTTTTAAAAGACGTGCATAAAACATATCAAATCGCAAAATTTGACAGTTGTTCATAATGAAGAAATAAAGATATCACATTTCTTAAATTTAACATAGTGACACATCTTGATGCATTTAGATACTGACCAATTTGTGGACAGTCCATCATAGCAAAGAATGGGGCGATCCTTTTACCTTTAGACCGGATCGATTTCTAGACAATTCCGGATTACTGTTGCCTGCTTCACATCCTCGTAGGCAAAGGTTGTTGACAGTTTTTTGTTGATCCAAGAGTTACTAATTAAAAAATTACAGAAAACGTCCATAAGATGTATAGAATCATTGACTCATTTCTCTTCCCTTTTTTAGGTTATTGATATTTGGATTTGGCAAACGATCATGCATCGGAGAAGTCTTTGCAAAAAACAGGGTGTTTTTGTTTTTCGCTACTTTGATGCAGATCTGTAACGTCACAAAACCATCGGCCGAAACTTTAATACATCTAGATCCTCGGGATATGATGCCAGGGTTGGTTCTTCAGCCCAAGCCATACAAAATGCAGTTCAAGTTAAGAAATGGCCCAATGTCATCTGAAAGGTGAATGAAATGTCACTATAACTTGACTGGATGACATAGCCCGGCCAATTATCAACTTCATTTAAATTTTGTTCACTGATTGGCTTTTGTTTATCCTCTGGCTAATATTTTTTTACATGTATAAATAATTTTTATGTATTTTTTTGTTTTAATGTATTTAGATATGTAGCAACATATAAATGCGAATTTTTTGCGCACATCAAGATGTACTGTGTTGACTTCAGGATCAGGTAAATTACAATTTATATTCTGTTATTAGTTCCCTTCCGGTTTTCACCGGAGGGGATATAGCTTTTCTCTGTGTCCGTCTGTCTGTCCGTCCGTCTGTCTGTCCCACTTCAGTTTTCCCACACTTTTTTTCTTCACGCTTTTGAGGAATAATGTGAAATTTGCTGAACAGCTTCAAAATGTCAAACTACAGATCAAGTTTACACGTTTGTAGCGTCTGGTTGACGTATTTTCGAGAAAATTAATTTTTTATTTTCCAATTTTTTAATGTTCGGGTTCGTTATCGGGTTCGGTGTGTATTGAATAAACGAGAAAGTATGTAGTCAGTAATAATATCGTGCATTACTTGGACCATTCCTTTTATTGTTTCTAACAAACAAATAAGTTCCGTAATATACAGTCAAGCATTGTGTTGTAAATTTATTCGACGGGGTTTTTTGTATTATTATAATCGGGTTCGTGATATTCTGCATAACAGTGCATTGTTTTCACTTTTCACAAATTTCTACAAACCGGTAGAGGACGAGTTTTAATTGCTTATGCAATACTCTCAGAATGCTTGTTTAGATCTAGTTTGATTTATGTTTTTTCTCTGTTTTTCTACTTCATATCTTACATTAAATAAGTTTTAGTTTGCTATTTATTAAAGATGTTTTAGCTTTTTTTTATACAAAACTTGAATAATGCTATGCAGACATGTGGTAATCGTAATTGAGTAATCGTAATCGATTAAAATGATTACCTTTTTCAAGTAATCGACAGTAATCTGTAATCGAAGAGATTTTTGATTACTTGTAATCTTAATTTAATCGATTTCAGCCAAAAATTTCAGTGTAATTATAATTACTTTTTCGATTACTTTCAATTACCTTTCACATAAATGTATAATATGTGATGCATAAATTAATAGAAAAAATACTCTACAATTGTTATCTATAATATTATAATTAGAATAAAATTGATTTCATTCATGTAGTTAGTATGATTTTCCTCTTTCACTTAAAATATAAATATTCGTTAACTTGAGTATATAATCAGATGATCAGTTGTTCAGTATGTGTTCACTCTGCCTTGCAAATTTTTTTCATTATTTAACCTAATGTGTCTTAAAAAAATCATCAGATCTACCTATCTATTATTTGACCATAATTGACCTAGAGAGAGAGAGAGAGGAGAGAGAGAGAGAGAGAGAGAGAGAGAGAGAGAGAGAGATATTACTCAGTAGAACTGCATTATGATTAATCATTATTGAGAGAGAAACGAAAAAGGGGGAGGGCGGTATACATGTATTTTGTGTCTATTATGCCTGAGAAAGAGACAAAGGGGTGTGTACGTTTCACTAAGGGTGTTTGTCCTGGCCAGTTAAGGAATCCACAATGCAGTGAATGAGGTGTGACCACCCTAATGTTTAGATAACCATTTTCCAAAAGAAAAATCCGGTATATTGAAATGGTAAAAATGGCGAGTGGGCGTGCAAATAATTTGTATTGCAAAGTCAAATATTTTTAAAAGATGAAGCCTTTAAAATTAATTGAATTATTGAGATCAGGGAAAGCAGAACACTTTTGATCATTTAACTTGAATGTGTTTCCAAAAATAGATGATGGCGCTGAGTGCTGATGTTTTGTCAATATCTTTCAATTTGTTATGGTCTTTGTGAAAATAATATTCTTAATGACATGCTGTTTTCTCAACTGCAAACTGAATTAAGATTCGTTCTATCTGGCCCCTCGCTCTAACCAAGTTGAATGAAACACTGCGAAAATTTAAGTGTGGTGAATAACGCACATAAGTTGTTAAACCGGAAAAAAATACGTTAAACAAATGAGAATTTTTTTTAATGCAAAATGCACTTGGTTGGCTTGAAGATGGCCCATTTCTTTTCATTACTTCAGGGAAAAGGAAATCAATGCAGTAACAACGTCAACGTTCTTCGAAAGACTTGAAATTTGAACCGTCCTCTCAACAATGCAGTTTATTATCACTTATCGCATGCCCGGTTTACCATGTAATCGATGCATACGTGATAAAACATTGGAAGAGAAATTTGCGTTATTAATATTCACTAATGGTTTAAAATAGCTCTACTTAGAAATTAGGTGCTATCAGACAAACCTAACTGCACATAAATTCCTTTTGATCCTGACGATTGCATGCAGGAAAACGCATTTTTTGTCAGATCTGAACTAGTTACTTATTTCTAGCGGCGGGAGGGCAGATAAGAATCCATGTAAACAAATGAGCAAGCTGTACCTGGTTTTAAAGATAGTCCTTATACTAAAAACGTAATCAATGGCGGACGCAAACAAACGTGGCATATTTTTTGATGGAATATATCTCCCCACATTCAAACCATTGTTGGAAAATCCAGAAGTTCGATTGAATGCTATCAAGAACTTAGAAGGACGCTCTGATGATGTGCTTATTACAGCTTTCCCTCGATCAGGTAAGATTTAAAAGATGAACTTTGTCCCAAATACAGACAGAAAAGTATTGACATGCACTAAACGGCAAGGAAAAAAAATGCACTAAGGTATACGTAGGTATTCAAATTTGAAAGTTTAAATCAAAGGCTTAATCAAAGGGTGACGGAGTTAACTATGATATTTGACAACGCAATAACTATGCAAGATATAAATTTTTGGTAGGGATACACTGTTACGTCCAATTCCCTTTATTTGCGTTCTCCATCCCCCCCCCTTCCTCAAATTAAAAACATTCCAAATTTTACTTGGTCTTTCCCATTAAAAACTACTGTTTTTTTACTTGGCAACTATTGTGACGTTTTATAACGGATCGCAAGTGAAAAATGTCGTCACCTGATATGTTAAAAAGCTATTAGAATCACAGTATTGATAGGCATATCACTCTATTTTACTTAGACCAACCCATTATTTTCATCTTTATTCAAAAACCACAAATGGCTACAAACCACGATGATTTTCCGCTGTAATATTTTATCAGGAATCGCGATAATGCTTTTATTCCCGTAACAGAAATGTGTCAGAACTGATAAATATTCTAACAGTGTCGTTTTTTATTTACTCTTGTCTGAAAAACTATCAGAATTTATGTAGATTTCAAGCAATTCAAAGTAGTTTATACAGCCTATCATCCTTTTCATTTTTTTTGTACAAGTATTTAACGTTTAGCACGGCATTTCTAATAATGAATCAATATTTGAACATCAATCGTAGAATTATAAGCAAGATACACAATTCTGCTAGGTTTAAGTCATTTTTTGTTCACATGAGTTCATTACATTCAACTTATGATTTTTAAACTTGGTATTTCCCATTCAGCATTTAAAATGTAAACGAACAAAGGAATGGCCTCAGCTCTGTGTGCAAACATAGAATTGTGAGCAAAGCTCTATATCTAGCTTATAATTCGAAGCTTGACACTCAAATAGGGTTAGTAAATAGAAAATTGTAATCAATTAAAACAGAAAAAACATGCCATAAAACAAAGAGCACAATTTATTTTTCAAAATAAATCAGATATATACATGCACCTACATATTTCCGTCAGCGATATTTAACTCTGTTTAAACTGAATAGACTCCAAAAAATGAATGCTGAGAATCTCAACAAAACACATTGCATTAATCAATCATAACGCAAAGAATATACCGAATTACTTAAAGAAAGAATGAAATGTATTATAGTATGTTGTTAATACATCAGATATGGCTCATTTGCGCAGGTAAACAGTCAACTGTCTGATATTCCGAAGTCTATGTTTGAATTGACCTGTAAAAATTAGAGGTGACTGTTTCACAGGTTAAAAAGCATAAACAAAGAAAATAAAACAAAAATCAAAACAATCTAACAACACCGTCAATAGTGAAAACTGTCATCTCATTGAACCTCAATTTACTTCACGAAGTCGGCTCAAATGTATCTTGCATGTTTCAAAGATTTCCTCCGCATGCGAATTGTTACATAAAAAAAATCGTCTTTTTCAGATCGACCCCGTTTTTGAAATATGGAATACCAACCCGTCATCATAAACTGATTGAACCACCCCCTCTTTTCTTTTCTATTAATTTCGTAACAATTTAAATTTGAAAAATTAGCCCTTAATTTTCCCTTGAATTTTGCAATTTATAATTTCTTTTCCATAAGGATGATTTATGCTAAATTACATTGAATATGACTGAATAGTTGCTGATAAGATGATTTTTTAAAAAGTACCCGGACAGACTGAGGACGGACAAAATGTGATGAAAAAAGCTCACTTTAGCTTTTAGAAGAGCGTATGTATCGAACATGTAGTTAATATCCATTTCTTGTGTGAGTAACATATTTTTCATGGGTTACTTAAAGCTGCTTGGTCCGACTTTTTTTGTTTTTACAGTATCAAAATTTTTTCCATACAAATCCTTTATCTTAGAAAGTTATGGACTTTCTCCTATTTACACCAGCAGAATCAGTATCCTTTCAAAGTTAAAAATATTCAAAGTAAATAAAAACAATTTCTCTTTGGGCAAACGAAAAAACAAACCAAATGCATCACGAGAATGTTTAGACAAGAGGCCCATGGGCCACATCGCTCACCTGAGGAACAATAGGTATGATAAAATCAGCTTAATGGAGTCATAATACAAACTATCTGGACAATGTACAATAATACATGTAGATCCTGTATAAATAAAATCCATTTTCCCCTGGATATTCTTATGTTTATAATCATTAGTCCCCTTTCTGACAGGATGATTTTGTAGTCATATCATATGTTGAGTATTGCAGTTCTCAAAAAGATCCTTAACAATAGTTTATATATCGGATATAAACGTACATCAAACTCTGAACCTTCTCGTGAGGCCAAAGAATTGTCCTGGGGCCAAAGTCTTAATAATTATAGAGAATCATCTGGCTGATTAGTTTCTGAGAAGATTTTTAAAGATTTACCCTATATATTCCTTTGTTAAACTTTGACCCCCCCATTGTGGCCCCACCCTACCCCTGAGGATCATGATTTTCACAACCTTGAATCTACACAACCTGAGGATGCTTTCACACAAGTTTCAGCTTTCCTGGCTGATTAGTTTTTGAGAAGAAGATTTTTAAATATTTACTCTGTTTATTCCTATGTAAAACATCGACCTCTCATTGTGGCCCAAACCTATTCCCAGGGGTCATGATTTTCACAAATTTGAATCTACACTACTTGAGGATGCTTCCACACAAGTGCCAGCTTTCCTGGCTAATTAGTTTCTGAGAAGAAGATTTTTAAAGATTTACTCTATATAATCATATGTTAAACTTCGATCCCCCATTGTGGCCCCAACCTTCCCCCAGGGGTTATTATTTTCACAACTTTGAATCTACACTACCTGAGGATGCTTCCACACAAGTTTCAGCTTTGCCGGCTGATTAGTTTCTGAGAAGAAGATTTTTAAAGATTTACTCAATATATTCATATGTTAAACTTCGATCCCCCATTGTGGCCCCACCCTACCCCCGGGGGTCATGATTTTCACAACTTTGAATTTACACTACCTGAGGATGCATCCACACAAGTGTCAGCTTTCCTGGCTGATTTGTTTCTGAGAAGCAGATTTTTAAAGATATACTGTATATATTCCAATGTAAAACTTCGATCCCCCATTGTGGCCCCACCCTACCCCAGGGGGTCATGATTTTCATAACTATGAATCTACACTACCTGAGGATGCATCCACACAAGTGTCAGCTTTCCTGGCTGATTAGTTTCTGAGAAGAAGATTTTTAAAGATATACTGTATATATTCCTATGTAAAACTTCGACCCCCCCCCCCCATTGTGGCCCCACCCTCAGGTGAGCTAAAAAGATTAAGTTTACAATACAATAAGTTGTTAAAGTTGGTTTCTGGAAGAACAGACTTTGAACATTTTCTTAATAAATATTGACAAATTTTTTACTTTTTTCATCTTTAGTTTTTAAGATCTGTGTACAAACATAGAATTGTGAGCAAATCTTTGTATCTTGCTTATAATTCGAAGCTTAACACTCAAATATGGTTAGTAAATAGAAATTGTAAACAATTAAACACAAGAAACATGCACTATAACAAATAAAGAACACAATTTATTTTTTCGAAATGAATCATATATATATACATGTATATACCTACATATTTCCGTCAGCGATATCAAACTCTATTTAAACTGAATAAACTCGAGAAAATGTCGAGCATCTCAACAAAATCTATTGCATTAATCTACCATTACGCAAAAGAAAATGCCGAATTACCGATAGAAGGAATTGTATTTCAGTACCCCTACATCAGATTTTGCTTAATTTGCGCAGGTAAACAGTTAACTGTTTGATTTACCGAAGTATCTGTTTGAATTGATACGTAAAAATCACGAAATACCTGTAGACGATAGTTTCCAGGTTTAAAAGCGTAAATAATGAAAACGAAACGAAAATCCGAACAAGCTAACACCAACACACTTGTTTGATCCTTGTTGGAACAATGAGAAAATTAATTAATAAACAATAAAAACAGAGGGAAATGCACTTTAGTACGTTGTTAATGCATCAGATTTTATCATTTTCGCAGGTAAACATTTACCGAAGTCTATGTTCCAAATACAAGGCGATTGTTTCCCAAGTTAAAAAGCAAAATGAAACGAAAAAATGAAAACAAGCTAAAACCAACATCACAAGTGAAAATGACAACGCGTTGAAATATTTAACCTCAATTTACTTCACAATAATCGGCACCAATGTTATTTCCATGTTTCATAGATTATATTCGCACGTGAACTGTTGCACAACAAACTGCCAGCTTCAAACAAAGAACCTCGTTTTCGAGATGCGGTAGACTGGCGATGCCTGTCATAAAGACCAGTCTATCGCAATGAATTGCCAGTCTACGATATATGGAATAACGAGCCATTCTTTATAAGTATTTTCGCAATTATCTCAAATTTGGAACAGAAATCGCCTATAATTTTTGCAATTTATATTTTCCTTTCCCTAAGGATGATTTATGCTAAATTACGTTAAGATTAACTCGGTAGTTCTTGAGAAGAAGATTTTTAAAAATGCACCCCCCTTTTTCTACAGTTTCAAGGTTTTCACCGCTTTGAATACAGATCGGACTTTTATTTCTGCAATTTATATTCGCCCTCCCATAAGGATGCTTTGTGCCAAATTTGGTTGAAATTGGATAAGCGGTTTTAGAGAAGAAGTTCAAAATGTAAAAAGTTTACAGACGGACAGACGGACAGACAGACGGACAGACGGACGGACAGACGGACGACGGACAAAATGTGATCAGAATAGCTCACTTGAGCTTTCAGCTCAGGTGAGCTAAAAAGGAAATCGCTTGGTTTCATCCCCCGAATGATTGGGGTTATTCAACCCACATGCTATGCATCGATTGTAAAGAAAGCAGACTTCAGAAATATTAGCGATCAAAACGTACACATGTTTATTTGTAATTTGTCTGATCATTTCGACCTTTATTTAAAGCGATGTCAAATTCGTAATACAACCATACCCGTCTCGTCGTCAGGGGTGAAATTTAACATGGGGCGAAATAACGCGGTACCTTTTAATGTCGTTTGTTTTGTTAGCAAATTTTGTACGTATTTTTCTTCATTGAAATTTGGCATAATTGACGGGTAAAACTACTGCAATGTCTATTATTATACATATTCTAAGCATAGCCATCGTTTAAAAGCGTGCATAAAATTTGATATAAAATCGGACCAAGCAGCTTTAATTTATGATCTAATAAGGTTTCTATTAATTAATAATAGATTTTGAGCTCAGTTTGTCTGATAATGTTACAATGGTATTACATTTTTTCAAGAATTATACAAATAAATAATAATTTGATTTCGTTTAGTCTAAAACATTTGGATCTATATACATTGTATTGCTAAAGGAAACTTCCCCACATATCAGTTCAAGTATCAATGATATTTCTAATTTAAATACATGTATTTACATAATGATAAATATACATGTCAAGTAAGTCACTTGGTTCCTGATAAACTATATTAATACAGGAGAAGAGGCATTTTGTTTACAGAGTGGATCACTTCTCATTAAGACAAATATTGCTTAATCAGATAATCGCAGTCTGTTACAGTAAAGCTGTATGGTCTATATCAAAGTTCAACAAGATGTGATTGATAAACATAAACGTCCTCATGAATAGCGTTTCATAATGAGAATATCACTTCACTGCATCTTCAGAACAACACACTTATTTGTTTATACATCTACCAGCAAAGATCAATGAGAATTTTGTGCGTGGTTGTACAGTTTCCCTTAGCTGAAACATGACACGTGTAACTAATTTGAATCCCCTTTCAAGAAAGTGCTCTTACCCCAAGTAAATAAAAAATACAACTTCCATGAGAAATCCACATCCAAAAATTTATACAACATAGATTGCCTTCTTGATACATGTATTATTTTACATGCTCCATTTACTTATAATCTTAACAGCATGTCGTATAATAACACAGCTTTACGTTTGCGATAAAATGCATTACCGTATTCTCTGGTATGAGTATAATAATGTAGCGCAATGTTGTTTGTGAAATCAGTAAACAAAGCGTCTCAAGGTTTTTATTCTTTTCTGATGCATATTCTGTTTCTGTTATGAGACATTCTTTCAAAGCATGTATTGCAACAAATTACATGTATTAATCTATAAAAACATGCAGGTAACTATACCAAAGATTGTGAAATTGAAACTTGCTTGCTATTTGTTTAAAAAAAACGAGAAAGATGGTTGGAATTGTAAACACAACTCGAAAATATGTCACAGATTACAGGTAATAATTTATTAATAAGAGTTTATTACTGATAATAGGACTGTATTTACATTTAGTGGCGACTTTTGCTACGATTTGTTTATACAAAATAAGCCTATAGCGGCGGAACCCAAGAAACACTACCCACCTACAGGGGTGACCTCCCCTAATCATTGGCGCGCTAGGGCCCGACAGGCGATTGTGGTGGGAACAATATTCAAACAAAAGGAGGGAATCAAGTTCTGACTCAGGGTCCAAACTCAAACCTGCCTCCCCTGGTATAACACCATCTGGGGATAAAACACCCCACAGTGGTAGGCCCCCAAAGCTTGCCCTTGGCACCAAGGGTAAAGCCGGTCCTTCATGTACCAATGAAGTGACCCATGAATCCTCCCCAGCACTGCAGATAAATAACTCTAGAGTTTTGAGACAGAAACTAAAAAAATTCTCCTTCGAGATAAATTTCGGATTCCGCCGCCCCAAACCCATATTGTTACAATATGAATTTACCATAACCCGCCCTCCTCCCTTCCCCCGTCAAAAAATATTAAATTGAAAAATTACACAAGCTCATTGTTTGTGTTCAAGGACCTGTGCCGACACAAACGAAAAACCCATCTTAGTGGCAATAATGCCTTCGTTCAAGTTCAAACAAACCAACCCACAGCACAGACACAGTACACACTCAGAGTCAAACCCACAGCAAATTGCGCACTTGTCCAACTTAAATACCCACATCCACATGCAGAGTTGTCGCGATTGCATTAGAATTAAAAGCATTTATCACGATATGGTGATAAATGCAATTAAACAAATTGGCTGACGAATCACGAATTAATAAGATAAACCATGAGATTTATACAGTTCTCTGTTCTGTAAACTAGATTCATTTATCAAGATAGTACTGTAGTATAGATCAGTCCAAACCTCGTGCATATTTACACCAAAATAAAAGCGGTACAGTTAAACACCCCCCACCCTAACGAAAAAAAGGAAAAAAGAAAGCTTTATTCAACATCTTAACGATAAATTTCAAACAACAATAGTGTAAACTGTTATATACGAATTACTAGTATTCAAAGTAGTGCAATAATTCGATATTTAACAACAGAACGTCGGTTAACCAAATACTTTTGAATATTATAACCTTGCAATATGGATAAAGTAGTCTTAATTCTTGGCAGGGGTTTAATTACAAAGTTAAAGGAATGCTCGATTTATTTAACTCTTGTATTATATTATTACATAATTATTCATAGGTACTCATTGGTTGTGGGAAATTACAAATATGCTGCTTATACAAGAGGATCAATATACTGAAAAAACGAAAGAAACTGCTTTCCTGGAATTTGTTGATGACTGGAGCAATATAGAAAAAATACCATCTCCTAGACTCCTCAACACTCATGTACCATATCGCTGGCTTCCATTGCAACATGTTGCTAAACAAAGGAAAATTTTACACGTCATCAGGAACCCCAAAGATGTCTTCGTCTCTCTTTTCCATTTCCAGAAGAATTTTGGGTCTACCGAAGACTGGGACTCATTTTATAAATCTAAAGTTATTGGGTCTGGTAAGAAATCAATAAATGAACCCTTTTAGTAAAAATAGAGAAACTTTGGTAATTTTGGATGCTGCATTTTCTCTTTTTTAAAATAGTCAAAATAGAAATTCATATACTTTCAAAAGGCTCAAGATTTAAAACTTGTACTAGAAAAAAACATTAATTAAAGCTTAAAATACACTTTCAAGAGATGATATTAAGTAAATGTTAGAATATATATTTTGAAAATACAGTTTTTTAATGATTAAGATGATTGAGCTTTACAGTCTAACTTAAAGGGTACATAATATGTTAAAGAAACAAATTAAAAATATATGTTACGAAAACAATCACAAGATTATTGTCCCCTGAGAAGAATAGATTTCATATCATATTTCTGATCATATTATGGGGGACCATAAACTATTGCTATTGTCCTTATAACCAGTAAATAGGTGATGTTTCATACGGAAAAAAGTTATTTGTCGGTGATGCTCAAATACTTGTTGTTAAAACTAGATGTACTGTGACACTCAAACTCAATAAATGGGTGCAAATGAAAGTGGGTATTGGAAGAAAAATGAAACAGTGTCCTCATTGATGGAATATTGTTTTTTCAAAAGAATAATATGTAAGGTTTATTTTTCTAAAATATTTTTAACATCAAAGAAAGCGTTTTTTTGTGAGCTCGTTTCAAACATTGACCATTTTTCTGTAACTAAAGTACTAAAGTACCACATGTGGTTTGTAAATTCTCAAAAGAGATATAAAAAGGAAAGGACCCTAATAAATTATATTTTTTATATGAAATACATAAAATAGCTGCAAACCAGTATTAGGCTTTCGTTGATACTTCCGATTAATTTCTATCTATTGTTAGCTAAAAGAAACGACCCGAATATGTTTTTACCAAAATCAAATGTAATGTTATATTATCTAATCATACAAACTATTTCATGTTTAATAGACACAGACTAAAACTAAACTTGTGTTCAAATTTTATTCATTTAACTAACACCAAAACATATAAACATTTAAACAAAATAAAAAGCAATTATAAACTTTTCAAACAGAGATTTAAAAACAGTACCTCTATTGTAACGAACATTACAGAATTAGACAATTGTTATTTCAAAATTAAAACATATCTTAAAGGTAATCTTGCATAGTATTTATGTTCATCCTAGAAATACAGTGACTAATATTAATCCTATTTTCAATTAATATGTATACTAATGGTTATATACTGATTTCATGTTCATTTCTGTACAAAATATTGAACAGAAATAAATTTAGATACATAAATTTTAAAATAAGTTTAATTTCTTAAAGCACTTGTTTTGTTTTTGGAAAATGTAGTATACTACGGATTAATTACAAAGACATCTATAAAAAAAAAATCAACATATTGTTTGTAAAATAACTTAGACTTGTGTTGTAATTTTCGTTACAATTTGTAAAATGTACGTTACAATGCATAAAATGTATTAAATTTAATTAAATTCTTTATGAAACTTTTTGTTTCGTGTAAATGATGAAACATTTATCAAAAACATAGCAACTTAAACATCAACAAAAACATTATTAGCTCGGAGTAACATATTTAAACTGTTTTTAATCGATGTTTGGACATGTCCGTTACTTAAAGATTATCAAGTTTTTCCCAGAGATCATTGTCGATTATAAATAATCTTTTTGACTTTCCTGAGGGTTTTGGCTCATTTATGGTGTACACAATGTCGGATGTTTTGCACCACAAAACATCTGGGGTTTTTGGCCACGCAAACATCTTTTTCTTTTTCTCCATAAAAGAAATCTGATATGGAAATTCGTCATCTTCATCTTTGTCTGTAATTTTGGCAATATACCACCTTCCGTCATAGAGAGCAACAACATACTGGTCAATTTCATACAAGCAATCAGCTTGTATTACTGAATTTGTTGCTGCTACGGTCACAGCAGGCTCTTCGGTTTCAGATTCGACTGGTTGTCTACCTTCCGTGACATCATTCTGATTAATATCAAATTGAGTTTCCTTGTCAAAGAGTGGTGTAGGTAAAGTTTCTTTCGGCTTTGTTGATTCTTTTCTCCACGATAAACAGTTGCTTCCAGCCAAACAATCACTGCAGTAGCAGCTTACGTTTCCGACTAGAATGGAGTTTGATCCTTGTCCAACAACTGCATGAACTTTCATTGTGCCTTTTACAGGTTTTGCATTCCATAATGCAATCTCTTTCTCTGTTTGTTGACAATGTTCTTTTAGAACAAATCTAAATTTCACCTGCTTCATGGAACAATGTGCTGACTGTGTCCAACAAAAAAAATCATTTGCGTCCTGGATGATGACTTTTCCCGATTTTACTGCCTGATCAGCTAAACGTTTGGTTGATCCACCAAGCCCATCACACGGACCTTTACCGTGTCCTGCTTCAAAATAATTCCACTTAGCATCTATTCCGAACGATTCTTGGTGATTTGCCACTAAGTGAAATATTGTCTTATTCCTGTACTGTGATGTTGGACTGTCAGTCCAGTAATGGATACATTTAATTTCTGGATCTAGTAGTTTAACGTCCTTCACAATCTCTTTAATAAAAGTAACCACAGATGTGGAGTTGTGATTCTGGTCATCAGATATAATCACAAAACTTTGATGTTGTAATTCTGACTCCTCTGTTGGGCGTGTGTATATTACAGTGGGATGCAATGTCACGCCTGTCTGATTCCAGTATGCTGACTGGATTTCCTCTACACTCTTGCAGTTGTAATTTTCTGCAAAATCCATGTGAATTACTGCATGATTCACAGGAAGTTTCTCTTTTAGTAAACGTATCTGTTGATATTGGACTTTCATTCTAGAAACGTGATCTGAAAATTCTGCTGTTTGCTTTTCGAGGTGAGCAAGAAACTCTTCTTTTGTTTTGGTCACATGGACAACCCGCATCACCATCTTTATCTTTCCCTTGTCTTCCACACTTACTCGTTTCCATTCGTCAAAAGTAAACTCGTTAGTGTCAATTCCTTCTCTTACTAGATCAATCGGAGGGTCGTCAACATAGGTCTCGGGGTTTAGGGGTACAGCAATGCCAATCTGACGAATTGCTTTCAGAACAAGAGCCATATTCTGATGCTTGGTACATAGACAGCGATCCCGAGTGATAAAGGAAGTGGTTAAGATATGTTTAGGTCGTATCCTCTGAAATGACGCCAGTGAAAGTTTTATGGTTGGATTTTCACTCAGATACTTTTTGTGAAGGTTAGACATATAATCAGTCAGTACACGCTTTTGGGCGCTTTGTCCTAGACCTGTCTTGACCTTGTCTGCTTTTCCAGGCATGTTACGACTGTTATCATCTCTTGATAAGAAGTTGATTACACTATTTTTAAACTTCATAACCTCTCTCATTCGCTGCTGTTTACTACACAGAAGTGTCTTTGACTTTGATTTTCCTGCAGCATTGAGTTTATTTCTACTCAGACCTGTCCACTTACTAAGCAAATTTGCGCATCTGTATTTCCTAACTATCGCCCCCGCTACAACGTTGTGAAGAATCTTTGCTCTTCCAGGATTATTCTGCTCCTTTGCAGACCTTACTTCATCCATGACAACGTTGCTCAATAAAAGATGTTTCCTGACCGTGTTTGCCTGATGTTTATCTAATCTAGCAGAATTTATCTGTGCCTCTGTCTTACTCCTTGGGGTTGATGGTCCTTGTTGACTCGAAGAATTTTTTCTACGCAGCCGCAAAAGTCGCCTTTGTGTCGTCTTGTGTTTAGTTTTCAGCTTTTCTAACTCTTGTTTCAATGTAGATACTTCTCTTGATTTGTTTGCAAGTGCCTTTGCAACTCTTTTTCTTGGCCCATTTCTCCTATTTGGAAATGCCATCTGAACGACAAGTCTGGGGCTACTATGGTCAGGTGATCGAGGATCAGCAGTCTGTGTGTCTAGACTATCATAGCCACTTGTACTTTCAACTTCTGGGACATTCTGTTGTAATAGTTCTGCTATTGCTTCCTTTTTTCTTCTGCGATGACGTTTTACAGCTTCGTTCAATTTTACATTGCGCCTTATACGTTCTCTCCGTGTAAGTTGACTTGACGGCACGTAATTTTTTCTTCTTCTTTCCCTTTCTTTTTTAAGATATTCTTCATTATTTTTGGCCTTTAATCTCTCCCTGTAGCTTTTTTGAATCTCGGCTCTTGTTTTAGCCATATTTTTCTGTTAACAAATTAGATAATTTCGCTGTTAATTATTTCTTTAGGTGTGAAAATGTCAATGAAATGTTCGTTACTTTCGTATGAAATGTACGTTACTCAAGTTAACAAGATTATAATTTGAAGATATTCAAGTATGCTGACGTTTATCCTATTGATAAGCATAACATAATTTCAAAAATACATAAAATATTTGTTAATACAGTTTTTTTTTACTTCCTTTATTAATACGTTTGGTTTTGTGTGTTATAAATGCTGAATTGTATTATGTAATTATGCATGTGCCTTTCCTACCTTGATATGCGATGCAATTTATGAGATAAATCCCACTTAAGTAGCAAGAAATTAATCAAATATGAAACTAAAATAAAAATGTGTGTATGATTTCAATTTAAAGCTATTCATAATTTCAATATTTGTTAAAAATTACAGTGCTTGTCTATTGAAATGTTCGTTACAATAGGTAACGGACATTTCATTCTTTTTTTAGATATACTACAACAAAATAAATAAACATGTGGCTCGTTTATAATATTAGAACTGATCTACATGACTTTTATTTTATGTACCCATTTAAATTTGTTCGATACACATAATATAAACTAATTAATCCTAATGAAGGTGTATGCATACTCACGAGGTCAGACGTTTAGGTTGTTTTAGCAGTCAATCATGCTCTCTAACTGTCCTTGGCACTAATGCCGGATGTTGATGTACCAACAATTTGTCACGTGTTTTATTTGCATCAAACAATTTGAGCTAGGATTGAAATTACAAAGAGTTTCGTAAAATACGGTAACGAACATTTCGGTAACGAACATTTAGTAACCAACATTTATGTGCCTAGGGCGCTTCAAAATAAAACTGTAGTGTTTATTAAAGACAGTTTTTTATGGCAACAAATTCTATCGTTATGTTCAGTATTCACTTTGAACAGTTGTTGCATTTGCTTTCTCAGTTTCGGCAGTAACGAACATTACAGTCTTAAATCTACGCTCAGACTTTTTTTGTTTTTTGTAGTGATATGATTAGACAAAAGGAATTATATTAAATATCTTAACATTTATGTGGACAAAAAGACCTCACAATGTTCTCTTTAGGATTTTTGTATTTTTTCATAGAATGTACAACTCTTGCAGTGGTTATATATCTAAAGTAACGGAGATCACACCGAAACTGGCGACAATGTTCAAATTAATTTAATTAATTCTTAGACTGGCGAACTTAACTTATTGTCTTTTAAATCATTAAATTTTCTTACTGAAAAATAATATGTAGGAACTTATTTCGCTAATTGTCCAGTTAATACTGCAAAACATTCTTTTCAAAATGTAATTTCAAAATGGCGACAGTAACGAACATGTCAGTTTTAGCATTTTATATGAAATTCTCGCTGGAAATAAACGCATTCCCGTGATCTTTTTGTGTGTTTTTGAAACACTTATGGACTAACTTTGTATTGCAAACTCAATTACAATTCTGCTGATTTTAATTTTTTTGTTATTTTATGGCGACATTAATTGCACCCATTTATTGAGTTTGAGTGGCGAGCAAGCCCACAATTGATACCCCCCGCTAAGAAAAAACTATAACTCATGTATTTCTATTATAGAAAAAATTGGATGAATCTATTTCACTGTCCATTTCCTATAAATAACAACTGCTCTATTTTTTAAAATTGAGTACACAAACTAATTTATATTCTTTAAATTCCATTTTATTTCAAGTTAACTGTTAATGCATTAGGACATTTGCATTCTTATGTTAACAAACATGACTCGAATCAAACTTTAATATTTTGAATTACTGGTATACTGAGCCCGATTTTTTTCTGAAATTGTTTTTTCCACACTTTAAAAAAAAAGGGAGAAATACATCGGGGCAGGCCATTTTCAAAGAGACGGGGATCAGAATCTAAAAAAAATTATGTGGCCTGAGACAAGCAAGCTTTGTGTCAAATTTTAGCTTCTAATTATTTCCATTAATACAAGACATGACACAGACAGAAATTAAGCATTTTTTAAACAATGACCTTGAACTTCCTCAATTGACATTGGGTCAACGTCATGACACACCCTAAGGTTTCAAGCAATCTATATGTGAATTAAGAACTTCTAAAATTTATCCATAAGAAAAAAATGGACCGGACATGAATGTTGGAGTTTTCTGCCAGTGACCTTGACCTTGGCTCAAGGTCATGACACACTCTTAGGTCATAAACAATCTTGTAGGAAGTAAGAACATTCAATGCTTCTCCATAAAAAGATATTGACCGGACACGATTTTGCACAGACAGACGGACAAACAAGGTGTATCCTATATACCCCTCCCCCAAAACTTCGTTTGCGGGGGTATCAAACGTTCAAGTTATTGGACTTTGAACATAACGACTACATGTAACGGCAATAACATCAGAAGAGTTCCGATAATAAAAGGGTAACCTGGTCTTGAATAAGTAACAAGTTTATTTGTATTAATTGGAAGTGGTGTGAATCAGATGTGGATACTTAAAAAATTAAAAGAATTATTAAAAACTTAATTTGAGGTCACAAAATCTTATCAAAATCAATAGCATCAAAACGTACGATTTTTCAACGCTAAATACAACCATTCCCATTGACAAATTAAAATCTAGGCTTTTTGATACCATCGACAATTGTTTCTTCAATAAAAATGGAAGTCTAAAAAATCTAAATAATTTTGTTAAAAGCCATTCTGATTGCACACACAAGTACTCTGAAGTTGACATTAAAAGATGCTTGAGTTTCTGATAGACAACATCTATGTAGTTTTTGGAAATCAGGTCTTCAAACAATTTGTTGGAATTCACAAGGGTACCAATTGTGCCCCATTGTTAGCAGACCTATTTTTGTATTCTTATAAAGCAGTATTTGTTCAAAAACTTGTACGTGAAAAAAATAAATCACTCGCTGTGGCCTTCAACTCAACATTCAGGTATATCGACGACGTATTATCAATTAACAATAGTTATTTCCATACTTACATGCATGTAGACTCGATATATCAAAGTGAACTTGAAATAAAAGATACCACAGAGTCTGCGTCATCTATTTCATATTTAGATATTTTACTGGAAATTGACATTGATTGTAACCTAACAACAAAACTTAACGATAAACCCAATGACTTCTACTTTTCTATAGTCAACTTTCCTTACTTATGTAACAATATACCTTCACCACCTGCATATGGTGTTTCTTGTCTCTCAGTTAATTCAATACACAAGGGCATGCTCTTCGTATGAACAGTTTCCAAAGCGAGGAAAGCTACTGACAAACATGTTGATAAAACAGGACTATCACCAGTCTCGTTTGAAGTCATTATCATCAAATACAATCTTCCTCTGGGTCGCATGCTGACTGACGTTTTTCATACTAATTATTAGAACATGATTAATCACCTACATGTCCACAGACTTATCCGTTTTTTCCCGACCACACGGCGGGTGTGAACCGTCAGCAGAGGATGCTCACTCTTCCTAGGCACCTCTATCTTTTTAGAAGTCCGTGTTGCTATGCTTTGAATTTGTATTTCGTTTCATGGTGTTTTGGGATGGTTGACAGTTGTCATTTTTTTCATTTTACATAGGCAAAATGCAGAAAAGTATAATGATACAAAAACTGTTTGCATCAGTCATTTACATGCACTTTAAATATTACAACTGAGTATTAAAACATAAATTCATGACAG
The DNA here is from genome assembly GCF_963853765.1 of Magallana gigas. Classification (NCBI taxonomy): domain Eukaryota; kingdom Metazoa; phylum Mollusca; class Bivalvia; order Ostreida; family Ostreidae; genus Magallana; species Magallana gigas. The sequence goes on along the minus strand of NC_088857.1, from coordinate 32,902,618 downwards.
CCACATTTTTAACTTGCGTGAATGTCAAATAAGAACATAACCATTGACATAGTTATTTCTTTAATAAGCAGAACCCTTGAAAACATTTTGAATCATTGATCTAGGAGCCAATATCCGAGCCATGTATTTCACTGTTTTAGTAGAAGTCTTTTTTTGCACACTCAAATCATGGCTCTAGCTTGCATGTTCAATATTGAGGCGTTTTGCAACAAGATTTGAAAATTTGCCATTTATTATTATGTCATTCAGTAGATTGGGGACCATCTTCACAAAACCTCTCACTCAGGTACCATGCAATTTGACTTTTTATTGAATCTGCCTGTATTATTTTCAGGATAATATAACGATTTTCCATCAGAAACTCTTACATAACTTATAAGGTGTACTAATGGGTTTAAAAGAAAAAAAAACACTCGTGCGTGTGCATACGTAAATTTACCGCCATAGTGCACATAAGTAGTGAAGATAAAAGATTACATATTTTTTACTGTTGTAGCCCCAGAAGCCCATTTTCATAGTGATATATATATATATATATATATATATATATATATATATATATATATATATATATATATATATATATATAAGAAGCACTAGCAAACCAACAACACTCGTTATCTAAAGTGTCAGATCAAAAGATACAAGGTTATAAGATGAGATATAAAAAAACACTAAAAATAACCAACGACACGAATAATAAAGTAAAATATTGTCAAATTTTCGGGACAACCCGTCCCTTCTTCAGGACAACAAAATAAAAACTACATAAGAAAGAAGAAAAACATCTACAAAACTAGCGCTAATCTAAACTAAATAATATATAAAAACTAGATAATGTTTAAACACCGGATCAAAACGTGGCAGCTACATCTTTATATTAAAGAATACGAGCCCGAGAAAGAAAGAAATTTTTCTTTCTCGGGCTCGTATTCTTTAATATAAAGATGTAGCTGCCACGTTTTGATCCGGTGTTTAAACATTATCTAGTTTTTATATATTATTTAGTTTAGTTTAGTGCTAGTTTTGTAGATGTTTTTCTTCTTTCTTATGTAGTTTTTATTTTGTTGTCCTGAAGAAGGGACGGGTTGTCCCGAAAATTTGACAATATTTTACTTTATTGTTCGTGTCGTTGGTTATTTTTAGTGCTTTTATATATATATATATATATATATATATATATATATATATATATATATATATATATATATATATATATATATATATATATATAATTATCTTTTGGTAACGGTTGAGCGAAAAGAAATTTGCGATTGAGTTCAGATCCTAACAATGAAAGGAATTCAGTTGAAATATTTTTACAGGTACCAATTATGGTGGTTGGTTAGAGTACGAGCGAACATTCATCATGGAAAGTAAAAATGTTCATGTCATTTTTTATGAAGATATCAAATTAGTAAGTAGAATATTGATTCAGAAACTGGACTTTACATGTATGTATTATGGCGGAAATCAACTTTTTGAATTTTGAATATAAATAATTTCGAACATCGTAAACAACATGCATTCAAAAATTATTTACAGCTCATATTTGAAAGATAACTAGATCAAATGCATGATTAAAAAAGGCGTTACATTATTAAAATGTACCTTTTATCATATGGAGGTAAATTTTTTTTTTACCAATAACCTTACATATAATGATATTTAATAGTCACCTAATCACTCCCATGACCTATTGCTACTGGTCCTCGTCTGTCGTTGTGCATCGTCCGATAACAAATTTAGATCGTGAAGATTTTGAAAAGTACATTAATTGTTAAACACTTTTGATTTAAAGAATTTCTAAGATAAAAGGTATCAAAACTACCCCTAAGGTCTCCTTTTTTGGGCTAACTAGGCAAAGAGATCACTTTAAAAAAGGTATTCTTTTCTGCTCCCAAACATGTGGAGAATAAATTTAAGTGCATTGTTATGGTGTCCATGAAGCTCTCTAGCTAAATATGAAATTCGAGACCCCTAGGTCAGGGCTCAGGCCCTTGAGCGGAGCCAACGATGCAATACAGTAACAATTAATAAAACCAGCAGCCCAGTCCTTGTGAAACTTATATCATAGATTTTATTTACCAGAATTTAATGCAAAAAAAAATAAAAAACGGAATTACGCCGCTTTAAAGTGGCTATTTTTACCTTATTTAAAAAATCCAAACAAGAGAAAATAGAATTAGGCCCTTAGAGTTACTCTGGTATCTTGTTGCCGTTGGTATACATCAAATAATAAAAGCAGGTGTAACAGTCAAAGAAATCTCGGATTGGGGTTAAGATGAAGCTCAAAATTCACACATGAGACTCCCTGACAGGTCCATCTACGGGCTTTGGTACTCGGGTGACCGTTATGGCACTAGACTTTTTGTTATTTTTTTTTCCAAAAGCAATATTGTATAAAAATGCATTATTTATTGCCTTTTTATTCCGAAATTTTACTTTTTCTTATCTTTCAATTGAGATTTAATCTAAAATATATGCATGTATTTCTTTTCTAGAAGCCAACAGAAGAAATAAAAAGATTGGCAAAATTTCTGGATGTCGAGTGTTCAGATGATTTGATTGCGAATATAGCCGAAAAATGTGAATTTGACAAATTGAAGAAAGCTCACCTGACGGTTAAGAAAACCGAATCTAAAGTCCAGCACTACAGAAAAGGCAAGTGTGTTTATGCTTAAAGACAAATATTTCACTTATACATAATATATACAATTTTTATTTTAGAGACGCAAGCTCTTATTATGTAGTAATCGGTCAAAGACAACACACTTATTTAAAAATTCATATTTCCGTGTAAACAAATCATAAATAGTTATATCGGAATGAGTTGCTACAGATGTATAAGATTTTTTTAATTTTATATAGGTGAAATCGGAGATTGGAAGAATCATTTCACGGTTGCTCAGAATGAAGAATTTGATGAACTATTTAGAACAAAAATGGCAGGTTCTTTGCTTTGCTCAAAATATTGCCCAACAACTTCATAAGATTTACCTTGATTACTTGACCAGGATAGAAAACAGTTAAGGATAATTCATTCTTTCTGTATTTAAAAACACAACTAAAAGAACAAATATGATGTTGCTTCTTAATATTGTATTTAAGCTCTTTGTTTCATCATATTGATTGTAAACGTTTTTTATTACCCATTTTTCTATCAAACAAATTGATAAAGTGATTTTTTTAAATCTTAAAAAAATGATCCCTCCCTCCTTGGGGTCTGAACTTGATTTAATTAGAATTAATCAAGTACATGGCGCTTTCAGACCACAAGGATTATGTTTTGCATAAATTATCTAATCAACCACATCATTGATTACATCAGTAATGGAAGTTATGGATTATTTTAGTTGTAAAATATTATGGCATAAAGAATGAAATATTCATTATTTTATGATTAATTGTATAAACTTATTAATTATTGTTATATAATCATCTATTGTCATTTTCCTGATTATTTCAAACCAAATTTGGTTAGACAATAAAGTCACAAAAGTGGCAGAGTGCAACATACCTATTTCTTATGTGATGTTTTACTGTACAGGTGGTTCAATTTCGAGCAGATAGATGTTAATTATTTCATGAATAGGCGTGCAATAATGCTATATGCAGTTTTGGTCTATTTTGAAAATTATCAATTATGGATGAAAGCATTTAGTTCTTTAGTATTATAAAGCATTGACTTTAATTATGATTAAATTTGTCAGTACAGTGTATTTTAAAATTGTTAACATATGCTTTGTCTCATGTTCTATTGGCAGTGACTATAGTAACTGATAGTTTTGACTCTTGATCTGTTACGGACTTTGAAAGTTGGGCTTATAGTTGAGTATTTAATATCAAGGTTATGCAATAACCTATCCTCTTAAAACATCTCGTAGTTACTGTAGCTTGTTCACATACTAGTAAGCAGATAGTTAGGAAAAAGAACTCATAAAAATATATATTCAAAGCAATTTATCTTAATATTTCGAGAAACTAGTTCTAGAAAGAAATATATATCTAATACAGCCTAAAGTAGTGAACTAGATGATGGAATAATGATTCTGCCCTTGTATTTGTAACGATACAGTACATTGATAAATATATAAAAATAGCTGAATGCTGAAAAAAAATTGACAGAAAAAATAAAATTCATATTAATTTAAAGTTGATGTACAATATAAACTTAACAAGAATAAATTGAAATGTTGAAATATTTCAGATATGAATGATCAAAACAAGTGTATATGATAATACATTGTTATTCTTTCCTCTCTGGTATTAAGAATATCTTGTCTACAGTATGTTTCTCAACAAGCAGCAAACGGTAATACATGGTGCACAGTAGATATATTGCATTATTTGTCTTTTTGTACTAATGATATCCTTCAAAGAGAAGTTTAGCATTTGCACCATTTTAAATCACCAGCAAACTGTAAGCTTGGCCGGCATTGCAGTAACAATGAAAGTAATGATTGCTCAACATGTGAACTCAATAAAATCGTCACAATATATAAACGGTTTACCATTATAGCATGAAACGCTTTTATTACGTTTAAAAAAGAGCTTACCGCCACACATAGAGCATTTTACACACAATAAAATGAAATTAGTACTGCATATAGATGAACTGAACTTTCCCCTTCGTATCAAAATGTTGCACCGCATTAAATGATAAGGTGGCTGCACATGAGGAGTGTACCCCATGACGTAACAATTGAACAACAATATACAGTACCGATCAGACCCAATCTAGAAAGTAAACCCCAACTTAACCCTAGCATTACTTTGTAGGTTTACTAGAGTGGGCCCAGAGTAAACCCAGGGAGGACACGGAGAGTAAAACCAAATCTGGGCTGCGTTCAAGATCGTAGCAGCTAGTATAGCTGCTAGGTTTTATATAAATGTATCTAGGTCAATTAAACGGACCGCTAGGTCTCAGATTCAGTTGGAAATATTCAATTAAAGACTAATTACATCGACATAATTTGTTAATTTCAAACGGAAATATACATGTTAAAATTGATTATAACTTAAAGGATCAACAAAATAGTAGTAAGTTTATAGATTTCAAGTTTGTTACAAAGTGGTAAGCAATGTGGCTATCTTGAATTTGATACTAAGCATAAAATATTTGGGCTACGAATGTCTACGTAGCGGCTAGGCTAGCTTACTGTTCAACTACCTAGCCATACGTAGCAGCTACGAGCTTGAACACAGCCCAGAAGCATACCCATGAAAGCAGACGCAACGTGTGTATTCGGAAAATACAAAGGGCAGGAATTTCACACTTCAGTGTGTACAGTTGACACTAAAAGCACTTCCCCGAGTAAACCCCGAATGGACTCAAATTTTCAAAGAGCAGACCCAGAGTAAACCCCAAGTTAACCCACGGTTCGGTTGTGGTTTACTCTGGTGTTAGGTTGGGTCTGATCTGTACTGTACATTATGAGTTCATCTCTGTATAAAATGAGTTTAACATATCATTTAATAGATTCATTCATACCATATAATGAGTTATCCACTGCATATAATGATATGACACTCTGTATTGATATTTCCGCTTCATATAAAGATTTTTGTTCCTAAATATAATCATGTAATGACAGTATAAAATAATGTTAGCAGTGTATATACTCAGCAAGGTTGTTACCACTGCATATAATATTATCATTGTATATTAAAAATGTATCAAATCACATTAAATAGTTCTGCTTAATTGGGCAAGTTGAATGTCAATATAAGAAAAAAAAATCCATAAACGATAAACGACGATAGATCCTTAAAACTATTGTTCACATCACACCCTTCCTTGGTGAACAGATGTAAGCCCTTACAACCTTTGGGCAGATTTGACCATGATATGATTCTGACCGACACTTTACTATCACCTTTAAGGAGTAAGCCAGCAAAACGAAAAACATTTAATTGTACAAAACTGACACGATCAATATCAAGAAAGGCATACATAAATATGAGAAAGACTCAATTTATACAGCCTTTACGAAAAAAGCGCATATAAAAAAGCAAGAAGATCAATGAATCCTAAAGATATGGATATAACAAAGTACTGAAGACTGACTGGAGTTGAGTCATTGATAATTATATTTGATATCAACACTATGTTATTTTGCATGGCAAGTAGCGTTTTAGCTCTCTTTGAATAATTACGCACAGTTTTTCTTATATAAATTCTCAGGCTTTTCCGACAAGAATAATGAACTATAGACGGAAAACCCCATATGAATCACGTTGTGTTATATTCTTAGAGTTAGCGCCATCAAACTCAACGATTAATTTATCAGTAATCGAAATATATCTGGAAAAGATATCAAAGCAATTTTTAACAAAGAAATGATAAAGTCTAGTCCACGCCAGTACTGGTTCTGTCTTCAGAATGGATATAGTCTGTTCTTTATTTCAAACGCTACCGCTGTAATCGAACTCTGGCGTGGGAACACATACGACTACAAAAAATATTTAAACTGTTCGTACCATTTAAAATCCGACTAAATTTAAGGTATAAATAAATTTTCTTGAAAAAACAATGCTTTTGGGTACATAACATCGAATTTGTCGATTATTTTCAAGTACGACATTTTGTCAGCGGTGTTGATTTGTGCTTAGGTCCAAACAAATTTTACTTCCGGTTTGCCAGAGTAACTGCATAGGAGAGTTGATAAAAATCAACTCCCAAAACCCTACAGAAAGTAACTCAAATAGAAGTGAGGAAAGCACATGATACATATATGTACGTGGACGAGATTATCGGTGGGGATATAACAAACAACCCCAGATTATGGACTTACTTGAAGAGCAAAAGGTAAGCCATAACAGGAGTAGCAACATTGAAAGATGCAAACAGACTTCTTTACATTACCCTCAGACCATGTCTTACATGTATCTACTCAATAACCAATTCCAGTCAACTTATAATTGGGAGGACCTCTCATATTTACCAGACAAGAGACCATCACCACATCCACATCGGAAGGACATTTTTATAAACAACCATGGTGTTTAAAATTGTACGGGGATTTAAACCACACAAAACTACAGGACCTGCCATGATATCCGGCCGATTCTTGAAGGACTATGCTATGGAACTATCCAACATACTTACAAAACTGCACCAGTTCCCCATTGATATTGGTACAATACCAGATGATGGGTGATAAGGTTCCATCGTCCCCATCTTCAAGAAGAGAGAGAAACACACGCTTACCAATTATAGACCTGTTTCTTTAACATATTTATGCTGAAAACGTCTTGAAAACGTAGTCCACGATAACATCATGAAAATATTAAACAACAACACGGTTTTAAACCCGAGAGATCTTGGGAAACACAACTCATCATTGCTATTTATAAGCTAGCCAGCTGGGGTATGGCATCCAGGGAACAGATAAGATTTAGTCCTTCTAGACTACTCCAAGGAATTTGACAAAATGACCAATGAGAGACCTTCACAGAAACAGGAGTTCTATGGAATGAGTGGTCACACCATCAACTGGGTCCTATCATGTCGGACACAAGAGGTCATTGAGAAAAGATCATCATTGAGAAAAGATCGTCATTGAGAAAAGATCGTCACCAACGGACAATTATTAAATGATTTTATTAAGGCTTTACAGATGATAAATATTATACATGTTTCAAACGACCAAACCTTATTTTTAGAGACAGGACAACATCTACCTATTTGTATTATAGTTTTTCACTTTAAGTCTTTTTGTCAAAATAAATATTATGGTAAATGGAAATGAAATGAATAACGCGTGATTATATCAAATATAAAAAAACCGATTTTAAAGAAGTTGATCACAGAAGAAACGAAGTCTGTGTCTTTTTAATTTCACTGAGGGATTTTTTCATATACATATAATTATATGTTTTCCGAATGTATGAATGCAAACTTTATATTTATTAATTCATATTATTAAAGAAGGGGCATTAATTCGTGTCAGATGTCCTTTGCAAAACGAGGCGGAGCTTGTCGGCAGGAAAGGATTTTATGCTTTAAACGTGCAGGTCATACATTATTTAACACATATCTGAAACTCTCTCTCTCTCTCAATTTTTGAGATATCTTTATAAAATTGAATTTATTTCTATCCTACCTTATAGCCACCCTAATAAAATCTTCATTAAATGAGAATGAATTGTAGATGTCTTGTGATGCAACATATCGTTTATGTAAATTGTTTGCAAAATGGCCCGAAAGTGTACACGATTTCCGTGTATGTAAAGAATCCTTGCTTGCTAGGATATTTGAGACCAGCGAGTACATAAATTTAAAAATCAGTTTTTTTTATAAGCAAAAATTTGAAAGGAAAAATAAAATACACACGTATATAAATATATTTTATCCACTTCATTTTTCATTTCACTTAGATGCGCGCACAGGTTTGATCCTAAGTGATTCTGGCTATGCCTTAAAAAGATATTTGATGGTACCCTACCTGACTCAATCAAACAAAACCGAGGAAAACTTCGATTATCCCCTGTGTTGCACTAGGATGACGATTGAGCAAGCGATTGGAATCCTTAAGAGGCGATTTTCTTGCCTTCATATATGTTATATGTACAAATGCATAGAATATTAGCATGCAATTTACTCAGAATACTTTTTTCAAGTACAAGTCCCTTTTATATTTTACTGCGGTTGGTATTCAATTTTGACTTTTATTTTATTTGTATTTAAAGGATTACGAGATCAGCCAGAACAAGCTTGTTCTTTTGCGATGGCCTGTGTTGTGTTTCTCAATCTGAGCATTGAGCGACAATATATTGTGAACACGGAGGTCGGAATGAAGGGAAGGCAGTACGGTACCATATCGCACAGGCCTTTTTCGCAAATTGATAAACTGGTAAAATATATTACATTAATAGAAAAAATAGATGATTTATTGTTCACTAATTAATTTCGCCCTTTAAGTTTCTCCGATCCTCATGTACCAAAAATTGAAAGTGTAAATTTTAACGCAAATGGCGTTTTACAGTCTCAGACTAATGATTATAATTATAAAAGAAGCATTTATATGTATTGTTTCCATGTGTTTTTCAAAGATAATGCATTATCACCCATATAGATTTATATAAGGAAAAAGAAGTGACTTCAAGGTTTTGCTAATTTGTATTCAGTAGAGTATGATTACACTTGACTGCTGCACATAAAAACATTCAGTAGATATGTAGATGTAAAATAAATAAATACAAATGTGCTGTATCCAGTAATATAATCATGGAAATAAAAGAAAATATCAATTACATCATGTATGAGAAAAGTTATCTTTCTTTAAAAAAGTCAACAACAGGTATAATAATGTTCCTGCGCTTTGTTACTCTTGGTTTTCCATGAAAACATTCACCCAGTACACTTTGTACACCATCGAAGTCTCCTCTTTGGTATGCAAACTGCAGTTGATGCATTGAAAAACCAGAGAGATTCATCCTTTTCACCATGCTCTCAGACACTGTTTTTGTGGTGTTACAAGACGCTTGATTCTTCAACATAGGCAGAGTATCACAGAATCCAATAATGCAGTCTTGCAATGGTATATCAGAGCATTTTCTCATTGCTCTGCATAAAACAATACGATCGAATTTTCTGCAGTTATGAGCAAATAGTATTGGTTAATGGATACCCGGTGTATTATTTAGCCATTCATGAAATGATGTCAAACACTCCTGTATAGAAACTGCTTGGACAGGAACACCATTTTTATAAAAAGTTGAACCGTCACATGTAAGTCCTGTTATCCTTGAAGCCGTCTCCTGTATGACAACTGAAGGTAATACATACTGGCAGAAAGAAGAATCTCCACACCTTGCCGCCATTTGTGTTATTTCACATGATGCATCTGAAATAAAAGAAACAAAGATAACGTGTTTATAAGAAAATTTTATTGTTTTATAAGAAAATTTTATTGTTTTTATAAATGTTCATGTATTTATCAGGATAGTTTCAATTTATACACTGACCTAAACCAGTTGTCTCTAGATCAAAGTAGGCTCTACTGTATTCATCAGGAGGCAATGGAACTTGGTGAAGTTGTTCTGGAGGGGACGGTATAGTCTCGAGTTTGTCATTAGGGATGCTACCAGTCTGTGAAAGAACTGCACTCTCATATGTTACACCCTCTCTTATTTCTGATGAAGTTGTTGCAGATGATGACTTTTTCTTCAATTTTACTCTTCTCTTTTTGAATTCCTTTGAAGATATCTGGTCCAAATTAATTTTCCTTTTCTTCATTCTTCTTTCAGCATCTTTTACAGTGCATGATCCAAGAGACAAAGCTAGCTCTTCATGTATATAGGGTATGTATATACTGTATATTCATGTATATATTCAAACATATAAATTGAATATTAGATTGCTATTTTTCAATCAATTGTGTCAAAGACAATTAATGGTACAACATACATGTATACATATGTGCTTCTCTAATATTAGATGCAAATCTATATATAAATACAAATGTATAAATTTTCATATAAATACCAACGCCAAGTTTAGTATTCACATCAAAAGGACCTTGGCCATTTGCACCAATGTTGTGTCTCTTCCCTGTTGGTACAATAGTCAACTCCTTGCAGCAGGTACACTCTATGTACAATAAGCTCGCAAGACCATACTGTTTTTCTTTCACACACTTTGCTAAATTTAGTGGTTTATAGCACACAACACATCCTCGCTCTAGATGATCAACCAAAACTGAAAACTCTACGATCCTTCGTCCATAAAAAATATTGGTATATGTCAATCGAAAAAGTTCTTCGCTATCATTTTCACAGTGATCCAACTCCAAACCAGAATTTACATCATCTACGTATGTCTGAGTTTCATTATTGTTCACATCAATGCTGTTATTTATGTCAACGCCAGTGGAAAAACTAGTGAACCCTTTTTTGAACCGACCTTTCTTGTCTCTAGATCGTTGACAGTTTCCCTCCATGTTGGATTGTTTACAGTAACATATTCTCCTTCTTTGACAAAAGATTTCCAAAAAATATAAATGCCGGACTTCATAGTACGAATAAACTATTTCCGAATATGAAAACGAGTTATCTCGCTTTGCTGAGGATCGGAGATCGTAAATTTCTTCTTTTAGTTTCTCCTTCTTCAATATCATCACTTCTATTTCCATCTCCATCTTTTGCATCGCCTTCATTAACAGCTGTTTTTTGGAGATCCTACTGCTTTTTGTTAGACTTAGATTCTCCACCATGATACATAATGGGGGGTTTGCATGCCGGAACGGTTGAACTGGCGATGGTTAGAGATGGCGTTGAATGGTGACACTCCACGCACGACTCGTCCAAAGTCCAAAACATCTGAATAAAAAAAAAACAATTTCATGCCATTGTACACTAACTTGTATGTTTTATTTTTATTTACTGCAGGCACTTGGTAAATCGCCATTTTAGTTCCGATCGCACATCAACTGCTGCGCACTGGAGTATATTGTAGCAATATTAACATATGCTTAAAAAATCATTCACAATATTTTTTAAAATGCTCTTGAACGGGGTAAAATTAATCTTATTGAATACATCTTCACTTAAAAAAAATAAACGTTTATCATCAGATTAGATATACAATGCTATAATGTGCACAATTGTTAAATGTTATGTAAACATCAAGAATTTGAAAATGGACCTATATATAACAATATATACATGTATCGGACAAAAACTATTGAAAATAGCAAATTAGACAGTTAAAGTCTTCCAAAGACTCACACAAACTAGAATAAGATATTCTGGCGCTTTAGTTCGGATCTGTATTCATTTTTGTACACGGAAAACACATGAACATTTTCTTCTACTATCAACACTTTGATCATTACTCAACTGTCAAAAGTTGTCCACCAATTAAATTTCCGATGGCAACAGAATAGCCGATGACGCGTTGAGCAGTGTGATTGTACACTGCCAAAAAGATTCAGTTATTGATGTAAATTATAACAAGAATAGAATTCCTGGGTCCCCCGCCGGTCAAGCAGTATACTAGTATCGAGTCTATCGACCAAGGCTGATTTAGGAACTTGACCAAGGTATTAGTGGTATAAACATTTAATATAAATTTAATGAAAATCCGTCAAAATTTGTAGGCATGAGAGCGCTTAAAAGGTCAATTTTTGGATAAAACGGAGTCATTATTGTGGTCAAAGTCCCATAACTCCAACAAAACGCATCGACAAATGCTGATTTTCGAACTTGACCAAAGTATTAGTGGTATAAACATTTGGTATAAATTTAATGAAAATCCGTCAAAATTTGTAGGCATGATAGCGCTTACAAGGTCAATTTTTGGATAAAACGGAGTTATTATTGTGGTCAAAGTCCTGTAACTCCAACAAAAAGTATCGGCCAATGCTGATTTTCGAACTTGACCAAATTATTAGTGGTTTAAACATTTGGTATAAATTTAATGAAAATCCGTCAAAATTTGTAGGCATGAGAGCGCTTACAAGGTCAATTTTTGGATAAAACGGAGTCATTATTGTGGTCAAAGTCCCATAACTCCAACAAAAAGTATCGACCAATGCTGATTTCAGAAATTGACCAAGGTATTAGTGGTATAAACATTTGGTATAAATTTAATGAAAATCCGTCAAAATTTGTAGGCATGAGAGCGCTTACAAAAAAGTGTGCCGGACGGACACACGGACGGACGCCCGGCATTTCTATGTTCCCGCTCCGCGTTGCGGCGGGGGACAAAAAAGAGTGGGGTTTCGGTCCTCATCCGGTTTTAGGCCTCATCATCCTTAGCTGAACATTAAAAAAAGTTATCAATTAGGTTATCGTCTCAAACTTTCTTTCATTTTTATGAGACTTGAATCAAACTTAACAGTAACGCAATAAACTATTTCTATATAAATTACCTCTGCATTTCAAAGTTGCATACTGTTTTCCAGCTTTTTTTCCTGTTATCGTTTTTAGCTCATCTGAGCTGAAAGCTCAAGTGAGCTATTCTGATCACATTTTGTCTGTCGTTCGTCTGTCCGTCCGTCTGTCCGTAAACTTTTCACATTTTCAACATCTTCTCAAGAACTACTGGGCCAATTTCAACCAAACTAGGCACAAATCATCCTTAGGTATAGGGGATTCAAAGTTGTGAAAATTAAGGGTCATACCCGTTTTCAAGGGGAGATAATTAGAAATTAATGAAAAATTTTGAGAAATTTTCAAAAATCTTCTCAAGAACCAGAAAGCCAGAAAATCTGAAACTTGTGTGGAAGCATCCTCAGGTAGTGTAGATTCAAAGTTGTGAAATTCATGACCCCCGGGGGTAGGGTGGGGCCACAATGGGGGGTCGAAGTTTAACATAGGAATATATAGAGTAAATCTTTAGAAATCTTCTTCTCAGAAACTAATCAGCCAGGAAAGCTGAAACTTGTGTGAAAGCATCCTCAGGTAGTGTAAATTCAAAGTTGTGAAAATCATGAACCCCGGGGGTAGGGTGGGGCCACAATGGGGGGGGGGGGGTCGAAGTTTTACATAGGAATATATAGAGTAAATCTTTAAAAATCTTATTCTCAGAAACTAATCAGCCAGGAAAGCTGAAACTTGTTATCTGTTTATAACTTAAGATAAACCATAGACATTTTTTTCAAAGCACAGAGAAAACAAATGATAGAATGGAGAAAACATTTGAGAAGAAGCCAGTATTTGAGTTTTAATTACTATAATAACATAGCATATTAATGTATGACAGTGTATACAATGTTATAATATTCACTATAGTTATTTACACCTCTGTTTCTTATGAAAGCAAATTGTTATTCATGCAATTGGAAATGACAAAATCGAATCTAGTCAATTCAAATGAAAAAAATATCAAACATCAGCTGGTCATGTATGTTAATTTTGATGTTAGCTACATGTACCTTTGTACCCGCGTTAAACACTAAAAAGAACATTTTATAGTTCAGATATTAGTTTTTGTTTACCGGTCATTTAACAATTAAGTAATTACCCGTTTTATGTTTATAAATTCCATGTCATTAATTATTTGTCTTGTAAAACAGAATTGCCGCTTCTCAAAATAGAAAGTTATTCAATGTATTGATTCTTTAATACTTAATAATTACTAAACGTACTGAGAAACTGCTTTAGCTACATCTTCCAGTGCTGCCTCCTGTTCTTTTTTCCCCTCTTCCACATCCCTTTAACGTTCCAAATAGCAATTTCTCTTTTTAGTAACTTCTTCTAAAAGAACACTGTTCAAGATCCGTCCATGTTGACCTCCTTTTAGGTTTACTTGAGACCAGTGGCTGCGTTATCGAACACACAGAATAATCGATTTTTTCCGTATTTTCCGTGCTTACATTCGGAATAGTACGTCGACTTCGTCCATTTTGACAATACAGGCGTCCAATACAGAGCATTTTTAAACATCATCAAAACATAAACATTTTTTCTTTACTCAGATTTGAGGTGAATAAAACTCAACGTTCGTGACCTCGAGGCCTCACATCCGACAATTCGCAGAAAACTACTTTATCTACGAATAATAAAATCGCAACAGGACGCAATCAAACTGCAAGAAGACCTAGCAGCTGTAGAGACGTTAGAGAGTGATTTGCAAATGTCATTTACCCCAGAAAAATGTACAGTAATCTATGTTTCCAAGAAGAAAAATCCAGTAGTAACGTCTTATGAATTACACGGACACAAGATAGCGATGGAGGAAACCAGCAAGTAGTTAGGAGTTATTATCAGCCAGGACTTGAAAAGGTACAACCAAGTCAACAAGTCTTTTGGATTCATTAGATGGAACATGAACGGCTGCAAACCAACTGCTAAGGACCAATCGTTCGACCATCCTTGTAGTATGTCTGGGATCCATACACCAAACTGCACATTGACTCCATCGAAATGGTGCAGAGAAGGGCAGTTAGATTTGTAGTCAACACCTAATACGACTACTCCCCTGGAACCATCACTAATTAACATCTTGTGAACAACAACATTGGGAGAAGCTGCAACTAAAAAGATCCAAGGCAAACTCACTATGATGTACAAGATCCTCCATGATGATATCGAGATACTACCAAGCCATTGTGTTACTGCAGGGCATGCAAGGACCAGGGAATCTCATCGTCTATGGGCAATACCATAATCAGTTAATGTACTTAATTAAATACTCATTAATTCCAAGGCCTGTGACTGTGAGTTGTAAAAATGTCTACCAGTATACAAAACAAAAATTTCGATCAGAGCCTATATAAAATATTCCAAATAGGACAGTTTTAAGCAGTATGTCAGCACATGTTTAAAGATAAAACCTTCATGTGAGCAGCTGGTGGAAATTATCAAACTTAACAAGTGTTAATCTGCTACTTAAGTCATTAGAACAATGAAAAAACAACATCCTAAATTGAAAGTGCTCAACAGAATGCTAATTTATAGTGAGGAAGGTAAAGGCATTATAAATGACGCAAGGCATGTGCAATATTCTGAAATTGGGAGACCAAGAAGTGTTCCTACATGTACTAGTGAGAACATTGACGCCGTTATAGGTTTATTACCGACTTCAGTTAGACGGGTACAGCATGAACTCAATGGCACCGTTAGGAAATCAACTATTCATAGAGTACTCATTTTATTCAAACGTTATTTCTTACATGTTAAGTGTGATGCAGCATTTGAAAGAGCTCGTTTAGAGTTTGCCAGTTGAATTTAATTGGGTAAATGGACCCGAGATTGAAAATTTAACAAATGCCATATGATTTCCGATGAAACTCTCCTCCATCTCAAGAATGTTGTCATTAAACAGATTTTTAGATTTTGGGGTTCGGCAAAACCCAATTAATAAAGTTACTGTTTGAATTGCATCCAGTTCAAGCGGAATAATATGCACTTTTTTTCTCAGAGAAGAAACATTGTAAATTCGGATAATGGGCGGCTTCAACGGGCCGGTGCTACGCCACACAATTCAGGTTGTGTTCTTCGGTGGCTTGACATGTTTGCTATCAATACATTTCGTACCCCAAATATTTGGCCACCCACTCCCACGATCTGAACCCATTTGATTTCTATTTATGAGGTTATCTAAAAGACAGGTTGAACTCGCCTTCCCCAATAACAGATAATTCAAAACAGCAAAGTCACGAGACAAAAATGTAATCTATGTTGATCATATGCATGTAAAACTGTTGTGAAAACTTTACAAATCGTGTTTAAACAATGTAAAAGGAAATAGGGAGTCATTTGGAATATATGCTATCATGCTTCCAAAGAAATATTTAATATGAAACAAGAAAAACGAAACGTTAACAAATGAATGCTAACAAATTTTTTTTAAATAAACATCTTTTATATGAGTGTAACTTTAGGTATTAAAATTTTATAACAGTTTAAAAGTGTAAAATACGTTTTGTAACACCCTGTACACGTATATCAGTAGTCAGACGCCCTTGTGTCAAAACAAACTTAGCTTTGATTGATCATTTAAGGAAAATTGATAAACACTTTCACTGTCTCTACTTCTAGTGATAGACAAATATATGTATTAGACTGAGGATAGACACATCTTCAACATGAAATTGTACGAAGTACGAAAATCGTATGCGTAAACACGCCTATATAATGCAGATGCACCATCTTTAAATAGAGTTCTATCAATAGGAGTGACTCCATTCATTTTATCGAATCTGCAATCCACGTTGGCATCTAGAAGGCATCTAGAAGGCCAAGCACTGCGTGTTTGGTAAAGATTGCAAAATCTGCCTTTATCAAAATAAAAATTCGTTGCACCTGTGCTGTGTTATCATGGTCCTAGTCTGTGACTGTTTTGTTCAGGTAAGGAATTAAACTTTTAATTATCACCAAAACGGCACAAATCTGGAACATCAATTTATTAAACATTTTTGAAAATTTAAGATTAAAATGCATTAAAATTGTCATTTGATATTTTGGCAAACCTGAAAAAAAACCCTGCAGAATCGGAGTTACATTCCGATGTGTTACCAATTCAGATCACCGTTACCTTGCCGATAACCTAGATTCAAAAGGAATATCTATGATAATTTCTCTACATTTCTGATAAGAAGTGAAAAAGGAAGCGCCCTGAGCCTTTGTTTTAGTAAGTGTGTTTTAACGTCAAATTTTATTGTAGTTTGTTTATGATACTTTATTGGTATTGTGAATTATGTGGTTAAATATATGAAAACCAAATTGAGATTAATGAAATCAGGCATTTGCGTATTAAACTACTCAACTATTAAATTACTTTCCGTTACTTTCACATTAACTTTGATAGATGTTATATTTTGTCGTATATATGTAAATAATATATTTTACTTGGTAAATAGCATTATTATAACTTATCAAACTTATTGCCAAAATTCTTCTCTTTTGAAAATATTGTATAGGTATTTTTCCTATATGAACGTAGGATAATTATTATTAAAAATGTGTATACTTAATTTCTATAAAATATAAAGTATAGATTCAACCTTAATGTCTGCTTTCGTTTTTTTTTATCTTAAAAAATATGATTGCTTTGCCTACCTAGCTAGTCCTTGCTATGCCCGCTGGCACATAGAGCAAGGACTAGACTCATCCACTCGTCTGTCTTGAGCCATCTTCTCCAGTGATATGATTGCTCTATGATAAGTATACGTAATAAAATATTAAAAATAAAAAAAGCTACCGATAAGAAAAAAGTTATAGATAAATCTTTATAAAATAATCAGGAAAACTTTCTTTAGAATGCAAAAATAGTTTACAGGAAAAAAAAATTGAGAAATCTTTTACGCATTCAACCTTAGAAACGGAGTTATTTTCACTACATATTTAATGATAAAATAAAACTCTTTCAAAATATGAAATTGGCTAGCTTCATATCAAACAGTGTCAATTTAATATATCATTCTAATTAAGCTGTATTTACCCCTTTAAGTAAAGAGCTCTGTACCAAGATATAGGAAAAATGTTTAAATCTTAAAGCCTAATATTTTTTTTTCTTTACTTCATAAAAGTTAAATACGAAAAAAATATATTATATCGAAAAGTTCTAGATCTGGTAGGTAATGTCTTGACCACAAAACACCCGTGGGTAGTAAAAGTTTGCAAAATACAGTTGGAAACTGGAAAAGTGAAGCATGTATATTGCGTTAAATTACGTAATTATTACTTATATACGTAATATATTACGTAAATTATATACGACGGTACACTTTTCAGCGACACAGACGATTGGCAGTGGGTAATAATATGGCAGACCAAGGCATCCAAAGCAAAGGTAATGTCGGATTTTATCATAACTTCCAAACAACAGTCAAATGCACCTGAAAAAGACAAACGCTATTAAGTAGTTCAATCACAATATTGTATCAAACACAGCTTATAATGGTGAGTTTTTTAACGGAACGAAATCGAAATATGGCATCTATAAAAATGTATAAATGTACATTGTATTTAAATGAGCAGCAATTAACATCTAGACAGACATATTTTTGTTTTGACCAAAATGTGGTCGCTCTCTGACATTAAAAGCATGAGAGAGAGAGAGAGAGAGAGAGAGAGAGAGAGATTTTTTCAGTCTTCATCACAATATGCATAAAGACACCAAAAGAGCCCGGCTTTCAGTACTTTGATTTCTTGATATACAACGTTTTTATTTGGTGTATCTGTGATAGATCAGACTCTTTATTTGTTTTTGATAGATCACACTTTAAAAAAAAAGGTAGCAAGAATAAGAAAATTGTTTTTATCATTTACAAATTCGTGTGCTTTATGAAGTTCAAAGAACATAATAGTTTCTGTGAAATGTTTAAAGCAACTATAAAAATTATTATTACAAGAAAACTGACCATTTTTTTTACTGCTTGGCTCGAAATGAAATACACAATTATCAAAACTTCAAAACTGGTGTTCGTCAAATGTCCTTAGACCGAAGATCTGTATACTTTAGTTCTTGAGAAGAATCTAACCCGAACTCCACGAGTCCAGATTTTTTCCTCCTATTCCGGCATTATCAAATCAACTTTGGTACCTGACCCTTTAATAAGAACTCCTTCATGCAAACGTCTAAAACTTTGCGGAAAACGGCAAAGAGGTCGTCTTGTTCATCAAAAAAATTCATATTTTGAATGATTTCCTCTCGAAAATGACGCAATAATCCGCACACAATAGAGGACGCGGGGGATATTCACTGCCATCGGGTCCTGTCTATGTACCTCTAACACATTAAGCGTCGTAACCAGTAATTCAGCATATTTGCGTTTGTTGAGGATCTTCATTCCGGAGATGCATATCAACAGATTGTGAATGATCAGGTTTCCTAATTTACCAAAGGAATTCGGTTTCCACAGTATATTAAGAATTGCGACTGCCGAGAGCATAAAATCAGTCGTCATAAATCGTCATCCACGGCATTCTGGCTTAAAAGGGCGAGGTAGATGTAACTTTCATAAAATGTAGTGCACTAAACTTCTAGAATCACATCAATGGTCGTATAATATGGTACATTATGAAATTTTAATAGATTATGCATTGGGTAACTTGAAAACAATGATACAAAACATAGAGAGTAACTTTTAACTCGTGCATCTTCAGATATCAGACTCGGGGGACAAGCCCCCTCGTCTGTTATCTTAAGATACACTCATTAAAAAGTACTCTATATATTACATAGCTTCGTTAACGTTTGGAATAACTTTCATCATAAATCGTATATCTATGATCTCATTCCTGAAAATTGGAATAAATCGTGCATTCAACAATGTATAAGCATTCATATGACATTTTTACATATACAATATTTTCAAAATATTTAATCTGAGACTTGATTAAATACATATTTATTTGATATTCGATTAATAAGAAACCACTATATAGCCAGTAAAAGGAGAATGTTTGATAAGTTTGGGAAATTACCAGATCCTGTCTTGAATTGAAATATATTACCTACTGAGCTACAGGTTTAATACATTGTCTAGTGCTAAGTGGGAGCATGGCATTTTAAACCTATGATACACACTGTCACAGATTAATTATACACATGTCATATCTTTCATATATAATGTGTGACTGGCATAGTCGTCTTAAAATTTTTTTTAAAGTCTTATAAACAATTTAATTATATATTGCTGAGTCAGTTATTTTAAGTGTTTGAAAGAAGGTCTAGGAGGAGAGCTTTTCTTTTTTTAAATTGCAGAATTTACAGGTTTGCTTGTGCTTGGTGTTGTAGTTTTGGCTGTTGTGGTATCTATAATTTTTGTCAATAGGGAAACGTTGATTTATATGAAATGCTATTCCCATAGGATGATTTATATGTAATGTTATTAGGGCCCCGCAAGGATTTGCGGGTGCCCTATAGTAATCACTCTGTCCGTCCGTCCTTCTGTCCGTCCGTCTGTCACTCTTCCGTCCACAAATTTCCTGATTTTTTCTAATAACTTTTTTTATGGTTGCCCAATCAAGTTCAAATTTGGTATGGTAGTTCAGTAGGCAGAAATACATATTTTGATGCTAAGTTTGGTTCTCTATGTCTTCTGGTTTGGAGCTGGGGTGGTGGGGTAGATTCCTAACTATGCATAAGAATGAATGGGCAAAGAGAGATAACTGCTGAGAATGAATGGGCAAAGAGAGATAACTGCTGAGAATGTTACCATTGTATACATGGAAGGCTTTGCAATATTTGTCCTTTGGGATTAATTAACCTTCCACAGGAAGAAAATCCTAAGCTTTATCTTTATCTGTCACATTGAGATTAATTACTGCAATCTAAGGTCTGTCTTTTATCTGTTATATGTATTACCGTACACATGTGTCTGCAAGTGATGTTTATTTGAAGTTGAGGCAAAGCCTAGGTATCATTGCATTGGTATCAATTCTTTGTTTTTTTAACAAATTTTATTTCATCCCATGTTAACCCACTTTATCCCGTGGATATGACTCATTGGATATTTTTTTGATTTCCCACAGTTGTGACTTTACAATGGGATTTGCGTAGGCATAATGAAGTAAAATAATGTGGAGTGTTATAAACAGTGTAAACATTGATTGTGGTGTATAAAACATGGGATAAATAGAATCTCGTATGATTTGTAGTATAATATGATTTTTATCCAACTTGTGTGTTTTATCCCCTCACTAAGGCTCAAGAAAAAGAACACTTTAATTGTTGGATGAAAATCATATCCAACTACAAATCACGAGATCCTATATATTCCAGTTCTTTACATCTTCTGCCGGGCATTTATTTTTCATCATTGTTTATATTAAGAGGATGGAATTCAAAGATTTTTTTCACTTCTCTATATTAATTGTCATAGCGGGGCCCTTCCTGACTGGTCAGTTTTCTAGTTCCATTAGGATCTATATTCAATGTCATCTGTGTCATTTTCATAGATATTATACTATCATATCTACAAGCAACATATGTTGGCTTTGGAAATCGGTAAAATATACAAAAAGCGTCAGACTAACATTTTACAAAATTTACGAAAAAGTGTTTCAATGTACATTTAAGAATATGATATTTATATCACTGTGGAATCTACCTATGTAAACATTTTTCTAAGGACGAATGTTAATATGTTAACAGTGTTCTAATCTTATTGTATAAGTTTATTCCTATGATGTACACATTACTCCTGTTTATATATTTTATCAATTTCTACGACATAACAGTTGAAAACATTTGTTGAAAAAGTCATGTCCTCAGAAATTCCCGAAGCGAAGGCATGTATTTGACTAGTATATAGATACAATATTTTCGGAGTCAACTTTCTTGTTTAAATCAGCAAATGATAACGATCTTTGAGGATTATAAACCTTACTCAATCTACATTTAAAGCAATGGAGATTATCGAGAAAGGAGATCCGGTTTTTTTATTACAGCGATGATGGAATTTTCTTTTTATACTTGTATGGATGTTTCGATTTAATTTTCCCCTTTTGAACTTAAGTGTTAGCTTATACCAGCTGAATAAATTTTATCAGCAGTTTGTGAACACAACCTTCCACTTTATAGAATTTCCGCAAACCTATCAAATTATGAAGGACACAATATGCTCCCCCTCACCTGAATATTGATTTAGGCACAAACTATTTCATTGGCACATTCCTCCGAAACCAATGTTAAATTTGAAAACGTGTATGCTCAATAGCACACATATTAGAGGATATTTTTGCCGTACTAAAACATACAAAAAAAAATACCGTGTTACATGTAGAACCTTTGGACGGAATATAACTCACAGCTCAAAAAACATTGTTTGAACCTATTTAACGGTAGATCTACCTAACGTTTATAGGTAGGATAGAGCGATTAACAAAACAACAATTATGTTAATAATTGTATTTATGTGTTGAATGCTATAATTTTATTTGCTGATTTATTGTATTTTTCATGTTTATGTTTGATTAGATAAGTTGCATTTCTTTCCCAGGCCTTGTAGAGGTCGTTGGCCATATTATGTAATTTCCCTGCAGTGGTCACTGTCCATGTCTATTTTTAGCCCAAATTCCTAGTCTAAAAACCTCCCAGTGACCTATTATGTAATTGCTAAAAATTCCATGGTGTAATTCTCCCCAAATTTAATTTAATAGCCAATCAAATTAAGCGATACGGTCACGTGGTTTGATGCGGTCAGTATCTGACCAGTGAGAGTAGGGTCATTCTGTCTTCATCTATGAGAGTGTTAGCACGAGTAATGTTTTGATACACCCACCACCATCCCCGTTTCTCCACTCCAATATTCGAAAGTTGCATACATGTACAAAATATTGTTATTTTGCATATGGCATATTTTATTTTTGAGGTGCCATCTTTTTGCTGGTTTTGTATATATTGTATATAATTTTGAACAAAATATTGTTTTTCTGTATTTTAAGGGGATCAGCATATTGATAAGTTATTTAACATTTTGTGTGAACAGTTTTGGGTCTGATCCCCTACTATGTTGTTTATATTTTTCTTTACTTTCGTCATTTTTAATAAATGACATATTTCATCATGCACAAGTGTTGAGTTTATTTATCAGACAGCAAAAACGGAGCTGCGGTGAGGTTGTGCAGCATGAGAAAACATAAATATAATTATGCAACTCAATAAGTTGCTCAACTCAACTCATTTCGCAACGTATAGATTCGCCCCCGATACGATGCGGGTATGATTGTATTACGACTTCTACATTCCTTTAGAAGTTGAGATTTCAAAAATGTTTTGGCAAATCAAAGATAATCAAAGAATGTACATTTTCAATTATCTTTTTAACTTTGTTTTGTTTATAATTGTTGCATAATATGCAGGAAAAATAAACCCAATCAATCGGGACACGAAACAAAACGGTTCCTTTTTCTAAATATGCCCACGATGCATTCTAGCGTTTTTTGTTTTCAAACAGGAAACGTTTTTATTTCCATAAAGACCTGTTTTTATGCAGGTTGTTATTATTTTTACTCCGAAAAGGGGTCGATTGTGCTGATGGAAACGTGAAATTCTATAACTTTTCAATATATTTAGTATGTATGGAAATTTTTTCGATACTGTAAAAAGCAAAGATCTAGACCACACAGCTTTAAAATAGTCACTTTTATTATTGTAATCTTATCTTATCCGTATCATTGCCCTCATATTGCTATGATGAAGTGTACTAAATAGATGGTTTTGTATTTTTTCAAAAGTTACATGTTTTAAACCATAATCTGCAATTCACTAAGTTCGATAAACAGCCATCCTTACAGGTAATCATTTCTTTTTTACCCTTAGTGATACTGTTTGACTTAACTTATAAAATTCCTTTTACTGTAAATTCTCCACGCAAATCTACTTGTCTGATTCTTGAAAGACATCATCCACAGAATGTAACCACCTTTTATACCATAGACTGTACATGACACCTGAAAATTATTCGCAGTAACAACTGCATGGTGAAAAGATACAATTAACGTCAAAATCTCTACATTGTTTCAGGAATCAGTAAGTCAGAAGAAACAAAATCATCTGCCACAGGAGGTGAAACTGTAGACAATATCGATATTGTTGTCTCGGGTAAGGGTTATTTCGACCGTACGGTTTGATTTTAACAAAATATACTTTAAAATATTGAAAAAAAATGTAGTATATTTTCAGTTAATGATGAATTTATAAGCTCTTGCAGCTAATATACTGCTTGCATTATTCTGATTAAAAGTTAGTTATGGATGTGATTGTGTTGCTGTCATTTACTTTTCCCTTTTGCCCGGAAACAACCTCACCCCATTAAGATTAACTCTACGAAAATGCCGGCTGTATGTCCTTCGATGAGTTATTCTTTTTTCATCTTGTTCTGTTTTAAAACGAGTTAACGAATTCAATTTTTATACAAACGTTTAAGATCAACAAAACTTTAATTTAAAAAAAATATGAACAGTTCAAATATAAATCGGTATGTCTGTCAGCTATTTTAAATGATCTAAGAATGGCTTTAGTAAGCTAATCTTGTCAGTTGTCTTTCGTCTGTCCATCCGTACATGTATGAATGTTTTAATCTGAATTATTTGCATTTTATAAAACTGCGTGCTCAGAATCAAGTTAATTGCAACCTAAACATAACACATACTATCCTTCAGTGAACAGCTTTGAACTTTGTTTAAATGATTGTCCAGGCAACAAGCACGTATAATAAGAAATGAATTCAATAATATACATGTATGTTTTTCACAGAGAATTTGCATACATGGCTTGTTTAAGTTAGTTAAGATATTGTCGAAAAAATCAGGAATGGGTAACATTAAGGGTCTTAAATCAATGTTGAAATAATATTTTAAGAGGAAACAATAATTGCTACAATCAATTTTCAAATAATTATGGCAATAATGTTACGGACAGATAACGACCTCTTTAGTTCATGAAACAAACAATTTTGAAAAAAGAGATTAAAAACTCAAAATTACACACATCGTTTGGTCACTTCATTATGAAGATTGAATAAATTTCATCTTGAGTTAAAGTACATTTCTTAAAATACAGGTCTTATCGCCGTAATGTCATAAGTCGCCTCGTTTTGCGTTTTCGGTAAAAAAAATTTAATAATTACCACATGCAAGAAATGAGAACTAACTTATTTATTTTGTTTCTGTTCTAGCAGAAGGCGGGAGTCTAGATGCAAATGAAGAACATACAGTCTCAACTGGTGAACGAAAAGGCGGTAAGATTATTTGAAAATGCGTCAAATTGCGTTGTTAATGTCTTCATGATACTAAATGTAAAGTCTGTGGGTTTATTTTATATTGCATTATGCTGACAAATGGCGTTTGGTATGTTACCACCTCTCGATCTATGACCAAAGATTGTGAGAGTTTGTGCGAGGGGATTTCACATAAAATTTCTTCACTAAAGAAAGCAGTAATTATAACTTGAAGCCGTTCGGGCTTCATTGGATGTGACCAAAATAATCACCTCATTATAATCAAAGAATGATTCTAAATTCCTTAAATAAATACCATTTCATGTTATATTTTCTGGCATTTACTTGCTCACTTATCATCCTGTTCAGACGCTTAACAAGGACCATTTAACGACAGTGTGTGTTGTTAACTACTTTCTAAATAGTACATAATTTTTAATATCCTTAATCGAATTTTCTATCATTGTGATGTCATGGTAGGACTGCATAAATTGTGTTTCTTCAATGTAAAGGTGAAACATAATTATACATATAAAACATCACAACATATTTACATTTACTTCCTTTCTCCCTATCAAATTGCATTGATTTATTTGAGTGATATTTACGCATAACACAGAAGACCCAATCACCAAATCTGGTGCGTATGAATACAGTCTTCCTTTAGTATTTCTCGAAGAACATGACTGACTCTCCTCGTAACTTCAAGCCAGATCACGACCTGATATAATTATACTTACGCTGATGAATATTTCTTGATGTAAACATATTTTAACAGTAAAATTAATTCAATTGATTAATTTCTTGTTGGGTGCAAACAAATTTTCATAACGCGCTAGCGCGCGTTATTCAATTTGTATGCACACACCGTTGCAGTTATGAGACCACATCTTTAAAAAAAAAATGATTCAAAGCTTAAATATTATAATAAATTTATTAGTACCCAATAGCAGACTAAACAGTCAAACATTAATATACACGTAAACGATGTCCATTCGGACAAAAGCAAGTTTATTGTCCCCCTCGGCAGCAACTATTTCCCTCGGCTTCACCTCTTCAAATAGTTGCTGTCTTGGGGAACAATTAACTTGCTTTCGTCCTCATAGCCAGTAAATAGGTATAATTTTTTTTTTTTTTTTTTTTTTTTTTTTTTTTTTTAATTTTTTTATTTTTGTTTACACATAAATCCACATACACACATATTTCAGACATATTTCATACATTTCAAGATTCTACATATTGTAATAACTTATTAATCTAAAGAAAACATATTAGCTGTGTAGTGTAAAAACGTGTTTTTTTGAAGAAAAAAATAAATAAATAGATGATAGCAGTAAATGAAAAGAGAAAAAGGGAGAGATACAGAAGAAGATACAAAAATACAAAAGAAAAAAAGGGGGGGGGGTACATTATCAATATATTTGTTCAAGTCAATATAATTTTAAAAAAAGAAAGAATAGTTTAAGCAATCACAGATGTCATAAAACTTGTTATAATTTCTCACAAATTGTTTGCCAGTGGTTTTCATAATCTGAGTATCTACAGTTTTTCAATAGCATATATTTTTCAAGCAGAATCCTGTTTTTTATTATTTGTTTTACTAATTCAAAACTTAGATGAGGGTTTTTGTTATATTTGGTAGCAAAAATATACCATTTAATAACCATCAATATTAAATTATACATTTTATAGATGCTTTGTTTTAGAAATTTACCAAATAAAACAGATTTCCTATCAAAAACTATGGAAATATCAAATTGATTTAAAAACCATTCTTCAATATTACACCATAGTTCTTTTACATAGAAACATTCATAAAACAGATGATCAATTGTTTCAATATTTGTTTTACAGAAGCTACATAAGGGAGAATCAATTAATTTCAACTTGTGCAGATAATAATTTGTAGGTATAATTCTATGTAAAATTTGATATTGAAGCCAGTTGAGTTTACTTTCTTGGACCGCTTTAAAACAGAGACAGTAGATTCTATTCCATTCTAAATCGGTGAAATTTTCTCCAAGATCTCTCCATCTAATTGATGATGTTATCGGTTCTTTTTTATTTTCAATTAAAATGTTATACATTTCCTTACATCCTTTTGTATTCCTATAAAAAAGATAAATAGAGTTTGGAATTTTAGGTCCATGTTCTTTGCTCATATCTGTATTATCTATGTGTTTTTTTACAGCTTTTTTTAGACCTGCATATTCAATAAAATTTGTATTCACTTTCATGTTATTTAGTATTTCTAAGCTAAGAAAATTCCCATTACAGTCAAATAGATCACTAGTTAGTGTAAACCCTACTCTAAAATATTTTTTTAAAAATACTGAGGAATTTCCTATCAGAATGTTTGGGTTGTCCCATAAAAGTTCATTATTAAATTGTTTTTCAGTTTGTTTACTTGTTGATTTTATTACTTTTGCCCAGCTAAGTAACACTTCTTTCCAAAATAGATTTGGTATTTTTCTAATCATTTTAAAAGTAAAATCTAATCCTCTTTTCCATAAATCTGATATTTCAATTTCTAAGGTTGTTTCTAAAAGTTTTACCCATTTTGCATTAGAATTAATTAATCTTTTTATCCAGCTGGATTTAAGGGCAATGATAAATGCTGGGTAATCAATCATTTTTAGCCCTCCATATTTATAATCTTGTATTACAGTGTTTTTCTTTATTTTATGCATGTTGCATCCCCATAAAAAGTGGTACAAATCGTTTTCCAATTTTTTTATCAAGTTTGTATCTGGATTGGGTATACTTAATATTAAGTGATTTAATTTTGGTATAATTAATGATTTTATTATTCTAAGTCTCCCTATCGGTGTTAGCTTTCTATGTTTCCATTGATTCATTATTTTATTGATTTCTGATAATTTAGGAGAATAGTTTAGCTCGGACATTTCTTCAAGGTTAATTGAAAATTTAATTCCGAGAAGGTCAAATGCTGTGTTGTTCCAGTCTAGCTTCCATCGAGTATGGTGAAAAACATCTTTAGAAAATTTTTTGCTACCTATCCATACCATTTTTGTTTTTTGGAAATTAATTTTAAGACCAGATATATTTTCAAAGAAGTCTAATTCTCTTAGAATGCCATCAAGTGTTAGGGGAGAGCCATCAGAAATAAGGGATGTATCGTCTGCATATTGGGACAGCTTATATTCTACATTTCCAATTTTAATACCTGTTATGTCTTTATTATTTCGAATTATTATTCCAAGAATTTCTGCACATAGGAGAAAGAGATAGGGCGATATAGGGTCTCCTTGTCTGCAACCTCTTTGAGGGTATATGTAATCTGAGCTGAGCCCATTCTGTAAAACACATGACTTTATTCCTTTATAAAATGTATTAATCCATTTTTTGAGCTTATTACCAAAGTTGAAAAAATCTAATGTTTGATTGATAAATTCCCAGGAAATTGTGTCAAAAGCCTTTTCAAAATCTATTAGCATAAGCAGTCCAGGAATTTGTTTATAATCTGTATATTGTATAATGTCATAGATTAGTCTTATATTTTCTCCAATAAATCTTCCTTTAATGAACCCAGTTTGGTCTGTATTTATTAGTTTATCTAAGTGTACTTTAATACGTTCTGCTATACATCCTGATGCTATTTTATAGACAACATTTAAAAGGGTAATAGGGCGCCAATTTTTCAAATACTGTTTAGGTTTTCCTGCTTTTGGTATACAAGTAATTATACCAAGTTTATTATGGTCTGAGAATTGACCTATTTCATAAGAATTATTAATAGCTCTAGTCACAAAAACACCAATGTCTTTCCAAAAAAACTTAAAGAATTCACAGGTGAAACCATCTGGGCCGGGACTTTTGTCATTCTTCATTTTTTTCAGAAAATTATAGACTTCAGTATTATTTATTGGTCCCTCTAAACTATCAGATTCTTCTTTTGTTAACTTTGTTACATTAAATTTGTTTAATTTTAATCGAAAATCCTCTGTATAAATAGTCTCTCTTTTTCTATAAAGATTTTCATAAAACATTTTAATTTCATTTAGAATTTTGAATTGGTCGGTAATAATTGACCCGTCATCTTTTTGTATTCTTGGAATTTGTTTGCTAATATAGTTTCTCGACTCTAGACTCAAAAAATACTTAGTGGGTTTTTCTCCTTCTTCAATCCATTTAGCTTTGGATCTTATACATTGTCCTTTTAATATATTACTCCTAATTTGCTCTAATTCATTCTGTTTCTCATTAAGTTCGTCAATTGTGTTTTGGGTTAAGTTTTGCTCAATTTCAGTTATTTCTTTTTCCAGTTTTAATTTTCTTTGATTTTGTTTTTTCTTTTTGTAACTAGCATAAGAAATTGTTTTGCCCCTAATTTCCATAAGTAATGTGTCAAGAAATAATTGATCATTAATTGTAAGGCAGAGATCTTCATTTCTAATTGTACTGATACTTTCTTTATTATATACATGGCATGAGTATTGACATATTATGTTATTTAGTAATTTTTTAATGATATTGATGTAGTCTTTATCGGTTAGGAGTGAATTATTAAATTTCCAAAAACCTTTCCCTTTTATAAATTCATTTAATTTGCATTGGAATAAGACTGGGGAATGATCAGAACGATAACTGTTTTCATGTTTAATACATGGTGACATAGTTTGTAATGATTCCGAAATTAGGAAGAAGTCAAGCCTAGCCTGCTTAATAGGGTTTTTTTTCCTCCAAGTGTATCTTTTCAAAAAAGGACATTGTTCTCGGAAGACATCTTTAAGGTTGAATGTGTCAATTAACTTTAACACTTCAGTTCTGGCTTTAGGGTTATTAAGATTTTTATAATTCATAGAATCAAGATCTTTATCTAATATAAGATTGAAATCCCCTCCTAAAATAATGTGCTGTGAGGTATAGATGTCTTCAATTTTGCTTTTCAATTCTGAATAGAATTGTGGTCTGTCATTGTTGGGACCGTATATATTTATAAGTATGAATGGAATATCTTCAATTTCTACATCTAGTATCAAGTAGTTTCCCGAATCATCTTGAATTACATTTAAGGACTTAAATTCACAATTATTATTCACCAGAGTAGCAACTCCTCTAGCATTTGATTTAAAGGAACTAAAAAATACTTCATACCCCCATTGTGTTTTAATTATATTTTCATCTTCTTTTGTAAAATGGGTATCTTGTAACATGTAAATATTACAGTTCTTTGATTTAAGATTGTTAAAAACATCCTTTCGCTTATTTTTATCCCCCAGGCCTTGACAATTTAATGTAAGAACTTTAAGAAGGTTTTCCTTTGTTTTTTCATCCATGATAAGTAAAAAGTGATGCAGATAAACAGTGTACCCCAAAAAAAAAGAGAGCAGAAAGCCAAACTATTCTTATAAAAGATGTAGAAAAAAATGAGGGTATTGATGCATGCCAAAAAAGAAGCATGGAAAAATAAGGTTCTAAATTTGCGAGAGCAGAATATACCAAAAAATAATATGTTGCTCTAAATGGAAAAAAAATAGTTTATCATTACAAGTTTAATATTTTCCGATCGTGATGAAGGGGTCATCCATAGTCTTAACCATTGTATAAAAGATATTGAGATGCGTTTTCGGAGCAGTTGACTCATAGATATCGACGACTAAAAAATCAAAATACATGTGTCTTAAACTGCAACAAAACAGAAAGGGATAATGAGTCACTTAAAGAGAAAAAAATGTGACATAATAGACTATAAAATCTGCTTCACCCTGTGTTATATGGATAAATAATCTTTCCGTTGTTTAGTAAAAAAAAAAAAAGATAAACAACAAAAGAAAAAAAAGTAACCGTTAAACTTACATACATGTGGGAAAAAAACATTCCAACTCATAGTCGGAAGGTAACATGGTAAACTAAAAGGTAGAACCGGATCCGTATACATGCGTTCCGGTTGGATAATCTTTTACAAAAAAATGGCTGAAATTTTAAGTTAAAAATCTTGACTAACGGGTATCCATTAACCGAACGAGTTTTCAACCATAGTCAATTACATGTTTTTGGTTTTTTTTTTAACAAAAACCATTGTATAATGATAGACATGCAAGTTTACAAAAAGAGGGGGAAAGAGAATATATATAGTAATGATAATACGTTACATATATACAAGGTTTTTTTTTTTTATGAAAAACAAATGGTAATTTATACCATGATTACCTTTAAAAGATAAGGCATAATTGTGGGGAACTCAGTGGGAAGTTCTAATACTAAAGTTTGAACTTGCATAGACAATAGTCACGAACGCACAATACTCGACTGGTAAGTTCACGAAATAACAGGTACCTGCATGTTCTTTACGGCACTCATACCTGCATCGTTAATGTGGGTGAATCTTCGAGGACCGATCTTACTACCATACCAGCGCGAGACCACAACCAGCGCGTTAGTCACTTCGTTGTCAATCAGGGTTTTCAGTAGCGCTCGTCCCGCTCCAAATTCGCCATCATCATCAGAACCCTCATGAGTGGAACCGTCTGGGCTGGTAAATCGGTACGCATATATGTTATGACTCGCACTTGAAATGGTATTGATGCGCATCACTTCCACGATAGATTTCCTGACCTGCTTGAAAGACTCGACAGATACTGCATGGCCAATAAACCGGTTTCCATTGTCCTCGACAGACTTCCCAGGGTTTACCGTTATGTTGACCTCGTCGTCGGTAATGATCTCATCAGCAGTAGGTCGTGAACCGAGTTTATCTCTATAGACAGAGTTGCTCTGAGTGAATATGAGTTTCGTTCCATTCATCTTAGTTTCTATGCCTTTTTCAGTATATTTTTTCTGAACTTCAAAAAGTTGTTTCCTTTTCTCTCTTACTTCTTCTGGTTGCTGCTGTGCAAAACGGAATGGTGATTTCTTTGCTTTGAGCACCTTGACCCCACTCATTACCAGATCCTTGTGGTTTCGGTAGGCGAATTGTATGCAGACTGGTCTCGGGTATTTCCTACGTTTGTCAAATTCACCCATACGAAACATTTTCGAGATCTGCAAGCGATCCGCCGTTTCTGGTTTCATTTCCATCTCTGTTATAAGAATGTTCCTGATAATGGCAGCAAGGTTTTCAGGTTCATTTGCTGTGCCTTTCTCTTCTATGCCATTAACAATTACATTGTTTTCCATATACTTTATCTTCAGATCTATTATTTGATCTCTTTGAACATTAACACAATACTCTAAGCGTATTACATAGTCGCGTAAGCGGCTCATCTCTCTCTCCATCTTTTTGTTTTTCTCCTGCAGTTCTGAAATTAGGTTCTCGGTCTCAACTGTCTGGTCTTGGACCTTCTCAAGCCTTTCAGTGATTCCATCTCTCGCTCTTATCTCCTGTGTGAGATCGTCTAAATGTTTACCTTGACCGTCTAAACGTAATAAAAAGTTAGCTAAAGTATTTTGTATACTTGCAATACCTTGCATGATATCCCTGCTCTGGGAGATTTCACCTTTGTCAGAGGTATCGAAGTTCTCCGTTTCTTTATCTACTTCTGTTAGTCTTGTGTTTCGCTTTTTGGATGCCATTGTGCAAAAACAGGTTCTGAGTATCGTTCACCGGCCCCCACAACTTTAAGACACGGAATGTTTTCTTCACCGTTTTTACCAGAAATAACTATTCAGTCCACAAAAAACACTTTTAACTGCTCACTATCACTGTAGCTGCGTATCACATAATTCTCTTAAATAGCTAGAAACACAGTTTTTTGGTATAATTCTTAAGCTCTCCGAAAAAAACGTCCGTCTACATCTCGAGCATGCGCATATATATAATAGGTATAATTTTATTACACAGAAAAAAACCCTTATTTGTCTGCGATGCAAATTGTTTGAATGATAAACAATTAGAGTTATCGGACTTTGAATTTAATGTAGCGATGGGATTACGTCAGAGGTATTCAGAGTTTTAAAACGAGAAATCAAATGCCGCCTGTGAATAGTTTAGATGACTATTTATCATGGACAGATAGCACGGAAACTATTTCACGCTTAGATAGAACATCATGTTTATTCGTTGTAAATTTACATAGAAAATATTTATAAAGGTATGATAAATTAAAATAGTGCCAAATAGCAAACTATAAAGTCAAACATTATTAAACATATAGACTTTGTCCAGCATAAAATACATTTATAATAAAAAAAATGTCCAATAGCACGACTTTATAACATTGAACTAGTCAGTTTTTATAAACGTAAAAGTATCTTATCCATGTCAATGCCCTGATAATATCATGTTTAAGTCTTTAACGATGGAATGATTACGTACATGGAGTAAATTTAAAACCATATTATGCCATTCACTAAGCGCAAAGTCCCACAAAACAAACATCCTAGGAGGTAACCTTTTCTCATCACCCATTGTGATGACAAACTGACTGCAAGTTTAATAAAGTTCCTTTTACTGTAATTTTTTCACGTGGATCCTCGGAAGACATCAGTCACTGAATGTCACATGTACCACCTTTTTACACCATAGACTGTACATGACAACGTAAAAGTTTTTGCAGTGACAACAACTGCATGGTGAAAAAATACAATTAACGTCAAACACTCCGTACATTGTTTCAGGAATCAGTTCGTCAAAAACAAAAACACCTGCCACAGGAGGTGAAACTGTAGACAATATTGATGTCGTTGTCCCAGGTAAGGGTTATTTAGGCCGGCATATTTTTATTTACACACAATATAATTAGAAATAATGATAAAAATATAGTATTTTTCTCAATTATGAAGCTCTTAAGCTAAAATATCGCTTGCATCTTTCTGATTAAAAATTTGTTCGGCATCTGATCATATAATATTTTTTGCCCGTAAAACACCTCACCCCATTTAGATTAACGTTACGAAAATATCTTTGAAATAGTTTCTAATACCACATCCGGTTTTATATCTGAATTATGCTTTTTGCACCCTTATATTTTTAAAAGAAAATATATTCATTTTTTAAAATAAACGTTAAGAAAAAAATCAAGAAAAATTATAAGAACAATTCATATGTAATGGCTGAGGTATTTACATGTATTTTAAATGATCCAATGATGGTTTAAGTGAGCTTTTCTTATCAATTGTATTTCGTCTGTCAATGCATACAAGTAGCAGTCTCTGAGTTATGTGCAGTTTAAAAAAAAACTTCTCAGAATTAAGTTAATTGCAACCTAAATTTTGCACAAACTATCTTTCAGTGAATACCGCCAAACTTTGTTTAAATGGTTATCAAGGCATCTTTAAAGGTCTAAGATTGGAGTTAAAAAATATAAGTAATGTATTTTTTCCATGTTTTTGCATGCATGCTTGATTTAAATGTAAGTTGGTTCAGATATTGTCGAAAAAAGTAGGAATGGGTACATTATGGGTTTAAAAACAATACTTTAAGGAAAAAACTAATTAATGCTACAATCAATTTGTACATTATTATGGCAAAATAATAACAGAGAGCTAATGACCACTATAATTCATAAAAAAAGCCAACTTTGTAAAAGAAAGAACTTGATTCAGTTGATGTGATATTACGCCCTCAAATTTACCAAAAAATTAACTGCACTCTTGAAAAATAAATTGTACCGTAAATATATATTTAATATATGTATTATTTAAATATGGAATAAAATTTTGCCGATATTGCCTCGAAGATTATTTTTTTACGTGAAATTCTCCGGCGGAATTACAATTTCCGGAAAAAATTGGTAAAATCGGCAGTATAATTCAGCATTTTACTGTGTGCGCATTGATTTACCAAGTTCTTACTTTGCCAAAAAATAAAACTCTATAGGAGCGACTTCCATGCCGAAAATCACGATGGTAAAATTCCGCGCACTATGTTAATTTCTAAAAAAAACAAACAAATTTTTGAGTTGTTTCCCTTTCGCTGTGTAAACAGTATGACGTCACCGTAGTGACAAACGCAGACGAATGATCGAGGTGTCCGAGTTTAATTTGGAGAAATCCAAGACTGCCACTTTTGTTTATAGGTAAGTTTAAATCCATAGAATTGTACAGTGTCAAACTGCCATGAAAAAAAGAACTAAACCATGTAAACCTGTCCCTCTTCTTCATTTGCATGTAGAGACGACTTGAACACAAAATGCACACAATCGTCTCCTGGTACTGTAACACTATGTAAGCGATTTCACTAGTATTTAGTAATCCACCTACATTGTGTAATTAATACACTCATTAAATAAAACATTTTATTCAGTGTGTTTACATATACATGCATTTTAATGGTCATTTTGAAGGTTACAGATGTACATGTATATCGATATACACTCGGACAGTACTGGTTTAGGGTAGGCCTATAACAATAATGGACAATTTTCGTCGTCAGTTGTGAATTTGTGGACTTGATCACAGTTTATCAATGGACGTTTGGTCATATTTTTTTTTTATAATTTGTTCATTATGAGAGGTATGTAGCGCATTTCACACATGCACCGTGTGTTTCCCTATAAACAATTGGAAAGTACCTGTTACTATAAATAGATTTACTTGGCGTATTGAATTTAGGTAGCCAACTTTATAAAATAGATTTGTGGAACTACTTTTATACGAACTTTGGTATGTGATGAAAAATATACTCATGTTTATGGTCCAATAGATAATTTGTTTTTAGGATTACAAGTTATTTTACAGCTTTAAACTGTTAAAACTAGAATTATATCTGGATATATTTGCTAAAGATATTATGTCATATCTGTACGTGTGTATACCGGTACATAGCTGTTAGAACACTTGATACAAATTATTTTTTTTATAGCTATATGTATTAACGAATGAAAAGACAAAATATTATGAAGTTTTAATATTGTATTGTCTATGATGTCCCATATTGAGTCATGTACATTAATTGTGTGAGCATTTTAACATGTGAATTATGTACATAATGTTAATGTATGAGACACTTCAAAAAATATATCTAAACTTAAATTTGCTTTAATCTTGGCCCCTGGTAGGTTAGGCGATTAAAGGAAAGTTTGACAATGATCAAAAATTACATAGAAATGAAAAAAAAAACTAATAAACTGTTTATTTGGTTCATTATATTTATGAATTATAAAGGGCAATATTGGGTATTGTAGATTCAAGTTTATTCAATACATGACCATGGCCTATGAAAGATATGACTGCCACAACAATTAGAGTACAATAGTTTCACCTAGGCATGGGAAAAGAACTCTTTAAGGTAGGATATTATTAATATAATTATTTTTTGTAAAAAAAAAAAATCTAAAGGGTAATTAGGCCATTATTGAAGAAAAAAAATATAAGAATATAAGAAGAAAAAAGAAAAAGTATCAAAAATACAGCAAGCCAATTAAATTGCATGACCAACTGAGTTGCTGTGGCCCATTGGTTATATATACAATCTTGCCAATATTTATCATTAATCATAATTAATGCATTATATAATTATTAGTACATCTGCTTACATATTTGTCAACAGACGTTGGTAAACTTGCTTATTATAGTGGTGCACAAATTAATTAATTTACTGCTTATTATATTTAATAGCATATGAGGAAAAGAGAATATCCTTGTGTTTGCTGTAAGAAACGAACAAACCAGAGAGATCGACGTACTGTGACAGCTGCACAACGACTAGTTCTCCAGAAGTGGACTGTAGGCGATGTGTCTGAGGATGAAGTGTTGTGTAGTTTGTGTCGAGTGAAGGTACATTCTCATCTTAAGCGGAGGAAAAGTGAACAACAAAACTTGGAGCATGAGTTAAGAGACACAGCTCCCTTCTCTCCTCCAGAGAGGAAGCAAATTAATGCTAGGAATGCTGCCATTCACAGTCCTCCATCAGTAACCCTGACAGTGCCCTCCACATCTTCCAGTCATTCCAGCTGCTTCATCTGCAGAAAACCTGGGCCAAAGTTGGTTGTGGTGTCATCAAATGAACGTCACTCTGTTTTTTTACAACAAGGAGTATTGATTCCGCCAGGTTCAAGATGCTGCACACGTCATCTCCCCAATGGAAGATTCACTGAAGAGGCACTAGAAAAAATTTCCTCATTTTCAGAAACATCTACACTTAACAGGACATCTATTGTTGATATGCTTATGTATCTAAGGGAGATTGCTCTGCTAAATGGAGGGAAAAGAATAGACTTTGATGATCCAAATGCATTGAGTGACCAAGAGTATGTCAACCTCACTGGAATAAATAAAGTCTCCTTTGATGATCTGCTATCAGCTGTAGATGGAAAGGTAAAGAACACATCCACTCGCAGTGTTAGAACCAGCCTTGGAATTTTTCTTCTTAAGATGAGATGTGGTCTGTCCAATGAAATGCTGTCAACACTATTAAATGTTTCAAAGTCAAGCATTCGTCGCGCCATCTCGGTAGTGAGGAGAACACTGATGGAGACATTTGTACCAAACAATGTTGGGTTTCAGCACATCTCCAGAGAGGATGTTATAAATAAGCATACCAGGCCATTAGCAGAGTCTCTTTTTGGTGGTACTGGCATCCAAGCCATTCTTGTTTTAGACGGCACATACATTTATATACAAAAAAGTATGAACTTTGCCTTTCAAAGGAAATCATATAGCATGCATAAGGGTCGTCCATTGGTGAAGCCAATGATTGTTGTAACAACTAGTGGCTATTACCTCTCTGTTCTTGGACCATATGTAGCGAAGAACAATGATGCTGCAATCTTGAGCCACATCATGAAAACTAACAAAGAAGATGTGTTGAAGTGGATCGAAGAGAGAGATGTGTTTGTTGTAGACAGAGGCTTTCGGGATTCCTTGACATTACTTGAAGACCTTGGATTAGTATCTGCCATGCCTGCATTTATGAAGAAAGGTGAAAAGCAAATGTCAACAGCAGATGCAAATACAAGCCGTTTAGTGACCAAGGTAAGGTATGCTATATACAGCATTATTCTAATTTATAAATAAGAAAGAATCAGGAGAGAGAGAGAGAGAGGAGAGAGAGAAGAGAGAAAGAGAGAGAGAAAGAGAGAGTTGCTATATATTAGTATATTCACATAGAGTTGATCTCTTTTATTATTTATGTTACAGATACGCTGGGTGGTAGAATCTGCTAATGCAAGGATAAAGAGGTGGAAGTTTTTTGACCGTGTCCTTCCTTCGTCCCAGGTGCCGTTCATTAGTGACTTCATCAAAATTGTGTGTGGAATATCAAACAAGTACTTTCCACCTTTGTCAACTGGTATGTATATATATGCTTTGAAAATGATAGCCATGAATAATGGAACTTCTTTATATTTAAGTCACTTAATTAAGTCACTACAAGTATAATATTGTTAAGTGTACACGATGCTAGTGAAGAAATGTGAGTGTATTACAGTATTTTGTTTATCCCTGATCATCCGATTTTACTTGGTTTTGGGTATAAACATATATCACCAATCAGTTTATTTTGTTTCATCTTTAATTGTGTGTATCAATTGTAGAGTATGCTATATTCAGTGTATGTTAGGACCCACGCTGTTAGATCCTTGGGTCTCTTAGTTTTTTGTTACATGTACATTACATTTCATGAATTATCTTTAGGTTGCACTGAGGAAGACTCTCTTGTAGCAGCTAAGATGCAGTACCTGTCCAGACAAATCAATCAACTAAAAGAGGAAGTAGAAGAAAGGAAACTGGATACCCGCTCAGCGATCTGGAAACACCCTGACGAGCTTCAGGATTTTCCTCGTCTTGATGAAGATCAACTTCGAGAGCTGACCTGTGGCACATATCAAGTGAAGCTTGCTAGTAGTTATGCAGAGGAACACTTTGGGAATGGATGTGATATCATGGTTCATAAAGAAGACCCGTCCTTGATAAGAGTCAGGATTAGGAGCCGGCATATTTCCTCAAAGTCTTACCTTCTTTGGATACGATATGATGAGGGAAGCGTGATTGGATGGTATTGTAGATGTCGTGCTGGGGCAAGAGTAGTGGGTATGTGTGCCCACATTGCCGCAGTTTTATGGTATATTGGTTTAGGACGTGACATGGAGTCCTTAAGATCTGTAAGGGACTGGAGCAAGTTCATTGATGATGCAGCTGTTATTCCAGATGCAATTGATGAGTCAGAATCAGAGGATGATTCCTCAGAGTGCTTGAATGAACAATAGACTGCCTGTTCTTCATAGATATAAATGTGTACCATACATGTATATACATGCTACCTGCATTGCCAATTGCCTCAATTTTTATTATGATCTATTCAGTTATTGTTATAATATTCTGCAGTCTATTTTGTTTAAGTAGACTGAATTAATATTAACCTTAATTCATTTAGGGAAGCGGATTTACATGAAAACTTTTGTGTGAGTTTAATGTTGGATGCATGCAGAAATAATCTGCCCCAGATGTAAACAACAGTTTTTTTTCAAGTAAATTAGCTAGTGTGGTTTTATGTCAAAGGTGGAAATTGGCCAACCATATGTATAGATATGCTATAAGTTTAATCAATGTCAATTAATTTTTTTTGTGTAATTCATGTACTCAAAATATCTGATGCAGTTACCCAGTACATGTATTTAAATTGGAATTGCACTAATTATGGTATTACTCTTGAAAGTAAACTGTTTAATTACCAAATTAATTTTGTTAACATTCTGACAGTTTGTTATTGTCATTTTTCATAGAAATATGATTTTTTTTTCAATTAATGTTATGTGTGTTACAGAGAAAAAAATTGTAGTAGTATAAACTTTCTTTGTAGTTTTTCTTTAAACACGCACATTTCAACTAAATAATTTATTTGTACAGTGGTAATTTTCTTTATACACTGTATATTGTTTAATCCTCAGTTTTATGCATACAATAATTATTTCATCCCCCCAAGGTTGTTTCCTCATAGTAGTTTTGCTAGACAATGAAGAAATCGAATAATATGAATTTATTTAGACTTTTTAAAATTCAACAAGACAGCATTTTTGTAAGCATGTTTATTAAATTATTTTACAATTGGTTAGAAATTACA
The DNA here is from genome assembly GCF_963853765.1 of Magallana gigas. NCBI lineage: Eukaryota > Metazoa > Mollusca > Bivalvia > Ostreida > Ostreidae > Magallana > Magallana gigas. Next base: position 32,862,535 of record NC_088857.1, on the reverse strand, counting down.
AATGATTTGATCATCTTTATTGAATATGTTTTTGGGGAGATGAAGCATGTTTAATTTTATTTATCTTTGCTATCACCATGATCACTTATTTTGTAGTGATATGTGCCAGTTTACTCAGAATTGTACCTTAAAAGGTACATTGGATATGTTACATGCGCTGAGAAAATTAAACACTTCATAGGGCCTCGCCTTTCATTTTCATTCCGCACTTTGTTGGAAATATTTAAAGGATAATCACTTTTAGATTTCATGGATTATTTTGTTATATTACATTGTTGACTTCAGAGCAACATATACATGTAGACCGACTGTTTGTCCATTTGTCTATCAAACCTCATATCTTGACCAGAGGTACGAATTTCATATTTATTTGGCTCATGTATCGCATTGAAAAAAAGACTGTATACAGTATAATATAAATTAAACTTTAAAATGCTTTTTTGGCATAGGTACTGGTTTTTCTTTTGAGCATGTTCAAAAAAACATATAGGCATGTAAATATATTGTCTGTCTGATCTTGATTTGGGCTTATTTGAAATAAAAGTACTTAAAATCATTGATATATATCAAGAATTTTGTGAAGTTTGACTTGCATGTGTAACTAGTATTTTAGTAAGAATGTCTCTCAAATGTTTTAATGACTTGTACCAAACATGCGCCATAAGTTCCAAAGCTTTCTGTTGGCAGTTGAACATCCATCAACCACAAGAAAACTTCTGTTATTCTCGACAGAAAAAACCCCAAAAGAAGTTCTTTGATTAAATAAAAATGTCATTTGTGCCTTAACAAAGATTCCATTTATAGCTGTATTTTTCTAAAGACAGAATCAATATAATATGGAATAATGTTTTTGATTGTGAGTCTTGAAAATTGTTAAATCTAACTTGTTTAAATATTCGTAAAAATAATCCCAACAAACTGTTGTTGACTTGATAGAAAAGATTTGATGGAGGTCTGTGTTATTTTGATTCTTTTGTTAGTTCTGGATACTTATCCCGACTTTTTGGCTGATAAGTCTTTAAAATTTAAATTGTTGAAATAAAAAAATTAAACTGTGAACTGTTAATTTGGAAACAAAATATTAATGAATCTATTTCAAATTAAGTATGGATTAAAAATTGCCCAGGTCTTAAAGATATATGACGTCATGACGTTGCAAATATGCGACGTAATGATAGCGTAACCATGCTATATTCAACAACCTTGTGTGGGGTGACTAAATGCCTGACTAAATTTATTTTGATAAATTCTTATTCTACACGTTCTTGAGTCGATATTGTAAAAAAAATAGCTAATTTGAAAGAGGGCCAATTTTTAAGGGAAGTGAACCAGGTCCTTTGATATTTAGTATTACACACCTTGTTTGGTAATTAAGTTTGACAGCTGGGTCAGTTTTTAAGCTGTACAAAGGTAAGCGATGAAGGGCTTCCGTCCCTTGGTTGATTAGTACATTTCTTATAATTCAGGTCTTATCGCCGATATTTGTCACGTTTTGTGTTTTCGATGAAAAACAAAGAATGGCTAACCTTGTTTAATTTGTGTTTATATTAGGAGAGAGCGGGAGTCAAAATACAAATGAAGAACATACAGGCCCTGTGGTTGAGCAAAAAAGCGGTAAGGTTATTTGAAAATATTGGATCAAACTGTGGTATTATGATATGTAATGTAAAGTCTGTGATTTCAATCAGTTCTAAGCAATACTTTACTTTGAAGCAATTCGAGCAGGCTTTATTGAATGTGCTTATGCCCAACCAAAATGATCACCATATACTCAAAGAATGATTCCCAATTCCCTAAAAAAATTCACTGAGTAACAAAATTTTAAAAGTTATTTTTTAATCTCTAGATTTTTATATTTACATGTATAGCAATGTACATCATTGGACTTAATATCAAATGTTTACGATCAGAAACATTTAACAGTATTTTGACTACGAAGTATTTTTATGTCTGCTTGCCTTACCACCACCATCGATATAAAACATAACTCCTCTTTAGAGAATAGAAATGGTCATTTATTGAATGATGCAATAAATGACAATGAACAAAAGGCACAATAAAAAACATGTACAAAGTAAATAAGTTACATGTATGTACATAAATATCAAAAAAAGGAGGCAGATCATAAAAAGTCAAGTTTGTGCCTGAGAGCAACAATAAGTTGTATCGAAAGACTAGAATACAATTTCGGCATAATCGACCTAAAAAATATCTAGCCAAAATTAAATGAGTCTCAGGAATAATGCATATCTGGAGAAGAAGTATTTAAAGATTCATTTTATAACCTTAGTTGTAAATCAATATTATTTTAAAACCGTTCTTTATATGTTAAATGTGACCTGCTTTTTTCATATATTTTACAGTGTCTACTACTAATTATTTAAAACTCTGAAATCAGATATGACTGTTAACAAAGAATGCATTGGTAACTATTGTAATCATAACATGTTAAAAACTAAATGTTCCATTTTTACTGTCTTGAATACGAGCGATCCTAGGGACAACTTTTAATAAGACCGTTGATGATGCCGCGATAATAAAAATATACATGAACAGAAATATTAAAATATCATGAAAATATTTTTTTAAATATTCTTTTTTAATTGCAGAATCAACAGTTTTGGTTGTGCTTGGTGTTGTAGTTTTGGCTGTTGTGGTGTCTATAATGGTGGTCAATTGGGCAAAGCTGATTTATAAGAAATGCTATTCCGATAGGATGGTCTTATCTGTTTTAATAATATTCAATATTATCGGTGTCATTTTCGTAGCTATACTTTTATATCTACGAGCAAAACACGGTGGGTTTGGAAATCGGAGAAATAGACGAAAACTCACATTTCTGAAAATTAAACTGTTTTCAGTGTACATTTTTGGAATATGTTACTTATTTCATTGTGGACTATACCTATGGAAACATTTTTCTTTTTTGTCTATGGACGAGTGTTATGTTAACAGTGTTCTAGGCATATTGTATAATTTTATAACCATGATGTACACATTACTATTGTTCATATATTTTGCCAATTTTTACGACAGAGCTGTTGAAAACACATTTGCCGAAAATTTTATGTCCCTAGGAATTCTCGTATCCAATGCATGTATTTGGTTAGATACAATATTTTCGGAGTCAAATTTCTTATTTAAATCTGAAGACGATGACGATCATTTACAAATTCTAAACGTTACTCAACCTACGTTTGAAGCACTTAAGATTATCGAGAAAGCAGATCCGTTTTTAATTCCCGCTATGATAGAATTTTCATTAATGGCAGTTGATTTGCTATTTACCAAAAGAAACTCGTCTGTAAATTATTTTGAGTCGAGTTACTTAGCAGCAGCCGATTTGTTACGTAAACAAACTCAAAATACGGCCAATACTCCTCCAGTTACAGGTTTAAAATCACAGGAAAGCGACAATATTTCTGTTAAGTTACCATGCAACTACAGCAAAAAACAAAGGTTACTTGAAAAATGTGAAAACCCCATGAGAATCGTCTGTTTGTTCATCTTTTTTATTTTTGCATTTAGTTTGTTCGCATTTACATTAACTGTAGTAATGATAAACAACAAATCGGAAGAGTTATTGGGCCACCCTGAAGATTTCACTGTTTATGCTACTATGCAATTGATTATGAAGAGCACAATGCTTTTGTTAATATCAATATGTATCTTAGTTGAGTGGCCTAGCTTCACTTTTCATTTAAACGTATCAGCATTTGTATTGGTTTTTACATGTTTTGGCAATGTTGTCTACCACGTTATGTACTGTTTTGCACTAGATTCTGAAGGTCACAAGAACCAAAGTCATACCATACATGTCTCTTGGGCCGAAAATATTATTAGTATAGTATTAGCTGGATTTCAAACTATGTTTATATTAGGGACCCACTCCCCTAAAAATTACCAGAACCGCCGCCGTTACTGTATGAAATTTTGCAAAACTTTGCACCAACGTTTCGTGTTTTATTTTTGTTGCTTATTAGGGGTGCTAAATCTTGGGTTATGGATAAGCGATAGCATCGGAGAGGAGAGGCTGCCTGTATTTAGTATTGCAATATATAAGGCATATGACGCAGATGTTTGGTCTGTTATCAACAAAATAATTTTACCTCTTACGATTTTTTTTCGATTTCATACTGGCGTCGATTTTTTAGAATATTTTTGGCACCAGAAAAAATACCGTACTTAGACAGAACAAAAATACACTTGATAGTTAAACTAAAATTATCAGTGTACACAACATACATTTAACACCCATTGCAACAACATAAGGGTCTAGATCTTGTCATCTGTTTTATGTAAGTAAAAATAATGATATCCCCTCTTTATACATGTATTTATAATGCTTGCGCAGTGCTAGAAGATGCAGATATGACAACCACAAAAACCCGTTCTGGTCTACTATTTTATTTCTAAATCAATAGTTAGTTTTCGATCCGTTTTTCTGCAGGTCATCATATTCGTAATATCTTCATAAAGGAGTGAAAAAATTGCAAAGCATTGCTTAGCGATATGATTGGGGTTATGGTTTGAATCGTTTGTCTAATATTGTAACAATCTATACTACTACATGTATATTAAAACAAGTTCCTGTCCTTTAAAAATACGTGGACCCTTTGCATGTGTTTCCAACGAAAACGTGAAAGCCTTAAGATTATCAGAGATTCCATGCAACGACTCTAACCCTCTGCTTTTAACCACTAAATTTGTACGTTGTATAACGTATACATGTTTGTATAGCCCTGACTTTTTTATCTCAGAATTTAAAGGGTTTATACTTCTAAAATAATTATGATCTATCTATGAATGAAGTTTGCATGTAGAGTATCAGGCATTCGGTGAATTCTACTATTTGCGCACACATTACGATTCGCACTGCTTTGTTAACTATGCAGTGACAGCTTTGTGTAAATTAAAAATTTCATATTTTGATGTATTTTTCTTGAGATTTATACTTTTATACAGTGACATAATTATTCAATCATACTTAAATGCTAAAAAATTTTAATCGGGAAGTTCTCTAGCCTCGCCTACTATAAAAGTAAAGTTAGTTACATGTGTATTCGGAAAACAAAACATTGCAAATTATGCTATTTGATGCATGTTGTAGTTTCGGCATAACATTAACTTATTTCATAATACTGATAATTCATATCACATGCCAATCATTTAAAAGGAATACTTTGTTTCTGTACTGTTTACCGACAACTTTACAATTACAGCGCCTTTGAACTTCATATGGCACGGAATCCCGATCCCGATTCAGATAAACGTGTGCTAGCCTGGTTCCCTGAGCTACCCATTACGCACAGGAACCAGGCTAGCTGATGCACAGGCTGAAATTTCCCCATAGCATCCGGTTTAACCTCGCTTATATATTTTCTGCGTGGACCTTAGGGTCCACGCAATAATAGACTTTAATTTTTGGGATTTAATACCGATAAATCGGAAGAGTACTGTCTTTTGTTTTATATAATTTAAACATCATTGGTACTAGAAGATTACCAATTTGTTTTTATTTTTCCTCAATCAAGCTTCGCTAATTAATAATCAACGAAAATTCCGGAAATCATCTGAATGTTTTGGATTTTACAATCTTGCGCATGCGCATTACATTCACGCTAAATCACGGGAGGCTCTTTCTTTTATGTTTCCACAATATCACATTTGCATGGATAACCTCAAAAACGATAAAACAAATGCGTTTAAATTTTCATTGGAAATTTTTTTCTGTTCATCAAAGAAATTACGGGAGTTAACTCTAACACCATGCATTAATTTTACTATAAAAATCCCGAGAGATTTCAATGTCAATATGGTGTGTAAAAAACGTTATTGAAAAAATGTTCAATTATAGAATTAATCTTTTCGAAGAAAGGTATTTACAGTTTCAAAATGGTTTGTTATGAACAATTTGACTGCTATTTTCAATGCAACTTTATTAACTTTCTCTAAAATCGTTTTTGAGCGATTCTGCAATTTTCTGCTACATTATGGGTATATGGGAGGCATTTTAACTGTGGTGAAGGTCTTTCCCGAGACAGATTATTCCAACTCAGCAGAGTGTAGTGAAATTAATTGTAGGTTTATAGCTTGGTTATGCAAATGTCAACACTAAACGGTGTGTCGATGTATCTACTTCGTAAATGTCCGATATGCAATGTCAACCCGTGCACGCACGGGTCAAAGTATAGTTTATTAGAATAATTGGTGATTATAACCACATGTACATTACTTTTAAACACATGTACGTAGCTTTTTAAGATTTGTTACAGGGTTATCAATAAACAGTACAGAGTTGTTTTGCAGGCGCATTTTAGACCAGTATTTTTCATTAATAAGTGTATAATTTTTATTTATAAGAAACATGTATTAAGAAATACACTCACATCATAATATAATTAATTTTTATTAATAAAAAGGAAAGAATCTAATGATTTTAGTGTTTTTCTTAATAGCTTGTTCATGAAATTTTCAAAGGGAAGAAAAGTGAAAAACAACATTTATTTTATAGTAATGAAGTAATTAAATTATCACATGTGGCCATGTTTTTTTGAAAACAAACTACATGTACATAATAAAGCCTTAAAGGGGCATGGTCACGATTTTTGTCAAAAATTATTTTTCCGATTTTAATGCTTACAATGCTTCAGTGGGGCATTCTTATTAGGCAACCAAATTTTGAGTGTCATTTGTTGAGTAACAAGCGAGTTACTAAGCTGACAAGTCTTTGCCATGTAAACAAAGCTTATGTTTACATTTTGAGTGTTGAAGTGAACATTCTAATTCTAGACCTAAAATGAATATGTTTGTCTATGCTTAAAATGAATAAGAAAGTCAGCTTGAAAAAGATGTTTTATTGGTATATTGAACCTGTAAACAAAAACAGGGCACGAGCCTGGTTTACATGACACATTTATTCGTTTTAGGTTTAAAACTGAAATTTTTACTTTAACGTTCAAAATGTAAACAAACGCTTTGTTTACATAGCGAAGACTTTCAAGCTCTGTAACTCGTTTATAACGCAACAAATGACTCTCATACGGCTGCCTATTAAAAATGTCTTTCTGAAGTATTGTAAACATCAAAATCTAAAAAATAATTTTTTTACCAAAATCGTGACCATACTCCTTTAACATTATACTATGTACACAGTGCTCTGAATAAAACGCTTGTTTATGCCTTTCTGTTACTCAAGTAATCGACCGAACAAAATTGATAATGTTAGGTTTATACGTCAATATAAACAATATTCGAGTATGCATAAATATATGCATTCTTATTAAATAAAGGACAGCTGTTAATCTGTTATCATTTTATGTTGAAAATGGCTTCCCGTAAATTTTATTCCAAGTTCAAGTTCTTCGCTAACTGAATAAGTCTGTTATAATTGTAATCAGGTTGTTTAAAATGCATTCTCCAAAGTCGGAATTGCCATGTCGAAATTACGACGACAATCATTTTCTACGCTATTTGGCATTTGTTGACAATTTCTACAACTACGCAGAGGTTATTCGACATCGCGACTCAACCTCCGCTTTTAGTTTTCAACGAACTTGTTTCGTTTGGTTTGTAATTTAGTGGAAAGTCAAATGTAAAAGAACGATCTCAAATCCATATTTTTTTTTTAATTTTCCAGAATTTGTCATTTAATGCGAATAACATTATTTGCTAATACTGCGGCGGGGAGTTTAAACTAAGCGATCTTGATTTATTCATTGTTCCGGCGTTTTTATTAAAAATAAATATGATTGACAATACTAGAAGGTGATAATTAAAGATAGTTGGTCATTGCAATACTTTGTTACAACTTTACAATAATTTTCTGCATGACATATGCAGCTCATATTGCTTTATACAAGAGTTTTATTACACGTACATTGTCAACAAAAAATATGATTTAATTTTAAAAGAGAATAAAATTGTTCTTCTCCATATTTGTACCTGAATTATTTTTAACACCATAATGTTACATTTTGCATTGAATAAGCACTTTCTCGTTTGAATTGGCAATGAATTAAGATTGTTAGTCTTAAAAATTTGATAATGAACGATATATAAAAACAAAAACAAACGGAGAGTCTTCTTATGTATTGTACGTAGAAAACGATAAATTCAATCTCTATTGGATTCAAAATGAGCTTCTCATGGTGCTGTTAACTGGTTTAAAGTATACACAAGACAAAAAAACCCAGACTCAGCATGATTATAATTTTGATCATGGTCTTTAATTATGACGTTTACACATGTATATTCGACCCTCTAATATGTACTTAAATGCTGCATTCCGTAGCCAATCTGTAGCCAATCCGATTCTTATCTAGTATAATACATTTCAGAGTGATTTTGCAAACAAAAAATTAACGTAAAGATGCGTTTGCAATGTCATTTAATTTGTTTTACAAGTTAAAACATTTAAGAATAAATATCAAATTGATACAAATATCATATTGATACAAGGATAGATATCGTACAATTTATTGCATTAAAGGTTGTTTATTCAATGAACCATATTTGTATTGTTTTAAATGACAATAATTTTGCAAAGGTGAGGAAGTATATATTTACTGTGAGAATTCGATGTCACACAAAATTACAGATTAAATTAACAAATGTTAGCTAACTATAAATGCGTATGAATTTATAATTTCAAAAACTCCAAATAGTTAAACTACAAATGAGATTTTTTTTTTATATTAATGATTCCTTAAGAAATTATAATTTTGAGATCGTATTTACATGTATCGCTTAAGGAATCGGCCGATTTACCGATAATTTCACTCGGTTATTATGTGTTAAAGAAAACAATTTGATAAAATTGTTGTGTTTAAACAATAGTATAATGACTATATCGAAATTATTTATCCTTTTCTTAAATAAAAACAAAAATATAATCGATTACCTGTTTAATTTATTGTGTACAAGCCGCGTACGATTTACCGTTACACGTTAACAAAGCTATACCGTTCTAAGATTTTCTGGTTTTATGTTTTCATTAGACATTTTGTTGATAAAATCATGTTTCTCAAATTTGGTTTTATTTTAAATTGTATCCGTATATTTTATATGGCATGGGGTAGGATAGGTTAGAGCTTATTTTCAGGATATACCGGATATAGGACAAGATTGTTTTCTCAACTTTCACGATAGCAGCACTGTATGTAAAATATGTTATCTAAGGATTTTCTAAAAGTGATAGCCGAAGTTGTTTTGGTGTATAAAAATGATACTTTGATTAATGTAAAAGTTCGATCTGTTTTTCGTGAGATTCTAGTTTTGTATTTAAGTATATATATATTGAATCTTCATATGTCATTGTACTCTTGAAATACACTTAAATATATTGCATTCTAAACGCAACTTTTAATTTCCTGCAAAAGCTAAATTTTAGTCCCGGAAAGCTTAGCAGCATCTCCACGTTCGAAGCGTACATATGCACATGACTCATGTGCTTTTTTACAATGACTTTGCTATAATAATTCTTAATATTACAGATCAAAGGAAACATTGGTTCAAGAGGGGACAAACGAGTCTATTATTAGGTATACAATTGACAGTTTTAGATAAAAATAATCCGAAGACAGAATTAGGTTTAATTTTTGTAAATCATACATATTTATGTACAGTATTAAGCTAGATCGTCATGTAACCATCATTTAGTTCTTTTTTCCTTTGCAGCAATTCTTCTGACTGCCATTGGAATATCAGCATCTCTGTGTGTTTTGATTGTTTCCAAGAATGTGATGCATGTAATTCGGATATCTTTCCATGTACTTGGTTCGATATTTGTTCTTATCCTTGGAGTTTACCGCTGCATTAAGAATTCCAAGCAAGATTATATAGATTTTCAAAAAATTACCTTTTCAAAAATCAAAATTTTTGTAATGTATATTTTAGGACTATGGCACTTTTTATACTGTGGATTTTATGGATGGAAATACGGGAATTTGGGTAATATTTTGGGTGTGTTTAGTTATATATCTAGTATTTTTTACACATTTTCTCTTTTTATCACACTGACGATGTTCCATGAAAGGAAAGACGACAATACATGGCCAGAGGCATTTTGCACATTCTGTATTGTTTTGGTCAACATTTTTACTTCCATCGATGTTCTTTCGTCAGATTTTATGTTTAAGATAGACAATGAGAAAACTAGTAATTTTTCTACGACGAACACATCATCTCCTGGCCGCGCTATTGAAGCTATTGCGAACGCAGACCAGTTTCTTTCACCTCCTGTGATAGAGTTTTCTTTATTGGCAATCGACTTGTTGTTATCCAAAGCTAGTGAATCAAATTTTCCTAAACGCGGTTCACTGTCATGCATTTCTTCAGATTTAAGCAAAAAGAGTTTGCTATTATCTAGATTTATGAAAACGTCAATCCGACACATCTTTTTCCTGTTATCATGTGCATTTGCTGCTTTCACTTTTACCGAGTTTCTAAAAGATGATATTTCATCATCAGATATAGAAATATACGTAATTACCCACAATGTGATCTCATCGATTGTCTTACTTCTCTTAATACTGCCTATTTCATACATGATTAAAGACTGGACATGTAAAATTAAAGACACAACATGTAAGGAAATAACCTCACAATTTTGTAAAACATTTCAATTCAACTTTTGGGTTTTCATTTTGTTTATAACCAGTATTGGTAGTGTTACCTATAACATTTTAAGCTGTCTTGGTACACGAACCACTAAAATGCAAAATGATACGTTAATATATGTAGATAAAATTATAAATATTATTATTGTTTTTCCGCAAACACTTTTTATACTTTGGACATACTCATGTAAGAAGTCTGAAAATTCTATAGGTTTTGATTGCTGCAATAGGAACTCTAGATGTTCCAATTTTTTTCAATGGCTACTCATGGACGGTATGTACATAGTTTGTTCCCTCCTGAGCATAATCAACCTTGGTCTATGGGTAAGCGAAAGTATAGGGAAAGAGGAACTAATTTTCTTTGAAGGTGACAAAGATATCATGATGATTTATATAAAGTTATCATTTTTTCTAACAATATTTTATCGATTTCAAACTGGTTTGGAATTTCTCAAATTGTTCTGGATGCACGATCGTTTTTCGCAAAACGAAAATGAAAATGCTTAAGCAGATTAGAATGAAGTATCAATTGTATTATTATTATTCAATTATCTATCCTTACATGTATGCACACGTACATTATACATGTACAATAGATTGTAAAAACAAAATAATCATGATTGTAGCTAGTCATTCAGTGTTTTGACTGTGGAGTGAGCTTACAGCCGTTGACGTAAAAAAAATTGAATATTTTTTAAAATAATGTTTGTATTTGCATTTTTCAGAATCAGTTTTTTTGTATTTGTTTAAATGAACTACCGATTTCCGAAGTATGTAGCATCGACCTTCCTCTTCACCCATTCACTAGCGCAGTTTAAACTAATGATATTGATTGAGGTTGGTAAGTGACCCAGGGAGGGAGGGGGGGGGTCATTTTTTAACGTTAGAAATTGAGATCAAAATTTATACCCGGGGTTATTTTTGAACAGCTTGAAAACACTTTTTAAACGCTGAGTTCCTCGACACGTTTAAAATTGACCCTGTTGAAAATTAACTTAAACTTCAGAGTTTTGAACTCTCTTTGAACTGAACTGGAACTTGCTATACACAGTTAAAATGTACAAGTACATGTATATGTACATGTATATATTTGATAGATTCTAGTATTTAAACTTTAGCTCTTTCATATTGTCCGCTACATATGCCGCATTTGGTGTTTTAATATGTATAAGGTTGATTTTTACCGACTGCAATCATTTTATATCAAGACAGAAAACTTGGAACTATATCCACTCATTATACAATGTAAATAGAGCATAGAAGATGAGCTTTTGCTTCTGAATTAGACGGGTGAGTCGGGTTGGCAATATTTGTAGTATTCTTGAAAACAAGGAACCTATCAAGCAAATACTACCATCAATTTTTTCACTGAATTGATTCAGAACAGTTTTTCGTGTAACCTTGTATACCAGTAATCTCATTAAAACCACATTTTTTATAATATAGAAATTAACACGTAAATCTACGATAAGATATTAAAAAAACCCCTAAATTGTTGGTGAAACGAATGGAAGTAATAAATATCAAATAATTAAAGCTTGAATATTTACTGTTGAATTTTGAGCCGGTGTTATGTAGTGCCTTTCTCCCCTTGCCATCTTTTTGGCTTTTCAACTATAATTATACATATACATGCAGCAGACTTAATTTTGTAGAGGAAGGGAATAAGTCCTGAAAGGAAGTAAAAATGTATTGCCACCTTTCGTACAAAAGGCCATGAATTTTAAATCACTATCGTTAGAATTGACGCTCTTAAATATAATAATATATTTCTACTAAATATCAAACGAGAGACAGGGTGCAATAATATGATGAGAAACTGAAATCTATTACTGGGCTCCCTATCATGGGTAAGGGGTATTGTAATTGAATATGTATTAAAGGCATGTGTAAAGTTTGAATTTACAATTTTGTTTAAAGTCACGCATATTCATGTTTTTAAAGATATTTTTTGCGAGATGCGAGATTTTATGATGTAAACATTTTTTTTAAGAAATGAAATGGCTTCACAACCAGAACAAAATCAGTATTTTGCTGGTTACTCCGGAAAATGTCAAATGGGAGCGGAACTAATCTTATGTATATATTTATTGTATATATTATCATTCATTGCATGCTAAATTTTTTTTTCGATTTTCATTTTGCAACGTGATTTAGAAATATGCAATTTTAAAAACGATGCCATAAAGATGACATACGGCCCACTTACCTGAAAATATAATCTTACTCTCTATTTATTATTTTTGCAGTAAAGATATATTTGTATACCATATCATCTCTTTAAACAATTAAACAAGGGTAATCAAAATTTTAAAAAAAAACCTTACACATCTTTGTGATGAGCTTCTTATTTTTTAAAATAAAAGCTTCTTCTCCTTTTCAATTGATAAGGAAAAAAAGTCGTATATCAAGTGCGCTTTTGTTTGTAATTTTTTTTAAGGTGGCTAGTTTTATAAATAAGATGTATTTTAAACCATGTTGATAAAGAATTATGTATGAGTGTATGTGTATTTTTAAATGATGTATTTCTGTTTACATTAAATTGCCAAAAAAAAATAGATTTTAAAAAACAAGGATACACAAAAATATCACGTATACTACATGTATATTGGGACGCTTACAGCTACATGTATCTGTAGGCACTGTACTCATTTAATGTATAGTTATTACGGGCGCTCTATTATGACGCAACAACGTGTTATCAGCGTACACTTTATATGTATATGTTATACACATGTATGTGCATTATGACACCTGGACTAAGCACATTATCCAGAAAACAATGTCAAAACACCACGGAAACCCGTGGTGCCACGTCAGAAATTTTTATTTCTAACGACCGCCACATAGTTAAGATTAGTGGCAGCCATCAGATAATTATGTTGCGACAGTCAAAGAACTATCTGGCGGCAACATTAATCGTATGGCTACCGCGACATTTTTTTCTAAACCTGGCACCCATATCCTTCATAGAGAACTGTCTAATTATCGTAAACACAACAGAAAAGCAAAATACTGAAGTACTGACGGGAGTTGAATTTATCGATTTTTATTCATTTTAAAATCAACGATATGTTACTTTGCTTGGCAAGTAGTTTATAATCTGTCTTTTAATTACGCACATTTTTATAATATGAATTCTCGGACTTTTCCGACAAGAATTTTGAGAAAAATCGGGTACCCCTGTTGAATCGTGTTGTGTAATGATTAAAGATAGAATTGATTCCGTCAAACTATGCATTAATAAGTAATCGAAATATTCAAAAAATTCAAAGCAATAATGAACTCTAGTCTCGTTCAACCAGATGCTCGTCTGTCTCCGTTAATCTACAACAAGCAAGAGAATTACACCAGGTCACGTGATAGCTTGATGACGCGACCTCTACATATAGAATGACTCTCTGCTTGTCGGAAATTTACGAAGACAGCCGATAGTTGAACGAGACTTTATTGAACTCTGGCGTATGAATACATACGACTGCAAAAAATATCTAAATTGTTCGTACTATTTAATCTGACCATTTTCAAGGTATTTATAAATAAGTTTCTTAAAAACAAATGCTTCAAGATACATTACATAGAATTTATCGATTATTTTCAAGAACTAAATCTTGTCAGCGGTAATGATTTGTGCTTAGGTCCAAACACTGTTTCACTTTCGGTTTGCCAGAGTAACAATCAACTCCCCAAAAGACATGCGTAGAACTTCACGTTTTAATCCATTATTTATTCATCAATTGATTTTGTTTGTGCTTTTAATCCTCAAAATGACATTATTTTTACATGCACAAAAATGGAAAGAATTTTTAGGTATGGTAATATCATATCTAATTGAGTTTAGTTAACATGTAATTAATAGGAAATATAAAAAATGAACCATATACGATAAAAACAAGACTGTAAAGTAAGAGAATGGATTCATTCTGATACGATGTAAAAGTTGGCATTTATATCTGTTTCCTGAAAAAATACCTTAAACACAGAAAAAGACAATTTGACAGCATACAATGTTTGGTCAAAATAGAACTGTTTATGAATCGTAACATGGTAATCTTTCTCGAAATTCGTAAGCTTTCGCTTTTAACCTCATCTGGTATCCCACTTTCAGCCTAATACCGCTCACCAAATTGTGTTATAGTATTTTCGTTGGTTTTCATATCTCTGGCTTTCTAACGATATGTTTTTTGAACCAGATGTGGCATAGCAGATACTCCAGAAGAAACAATTGCCACCTGTTTCATCCTGAGCCGCATGATGTGTTGTGTCAGAGGAACCCTTATTGTTAGTTTGTGTGCCGATTCAGTGACTGATCCACCAGGAGTGCTTAATTTTTTTTCTCTGCCATATTTTGTCTACTGGATAGAAATAGCGGTCATTTCTTCCTCCTCTGTGATAAAGACGTCTTATTGTATCAGTTTCATCTGATACAATATCATTTGTTTCAGGCGTGCTTATGTTTCTGTCTTTGAACCTTTTCAGAAGTTTAACATTATACTCTGTACATAGCACTTCGCCATTGTACTTCTTTAAAGAAACCACCCTTTTTTCGTTAACTAAATGTATAGCGTACGGCCTAACCCAATTGCTTTCCTTTTTTGAACATCTTTTCCCTTTTTTCTCGTTATACAACAGGACCTTGTCGTTTCCTTCATAAGCTTTTAATGGTGATTTTCCTTTCGTATGGTACTCTTACTTCTTTTTCTTGTGCTTCGGCAACATCTGTTTAACTTTTTTCCATATATTGTTCATAACATCTTGATATTCAGTGGTTTTTTCGAGCGTATCACAATGAATACTACATGTACAGTCTATT
The DNA here is from genome assembly GCF_963853765.1 of Magallana gigas. Taxonomy (NCBI): domain Eukaryota; kingdom Metazoa; phylum Mollusca; class Bivalvia; order Ostreida; family Ostreidae; genus Magallana; species Magallana gigas. Next base: position 32,847,103 of record NC_088857.1, on the reverse strand, counting down.
GACAAGTCCAAAAATAACGTCAAAACGCGTCATATTAAGAAACGTTTTAGATCTATGTTCTGTATGCAATTAGGGCTTCGATCTTTGATACAGTCATCCCATGTATCCTAGTTTTCTGATGACGCCATTTTAATGAGCCTGATTGAATCGTTCCACCAAACCGTTAGTTTTGGATGGTAGACAGAGGATATTCGCTGGACAAATATCAGTTTTGTTGAGAATTTATCCATTAGTGTATGAATTCACGCATTCTCTTCCCTGGTCGCTGCTTATAATTGGCGGGAATCCCATACTGAGAAAAATTTCATAAAGGGCGAGAGCAACATCTTTTTGATTTTTTTGGATCTGATGGGTGCAGCTTCTGGCCATTTTGTAAAAAAATAAATCCACTTGAGTTAAAAGGTACATTTAATTATTTCCTAATATGGATTGTGGCATTTTTACAAGATCAAGTCAGACATGATGCCATTGGGATTGAATAGGAATTTGGTGCAATTCTTCAACAGTTTTTTGGAAATAAACCACATATTTGACATTCTGCATATGTCGCACTATATTCTGAACATTTTTGTACATGTCGTTCCACTTATATTTCTCAGTTTTTAGGTATGTCCATTTAATTCCCATGTGACCCTTGTTTTCATAATATAATTGTTAAATTTCTTTTTGTGTTAATTCATTATCGTCTCCCTTAATGGGCTCTTTCTATTTATCCAGATAAAGTATTATTTTTGACGACATACCGCCTAGCCTTGCTGCATATTTTTTCTTATCTTCTTTGCTAAATGATTAAGGATATTCTCCATCCTTTAAATAATCGAACAAATGTGAGAGTTCCATTTTGAAACGCTGTTTTTTTTTAACAAAAACGGAAAATGTACGATATACATTAAAATACAAAAAAATCCAAAACCATGCTGACAGATTTCCGAAAAAGAGTTATGAGGAGGGGGAAATTTGGCTATAAAGTAAAATTCTCCTCACCTCTTTTTAATGAAAACAATAGAAATAGTTTTCCGAATCCGGTTTTTTATCTGCAGCATGTTAAACACAATATCATGTAATCTGTTGAGAAAAAACATCATAATGAGCTTTTTAAGGATGATTCGTATTCGAGAAATTGCTGGCAGACCGATCGCTCACTGAATTTCTCCGAAATTTATCGAAGATTTGCCACTTGATGGAGATGAATCTTTCCAACAATCACTCATCGGTATAAGAGATATGTTGCAGCCAATTTTCATCAAAAACTTGAATGTAAAAGGTATGAAATGCCATTTTCAGGAGTTTAATCTATATTTGGCAATGAAAGATTTGATTTTCTTTTTCCGAACCACGTGAACATGAACTTTCCGATTTCTTATTTGATTTGAGTTTCGAAGTAGAAAGCAATTTGATGAATATAAAACCAGGAGATACATGTATTTGTAACCTTAAGAAACTATTTCAAGTTTATGGGAACGTTCCGAATTATTTATGGATGTACGGTGGACAGCTGGATGAGCAGTTGAGAAATGTCAAAAGCTTTAAACGGTTCAAAGTATTTATGAAAATAGATGATCATAATCAAAGATAGAGGGGAGGTAGGAGAAGGAGAGATCGAGATAAATGCGACCTTGAGGTATAATTGTAATAAGTGCGATAGTAATATGTTCCAATGGGCCAACTCGACCTTCGCACTTTCACCCTTAGGGCAAAGACGCGACGGCGAAGCATGAAGATGTGAAGGCGAAAGTGCGAAGTTTTTTGCCTCTGCAACTTCGTTCATGTACTAACAATTTCAGAGAAATAGGCGCAGTGCGCGCTATAATTTCTGACATATTTTTTTTTTCTATTTATTGATTCCTTACAAACAAGAATATAATAACATATCAGAAGATAGCATATGGTGAAAAAAGATTTACAATAGATACCAGGTTTTAATAAACAAAAAATGTAACATGTACACTGTGTATATATATATATATATATATATATATATATATATATATATATATATATATATATATATATATATATATGAGTTTATCAGAAAAAAAGAAAAAAATCAACATATGTTGTATAGAAAACGATTTACATATACGATACATAACACTGTGCTGGATAATTATGTTAGTGCCAATGTGGCATTTCTGCACCCGCTTAAGCTGCATATATCAAAAATTTAAATATGACATACGATAGACCATTGCTTAAAGAGTCAAAATCCACCTTTGTTATCATTGTATCTCATCTGTCAGGTGAGATATTTACCTTTCAAAAATAAACTCCTAAAGGAAAATAATTTTTCCGAAAGGAAAAACAATATTCCTATAGGTAATTTAAAATTTCCTATCGGAATACAAGAACTTCCTCTAGGAATTTCAATTCCGATAGGATTTGATAAAAGCCGATAGGAAAACTTAATATCCTATAGGAAAACTACATGTCTGAATCAAATTCCTACAGGAAATACCATTCTCCCTAAGGAAATATAATTCCTATAGGACTTTTAAAAAAATCCTATAGGATATTATCAATATTTCCTGTAGGAGAATCAATTCTCCTATGGGAATTATCATTTTCCTATGGGATATTAATTTTTAAAGGTAAATATCTCACCTGTCAGGTGAAACACGCTAAAACAAAAGTGGTTATATACTCTCTAGACAATGGTCTATCATTTGTTATACATGGATTTTTCGGACACTGCATCTTAAGCGGGTGCAAAAATGCCACCTTGGCACTGGCATAATTATCCGTCAGTATATTATATCAAGTTTTTATGAAATAACGATGCTACATGTACACCGTACGTACATTTATACATGTATGTGTTAAACAGAATTAAAAAAAAAAATCTTTGCATTGATAATTACCATGTGATTTTTTTGGCCCACACATATCAAAGGGTTTCACTACCATCAGTAGTTCTGTAGAGTTGAAATCTTAAAAGAAACAAGTCAATCGTTAAGAATGTATATTAAAGAGAATACTTTTAAAACTATCATATTGTTCAGTTCTATCTTTTTTTCATCAAATGAAAGAAAAAAAACTTTTTCAAAATTTTGCATTTATACTATGAATATGTATTTATGCTTATATATATATATATATATATATATATATATATATATATATATATATATATATATATATATATATATATATATATACACGCCCACCCTCCGAGGGAGACAGTCCCTCTGTTGTATAACAAGGGTTTCTACATATTTATTTTTACAAAATGAAAGCATACAAATTGTATTCCTCAATTTTAAAGTAATTCCAAAGAATGCAACATACTGACAATATAAAGTCCAGCATTTAGATTTCAGCAATTATTTTGGTTTTGTTTAACTGGAAATTAAGTATACGCTGTAAATACACAGTGAAACCTGCAAACAGAACGCCTGACAAAAGATACAGTATTTATTTTACATTTTACTAAAACCGTTCTTTTTAAAATTAATATATTCGATCTAATTACATTTTCAATCATTGAGCCTCCAATGAGCTTTACTTTGGTTTAAATGGAATATCATGCCATACTAATTCCACGTGTACCTTCTTTAAATGTGATCAAAATAAAAGATATTTTTCACACCCGAGTGGTTCTGACGATTGTCCGTTAGGCCTAAATATATCTGCCACTCACGTAGTGTTTGGAAACATACTGCAAGACAGTATCTTGAGTTACATGTACATTTAGATTACGCTGTTACGAGTTTGGCAATATTTTACGCGGACAAATTAATACTGTATATCTCAAAGAAGATGCCAAAGTTGTCAGAATCTAGTTCTCGAGACGAAGGTCCTATTTCTGGTGACTTTGTTCAACTCTGCGCCACGGAAGAAATCGAAACAATGATGAGGATGGTAGATAAAATTCGAATCGTCCAAATACAGCACGCAACGCTTCGTCAGGTAAAGGTCCTGGGAAAAACAAAAAAGTAAAACCCTGTAAGAAAACCACTTAAACGTACAATGTAAAAGCGATGATAAAGTCACTGCAAACAACATTTAAAAATAAAAAGAAGATTTTAATCCATCTATTCTTTACTGCAAAAATTATTAAGTAGATCAGAAAAATATTCTCAAGAAACGATGAAGAGAGCGATGAATGTAGTGCTTCCGGTATGAACCAAATGCCAATGGAAGAATTTATTCTGGAAATCGAAAGTGACGCTAATACAAACACATTCGAAATGTTTTTCATTGACAATGATCCCCAAGTTGTGTTTGATGATGAGAAATCGTACTTTGCTATGCCGTAAATGTTTGGAGATGAGACCAAATTTGCGAACCAGTATCATAAAATTTATCTAAATTCATTAAATTGGATACACACAAAAACAGACATTTCAAAGTACATTGATAAATTGAAGATCCAAGAAAATTGTAAAAATCTTATTCCTCCAACGATAATCTCTGAAATGGGGAAAAATTTATTTTCAAACATGCAACAAAGCGATAAATCCCTGCAGAAAGTCTTGGGACTTGCGATTGTACCAAATGAATGTAATTGTAGCAGAAATGTTCAAAACCAATAAAGTGGAAATAAAAAAGGCTAAGAAAGCTGTGTCGTATGCTGGCATGTAATGCTATATATCGGATGAACATTAAAAGAAGATATACTAGTATACTAAAACCGTACAAGGTAAAAACGTTTTCAGCAGTTAAAATCGACAACTACTCTTAGTGAGAGGAAAAACATTGTTTACCAGCGACATTACAAAAAAAATGAAGAAATAAATGATGCCTCCAAAAATAAAACAGATGACCAGACAATCAACATTTTTAGCTAGAGGTCCCAAAAGAAAGCTTCAGAGGGAGACCTGCATTCATAGGCAGGGGAACGTATGACAACGCAAAGAAACGGAGAACTGATACTATTGTTGACGATGGAAAAATAACGGAAGGCAATGGATGCATGCAATTTTAACGCTGTGTTTAGATTTAAACAAGTCACTTGTTTCTCCTACTTCCCTGAAAGTTAAATGTTGCAATTCTTCATTGTTGAATGACACGTCTTTTTCAAAGATTGGTGTTAATGTCATGTTTTTAAAGAGAATGTTAGGATATGATCATTATCTCATCCGTATCTAATAGTTCAAATGTTGCTGATACGTACATGGAGAAAAATTAAATCATGTTTGAATTTTAAGTAGGAAGTTACCCGTAACCGGTTACCGGTGCTGTGAATGTCTCTTCCTATCTATTTGTGTGTGCCAGTATGTGATTCATACTATTACACGAACATCGTTTGAACTTTGTGGTATATATCAATGTAGAAATGTAAACAAAACTATCCTTCCCTCTTCGCCCAGGATAGATAAATCACAGTGTTTTGTGTACAAAACCTATGGAAACCGATAAGTTTTCGAGGTAAACGAAATGAATGACGGACCTTATCATAAATATTACAATTTAAATAAACTTTAAAATAATCTAAATTTGACTTGCTCGGGTAGAGCGTGCGCTAGAAACTGAACTTCATAGTCGAAGAATTCTACTAAAACACGTTATTCCAAAAACTCTTATTTCATTGGCTATTACTAAGAATACAAACGCTACTAAATTCACGAAACGGAACTTCTGTTTCGGTGCAACAAATTTTTTACATATACTATACTATTTCTCGCTTTACCAACGTAATTGGTGTGTTACATGACCGACAACATCCAAAAATAAGCGTTCATATTTTACCGTTTTGAAGCTAGGAAACCGGAAGTTTAAATGGTCAACAAAATATTTCGGCGTGTCTAAAATTCGAAGAAAACGGTGTTCCGGCAGCAACCCGAAAATGTGCTATTAGTTAAGTACATTCATAGGAAATTGAACGTTGCAAATTTTAAATGCAAAGATGAGGGGAAATTCATCTGTATACACTGAATGTAGATATTTAAGCATGCGTTCCATACACAGGAGTTATTGCTCTTGTTACGATGTCAACAATTTATCAGGCTTGGGGTAATGCTAAATGTAATGGTAATGCATTGCAATGCATTACATGTTTTCAAAGTAATGCTAGTAATGTGTAATGCCACAAATCTATTGTTTTAAGAGGTGCTAAACAACCTAATCCCCACCCTTCTCTTAACTGTGTTCCATTAGAATAGAGAACAGACATACACCCTTAAAAGCAAAAAAGAATGCATTAAAAGGATGCACTGTCCAACCATGCACTCTGGAAGCTTAAAAATTACTTCCAGTATTATAACCGATATAACAAGAGGCCAATTGGCCTTTACGGTCACCTGAATAGCATATAACCCATACACAAACTTGTCGAGGAGTCTCATATATGCATTTAATTAATTAGGTTTCATTCTGGAGTAGAAAAATTATAAATTTGTAATGACGACCACTTCCCCGCCTGAAATCTTTAAAAAAAACCATGAAACCTATAATTTTGGCAAAAAACTTAAAGATCTGGTCTACAAAATCATGAATTGAGTTTTCCTTTCAGGTGTGTGGGAGTAAAGAAGATATTTTTTTAACATTATATGCATAAACATCTATACATCCATTTTGGCCCTGCCCTACAGCCAAACCCATACTCATGGGGAAATGAAAATGAAAATTTCAGTAGAGGACTTCCTGATAAACATAATTATAAGTCAGTTTTTAATACAGATGTGTGAGAATAGATAAGAAAACTTTTAAACATTATATGCATTAACACTATATTGCCCCCCCCCCCCACCTTATGTCCTGAACCCCTGACCCAGAGGCCATGAATTTCACAATTTAGGTAGAGGAGTTAGTGGACATCATAACCATTTATTCAGGTTTTTGCCCACATTTGTGGGAGAAGAGAAGATTTTTTAAGATTTGAAACCTTTTATCAATATGGCCATATTGGCCCCACCCTAGAGCCTGAACCCCTAACAAAGGGGTCAAGAATTTTACAATTTTGGTAGAGGGCTTCATGGACATTTTAACGAGGCATTTAGTTTTTAACAAATATATATATGGAAGTAGAGAAGAAGATTTTCTAAGATTGAATACATTTTTACTATATGGCCATATTGGCCCCACCCTAGAGCCTGAACCCATGACCCAGGGGGTCATGAATTTCGCAATTTTAGTAGAGGGCTTCATGGACATCATAATCATGCATTTAGTTTTAAACAAATGTATATGGGAGTAAAGAAGAAGATTTTATAAGATTTAATACATTTTTACTATATGGCCATATTGGTCCCACCCTAGAGCCTGAACCCCTGACCCAGGGGTCATGAATTTCAGAATTTTGGGAGAGGGCCTCATGAACATCATATCCAGGCATTTAGTTTCTAACAAATACATATGGGAGTAGAGAAGAAGATTTTCTAAGATCTAATACATTTTTACTATATGGCCATATTGGTCCCACCCTAGAGCACGACCCGGGGGTCATGAATTTCACAATTTTGGTAGAGGGCCTCATGGAAATCATAACCAGGCATTTAGTTTTTAACAAATATATATGGAAGTGGAGAAGAAGATTTTCTAAGATTTAATACATTTTTACTATATGGCCATATTGGCCCCACCCTAGAGCCTAAACCCATGACCCAGGGGGTCATGAATTTCGCAATTTTAGTATAGGGCCTCATGGACATCATAATCATGCATTTAGTTTTCAACAAATATAAATGGGAGTAGAGAAGAAGATTTTCTAAGATTTAATACATTTTACCTATTTGGCCATATTGGCCCCACCCTACTGTGACCCTAGAGCCTGAACCCCTGACCCAGGGGTCATGAATTTCACAATTTTGGTAGAAGGCTTCATGGACATCATAACCATGCATTCAGTTTTTTCCTCACATGTGTGGAAGTAGAGAAGAAGATTTTTGAAAATTTGGCTTTTTTTAAATATTTGGCCCCGCCCGTGGCACCCCAGGGGTTGGAAAGCCATGAATTTCACAATTTAGATTCCTCTTACCATAGAGATGCTTCACTCCAAAAATGGTAACGATTGGCCTGGTAGTTTTCAAGAAGTTAAAAATGTAAAATTGTTAACGCACGACGACGGACGAAGACCAATTGCAATAGGTCACCTGAGTGACTCGGGTGACTTAAAATAATTTTACCCTCCCTCTCTCTCTCTTTGTGTGTGTGGTATATTAATTACTATAGTTTGGGCTGATAGAAAATACAAGATTCATGTACAGTATTTTTTTCTTATTGCCTAAAAAATGTATATTTTAGATTTTCAAACCTGACAGGATGTAGTTAAAAAATGAAACCTTTGAAAATATTGCTTATGATCTAAGGGTGTGTCATGATCTTGATCAAAGGTCATTTGGACAAGGTCAAGGTCACTGGCAGAAAAAGTGCAAAATTCATCTTATTGAATGTTCTTACTTCACAGAAATTTTGCTTATGACCAAAAGGTGTGTCATGTCCCTGACCCAAGGTCATTTGGGTTAGGTCAAAGTCACTGGCAGAAAAGTGCAATTTTAATGTCCGTTCTATATCTTATGGACAAATATTGAATTTTTTAATTCTCATAAAGATTGTTTATAACCTGAGGGTGTGTCATGACCTTGATCCAAGGTCAATTGAGGAAGTTCAAGGTCGTTGTTTAAACAATGCTTAATTCCTGTTTGTGTCATGTCTTCAATTTATGGAAATATTAGAAGCTAAAATTTGACACAAAGCTTGCTTGTCTCAGGCTACATAAAATTATTTTTAGATTCTCATCCCCGTCTCTCTAAAAATGGCCCGCCCTGATGAAATTTTTTTCGGAAAAAATCGGGCTCTATATACCAATAATTCAAAATGTTTAAATATTAAATGGTTGCTTGACATGTGGATTTCGCTTGATTCGAGTCATGTTTGTTAACGTAATGATGCAAATGTCCTCATGCATTAACAGTTAACTTAAAATGGAACTAAAGGATAGAAATTGGTTTGTTTACTCATATTAGCATTAACAGTTTAAAAAAAATAGAGCAGTTGTTGCATGTATCTATAGAAAAAGGACGGTGAAATAGAAACATCCAATATTTTCTATATTAGCAAAAATACACGCGTTATGATATTTTTTTAGCTGGGGGTATCAATTGTTAGCTTGCTCACAGTACCTCTAGTATTATATTTTTTCTTACGCTTTTTTGTACAAGCGATTTCTTGAAAACGACTCAATCGATTTTCGTGAAAGATTCAGATCTTGTAGATATTGATAAAAACCTTATATATAATGTTTCTATTTTAATGACGTCATTTCCGTTCGTGAGATATTGACGTTAAAGCGATTTTCAGAGGGTCTGTTTGTCCGGTTATCTCCTCCTAAACAAAAAAAGGAATCGAGTTCAATTTTTCAGGGATTGTAGACGAAAAATTGTAGATGTGTCTAAAGGCATTTATCATTGTCTGGTTTCAAGGCGTCGAAGCTCGCCTGGACCCGAAAATCGAATTTTAAAAAACGACGTGATTTTGAATGGTTTTCGTACTTTATTTCCTTTCTTAAAAATATTTAAACATAACATATAGAGCAAATAAAATTCATATTTACAAGAGCTTTCGTTTGATATCAAGAAAAAGTGGCTGGTCCCTCAAATTAGAGGCCAAAAGGGCTTCAAATTCCTTCTTCCATAGCATATTTTGTAATATGTTTGTAACCAGTGTAAGTAATTAATATATAATGTTTGTCTATTTGTAAACGTAATTGTTTCTGTGTGCATGTGTGTGTGTTTTATTTACATCTCCAGGTGAGATTGTGCACGTGTAATTGTTTATTTTTATTTGACCATTCGACTACCCGTTTGACCTGTCTGACAACATTCTAAATTTAACTTCTACTTACAAATCTTCCCGCCTAACTAACCACGCCCGCGCACACTTTGTCTTGCCTTGAGAGGGGACAGACCTGTATGCATGAAGATTAAGCGCAAGCTTTGTCTGCGATTAGCTGCCGGTGTCTGGTAATTCTTGTGTAATTTATTACTTATAAATATATTCTATGTTTATAATTTAACAATTACATGCTATATATTAAATAATCTTTATCCAAGTTATTGTACCGTATTCTGAGATAACTGTCAAATGAGTCAATGTTGTATGTTTCAGGTTTTTTGTATATATTGAATAAATACATTGTATGACCCTTACTGGTGTTCTGTCTACTGCCTGGGTTACATGTTTAAGAAGCAAAAATGTTCATCTCTCTCTTATGAAACTATACATTATAAAAATTTTATCATGCGTTACGTAATTAGGGGTTTTAAGGGTCCAGAAGTCCAAAACTTCGATCACTTATATCTCAAAAAGGACAAATATTTTGAAAAGCAAAGAATAAAAGATGCTTAGGATGATGTTTTAAACAATATTTAATCATAAAAGTTTCGTTATCTGGTCCCAATAAGGAGATAAGGGGTCGGCCTCTAAAACGTCCTATTCCAGGTAGCTCAAAAATGGTAACGAATTTCTAAACACTTGTTGAACAAAATATGTTTAATATCAAAAGACCTTTCATATGATGTCAAGAAAAAGGGGCTGGCCCTTCAATTTAGGGGCCAAAAGGGCTCTAAAGTCTTTCTTCCATAGCAATTTACAGATAAATATTTTGTAATACGTTTAAGAAGCAAAAATGTTCATCTAACACATATGAAACTATACATTATAAACACTTTATTATGCGTTACGTAATTAGTGGTTTTTAAGGGACCAGAAGTCCAAAACCTCGATCAATTATATCTCAAAAAGGAAAATATTTTGAAAAGCAATATGGAATAATATATGTTAAGAATGATGCTCTAGTCAATATTCAACCATCGAAATTTTGTCATATGGCCCCAAGAAGGAGATAAGGGGTCAGCCCCTAAAACGGTCTTTACAAAATAGCTCAAGAACGGTAACGAATTTTTAAACACTTGTTGAACAGAATATGTTTAATATCTAAAGACCTTTCTTTTGATATCAAGAAAATTTAGGGACCATAAAGGCTCTGAAGTCTTTCTTTTATAGCACTTTACTGAAACTATTTTGTAATATGTTTAGGAAGCAAAAATGTTCATCTCACATTTATTTAACAATAGGGGCATTGTCGTTCATGAATATATAATCATTGTTTGGGAAATGCCTTGCAATTACAGGCCAAATATTATTTTCAATTATTTGTAAGTACTTTTGTGCATTTATGTTACCTTGGACATCAGTTAAAGTACAAACGTTTAACACCTTTAAAACATACGCACCCCCAGACCATTACACGTAGCCTTCGTCGCGGAGCAGGACACACGAGTTGAGGGTTGAACTTTCCATCCGCTTTTCTCCAAACATAAACCTTCTTATTGTTCCAAATAACAATCTGAATTTGTCACTGAAAATCAATTTACCCCATTCTTTTCTATCTTTACACTATTTTACATGTTCTTTTTTTATTAAGTTTACGGACTGCAACTTTTTAAGCAACCCTCCGAACGTATCCTAGTTTTCTGATTTTTCTTTCAACATTTTTTGTACAAAATTGATGATACCTGTTTTCATTAACTATACCAGTTTTTATCTTTGAAATTTTGCCTTCGGTTTTCTTTAATGACCCGAGAAAGTTTGTTAATGTCTTTCACCGTAAATAATGACTTCCGGCCTCTTCCAGGACGATTTTTTACATCATAATGTTGTTCCAATTTTTTAATAATACTTTTACAGTAGATCGAGGAATTCCTAAAGTTTCTTTTCACTTTGTATGTAGTAATAATGAGATTTCTTACTTCAACACTAAGCTCTTCCTTTTTGGCCCATTTCAATACGACTGTGTTTATTGTTTTTTATTTGACAGCAGACGAAAAAATATTTGTGTACACGTCATCATTTTAGAAGCATGGCACTGTGACATAAATAGGAAGGGGAAACCTTTAGTCTATTTATAGCGCGGAACGTTATTTTCGACTATAAAGTGGAAATAAAGCGCGATTTACGTACGGCCTCACCTCACCTAACCGCTTCGTGCCTGCTGGCACATAAGGCCCGGATACACTGCCTCCACCACTCCCTGTCTTTGGCTGCTGCCCTCGCTGACGCTTAGCTATTCCATCCCAGCTCTGATCTTTCCTGCTCTGTAGTTCTGCGCTATGTTGTTTTTGTTCGGCCTTCTTTCCTTCATCCTTCTGGATGCCATGTCAGTGCGGTGGTACAAATTCTGTTGTTTGGCATTCTTAGGACATGGCCAATCCAATTCCATTTCCTCATAAGTATGATGTCGCTTACTCGAGTTGTTTTTGTTCTCATGTAAAGTTCTTCATTTGAAATATTATCTGGCCATCTTACCCTTATGATTTTTCTCAGGCATCTATTCGGAAAGGTGTTAATCTTTTTCTTGTCCCTCTCTGTTATTTTCCATGTTCCATGCCATATAATACATGTAAGACTGACAGTACCAGGCTGTTGAATAATCTTATTTTAGTTTAAATGGAAAACTGACGAGCTCCAGATTTTCCTGAGTCTTCCAAATTGTGATTTGGCTTTTCCATGTCTGTTGTTAAAGTCCTCGTCAGCTCCCCCTTTTGTTGTTAGTATGCCCCCTAGGTAGGTGAATGTTTCTACATCTTTTAGGTGTTTCTCCGCGATCTTGACTGTCTCTCTTACATCTGTGTTAATTCGCATTACTTTGGTCTTCTCTTTATTTATTCATATATATTATTTATATATATTTATTTATTCGAGGCCAGCTTGTCTTGCAATTTCATTAAGTTTTTGAGTCTTTTGTTGAATGTCATGGAATTTTGAAGAAAGAAGGGGGAAGGTCGTCTGCAAAGTCCAAATCTTCAAGTTTAATAGTGAAGTTCCATATTATTCCTGTTGGTTCTGTTTCTGTGGTTCTTGTCATTACAAAATCTATAACCAGCAAGAAAAGAAATCCGGACATTGTATTGTGGAGCCCTGTTTCACTCCTGTTGTTACCCGGAACCAATCAGTTTCTTTGTCATCTTCAAGTACTGCAAAATGTTTCATATAGTAGCTTCACTATCCTGACCAGTTTGTCTGGGAAGCCATACCATTTCATGATTGATCAAAGGCGTTCTCTATGAATGGAATCAAACGCTTTCTCAAAATCAACATAATTAACAAACAGTGTAAAATTCCACTCTGCACATAGCTCTATTTGGTTGCAGAGAGTGAATAGTTGTTCTGTTCTACTTCTTCCCCTCCTTTAACCAGCTTGTTCTTCACGAAGTTGTTTTTCCAAACCTTCTTGTATCCTTTGTATCACTATTCTGGAGAAAATCTTGTTTGGTATACACAGATAAAAGTGTGATATCTCTGTAATTGTCACTTATCGATATATCACCTTTCTTTGGTATCATCACAATCAAGCCTTTGTTCCAGATCGATGGTAGTGTTTCTTCACTCCAGATATTTTTGGGAGTTGATTTTAATCAACTCTCCTATGCAGTTACTTTGACAAACCGAAAGTGAAACAGTTTTTGGACCAAAGCACAATTCAACGCCGCTGACAAGAATTAGTTCTTGAGAATAATTGATTAATCCGAAATAATGCTAAAGCATTGTTCTTCAAGGAAACATATTTATAAATACATTGAAAATAGCATTTAAATGGTGCGAACAATTTGGATATTTTTTGTAGTTGTATGTATTCTTACGCCAGAGTTCAATATAGTATCGTTCAACTCGACGCTCGGTTGTCTCCGGAGACTCTCTGCTTGTCGGAGATTAACGGCGATAGCCGAGCGATTGGTTGAACGAGACAAGGTTTCAATATTGCTTGGATCCATATTTTTTCCAGAAATATTTCTATCACTGATACATAGTTTGATTGAATTTATTTTATCTTTAAATAATACTTATCATGATTTACATGGGTTTTTATCAACATTCTTGTGTCGAAAAAGTCCGAAAATTCATATTATAAAAATTGACGTTATTCAAATAGAGATTAGAAACTACCTGTACTTGTCATGCAGAATAACATATCATTGATTTTAAAATAAATAACCATTGATAAAATCAACTCCCGTCAGTTCTTCGGTACTTTGATTAGTTTTTCTAAGTACTTTGCTGTTGTTTCTATGTCTGCTTTTAACATCTCAGCTGTTATACCATCCACTCCCCCAGATTTCCCATTCTTCAGTTTCTGTATAGCCTTGATGATTTCCACTTTCCTTATGGGGCTTGTGTCTATCTCATCTGTAAGTTGTCCTTGGAGTTCACTTTCCACTTCTAATGGGTGGTCAGGTTGTGGGCGGTTTAGTATTTCTTAGGAGTGTTCTTTCCACCTTTTCTTTCTTTCCACTGGTCCTTTATTGCTGTCGGTGTGCCTCTCCTCTCATTACTTAGCACTCCAGTAATCTCATACACTGATTTGAACTATTGGGTAGTTGTGTCAAACAGCAATGTGACGTAGGTCTATCTGTCTATTTCATTGCTAGCCACTCAACCATGGCTCTTAAAATCAACAAGATTTGTCTGTCTTTTGAGCAAAGAGTATGCAATCGGTGCATATTTCGCTTGAAACCTCGTCATTTTTAACTTGTTTCGACGCATGCGCAAGGAATAAATAGCTACGTCCTACTGAAAGTCCAAGGTCTTGTTAAAATGGTCCTATCATAATTATGAAAATTAATTGATGAACACACCTTAAAGTTTACTAAATATGTCCTACATATAACTTGCTAGGAATATTACTTACCTGAACATTGACTGATCAAATGTTCTGCGCCAATTACATTTTATTTCTCTTTTGTGAGCCCTCTTTAGCTGTCCATTGAAAAATCGACGTCGCTTTGAACTTGGAGAAGTACAACAACAACAAAAAACTCAAATGACATGGTATATTTTAGTTATAGTTTAGATAAAGCACTCAGTACACCCATTTTGACGTTTCTTGAAATGTTTATCTTCCTAGTTTATATATCATATCATCTCGGAATAAAAATTTAGAATGTTGATATTTTTTTTAGAGAATGGCTTCCAAAAAAAGAAATTTACATGAAAAAAAGCCAATTAAAGAAATTTACATCAAAAAAAAATATTCATTGGGTCACTGAAAACATTTGTAATGTTACATGTATTTTTTCGATCATACTAATAAATGCTGGAGCTATCACAGTTTCATAATCGAAGGAAAGTCCCACTTGCTTTTGCGTAGTTGCTCTATACAAGAATTGCAGCTGTAATAAGATAATTTCAAACAATCTTTACTGAAGAACTTCAACATCTGCAACCGAGCACTTTATGTTTCTAACCGATATTTTCTTGCCTATGAGTATTGACCTCCGATTTTTGATTGAGGGTGTCAACAACAAATTTACATTGCCTGATGACAAGATGACCTGAACAGGTTATGGAAATACCTGAGTTGTTTTGGTAAAGTCATAGAAAATATATTTTTTCTAGTGAAAATCTTGGTAATTGTACGTTCATGCTACTTTGGGAATTAAATAGTTTAAATTCATCATATTTGAACATTGAATGCAGTTATACAATCTTTGTCATAAGTTAGTTACCTAAATCTAAATGTAAATATTTATCACAATACTAATTACAGTACATGTAACTGCTATTAAAAGCATAGGTTGTATATTTGGTTATAGCCTATAAAAATACGTTTGGAACTTGAAATGTGGTGATTACGAACAGTGTAACAAACATGTAATACGATTTCAATCACATGAGGTATTCTTTTTCAAAATCTGATCGTATATACATGTACCTATCTACCGACGGTACTGACCTGGAATCTATCCTACGTTTCCTAGAATAGCGTGAAAGCCTTATGGTTGAATCCAGGTGCATGTATACTGTAAATTCCTAATTTTACGCGAGTACTTAATTCTGCGATTCCACTGTTCCGTATCAAATCGCGAGAATATATAATCTCGATCACCAATGTTCTGCAGTAATTTACTGTAGTTCAAAACTGTCTGAAAAATAAAAGCGAGATTTTTAAATCATCGGGTTGCCTCTCGCGATTTTACGCCGAAATTAATTCCACGCGTTTAAATAGGAATCTACAGTACCCACGAAGTAGCGAATTGCACGGTATTTAATATTGTCTAGTATGGCTTGGAATCTCAACCATTCTATTAGTGAACTTTCTACATACATGTACATGTATAAATTGCTAAATGAAAGAAACATAGAAAGATCAACTGCTTCTGAAATTTATTAGACTGTATTTCAAATAAACATGAGTTATGATTATATTATGTTTGAAAGGAAACTTGCAGAAGTAGCTTCAGGATATAAATAAAATTGTTAAAATTACAAAAAATGGGGAGCATAGCATTTTTCCACTTGAAATAAAGGGAATAAACATTTTGCTGAACATTTTTACTAACTTATTTAGACAACTGAAAATATGTAAGTGTTTCGGGGTTGTTGACTTGGATTAAAAATGAACAATACTGTTTTGCTGTAAAAAAAAAAAAAAAAACCCTGAATGATTTCATTTGTCGCTCCCTTTTGAAGAAGATTTACTGAGTTTACGCACGTCCTTTAAAAAGGACTAAAGGAAATGAATAGATCTTAGTCAAACTAGATGGCGTACAGCATGTGATATGAAAATATAATAACTCAATAATCATCATTAAAAAAAGATTGATAACGACGCGCGCCAACGAACAACTTCTATCATTTAACAAGTAAATACTCGTGACATTACGTCTTCAAAAGAAAAATCGAATCTTAGAAAACCAGTGAAATCGTCTTATCTTCACTTGCCATTAATTTTAATTACCGTTTAATTGATTATAATTAGCGCAACTACGTAGGATGATTATAAGGCTTCCATATTCAATTTCGCGGTTTATTCCCCATTGATTGGTACTTTGTTTTTTTTTCTAGATTTGTATCACCAGGAATCATTTTCAACTTTTCAAATGAAGCTGATAAACCTGTGTATTTGCAATTTGAGACCACGCCTAGATCATGTGAAATACCAATTGAATTAATAAATGATATATAGACTGCATTGAATTTCAAAATAATAGGGCGATATAGTAAACTACATTAGGGTCTATTAGTTTTTGTAAAAAAAAAACGTCCAATAATTGTGGACCAAGGAATGATTATTATGAGGTGATTTATTGTTCATCGAACATAATGAATATTTTTGAAAATTAAAATGGAACGCAAAACAAGAAAAGAATGCAATCTTGCCGTATTCATAGAATGCATTGCATAAAACGTCTTGACAACTGCCTAAAACATAGAAGCAAGTGTTATCGTTTTGGGACTATAATCTACAAAAGGGTTTGTTATTTCCTATTAACCTTGGGAATTTCTGAATTATCGATGAGTATCTGTATTCAAATCACCGAATCAGAAAAACGAAATATCAATACTAGACAGTCATAAATTCATTCCAAGTCACGGTGAACAATCCCATCATACATATCAATAACAGATCAACAAATAATCAAGTGCCAAAGCCAAATGTTACGCAGGCAGCTGATTAGCTGTTACATGAGTCTTTATTTAGCTTTCTATTTCTAAATCCTGTCATGCGTTTGCATTCCAAATTCAACTGTTATCTACCAAATAATTTTCTTCTTAGTCGCAAATGTGTGATTTCAGCACTCAAAACCTCATTTATACTAAAACATAATTTCTAAATGTGTAAAATCGTATTCTTTACAAGGCTTAGTTTCTTAATACGTTTTTGTTTGTTTACTTTTCAGTTTATTGGTTTAAGTTTCAGGGAAAAAAAATGCCAATGTTCATGAAAGTTTTCTCGTCAAGCCAAATTAGAACTTTTTTTCTTTTTTTTTTAAAAGTCAAAATAAGTGTATTATGACATACATGTACATCTTACTAATGTTCTTTCCTTGTAAAAGCTAAATTATTTGGTTTGTAGAAAAAGGTACTAACATGTTCAACGCAAGAATTGGAATCAATTCCATTGGCGGAATTGTCAAATGTCGATCAGTCTTTTATCTGCTTTCCTCGAAAATTCGCTATTATTGCACAAATCTTAATTATAGAAAAAGCAAATCTGCAATTATAAGGTTGTCATCTGGTTGTCAATGAAATCAAAAGAAATATTAAAATTTTATCAACATGAAATTATTTTAATTTATGTCACAAAAATTTACTCGAACCACGCAAAGTCTACTTTTTTCTTCATTTTTTGTCGCACTGACAAAATACACACAGTACTATGAAGTAGAAGACAATCCGTTGTTTGATGAGAGAGAATACGACAAACAAACGACAAGTCGTAATTGGAAATTAAGTCGAAATAACAAGATAAATGTCTAAACAAGTATTTTTTTTTAATTTTCGTGTGCATATGACGTATTATACTGACGCAATCATTATGTATTTCTCAATATCTAATTTAAATGATACAGTGCGGTATGTTAAGGCAATAATAATAATATAATATTAATGACATTGCCGATGACTCAGTATCCCGTTTTTATCTAGCTCCACGAGAAATTCCAGTTGACGGACTGTGGAGCTACAGTTCCTTCCATACAAAAAAACTGTCAATTTATTGGAATTTACGCACGAAAAATTGCTTGTTTAGGAAAATATTATGTGAAAATCTTATAACCAAAAATATATCATACATCTGTAGTTTTAGATCGTTCTTTTTCCCGCGTAGTGGTTCTTCGAGTTCGCTTCACTCGTTATTAATAAGTTGTTTCATTAAAGTGTTTAACTTAAAAAATTGTTATGGAATGAAACTAATTTCCCTTAGTAAAGTAAATATATAAAGTTTGATTCAGAATCTTCTTAACGATGCGTAAGCATCCATAGCAATTTTTCCTGTTCCAAATATTAGAATACATGTATTTTAAAGCTTTACAATTTTCGTTGTCGGTTTTATCTACGCAATGATTAAACTATCAGTGTTTCGAAATGATTTTGGACTTGGAACACTGAACTGCAATAAAAACGAAATTTTATCAACCTTCAGTGGCGACACTATTATGTCAATTTTACGTGTAGACTGTAATAGATAACGATAACTGTCATTAGATTCAGAAATGTAGGACATCTGTATCAAAATTATTATTAAAAGCCATAAAACTTCCCGTTATATGTGAGAGAGAGAGAGAAAGAGAGGATAGATTTGAGTACATAACGAAGTATGAAAATCTGGTGAATGGTTTAAAAAACACATATATTAGCTCTTTAATATATCGTTTGATCTTTATTAAGGTAAATATTGGAGCGAGGACGATTTTAATAATACTGAAGTACAATGTACTAAGAGACAAAAACAAGCGTGCTGATTTACCACTTCCTGATCTATTCGATATGTGTTGAGTTGATATAATAGATTGAAAGGAAAAAAGGAGAGAAATTTTTTGCGCAATAATGCAACAGCACAGATTGCATTTTAATAGTTCTAAATTACATGTCTTATCTTCACCAGTGGCAATCTTTTAAATTAAATTTACTAGAGATTGCAATTTAAAAAACTTTACCCTGCTTCTGGAAATTTTGCGATCTTTTTTCAAAGCTCTGAAAAGCAAGAATGACTAAATATTGTACAATTTAGAGCTCCATAGTCAGGAGTTTCTCATGAAATTAGTGTCGAGAGGGATTTCTTATTATCATTTCGTGAATTTGCGTTCCTTGTGCATAGATATATGTGTTGAAATTCATGGATCCTATGTTTTGGAGGGGATGGGGTGGGGGTTTCTAGCGTTGGGATATGGCTCCATTGGTTAAATATTGGTATTGAAAAAACCATATATATAATAATAATATATAAAATATAAAAAATATATAATTATATCAAATATTATAATAATATATAAAAAAAACATTATTGAATTTTGTCTCTTTCTTTCTTTTTTGTTCAATAATTGGTATTGCTATGTGCTTTTTCAGATAACCATAAATATATTGTTGCAAACAAAGTTTGCAAAGAAACCCAAAGTGATATACGTCTATTTGACAAGTTAACTCTTATTGTTTGTATTTGGTGCTTCTGTCCAAAGAAATCCTAAAGTAAACTTCATCAACTCGACATAATAAAACATATTATTGTGTAACAATGAGTTTTAAAGATTAATGTTGCAGGGTATTACCATTGGATTTTTTTATGGCGGTAAACCAATTTGATTTTAAAGAATAGTTTATTCTTCGAAAACCTCTTTATCTATCTATCCATGGGTAACTTTATTTCAGAAATTGACTTTACTGAAAAAGTCAATTCTCAATTATATATCGAAAAGACCATTCTTTTTCTTGATTACTAACAGCGTAGAGCACTAGGTTCAGTCTTCGGCTACTGAACGCGAAACCCTGCAGTTTTTACATATATATTTAAAATGATTAAGTGTTGAATATTGCACACGTATGATATGAAAATTTTACAACGATAGTTATATGTTAAATACAATGTATCGCATACTATCTTCAAAATCAAAGTCATTTGAATCTACCAAACATTTTTGAAATGTTCGAAAATTTAATCGTGAGCCTTAACGTCATAGTAATTGTCATAGTTAAACATAGTACTTAAAACGTTTATATCTAATAAGGACAATTCTCATTTATATCTGCCGCGGACTCAGTTAACCGCTTCGCGTTCTACAAGCACACGTCCCCTTTCTAGGTACAAAAGGTTATTGCCCAAACGAGAAATATAACGCAAGCCCAGCGGCGAGAGATACCTAGATTACCATGGTTTATGAAAGGTGATAAATGAATTCATAGTAAAACCTAAGTTTATAATTGATTTCACCCAGTATCTGTTACCCTATTCATTGCTGTTTAATGTTGGATGCCAAGTTTCAACGCTATTTACACCATTGAAAAATTACTGATAATGTAATATTCGGATGTTCTCAAGGGAGGACAATAATTGGACATCATGATCTGCTGATGTTTATTTTTAATAGTACATTAAACATGTTTTGCTTGCATGGTGATTTAGAATTAATTACAATTTTATTCGGAATCGAATTTTTCAGTTTAAAATGGGATGTATTTTGCAGATGTATCATATTATAAATATTCCAGAGCCGTTTGCATTAAATTTTATTTTACTCTTTAATGGCCAAAGAATTTTTGTTATTAGAATAACTTTCAAAAACATCCATTTTCAGTTTATTTGTTCAAGACTTTGAATGGTCAAATTTTCATAAAAAGGTACAAAACTAAAAACATTTTCCTTATGTTAATATCTAATTTTAAAGTCATTTTAAACACACATGGAATACAAGAAATTGAAAAAAGTATATTAAATATTTCATGAAAATATACAGCTGCATAATCATAAATGTGTAGCTATACGGAAAAAAATTGGGTTGACAGACCGTAGAGCTAGAGAGACTAACATACAAAAAACTTTTACGGTGCACAAAAATTGCGCTTGTTTCGTACTATAACCCTTATTTGGAACACTATCCTCATTATAAGTTAACTTTTGGTAAGAACAAATATTTTCCATGCACACGCTCTTCGGATATCGTTGTGAAATGATTAATGGAAATTCATTTAATTAAAAACTCCCCGTAAAGTGAATATCCCCAAATACAAAAAAATTGTATTAAAACTACAGAGTAGGAAGCAGATGGATATATTGCAACAATTAAGGAAAAATCGAGCTTTGTCATTGAGAACTTTCTTGCAGTTTTTCCCGAAGGGTTTAATGATAGTGTCGTCAGTAAAGACAAACGACTTTCGCTAATGGGGATTTTTTTTACGTTACGTGAACGTGTATAACGATCAACCATGTCATTTTGACATTTAAAGTAAATGACGATCATTGATATCACTGATTATGATAAAATCTCTATTGTTCCTAATTGGTTTTATTCTTATCTTGATTCCTATTCTACAAATCATCCCACTCAATTCCATATTACTCTAATCATTTTTAATAGTGCATGTTGTGTTCAGTCCATATAAAAAAAACCTTAATGCCGTAATCATACTATTGCAATAATGACAATATGACGGAAACTATAAGTACAAAAATTAATTCATTCGTTTTAATTCTCATTTAAAACTTAATTTGCAATATAAAATGTTTCTGGTTAGTTCCAAAAAAACTTCATTCGAGAGACTGAGTTCATGGTAGGACGAAATGAATGGATCAAAACACAAATTTAACCAAGAAACTCAATGCAATACGTCGGTTTTGGGCAATATAGAGAGAAGAGATTGATCTTTCGGGTTTTAGCTCTAGTACATTTTACTAATGACTACTAGCATTTTGCATAATTTTTCATTTCTCGATGTCCCAAGGCATCGTTGTGTTGGTCAAAGAAAGTAAGAAGGTTTTTGATAATTTTTATTTTTTCCTTGCTTATTAAAATTGTAGAGGCAAGAGTTATTATAATAGCTAGAAACAAATCGGTTAAAATACACGCTTCATGCTGTTTTTTGTCAGAAATCTTATAGGGTCTTCATCCTGTTACAATTTCAGAAAAAATTACGGACTAATCTATGAGGAAGCGTTCGGCAGAGAAGACAGTGCCTCCAAGGACTGGTGAAATAACGATATTACCAAGGTTATCTGTTCTGCGAAATTGACAGCGAAAGAGAACTTCCGACACGTCATGTGGCGTATGTGGGGAAACTTCCTGATAAACTATTTACTGTTCCATGTTATTGGCCCATAAAGAACTAAATACGACAGCATCAAGTTTATAGCTTTCGAAATTATTCTTAATATATGATTTTAAGAAGAAAAAGATAACTTAAAGACAGAAATAGAACACACTTTTAACTTGTAAAGAATCAGATTCGTGATATTAATCTTTGAGTATTTACCACTACTAAATGATACAATGCCATACGTATGGTTAAATATTGATTTTTTTTTAAATTGGATAATATAATTATTTTACGCAGGCTTCAAAAGAACGACCGCAAACCTTTTTTTCGGAACAACAATTTTTTGAAATAAAAATGATCAACATTTTGCATTAAAAGAAAGAAGCACTCCAAGACATATGGACAAAGTTGTGTACATCAGCCTAGAATATATTAATATGCATCTGTTATATATTATGCGTGTATTGATATATTCATGGATCCCGATAAAGGCTGCAAGAGATCGTTCATCTGGGGTAGGAAAGGGTGTGCGTGAGAAACAAATGCAAAGAATAAAAAATTGAGCAAGCTCACATACCTCACACTCCTACAATACTTAACAAATAACTGACTTGCAATAACAAGTTGTTTCAGTATAATTATATATCTCTATGGCCAATATTTAAAGTTTATATGCAGCAAAATTCCCAGAAAATCTAAACAAGTATGAACGTTCATGAATTTCTATTCATCGGTTTAATAGAAGCTGCGCTCACAAGATGTTTCGATCTTTATTTGATAAGGAGCCAAATTTTGATATCAAAAGAGGTGGGGTAAAATTCTATGAAAAATAAAGAAATCATAATTTCCTGCATGGTAATTAGTAGATCTTCAATATCCGTATTACATGTAACCCTTAAAGTCTCAAATTCTGAACAGGACTGACCGTCTGACTGACTAGTACTGATTGTGTCTCAATGCCGGACGGGTTAAAGCAAAGTACCACCGCAAACTGTTGCGTGGGATATTATTAAAATAGTTACTTTAACATCCGACGGACTTGCGTCTCACTTAAAGCAATTTACTTCTAAAGGTGTTGATTTTTTAAAAGCAGTTACACAACGTACATTTGTTGTAAAAAAAAATATCCCCAATTCACTCTTTGGGCGCAATAGAGTCGGTTAGAGTTTCATCCATATCATTCGATGTTGCTTGATTAGTGACGGTACTATCGGTGACAAGTATGCATTATTTAGACGTCCCAAATGCCGTTGTTTTATTGCTGAATTATCGCCGAACTGGTGACAAGCAGTCATTAAACAATCAGTCATAACCCAATTCAAAGGTATTTAGTTATTTGGGTCCATTTCACTTTGTAATCTGGGGCAACATGCGCTTATGATTTGGTTCTAGATTTTAAAACTGCGAGATTTTTTTATATTTAAAACTACACTAGAATATGACGCTACTTTCGATATCATCCACCAAAAATGATTCATTGCAATGATGTGTTTATAATGGTCGATAGCGATGAATCGGTATTTCATTTATTACATCGATGTACTATTTAAGTGTTTCTTAGGATTGGTGTTATTTGTAAACAACTTTAATCCCACACCTACCAAACCCTACCCAGATTCCATTTAGTATTTTGAACCTTTGTAAATATGAAAGATTTCGTGGTTGTAAAGTTGAAACACGTTTTAGTACTTGTATGTTGGTAATGAAGTTTCTTATATATACAAAACTTCAACTAGATTTATAACTTTGTTCAGTTAGTTTTCATTATATCATCTTTACAGCCGCTTCCATTGTCATAATAATTGCTATTTCAGTAAAAAGCTTACAAAAGACCAAATAGTCAGGTGAACTTAATTAAAATAAAACCTGTTTATTAACAATCTATCAACCAAAATATACAAATATCATTTTCACCCGCATTAAGCATTATCAAACAGTCATAACTTTAACAGATTGTGAAATGTTAGAAAAGTTAAAAATCTCATATTTAAACCGATCTCACTTGTTATTAAATCAATCCCATACAAAGTAATATCAAGTGAGGAAATACCACACTTTTGCAAGGATTCTAAGTTGTTTAGCTGTAAATTGACTTGTTAATTTATTGATCTTATTTCGCAGATTGATTTCTTGCACTATATCTGTTATAGTTATCTGGCACTGTGTTTTATGTGCTATGAAGAACCCATTTTTTGGCACATTGGCATTTCTAGTATCACAGAAATTAATTAATTTTAAGCACCAAAACGATATTGAGATAATCTTGGCAAGGGAATATTTTTCGCCTTCATGTTTAAACAAAATCCATAGAAACAAAATATTTAAACTAAAGATCATATCAATTATCAATACAGGATTTCAAATTGAGTGTTTAGCCTAACTGAACTTCTGCCCTTAAATTTGATTATTAAAAATGCACATCTACGATAGTTACATGTATTTCAAATCCGTGGTCTGTTTAAACGTAATTGGGAGGCGATTACTTGGAAATGCTACATGCATCAGCTAGTTATGCTAACCTATGAAATAAATAAAACACGCATTTTGAGATTGTACAGAATTCGAAAGTGTCGATAATAAAAATAATTCACGGCTCATATGAATATTCATCAAACCTAACAGTTTTCGAGAAATCGCGTGACTGGTTAAAATAGTATAAATGAAATAAAGCAAATTCGGTAGTGCTCGAAGGATTCAACTTTTAGCCCTTTTCTATCAGCTTACTTCAAATCCACGTACAAGTGAGAAAATAAGAGCCCTATATCTAATACGCCAAACGATCGCAATCAGTCGGATGTTGAAATTCACAGCAAGGACTCGTTATATCATGACACGATAAAATTTAAAGCCCATCACTATTTAATTACAGTGACTGCTTCCTTATAATTGATATAATATATCATAGAAATTTAAGGTGGCTCTATACACCCACAGTTAAATCAAGTTTTCAATAGAAGACCACAAAACATACTTATCGAGTATTAAAATGATGATAGGGATACTAAAGGTATTTTTGAAGAATTTTTTAATGTTTTTTCGTGTTTTTGTAAAATATTTTTTAAAGACAGCTATTAATAAATTGAGAGAATTTTTTTATCATATGATGGATATTTCCTTCGGACACATAAAAAATATATAACACTTCTTAACATTCAAAAATGTTATTACTGCAATATTTTTTAGTATTTCCCGAAAACATTATTTTTCATATTTTCTTACTCTGTTGACAAATCATCTGAAAAAGTTGCTTGATGTTATAAGAAAATGTATTTTAATAAATGTGACATAAAAAAAATTGAATGAAAATCATTGCAAATAAACACAAAAAATATTTTTAAATTTTATTTGGTATGAAAGTTCCTCAGGTAAGGGTTATCGTTCCTAAGTCCCAAGGCCCAAACACCTTGGGGACTTTTCATTTCTGAGTTGAGGAACATTTCCTAAATATAATGTTGGAATGATAAATACATACATATTTCATTATAGGCCTGTAAAAGTGAATATATTCGTTTTAATGCAAAAATAAATCAAATAATTATAATATAGGGGAAAATTAACTTGGCTACTAGGATTTATGTGTCTCAACCTGAGAGAAATTCAAAGCAACCTTCCCATACCCTTAAGGTGTCGATATTAATGTGCATTAAAGTATATTATAATTGAAATATTTTCACCGGTTTAGAATTTTCTTTCACAGTATTCAACCAAAAAATACGTTTTAGAAAATTTGAAAAATTTATTGTTCTCAACGGGAATCGAACTCATAACCTTCAGGTTTGTAGTGAACCAACTTACATAAAATCACTGCGCTACGGTGAAACAAACGACGATGGGAAAGAAACTATTTAATGAATTATACTTCATTTTATTATTTATTTTTATAAATAATACCACACAACGTGAAGGTGTCACATGCCACATTACTTGTAAGTAATAAATTTTCCAATTATCAAATTAAATCTATTCATTTCACAAATTTTTCAAAAGAGCGGTCCCCATACAATTCGCCTCAGTTTAAATCAGCCAGTACCGGAATTGCATGCTTCCAGATTTACTTTTTTGCGTACTGCGTCATCAAAAAGTGGTGTATAGAGCCACCTGAATTAAATGAATAATGCATTTTCATACATATTTTTTTAGCGAACAAAAATAGTAAAAAGTATTTTTCCTTACAAAAAAGGTTCGTATAATTTTACTATCAATTCAATCTCTTTGTTACATAAGTTCTTCCCAAATCATCAAATGCACTCCGTCTTATCCAATGAAATAAACCGTCCTAAAACTAGGATTAACGATCCTTCAGATAATTGGTCAGTCTATATTTTGGCAAATACGGACATCTGGACTGCGTCACGCTGAAAGCTATCGATGTATTGGTTCTCTGTTCATAATCTGCAAACAAACATCCTTCCACTTTAAGACACTTCTTCGTCGTCTTTAATGGGTCTCGCTAGTCACATTTTGTTACCCTAACTTCACCAATTAAATCATATATGTAGCGTGATTCTTTATTACCCCACTCCTGATGATATTATTGGATAACCTAATATCAATTGACCGAGACTTCTACGAGATCGATGGTCGCTGATACCGGATGGTAATTCTTATCTTTCTGTTTCACTCTCCCAAGATCTATTCGTGAATTTTCACATAGAGTATATGTGACAACTTGGGTAACGGCTGAATTTTTGCTACATTGAAGGTCGCCTTATTCGTTCCTGGTTAGTGGTTTGTCGTCCTCCGTAAATTTTAGAATATTTAATATAAATAAAATCTTATCAAATCTTCCCGGCCAATGTACTTTCCTCCTGAATTATAAACTTATAGCTGACTTTATATTTAAAAACACAGGATAACACTGGGCCACTCGGTCAACTAAAAGGTGTCTGAATGGCAAGGTAACGCCATTCAGTCAACTTTCCAGACCTTTCAGTTGACCAAATGGCAGTAGTTCATCCTGTAAAATTTGGTAAAAAATAGACAGAAGGAATCTTCGTTTGTGTTGCTAATGTTAAGATCAAAGGAAAAAAAGATGAATCGAAATATTATGATAAAAATTGTGGTTTGTTTACTACATTAGATTTCTTTCCCACCTTGGCTTTGTAAAAATGAAAACAACATGTAGAAATTCAACCTAGCATCTATTTCGACCCATATTAGAATGTAAAATACTGTACAGGTCGTTTTAAGTCAATCATTTACAACTGATTTTTTATTAAAATAATATGAGTGGTTGAATGTATTACAATAAATACTCATAGTTGCAGGAAACCATAGAATTTTAATAAATATTATTTTGATTTTAACTTGAAAAGTAGCATCTTGAATTGATACATTCATTTAGGTTAATAGGAACCAATATCCAAGCAGCTTTTGGGAACAGTCGTTTAAGGGGCATGGTGACGGTCTATTGGAACAGTAGTTTTCCAAGTTTAAGTTTTAGTTCAACTCTATTTTAAACAAAAACCGATTGTGATTGTTAAATGTAGCTCTACGGACACCGACAGGACTGAAATCTACACGAACCTGTTTTAACTAGCTAATCGATCGATTTACGAAATAATTAAGATGATGTCAACTCAAATCTTTTACCTAAAGCCCCTTTAATTATTGGACGTGATAAAATGTTCGTGAAACCAAAAATATTGGATATGGTTCGTAAACACTTGCCAAAATAATCGCGTATGAAAAAGTACTCGTAGGAAACTCGCACAATTCAGGACGACCCATGTAGCTGCGATGTAACCGCATTGAACCTTGCGATTTTTTTGCATCTATATGCGACTGTTGTTCAATTAAAGCGAGTGTTGTAAGATATTGCGATAGGATCGCAAGGAAGACTAGATGATCGGACGATAGAACGTGCGTCGATGTGAATGGACGAGCGGCGCTCGTACGAGTCAGAGGGGCATATATATCGCCGATGTCCGACCCTCTTCAGTAGAAATAATTGAATGCAAGAGAAGATACATGTACCGCCAAAGATGACAAAAACTACAGTCAAAATCAAGGCCAATTATGGCTTGAAACAGATATGCTTATACAGTGTATACCGTACATGTATAAGGAAACCCCGTATTATTTTCGCTGATCTTATCTTTTTGTCAGTTAAACATGTAGTGGACTAAGACTTGGCGAATTCCGATGTTTCATACAATCTTCTTTTTGTAACACAACATATATTTTTGGGCGAATTTAAGACGAGGCAAACCAGTAAATAAAAGCGAAAATACAACGGGGCGTGTATTACAAGTTATCCAGCATATACTTGTGGCAAAGCAAGGAAACTGAAACCGATAAATATTGCAATGATAGAAAAACGTAAAAAGATTACATGAGACACGTTGAGCAACAGTCTCATGGTCTCACAAGTCACACATAAACAGTTGCGATCTTTAAATCATGCATCGCTCTT
The DNA here is from genome assembly GCF_963853765.1 of Magallana gigas. NCBI lineage: Eukaryota > Metazoa > Mollusca > Bivalvia > Ostreida > Ostreidae > Magallana > Magallana gigas. The sequence goes on along the minus strand of NC_088857.1, from coordinate 32,818,227 downwards.
GCGAGTACACAGAACTTTGTAAAACGTTCGTAATAATGTTCGTGATTTGGTCTGAATAGTGTCATGTCCACTTTAATGAAAGACTTGACGCGACCACAAAACAAATGCATTAAATGCGAGAGATGTATGCGATAGCTCCTATACGAAGCCAAAAAATTCCGATCGCAAAGTTTTGTAAAGCGCTCGTGCACCAATTTGAAAGAGGCTTAAGGTTGATGATCAGCGCCTGGCAACAAGACCCTTTGGGTCAAGTTACTGTTAAAATAATATATATTTACAACACGTTACGTCTCGAGCTTATTGATATGTACGTCACAGTTTTCAACATTACCTTGGAGCAAGATTTAATTAATATATCGTTATCCTGGCACTCTTTTTTTTTAAATGGAGGGACAGTGTTTGAAACTATACGATAAAAAAATAAGAATATGTAAATTCCGCCTTTAACTTTTATTAGAAATTCTTGTCTTTGGAGAAAAAATGTTTAGTTAATTAATTAAGGTGGCTCACTACACCGTGAAATATTTTCTCAAATCAGCAGAAAATCGCTTGATTATGATAGATATCATAATGGATAAGAAGTATTTAAGTCTAATAGGCAAAAAAATATGCAATTTTGGATGAAAAATTACATTTTCAAAAATTTGATACAGTTAACATAAACAAAAGCTCCAGGCGGATTCGAACTCATGAACTGCAGTTCAGAAGCCCAATACTTTAACCACTGAGCTATGACAACATAAAATAAAATTGAACGATATAAACAGTTTAACAAAACATTGAAATCGCCATCTTGTGACGTAGTGTCTTAAACAATATGAGTGTAGGTGTAGTGAGGTACCTTAGGTTGTTCCATGTAAACGTAGAAGAATGCAATAAAATCCAAGAATTAAAGGTTTTTCCCCGTACCGTACGACTACTTTCCAAAGCTAAACTTTATTTTAGGCAATTATGCTGTCATTTAAAAAGACGTCGACATGGGTAGAATTTACCTTTGTTCACATGCATTTCTTTCTTTTAATCAGTTTTATGAGCATGTATCGAAATGAAAATAATAAATCTAGATTTTCAAAGTTAAACAAATATTTCATCATTGGTTATTTTTTTTTAAACAAGCCTAGACAATATTTGAGCTTAAAATTTTAAAGTTTCATTTCTCTGATTTTAATGTCTAGAATTATAAATGTAGGAATTTATAATGCTTTAATGAGTCTTTTTATTGTTTACATATATGTTGTATTGGTGTAAGTTTCAAACAAATGTTGCTCTTTTTGTTGATAATAGTATTAATTTTTTTTATGAACATATTGAATTAGTTTATATTGTTTTCCACGAGTCATGTTGTCAAAAAGATGCCACTTTTCTCAATGGATTATTAGTAAATTAACATGTTACTAGAGCTTTGTTTACATAACAACTCAAATAGTGTTCAAGTCCCTTTGAATAGCACTGTTTAGAAATCTATGTTTCTTTAAAGTAAGTTTTTCCAAAACAATACTGCATCTTACGTCATTTTTCAAAATTCAAATAACACTGTTTAGATATTTGCAATTTATATAAGTATATGCACAAAACATGACATAATTTTAATAACATCTTTTTGAAGGATGCATTAAATTTAACAATTAAATTAAAATTGAACTATTTACACAAATATTGCCTGTTCAATTTACAAGCACTGTCTATCACTGTTACTAGATATTCTATGTAGAAGTTTAGATGCGGTATTCATGTCTGTAAATGTGACGAGGTAGATGTTGTCGTCCTTAAAGTGTATGAAGTCTAACTTTTCGTTGTTGCATATTTCTTGGATGGAGAGCGAATTGTTTTTCCTGATGGTCTCTGTATCCTGAAAAATTCATGGGCGTTCTGGATTTCCTTGAAATCTAGATGACTGTTCAGGTTTTAGGGTGAACGTGCAGTGCCATCCTCTTCAATTGTTTTGCCGTCCTTCCATCTTTGTCTTAGAGGGCTTATAACCAGACGTCCACAAGGTTGTTTTGGTGAACAAGGGGGGAACCGCAGAAGTGTTCTCCTGTCAGCTGTGTCTTTCTCTGTATGGTTATTATAACTACAACATCTGAGTTAACAAAATATTTTTGTCAACCAATGTTCCACATAAATCTATATACAAACACGGAATGTTTTATAATCTGCATCGCTCTGAGCTTCTGCTAAATATTATATTACCTTATCTCTGTGGTCAATAATTTCCAATGAGTCCAAGTTTATTTGCCCAAAAAAGTTCATAATGTTTTTAAAAAGAAAACAATAAAGTAATAGTTGAGTTACAAAAAGGTTTGCAAATATGGGGTTAAATACCACCAAAACTAAAAATACCTCGTCCTGAAGGGATCTGAAAGTTAAAACTAGTTAATCGTTAAATGTTCATTAGCTTACATAAAACCAAAACATTTTAAAATTAATTTTAAAAGCTTGCAACAATTTTCAAAACAAAGATAGATTACATACACCTTCAAATACTTACGTTCTTTGATAAAATTTACTTGATAACATTCAATAAGTTTGTCATGTAAGTTGACAGTACTCCCGAGTAGTACAAAGAGGGCGTTATTTAAAGGATAGTGGGAGGAAAGAGTGCAACTATGAAACAACACACAATATCAGAACTGTTCTTACTTGACAACTTATGATAAATGTTTTTAAAACAACTCAAATGATTGTTGATGGGGGTGTTATTTTTTAAATGATAATATGAAAATGAGGGAAAAGTCACTTCAATACAAGTTTCCGCCTTTTTTTCTCTATCCATTATTAGCCCCAACTATGTTTGTTAAGCTAATTAATAAAATAAGGAATATGTGTGGTATCAGATTCCTTATATTTTATACGTACATAAATTGGTTTTCCGTATCAAGAAATCTTTCCATTTGCAGTGTTAATTTGTTTGGGGCATATGAAATGTCAAGGGAAGATTCCACTGTTATCTGTCCTTCATGTACTAATCAATATTAATGTTACTTTAATATACATTTTAAAAACACAAAGAATACGCAGGTGTCCTTGGAATTATTTAAATATGCATTTAGATATCTATGTACCGAAAAAAACTGTCAATTTAACTATGTACATGTACTTTGAATTTCATTTAAGAAATTAAATTGATGGTGGCAAATATTTTTACATATTATTAAAGAGTGGATACAAGTCAGTTATTGCGTAAATAGATGCCTTAAAAATATGATATTTTATGTGTATCAAACTGTTCATATCCTCTAACACAAGGGTGGCAAAATATTTAAATATATTATTAAAGAGTGTATACAGGTTAGTTATTGCGTAAATACAAACCTTAAAAATATGTTAATTTTATATGTATCAAACTGTTAGATATCTCGTAACATAAAGATTCTTTAGGCACATGTATCATCATGTATAATAAACTGAATGATTAGCAAATCGATAACAGGAATAGTTACATGAAATCGACATTGCTGACCAGCAGCTTACAACGGGTACTATTATTGGCTTGTCACTGAAACATCAATATAAACATTGCTCTTGATTTCAGATAATGCGGTTGTTTTCATTATTATGATAGAAACATTTCTAAACTCGGTCGCTGTCAAACAAGATATTTCAAATTCGTGTTATGACGTCTTGAGCCAAATAAAAGTACGGTTTTTACATTCCGACATACATGTCAAGCTTTTGATTGTTCGTTATCTTTAATTAGTAATATTGAAATCCATATGATTGAAAACTCGCTCGCAATTACATATTGTAAGGACTCGCCGAGAAAACAATTTATATTGAAACTAGTATAAATCTCTAGCACGCCACATGCGTCAGAAAGGTGAAAGCTCACTCGTTATTATAGAATAATTAAATTGATTAGGACTTCCTGAGTTCATCACGGCTAGGCTTACCCGCAAAGAACCACAAAGACTCCGCAAAAAATATGACATGCTTGGTTCGTCGGCTCATCATTTCGCTCTGGCGTTTTCCTATGGGAGCCAAGTTTTATGGTTTAACAATAGTGTCAATTGAATAGCCAAACAATGTGTTCACTCATCGGGTGGGGAATGCTTTATGCTTGGTGTTGCTAATTGAATTATTGCTTCGATCGGTCATTCCTATAAAATGATGTTGATGAGAGCACACATTTGATTTATTTTTTCTAAGATTAAAGAAGCACTACAATACATGAATACTTTTTAAATATATTTGTTATTTTTAAACTCAACTGGAATTAACTTTGACTGCATATGACTCATGCTCGGGGAGACGGTAGATCCTGGCTCTCCATCTCGTGAGAAATTCGAATGTACCTAGTAAAATTACCGAAAATAAGCCTCGGACCCTTTGGCAAACTTAAGTATCCATCGATACCCCCCCCCCCCTCCTTCCTGGACAAAGTAGGGGTACTGTGAGCGGGCTCACAATTGATACCCCCCGCTAAGGAAAAAACCATAACGCGTACAGAAAAATATTGGATGAATCTATTTCACCGTCCATTTTCTATAAATAACAACTGCTCTATTTTTTAAAACTGTTAATGCTAATATGAGTAAACAAACCAATTTCTATCCTTTAATTCCATTTTATTTTAAGTTGACTGTTAATGGATGAGGACATTTGCATCCATACGTTAACAAGCATGACTCGAATCAAACGAATTCCACATGTCAAGCAGCCATTTAATATTTAAACATTTTGAATTATTGGTATACTGAGCCCGATTTTTTCCGTAAATTTTTTTTTCCACACTTCTTTTTTTTCAAACAAAAAATTCATCGGGGCAGGCCATTTTCAGAGAGACGAGGACGAGAATCTAAAAATAATTTTATGTTGCCTGAGACAAGCAAGCTTTGTATCAAATTTTAGCTTCTAATATTTCCATAAACACAAGACATGACACAGGAGGAATTACGCATTTTTGAAACAATGACCTTGAACTTCCTCAATTGAACTTGTGTCAAGGTCATGACACACCCTCAGGTTATAAGCCATCGTTATATGAATTAAGAACGTCAATATTTGTCCATAAGAAAGATATGGACCGTACATGAATTTTGCACTTTTCCTCAAGTGACCTTGCCTTACCCAAATGACCTTGGGTCAATGTCATGACACATTCTTTGGTCATAAGCCATATTTCTGTGAAGTAAGAACATTCAATGCTTCTACAACAGAAAGATATATACTGGACACGCATTTTGCACTTTTTCTGCCATTGATCTTGCCCTAATGACCGTGGGTCAAGGTCATGACACACCCTTAGGTCATAAGCAATCTTTGTGTGAAGTAAGAACTTCCAATGTTTCTCCATAAGAAAGATATCAACCGGACACGATTGCACAGACGGACGGACAGACAAGGTGATTCCTATATACCCCCCCCCCCAACGATACAGAGATACATGTATCCTATGTGCAATTGTCATCTCAATCCGATTTTAAGTGACACAACCAAAATATCAGTCTTGAACTAGATTTTAATCATTTAAAGAACACGTCTTATTTTAAAAACCGTTTCCTCACTAATAACACTTTGTATTTTCGTGTATCGGTGTAAGAGACAATTGAGCTTTGTTTTTGACAAGGAACCATGTCTTTAAGTTATTAAAGAATCACACTTTGTACTGTAAAGTCGAAACTTAGGAGGAAATTGGTCGTTCTTTCAGCTGTCATTTTACTTATTCTGAACTATCTACTTATAGTCAGCATGAAGTATCAGCACACGATCACGTCTCGTTAAATACTCGAAGGCCCCAAGCAAAGTACATATATATCGTTACTTAAAACAATATATTATGTCTATATTCTATTTGTAGTAAATCTACAAAGTATACCACAACTCTCACCAGACAACCATTTTTAGCGATCTTAGCGCGAATAATTTCCCAAATTGCTTTTGGTTGCACCTATTATGGATATAATTGAAAGCAACGATAAATCTCGGACCTGTCAACTACAACGTGCCGAGGAGCATCCCCACCTCCTACTACTCGATCAACGAACGATAGCAAATTTAACATTATGGTCATTGTCTTCCTCCTCCCGTTAATTACCCGCCAACGAGACGGGTGCGAAAGGGGGACGGGTCTAGGATGCGCGCGTTGTTATAAAAACCAATCGTCTTCGACATATGTCGATTACGGTTCACCACGCCACTTTATCTGATTCTAAAGAGACTCTCTGCAACGCGAATTTATCACATTTCGATGAGAAGCAAACATCTTTAACAGTATTTGACGGTCCTGACGTTACAACGACGACGTAACAATTATTTTTTGTTTCATTCCACGTGGCATCGAAAGGAAATCAAAGAGGTGCATATTTTACTGACTTTTGTCTTTGATGGTATTCAATAGGCTTTGTTGTGATAGAAGGAATCTTACGTGTATTTAAACAACTGCTACTGCTTGATTACAGAAGCTTCTATTTCCTCGTATTGGGAGACTTCGGAGATAAAATAAAAAAAGAACTGATGGAATTAACTGGAAACTGTTGCATCATGTCGTTGACTGTGGTATTTATGATTGCACAAGGTAAGATTAAAAAATTTTTAACAATATTTTTTTTTGTTTCAATTTAGAGGGATTTCTTAAACAGCTTCAGCTAAACAAAGTAATAATAAAACGCCCACAAATATGAACCACGTTGGGAAAACTTTTTGATATTCCAACATAGTTAACTAAGTATTCTATCAATCTCTGGCGTACATTAATTTCAACTCTTGTCTTGATAGCGTATAATTATGACTCCTTTGGCGCGAAAATCTCTCCATGGGTAATGAAAATTGCGATAAATTGACGGCATGTACAGCATAGGAAAAAGCTTGTTAGCAAAAGGAAAAAGAGTTCTGAGGCTCAGAGGGATCAAGGTGACAATTTTACAGGATAATATGAGCCGACGGAAAAACAATATCACCCGCATCAGTATTATATATCAGGTATCGACTCTTCCACAGCCTGCTTCTGTAAACACTGGACAGACATCTTAACACTGATCGGAAATACCTTGAAAATGACCGTAGTTATGAGGCTTTTGTCGATAAAGTTCTACTAGTCGTTAAGAATAAAAAGTAGTCCAAAACATTGTCATCATTAGATTTAAGTTTATTTTATGAGAAGTTTATTGTTTATCATTGAATACTCGTCTAAAAGATTAAAGTACATGTAATTACCGACTATAGAGGAAACTTTTTTTCATACTCATACATTTATAATTTAACTTAAAATTGCTGAATTGAAAATTAAAATCCCTTGAAATTAAACACAATCATAGAATGTTGTTCTGTGAATGTTTTTAATTTCAAGCTAAATACCTTTAAATGTTCTTAACTTAGGTACATATTTTCTGTAGAAATGGTCGCTTTCAGAATCACGTTCTGCGGAAGTTAAGCTTATTTTATTTCTGCGTCAGATGATTAAAAATCAGCAAGTGAAGAATTAGGAATCAAGAGTTGCGTGATTATTGTAATGAAACAAAAGGTGAGACCCTCGCTCAAGTGCACCCTGGGCTACAAAATGAAAAAGGCAGGAAAAACGAATTATAATCTATAGCCTGCATCAAAAGCAATAAAAAATGTTGATAGTTTTTCACAAACATCACTGATTTAAATATAATTTACTTTTATAAGACTCATAGTTCCGTTGAATTATATTATATTGCAAGATTGAACATTTCATTTCTCGATATAATTAACAGCGCATATACCTTTACAGGGATTTTCATTTTGATAGGCACATTAAAATACTACATGCCATGGAATACATTTGAATTATGTTAGTTAAAAGTGGTGTGGTATAAGTACTTCATATATGACTAACTATTTAAAGTACACTATCAACTAAGACATATGATGTACATGCATGTATCTTTAAACTGGTCCGATTCAATACATTACTTGTATCGCTTTGGGTGAAAAAATGTATGATTACAAACTATAAATATTAATCGTCAAAAGGTGTAACTTAAAGATTATTTTTGTTAACTGATACAAATTTTGAAATACATGTATGTTATTTCATTTTATTTTCTGTTTTGTTTATTTCCTTCCCTTTTGATTGTTTGCTGATTGAAACTTATTCATTAAGCACAGATGAGTAAAATTTCAGATTTGCACTCCATATTGAACCATACAACTCTCGCCATTTGCAAGTTCTAAATTGCATTATGATTTTCATGTATTATGTCGATATCAATCAATGCTGTAGTCGTAACCCCCCCCCCCCAAAAAAAAAATTGGTATGTAGTCGTACGTACAGCTAGTGTATGTTGAAATATTTCATTCAGCAAATTTTCCTAGATATTTCTGCCAAAGCATTATCTATAAAATCCTTTAAATCAAATGTTACAACGCGGAGTAGAACAAACTTTGAGTATGTTTGTTTACAATATACCTATACACTGTACCTCAATTTTCTAGTAGTCAATACAGAGGTCTTCAAAACAAAATTAACTGTTGATGTTTTAAACTATGATCAACTTTTCTAGAGAGTGGACAGGTACATGTAACAGAGTTTACAGTGAATATATCAGACTATGTCATGTGCTTAAAAAAAGATTACGTTGGTATTCGTTTTAAGATAAAAGTTACCATGCGTTAAAGTCCGAATCAAAAAATGTCCAAAAACTTGCAACGAATGATTTAATAAAGAACTTGTAATAACATCATGATAAACATGAAACAGTTAGAAATGTGAACACGAATTTGGTAAAATATGAAAAACTTTGGTGGTAACTGTAAACGTGTTACATTGGTTGTGTATTTCATTTAGCGTATTTAGAAAGTGGCTTCCGCTAAATCAAAAGCTTGCTTAATGCCATGGATATTTGTATAAGAATGGGTGCATCCAGAAAAACGCTAATTCAAATCCCCGCTAGCATGTTAAAATATCAATTTCCGCAAAATATCTTGCACGCTAAATGCAACATATTTACAATACTTTTTCCTTCAGAAGAGTTTTTAAGAAACTGTCAACATGCCTTCTGATATAGCTACAATGACCCGAAAAATCCCTTCTCCTCTTTGAGGTACAAAGTACCAAAAATAATTACATAATCTGATCAAATATTTAAAGCTATACTAATTTAGAAGACGAAAGTGTTATGTGTTTCTTTTTATGCACTATTCCTTATAAATCCCATTTTAACTTTAAGTAGCAATTGATGTTCATTAAAACATATACAGACAAAATCATTTAAAATACTCAAGATTTAAAAAAAATAAGGATGCGCTGTCAACAAGATGAATGACAGGTGCATGGATTCCCATGAACCTCAAGTCTTTCGACATAACTTTTTGTATTTCTCAAAGATCATTTAACGATGATTTATTTCGAAAATACTGGAGGTTTTACGAGTTTAACCGGATTATGGCACAATCCAATACATCGATTCACAGGAAGTGTGATTCGACGCTGTAGATCGAGATTACGAGCTGCGAAACACCGCTTTAATTTTCTCTCTTTCTAATCATTCTTGATTGACATCCCATTTAACATTCAGAAACGTCGGTTAGTCTCGGATTTATCGTTCTCTCGTAAATATAGAGGCCATATTCCTGGTACATCGTATTTCCATTGATAGCTTTTAATAAGTTCGTTCAAAAGCAGCATTATTCATTGGAGGTGTTCGATTATACTGTTTTGAATAGAAACATTAGTTCATTGTTTCTGTTAGACATCCAGTACCCTAACCCTCATCATAAACTGACTATGAATATAAAAATATTGACGAGTTATCGGGATTAAAGACAGTTGGTTACAATTTTATTTGCAAGGCATCACAAAAGACTAGTGGGAATTTTGCACAATGTGAATGACAACTGAGAGTTATTGTTTCTATATACCTGTCAAGTAAAATGGCAAATGTCAAACAATGCTAATCATGACACTCTGATCTTCAAAGTCAAATATTTATTCGCATTTGTACTGACATTGTGACTCGTTAGTGCGTTTTCTTTTTAATTTTTAACACGTTATGATACGCATGCTAATACTCAAACATTAAATAAACATTTATCTATGTCTCTTTATTAATTCAAATAAATACAAATAAATGCTACAGCTACAATATGTGAGTTGCACATTTTCTTTATATTTCTTGCTATGGTGATTGTGCATCGTTTTAATTCAGACCAGATTAGCATGCACGCACTGTTTTTAGCGCGGGTTTCATGCGCATGTAATTTCGACAAAAGAATTAAATGAATAAATGAAATAAACAGAAAAATGGTTGAAAGAAGGGAGCGCGTAGCACCAATACTGGTTCTTCGATAATATAATGATGCGTCATATATTTAAAGTAAAGGAGACTTGCATGAATAGTTGAAATAATCCAATGGTTATCTGAATGCGTCCGGTGACATTTACAGATAATATAACACTTTAACACATGGGTGCGTTGATAACTTCATTTTTATATGTGTATATATATATATATATATATATATATATATATATATATATATATATATATATATATATATATATATATTATAAATATATATATATATATATATATATATATATATATATATATATATATATATATATATATATCTTAATATCTTATCGTTGTGTTATCCAATATCATGTCATGTTTTTTTTTTTAACCTGAATCTTCCAAATCAAAACCTTTATATTTTGTCAGTCGTTGTGTTCTCTGTTTTATCCAAGTGTTTCATTTACTGATACTTCTCAAATATCAAATATACACGCGCAGGTCAGAAACTACTCACGTGCCGTTGACGTAAAACAATGCAAACTATTTTGTAGCTATATCTTACTTATGTTATGTGAATTTGCCCAGAAAGTTTTTGGATTGTTAAAAAAAGCTCTAATGTATTTATATTGATGAAGCAAAAATATGTTTTAAGAATAAACAATTACTTTATAATTATATTAAACAGATAGTACAAACAAACAATGATTGACATTATCACTTTCTCTTTTCGCACAGGATCGAGTGGGTTTTCTATATCAGGAAGCAATGAATTACGCAAGAACGCAGATGACACACTCCTGAACTTGATAACAGGAATGTACAGTGCAGGCTCGTACAAACCTGATGAAGAATCGCAAAAGCGAGGACAAGGATGGGCTATTTCGTACGGTAAAAGGGCATCGCCGGGATGGTCTATAACGTATGGCAAACGTGACTCCATGGACGATTTCCAACAGTTTTCTGCAAAAAGTAGACCCAGGTATATTATCACCAAACGTGCTACACCTTTTGGAGTGTCGGGCTTTCACTGGAACCCCACACCGAACAAGCGACAGCAAGGGTGGCATATTGCATATGGAAAGCGATTTGCCACTCCACTATACAGGCGATAACGTATTTCATCATAAGTGGAATGTGATGAAAATATGACCAATCATGAACTGAACATTGAATTCTGCGCTCATATCATCTTTAACATGTTTCATCTTACACCAAGAAAAAAAATCGTTAAATTTCGTAAAATGAGTGCGATGAGTGATAAAGTCAAATACTAAAGTATTTTTAGATGATTTTTTTTCTTGAAGATTGCTACAATTCACCAATTCCGCGAAAGTGAATTTGATTGAACATGCAAAAAAACTAACGTAGATAATAAAATTCCCATTTACTGTAAACATTCATATTTGATATCTCCTTTATTAATTGAGAATTATTCATTCATTAAATGAATAAGGCGTGAGTGCTGTTAGGTTACAAATTCTACAAAATTTAAACTGGTAAAGTAAAAATGATTTTAATTCGAAATATCTTCGAATGCCCGTTCTATGCAGTACATATATAAAGTCAACGCAAAATTATCATTATTAAGTGCGAGACCGTACTTACGAGTTGCATAAACACTGTAATTTACAAACTGTAGTCAACTCAACATAGAACTGCGTTTAAGTGTAAAAACCATAATGTTAATTGATGTCTACAGACTATAGATTTTATGGGTTTTACACCTGAATGGTTGAATATCAGTGTAATGAATGATTGTTTTATTTAATTCGCAAATAAGATGTTTGTAAAATCCTTCTCACGTGTTGTTTGTTTTAGGACACTCAAAGTGCTTATGTCCTTTTGCATTAATAGATTTTGGAAATTATTTTGGCTTCTTTAAATGATTTCGCAATAAAATTCCATTTCTTTCAATAATTTATTAAACTGAAGTCATTACATTATATAGATTTAAGATTCCTGCATCATTCTCTTTAGGTTTATGATGAGAGTGAAATTGTATTGTAATTATACTGATAAGCAAAGTATTTTAATGGAATGATTACATAAACGACTATAAAATGTTGACTTGTGTAAAATTTCGCTGATTTTACTCGACTTCCCAAGGATGAGAGAGAAGGATTAAATAAATAGTAACATAACATCATACAAGTATGTAATCACTTTTTTGTAAGAAGGTGAATAAAAGCAACAATGTCAAGTTCGGGACTACATAATTCAGCGTTATTCCTCAACACTGCATAAAAGGGGTGTCGATTGTTTATCAATACATCTATTATTCGACAGCACACAGACCATGAAGAGTAAACACCGAAAATTAACATTTTACATACTCATTCCTGCACCACTAAAACTAGACCCACACCGATATTTTTCATTCATTCGTCTATATTGATGATACTTATTGAACAATTAAGTCGTTTAGTTTTATCTTGACATGTAACACCTATCCATGTCCGTTTTAATTGTATAACAGATCTAGAGCTCATAAAAAAAATTACAAAGTTATTATTTAAAATATCCTTTTTTGTTTTGTTGAAAGATGTATTTATAATAATAGTGTAATATTGTGGACGGAATATACTTTAGGTATTGTCTATCTAATTGCATCGTGCGAACGTATGAAGAAAATTTAATGCATTGTATTCATTACTGATCATGAGCAAAAGAACAAGTGTCAGATCTAGAGTAAGATTAACAGGATGAATCTTGATGTTTGGAAAAACTCTTTCATTGCACGATGTGGTGTACATGTACATAAATGTTTTCAAGATATGACTCCTGCAACCAAAAATAGTATTGTAAATGTTCTCCTATAGAACGCCCGTCATAGAATTTATTCAAAACGGGCTTTAAAATCCTCCTTATTTATATATTCAATAGCGCTCTGTCCGAATATAACATTGCTTTTATTTTTAGTCCTTGGAACTGTTAAAAGCATTTTTACAGTCGAAGAAGAACATATTCTATGTGCTGCTTTTATGTGCATGTATACTTTTATAACATTAATTGTTTAAACTGCACTCTAGCGGAATGCAAATAAACAGTAGATATATAATTTACTAGTAAATTGTGTATGAATATTACATGGATACTAAAGCCAGTAAGCTTGCTACTACAGTAACTAAATGAACAAATTATTCAAGGAATTTGTGACTTTATAAATACCATGATTAATGAAATATATAAAGTAAGAAAAAAATCCCCATGAAAACTCATGATTTAAAATCAATCCTTGTATTATTGTATGTTCTTTTATTCCATACAAAATGGGAATCGGTAATTTGGAATTTAAAGAAGAAATTCTGTCTTAGAAGGGTTTGGCAGTAGAGACGTAATTCAGCTGTTCGCACACTCGTTACAGAATAATTTGAAATGATTCTCTTTGATAGCAATGGAATTAAACAACATCAGAAATATCGTTAGAAAACAAGCCGTTGCTTAAGGCCCTCATTATCTACAAAGAAATGAAACAAAAACAATTTTCAACAAGGCAAAAATGATCGATATGGGGGGAAAAGTGATATAATAGGTTTTGTCCTTGATTTCGACTCGAAAAGACAATGCATCATTTGTTGATACTTTTCATTTTTACTTATTAATTTTGAGAAGGCAACCCTTATTATAACTTGATGACAATGGAATATAGCTACATTACTGTAGATAATAACAGTCATAAAACGTATATATGCGTGTGATCGTTATGATATCATTACACTGGTTTTATATCTATTCTTTGAGGTAGTCTGTTCAATACACTTTTAAGAATTCCAACTTTTTTTATGCAGATAGGCTCAATAAATCAAGAATTATAATAAGAAAATTTCTCTCGGTGAAATCTTAATATTTATACAAATTATCTCTCATCGGCACGCTTAAATTAAAAATGAAGTAACTCAGGTATTAACAGAAAAACTAACGCGTGCGCGATATTCCTGGAAAGAAAAATTCAATTAAATTTTATTATAAAGTTTTTTATCGTAGAAAAATCGGTATGTACTACATAGTAACTTCTCCAACCCAACATCTGCAAAGTCCTAAACCACTTGCGTCTGTATTTGATTTAACGTTACCCCCTCTTTCCACATCCGGTTTTTCTTATTAATATATAAGTTCGTTCCACTGTATTTTACAAAGGCCAACAAGAAAAAGGTCTGATAATATTGCAAGTATTTGAGACACAACATATAAATCTTAATTGATTGATTATGTACACCGTCTTTCGCACACACAATGGACGTCAGCGGAATAGCCGGCAGTCATGAATCAGGATCTCTGTTATCGACAGTCCGGTTTCACCAGCACCTGACAGTTACCATATCGGTGCACTGTAAGTCCACTTTACTGCCTTGTTTATCAGATTTATAGCGTAGCAGATCATATCGTAGCAAATTTCCGCCCTAAGGATGACACGTTGATCTTGAGTGCCGAGACTAAAAAAAACCCAGAGGAAAGTAGACATGGTCAGTTGATATTTCATTGCCAGGGTTTAAAGACTGGTTCGATTAGTTTGTGCATTTTTCAGATTGTCTTATTAGAATTTATGAAAATATAATACAATCATGTATTTGTTAAATTCAAATAAAACAGAAAAATACATTTACAAGATTTGATATACATGTGTACATATAAAGGGTATTGAGGGTCAACGAAAATCCATTCATTAGTTCGTTTAAAGATTAGTACCCTGGAGTTAGTTTTTGATATTTTAAAGGAACAAATGTGTGGAATGAAGATTGAATTATAGAAATATTTTTTTTAACGTGCTGTGTTCCGAAACGATATAGATCGTGCCCTTCGTTTGATAATCTGTGTTAGTGACAATGGTATTTATTGCGGAGGAGTCAGCAAACTTATCCAGGTGGTCTGATACAGACAAAGTTCCAAACCAAAGCTTCCTGTCGATTCTCGCTGTCTGCCGAGAAATATGTCTTCTTTGCTCTCGGTATCTCACGAGTGAAATGTTAATATTTGAACTAGGAGATCAACAACATTGTATTTCTCTATAACCTCCATCACAATGGATGAAAGGATCGATATCTGTGTCAGAAGTGTTACATAATCATTAGGTTTCATTGTGCAAAATAATAATCCTTCGTTTTAGGGCAATACTGATTGAAAATTTCCGATAATTTTTTAATCTTATTAATACCTTTTAAACGTTTATAAATTTCAAGGAATTTAACGTTCTCTTTGCTTTGTATTTGTTACAAAAATAAATAGATCATATATATTTCAAAGTTGGTCTTACATAGCACACTATTTGATTACATATACTTGTAAACGTCAAGCTTTTATTAAAATCACTAAACTAATATATACTTTTAAGAATAAAAAGCCTAAATGATACAAGATTAAGTCGTCAGTTCTTCTGGTTACGGCTAATCTGAACAAAATCGCTGTTTACAATCTGAAAAAACTAGATGACTATCGGTTACGGAACTATCAATTTTATGCATAAATATGTTCTCCACTATTAAGTTGTTGGTTCGCACGCATACGTATGCAACTACAAACACGTGACATACGTCACCAGCAATAATAGGGGATTGTTTACATGCAGTTATAAAGATAACAGAAATAAGTAAAGAATTGTACCCAAACGTGAAACATATTATTAAATCAATGAAAAATAAGGGACATGCATGTACATTATAGTATTTTGCTGATACACTGAACTTTCGTCGTGGAACAGTTTCCGAAGTTATTGTATGATTTAAAAAAAAGGGTAGCACGAAAAACAAATCTCGAAGCGGGCGACTACAGAGATAACAGGTCTTTTGTAAGGCTTGATCGGACAAACCGTAATATCCCTTTGGGTAATTTGACAAAACAAGTGTTCAACGAACAACGCAGCGATGTTATATCACAGACGTGTTGTAAAAAAGAGGAAGAAAGGGAAGTAAAAAGAAACAAGAGACTAAACTGTTGTAGGGTTAAGTCAGGTTGAATGTTTATGGTCAGTGGAATAAAGTCATTTCAACTGAAAAAGCAAGTTGTTTTGGGTGCGAACCGGGGAATTTTTACAAGGCGCTCCAAGGATGACGCTGGTTCTCTCGAGTGCGTGTGTCCCAAAGATCAACGAATGGTCAGCATAACTTGCCATAGTGTGCGAACTGTACATGTAACAAATGTTGAAGGAACTATTAACAAGCATAAGTACATTGGCATTTTGGAAAATAAATTATGGCTCGTAATAGCACGTCACTTGCCCAGTCAAAATTTCTTGTTTCAAGATTACAAAGTCCAGATAAGACTTTTTATTACCTTTATTATCCCCTCGCGCAACTTGTTGCGAGGGGGATATAGCATCGCTGCTGTGCGTATATGTGTGTGTTTGTGTCCATTGTCAGGTTTTTAGCAAAATTCAAAGAAAACCCTCTTATAAATATTCATCAAACTTTGTACACTTCTTTGGCACGGTAAAAGGACAAATCCTATTGAATTCCAAGTCAATTGATTCAATATGTTTTAAATTATCGTAAAAAAGTGAAGTTAAAATATGAATTTATGTCCGACTTGACAATAGATATTTCCGGTAATTTTATGTACGACTTTAAGTAAATCGCTACCATATGCAGTTCAAATCAACAACTTGATATTTTGGGATTTTAATCTAGTAAAGGTAAAAAACCCAAACGTTTTGTAGTATTAGAGAGTTAGAAGAATTCCCATAGGTAAAAGTTGAAGAAAATAAAGTCATCCGATTGACATCGAAACAAGCAGTCGACTTTCGGACAAATTTTTCCGTATCACTTACAAAAGAACTAGTCCAAAATTCAGAAGTGACTCAAACAAATATCGCACATTTATCACGCGAAGATTGTTTCATATTAATAATAGCTGCACATCTACTACTATGGGTTGACATACCACAAGCAACTAGAATTGTCCTTCTGAGCAGAATACAGATCGCAAGATGGTCAGCTACGTTTCAAAACGTGTACGGATCGTTTATGTATGCTCATATAAAAATGAATGTCACTCAATGAATCTAAATTATCTAACTTTAAAGCATATGTGTACATGTGTTCAGTTTCTGCTAGAAATTGGAAAACTGTGCAACCACGTACATGTAACCCCCCCCCCCCCATTTATAAACCACAAAGCTTGGGGATTAGGATAAAATATATATTATGTATTCAAAGTGGTTTTTAGAAATACTTGTGTCATATTTATTTTGATCTGATTAATTTTGATCTGAAAAACTCACATGTATTTTCCGAAATAATGAATTTCCCCCTACAACAAGTCATGTCGCGAGGGGATGCTCCGCTTTGCGGTGCCCTTGTTTTCAATTTAAACAAGCCTGTACCACAACGTAAGGAAACACCATGACGCCATCGTAGCTGGTGACGTATGGCACTTAGCTGTATACAGAAGTAGCTGGGATTAGAACCATATCATAGAGACCCGCTAACAGCTTGTCTTTTAGAACGTTGTACATTACATTATGATTTTGTATTACTAAGGTTAGTATAACATAACTATGTCCAAATGAAAACAGAAAATCGAGCTGTCCAAAACAAAGTTCCTCTCTCTCATGAATTAACACCCGACGGAGTTATGAAGCTCAGTCCTTAATTGTTACACATTCAAGTAAATCCACGAAGTTGCATCCCAACAAATCATTAAAACATTGGGAAAAAATCCTTTGAAAATTGGACTGCACTGTATATATGTATTTTAAAATTAGTCCACGTGGATGTTTTTTAAGGAAGAAATCATTTTATTGTGTGGGTGCATTGATCACCATTCATGCCATACTCTTTAAGCTGAATGAAGGTCGGGTCACAAGACAACGTATATTGATGTAATTGTACCTCTGCTTCAGCGTCAATATATCTTTGAGGTGGCAGTTCGTGGGGATGATTCACTGCTTAACCACGATTGGTATATGTAACCATGAATTGCACTCGGTTTACACTGTGGACAAGATAAATTATTTGCAAAGTGTAGGAGATATTTAATTTCTAAAAAAAAAATTGGAAGCTGAATGGTAGACAATTTGTCTTTTCTTTTACCTCTTTAAACTACTATGGCGGTCTATGCTGGTTGCCGTTATTATTTTTTTCAAACATTTATTTCCTGTATTATTGACATTCCGAAATTAATATACTAGTTTTTTTTCATTCCAATTAGTATGTATCTACATATGATGCCATACAGACTTTATGTTAATCATTTAAAATATTTTTGATCGATGTTATATCAAACCTTTAAATGTAAGATATAATTAGCTGTACTTGAGTTTGCTTCGAAACTGTCAAATTCTAAATGTTATCGGTTTAAATCATAAACAAGTGTATGTAACTAACACGAAGTTAAACTTAAATCTTACAGCTTAATTGAAGACTTTTTGAATGAGACTTCACATACCAATATCATTCAAGATGTTTCAAAAATTTATTCTTTTTTTTTTTTTTGGGGGGGGGGGGTCTTCTCTGGATTTTCAATAACTGCTTCAATACTTCGTTACTTTTTTTTTTTTGGTCAACAATAGTCATATAAAGTTTAAATGTAGATGTAAATACATGTTTCTTAGAAAATTAAGATTCAACAATTTTTCCCTTGGGATTATGAACTTTGAGATGATTGACCAATATTGAATATCTTAATAAAATACATGTATATGTCATTGCAGCTCCTGTTAAACCGGTGTATTAATTACAGGTCATTAATTTTTATAGTTAATACGGATACTAAGTGTAGATTTATATTGTACGTTTTTACAGGAGAATTTGATTCGATTTATTAAAATCATTAAGCGCCGTTTTAATAAAGAAGTTTGGCCATTATAAATATAGGACTACTACAAAACATATTCGTTAGCGCAACGTGTTTGAAAACACTGAAAAGGAATTTTCAAAACTTTGAATTTAACATGGACATAAAGAGTAGATGTACATATCTGCGGGATATTACTAATAATTTTTAAATGATGCCCCTTTCGCACTAGTTTGGCAGTATTTTTCTTATCAGTGTATTTATATAAGTATATATATAATTTGCTGCTAATGAAGATTCCCATTGGAACTCCTCGTAACGCGATTACTAGAATTGTACGTAATAATGAAGTACTTAATTTGTACATGTAGATGCGCCTACATTCAGATAAGGTGGAATAACACATCACTTATGGCCGACCTCTTATCAAAACGATATTTCCATAGCCGAGAGGTTAATAAAAGTGTCGGGGTTGTGATACGTACATCTTGAGTTTGAATCCCGCAGGGACTTATGTTTTTACTGAGTAGATTTTTTTATAGATATTCCTTTTTTCGCTTATTTATTACTATATGAGTATTATTGCTTGGATATGCAAATCTATTTAAATCTTTAAATTGCAAAGAGGTTACGCATCTACTTTTCTTGACAAACCAAATGAAAACAAGAGGCCCATGGGCCACATCGCTCACCTGAACAGCAGTTCCTTGTAACATTACATTTCGTAGCATATGCTTTTTCTATTTTAAACATTGAACCCCTTTCTGGGGACCCAATAATGCTACGAGGTTTATGGTTGGCTTGAACAACATAAATAGTAACATAGGAATGAAAATGTGTAGCACTGCGGTGGGACCGCACGTACACAACCTGAAAAACTGAACGTAGAAGAGAACTCTTGGTTCCACTACATTAGAGTTTACACAATTTGAGGATCCTTGCATAGTAATCTCACAAACTGTAGCATTATAGTTCTCGAGAAGAACTTTTTAAAAACATTTTCAATATATCTTTCTATGTTAAACTTTGAACCCCTTTTGGGGCCACGGTATTAGTCCACTGCTAAAGTTTTAATTATTTGGAATCTACATTATTTAAGGATGCTTGCATAGTTATCTCACAAGCTGAAGCATTATAGTTCCCTAGAAAAAAAATTTTCAACATTTTCCCTCTATATTTCTATGCTAAACTTTGAACACCTCTTGGGGCCCCAGTATTAGATTGAGGTCACGGCTTTTATAATTTCGAATCTACACTATTTGAGGGTGCTTACGTAGTTATCTGACAAATTGATGCATTGTAGTTCTCGAAAAGAAGATTTTTAAACATTTTCCATATATACCGGTACTTCTACATTTAACTTTAAACCCATCTTGGGTCCCTAGTATTAGTCCAGGGGTCACTATTTTAAAACTGTCGAACCTTCATTATCCAAGGTTGTATGCATGATAGTAATCTCACAAATTGAAGCATTGTAGTTCTCGAGAAGAAGATTTTTTAACCTGTTACCTTTATATTTCTATAATAAACTTTGACCCCATCTTGGGGCCCCATTATTGGTCCGGGGGTCACGATCTTACGAATTAGGAATCTACATAAGCGAAGGATGCATGCATAGATATTCCACTAACTAAAACATTGTAGTTCTTGAGAAGAAAATTTTTAAACTTTTCCTTTGTTTTTTAAAATGTTTAAATTTTGAACCCCTCTTGGTGCCCATCAATTGTCCGGGAGTTACAATTTTTTGAATCTACATTATTTAAGGATGTACATGTATGCATAGTAATATCCCAAACAGTTGCACGATGGTTCTTGAGAAGATTTTAAAACATTTTCCTATATGTGTTAAAATCTAAACCCCTCCTGGGGCCCCACTTTTGTTCCGAGGGTCACGATTTTTACAATCTTCACTATATATACAACCTTTTGTGTATGTATTGTTATTTTTGGTGAAGTGGTTCTTGAGAAGAAAATTTTTAAACATTTTTCATATGTAGTTCTATGTTAAATTTTGATCCCCGCCTGGGGCCCCAGTTTTGGTCCGAGGGTCACAATTTTTACAATTTAGAATCTTCATTATACATAAAAGCTTTTGTGTAAATATTGGCATTTCTGGTGCAGTGGTTCTTGAGAAGAAGATTTTTTAAACATTTTCCTATGTATTTCTATGTTAAACTTTGAACCCCGCCTGGGGCCCCAGTTTTGGTCCGAGGGTCACGATTTTTACAATTTAGAATCTTCACTATATATACAAGCTTTTGTGTAAATATTGGCATTTCTGGTGCAGTGGTTCTTGAGAAGAAGATTTTTAAAGACATGCACCCTATACTCACTGTTTCGCAATTATCTCCCTTTTGAAAAGGGCTGTGCCCTTTATTTTAACAATTTATAATCCTCTTTCCATAAGGATGCTTTGTACCAAATTTGGTTAAATTTGGCCCAGTGGTTTTTGAGAAGAAGTTGAAAATGTGAAAAGTTTACAGACGGACGGACAGACAGACGGACGGACGGACGGACGGACGACGGACAACGGGTGATCAGAAAAGCTCACTTGAACCTTCGGTTCAGGTGAGCTAAAAATGACAATAACACCGTCAACCATCTTAAAAATCTATAAAACGAAATACAAAATCAAAGCAGAGCAACACGGACCCTCAAAAAGGTAGAGGTAGGATCAGGTGCCTAGGAGGAGTGAGCATCCTCTGCTGACCGGTCACACCCGCAATGTGCTCTTTGGCGTAATCGGGAAAAAACCGGAAAAGTCCGTAGACAACTAGGTGATTAATTATGATCTAACAATTAGTATGAAAAACGTCGGTCACCAGGCGACTCAGTGGAAGATTGTATTTGCTGACAAGATCGTTGTATCGACCATAGAACTTACAAAAAGATGACTCCAAACCAGACTGTTGATAGTCCTGATTTATCAACTTGTTTGTCAGTAGCTTGCCTCGTTTTAGAAACTGCTCATACGAAAAGCACGCCCTTGCGTATCGAATTAAATGAGAGACAAAAACACCATATTCAGGTGATGAAGGTATATTGCTACATAAGTAAGGAAAGTTTACCGTAGAAAAATTGAGGTCATCGCGTTTAATTTGTCATAAAGTTTTGTTGTTAGGTTAATATCAATGTCCATTTCCAGTAAAATATCCAAATATGAAACAGGTGACACAGACTCTGTGGTATTTTATTTCAAGTTCACTGGGGTATATCGAGTCGAAGTACGAATGGGAAAAACAATTGCTAATTGATAATACGTCGTCGATATACATGGCTGTTTAGTTAAAGGCCACAGCGAGTGCTTTTTTTTACGTACACGTTTTTGAATAAATTCTGCTTCATAAGAATACAAAATAGGCCCGCTAACAATGGGACATAAAGACAAATGAAACTATATTAACTTTTGGGTCTTTGATATACCATATCACAAAAACGTTAATAAAAGCAATTAGCACATGAGGCACGGGTGATAGATGGTATACAGCAAAACTGATTTTAGTTGGTTAATAAAAATCATTTGTCCAAAGTATGGTTTTATAAGGTAGTTATAAGCAATTATATATCTATAAAATCATGTTTACAATAAAAGAGGGGTAAAATCATTATGAACTAATTTTTAAAAAAAACAACAAGATATCTGTGAGCCAATGCTCGCTAGTGATACCCCAGCTATAATGTGAATATGTAAAATAAGCAAAGTCGACATTAAACAGAATGATGGCATCCGATTGGTACAAAAATATATCCCACAATACGGCATGTCTAAACAAATAGTGTGTTAAAATTTCAAGCATCTGCGATAAATAGTTGCTGAGAAATCTTTGACGAAAATTTGTTTGAAAATTTTGGCTAAAAATAAACAAAGTCGTCATTTAACAAGACAAAAATATATCCCACGATATGGCATGCCAAAACAAATAGTGTGTTAATTTTCAAGCAGCTGCGATAAATAGTTGCTAAGAAAAAATGCGACAGAATTTGTTTTACGGACAGACAGACGGACAGACGGACACACAAGGGTAGAACAGTGTGTCCCTTTCTCCTTCGGAGTGGGGGTATAAAATATGTGTCTTTGAAATAGAAATCAATTTTGTTATACTACTTTAGTATGTTAAAGTTCCAATTCATTAAAGAGACTTTAATGTACATGTACACAACGACGAACCAAAACGTTGAAGGCATACTTTGTAAGTTTTAACACGTTAAGTTAATCATTAATAAGATACATGTATATACCCTGTACACATTATTTGGATATACCCTGTGCACGTTATTTGGATACGTAACAACATACATCATAGCAGAACTGCTATTTCAAACTAAATGGTTTTGGACCAACGCGGATTTAGAATTAAACAGGTAAGGAATCGATCTGGTGAATATATTCTGTTATGGGAGTTTGATTTCTTAATTAAAAATGACTATTTTATTAACGAAATTTTGTATAAAGCAAGAAAGAAAAATCACGAAAAAGAAAGAAATTCTATGCTAAAGCTATGTATTAGGTAGTACAAATAAGAGTTAATTTAATTACCGTTACGGTGAACACAGCATGTGTATTTATTGAATTCAAATTATGTTGTATGTTTTATTTGATAAAAGTTAAGATAAACTTTATACAAATGTTAAACTTTACCACATGCAATTCTTTCTTTACATCAAAAGCAGAGTAAGAAAACAGCCTTCCATGTTATGTGATTAAAACTTATCCCGAGCAGGTGGTCAAGGGACATCTAATTCTATTAATAATTAATTAGGAATCTAAGACCTGCAAAGTATGTATTCAACAAATTGGATCAATGCCCTTAATAGAGGGTGTGTGCTCTACCGAATACGGCGTTTGTTTACATTGAATGTGTTAATTAAGGTATAATAATGAAGACGAGTTAAAATAAATTATTGAGATAACAAAAGACATGATATAAAGATCCTATCATAATTATGCTTTTCAGAAAACTAGGTGCGATTCAATTTTCAGCACTATAAACGAACAATTTATCTGGAAAAATTAAACGACGGTGAGATAACGTCACATAGAAAATTTTCATTAATTGTTATAATGACGTGATGAAGTCTTCAATAAAACGACATCGTCAGTTATCGGATGGTTCGACTTGCTTCAAAATCTATGAAAAGCAGCGGTCTCTTGCGACAAAAACATCGAATTTTCCTGATAACAATTATGAGCTTGAAAATCAAAATGATGGCAATTATTTTGGATTTAGCTGGGAATAATTTCAACACAATCTCACCGCCATTACTGTCTCCTGCTTTTAAGCCACTCGACTATTATACAAAGGTCCTGAAGATATAATTAATACAGGTTTGCAAGCGTGTTTTCTTGTTTTCCCGTGTATAAAAGATGCATAAAATGGATTGTGTTCTTCAAAAAAATTAAATCTGCCATTATGAAGAGCATTAAAATACAAATTAATTGTATATGCAATACCTCATTTTTAAACGACAGCAGACCCGGAAAGATACACTGTCAGATATTCCATTAGATCAACGAACCACTGAGTGCAGACTGGGAAACAAAAATTGGTTTACTTTTAATAGTAATCTTTAAATTAATAGTATGCAGAGTTTTTATGTATTATAACAATTTTGTTTAATCATTTTAACAAGAGAGAAGATTTACAGTTTTCATTTTTACATTCCTTTTGTTTATTTTTCAGTTATAATTTAATCGGTGACTGATAAGGACGTGGCTACTCCTAGTGTGTAACATGTTTTCTTCTATTTCAAACCAAATAACTGTAGGAGATTTTTTTTTGCATGCAATTGTTACATGTACTAATACTAAGCACAGTATTCAACAGTAATAAATCTCCAAATACAATACTCTTTTTTCTAGAAAATTTTAAAAATATCAGTGTGGTTCCATAAACCCCTTATTTATTAAATTGTAAACATTTCTGGTTTTGAAATTCTTATGAAAGTAAATTATTATAAAGTTAGAAATGAAAAACAAAATAATCATGAATAAAGTTTGTATTATTTTTATTGGAATCAACATAAATATAAAACTTAAATATAAAAAAAATCCTATAAGACAAACTGCTGTATAAAATCCCAGAAAAATCTGAAAATATAAAGAATATTTGTTGCCATTGATTAATGAGATGAGGATAATACTAAATTATTGCAACGATCTTGTTATGAAAAATTCTGTTTAAGAGTTGTCATTCTTTATTTTACATGATCTCAAATATCAGGGATCAATTTTTCAATTAATAAAAATCCCGAAGAAAATTAAAAAAGAACAAGTCTATTCTAAATATACAGATACAAAAATTTACAAGGTTAGTAGTACCTATGGTAATGTTTGAATGTAAAAAATTAAGATTTTTGATGACTGCATGAATTTATATATATATATATATATATATTATATATATATATATATATATATATATATATATATATATATATATATATATATATATATATATATCAGTTTTAGTTAACATTCCTAAAGGTGTTGACACTGCCGCTGATCGCTCTAAAGACTTTTTGGAAGTTAGGATACATTTTAATTAGATTGGGATCAATTCAAAAGATCGTGCTACCACACTTTAGTTTAATATTTAGCATTCATATAAAGTTTAAGTGAAAAAATATTATATTTGCTTACTTTTATCGAAAATCTGCAACTTAAGTATGATCGTCTGTTGCAGAATACATGACAAAAATGTATTGCCAACAGCAGGGAAACAGTATATTATAATTATTTAAAATCCACGTTTTTCGTTCAAAACAACTGATAATCAATGTTAGTTGAAAGCCTTAACCACGAAAAAAAATTGACAAATTTTCTGAGCGTTTTGGTGATTTCATTTCTTTATTCATCTTTCTCGTTTGAAGTGATCAATTAAACGGCGTATTGCTATCTTGTATCCCAACAAATACATGTAGGTATCAATCTGGAACAAAATGGCGTTTCAAACAGATGTCAGACATGTTGTGAGGATGTAGCCTTCCACCTGAAGGATTACGTTTACTCAGAATGATAAAAAAAAGTTCCACTGATGATAATGGGAAACCATTAATTGTGTATTATAGACCTTTCAGTGTAGTGTTATTTTTTTTAATTTCGAAAGAGTTGGACAGTGACTTAGTTTTTGAGTTGATGGCCATTGCATGTTTTATGAAAATTTAGAGAAATCCTTAAAGGTTTCAACTTTATAGTCGAGATTTTCTTAATTGTGAAAATAATACAAATAACAGGAAATTACAATAAAATTTGTATGAAATTAACCTTTAATTTGGGCTCTGATTTGTAAGTTAAACTGATTGTGTTCTTGTCTTTCTCGCTATCCTCAATTCTGCTTGCCATTTTACGCTATGTGAAAAAAAGTTTGAATTAAAGCTGAACACCGGTCGTAAATAGGCACTGTCATACAGATACCTGGTATATAAAGCCTTCGATTTCGTTACACCCGATTGCACACCTGAAACTCGTGGCCGACGTGTAGTATTCCTTTCGTGGTCTTTGGAATTTAAAATTTAACTCTTTGGCCAATTTTGAGAAAAAAAAGGTTAACACTGCATTAAGGTTATTTTTAACAACAGCCATGCGATTGGTATATAGTAGAAAGAATAATCTTACCGTGATCAGGCTACGCTCATGTCACAGTAAGAATTCGTCCCATAAACTTGCATGGTAGCAGTCTATTTTAAGTCTGTTGAAAAGAAGTATTCTGAGAGTATTGCATAGGCAATACACGTCCCCTACCGGTTTGTATTATTCAAATATAGCTTTGAAGCATACATCTGTTTCATTACTATTATAAACGAGATAGTATGCTTTACTCAAAGATAATAGAACAGAGGAAATTCTAACTATATAATTGATATTGAAATTAAATATAAAATTGGTAAAATAATACTGTTTAAGTTATCTCCTGTAATTTCGGTAGGTCCAATAAGTATTTGCTGATAGAAATTTGTGAAAACAATGCACTGCTATGCACAATATAATTTCGTACCGTCTTATGTACCCCGAATCAAACCAAACAGTTAAACAGACCAACCCGATAACGAACCCGATTGTAATAATACCAGAAAAAAAACCCTGCCGATTAATTTTACAACTATTTTACAGAACTAATTTGTTTGTTAGAAATGAATGGTAGAAGTAATGCCCGATATTATTACTGAATACAATCATACTTGCCTCATTTATTCAATACACGCCGAACCCGATAACAAACCAGAACATTAACAAATTGGAATATGAAAAATTTATATTCTCGAAAATATGTCAACCAGACGCTACAAAAGTGTAAACTTGATCTGTAGTTTGCCATTTGGGGCTGTTCTGCAAATTCCATATTATTCCCCAAACGCATAAAGAAAAAAAATGTGGAAAAGAAGTGGGACGGACAGACGGACTGGCGGACGCAGAAAAAAGCTTTAGTCCCCTTCGGTGAAACCGGAAGTGGATTAATGGTATGCAGGGGAAAACACATTTTTATACATAACAAACCTTTTTTGCGCATGCATTTGTAGATACGTCCACAAACTATTCATTTAATGAGTCGTAACAAGGCAATTTGTTAATATACACGTTTGAATTTGCCCTGCCATTTTGTCGGAAATCGCATTCGGAATGTCTCGGGATTTTATCATTAACATGGCGACCGTAAACAGCGAATTTTCAAATGAAGTGTTAAAGGTGGCAGTGATTTCGTCTCAAAAACAGTTAATGTGATAAAATAGGATTATATAAAAGCAACATTATAGGTATTTGAGAACAATCAAATGAAAAGTTTGGCGATATACATGTACAACACGATATAGATTTGATGGATTACAATTAGTATATGTTGTGTATTGTGATTTATTTATTTACTTCTCTATAGTATTCGTGTACATTTTCTTCAATTTGTTGAAAAAACATTATTATAAGTATAAAGCTTGTCAAAGACAGATGTCAGATAGTCATGGATAAAAAGTCCAAAGTCAGCTCCACCCCCCCCCCCCCCCAAAAAAAAAAAAAAAACAATGGAATAGTTGTTCCCTGCGCCAGAGCGATCTGTAAATACAGGTTACATGTAACACACAATAATGTTGTATCATTACTTTACATGTATTTATAAAAGGTATGATGACACGTGTGTCCATCAAACACGTGTTTTTGTTTTATTTTTATTTATAACGGAAACAAAATTTGATTAAAAATAATAAGTATTTCACCTGCTATACAGGTATTTAAATTAGAGAAGTGAGCCTTCTCGTGTTTAGTGAGTTAAGAAGTTAGCGTCATTCGAAAACTCTCTCTTTGTGCAGACAACATGTTATAGATAGCTTCCCCATGGCAGATAGAAGCGACGAAGAGATGCGTGAAGAAGTTATCCTTACACCAGGAGAAACTACAAGCAATTCCAATAGTTACTTCGCTTTGACTGACGCTGTAAAACTTCTGGCGTTTTTCATAAACACCATAGGCGTCGGAACCGGTGGGGGGGGGGGGGGACTTAGCCCCCCCCCCCCCCACTTTTTTGCAAAGTTAAACCTAACCATTTGGCACATAGCATCATAGAGGGTTCACCCCCCCCCCCCAACTTTTTCTCGCAGCAAAGATAAGTGTTCAAATATTTACCTTGAAAAGATGGGAATATTGAGAAGTTAGAGCCCCCCCCCCCCCCCCCCACGGATTACTAGGATTTTCATGATTTGGGGAAATAGGGTTTTTTTTGTGCGTGCTTGTCAAGAGGTTTTTTTTGAGGATCAGTCTAGCCCCCCCCCCTTTCAATTTGCTTCCGACGCCACTGAACACACAATTTCAACAGTTAGCCGAGATATTGCGGGAGGACAGCACAAACTCTGCACAGTTGCTCAAGTAAAAGCTGAAAGATAACATCGCCTGAGAGTTTAAGTTCGAAGGTAACAGAGTGTAATACATCTTCAACGAAGAGTGTATTGAAGAACTTGATAAATTAAACATTTGTCTCCCAACTATAAAGATACTATTAAACGTTTTCGAGATAAAATTAACACTAGACATAAGCAAATAAGAATTGCTGATTGGTTACCAGCTGGGTTGAAAAAAAACGAAAGATGAAATCAGAAGATGACAAAACAGTTTTACAATATTACAATATTATTTTTTTTTTAGTCAAGTTCAATTTGAAGTCGGGATATCATCACATTGATATTAGCAAAGAATGCCAAATATTTATAGAGGTTTTCAATGGAAAGGAAAAGCACACAATTGTATTTACCAAGTGTCTTAGATCTGTGGTATGATACTGGTGAGCATGTAACATCAGAATTGTTCGGTACTTAGACGACGGTTTATTTATGGCTCAGACGTTTGAGGAATGTTAACTAAAGTATATTTCAGATTCCATACAAAAATTAAAGTCCCTGGAACAGGCCGGTTTATTTATCAACCATAAGAAATCTGTTTTTTGTCCAGTCCAAAAAATTGAATGGTTTGGCATATATTTGAATTCAATTGAATTTAATATTTCCAATCCAGAAAGAAGAATAAAAGATGTGGAAGAAACGTTATCTAAATTTATTGATCTATAACTAAATGCTTTAGCAAGGTGTCTGGCAATGGCTGCAGGAAAAATCATGTCTTTATACATGTATTCTGTCAAAATATTTGAGTCAGGTAATATGAAATTAGAACTTCAAGAATTGGCATTTAGCATTTTTGAATTCTGTAAACAACATAACATCTCGGTCAATATTCAGTGGTGTCAGATTAATATTCATCATTGTATAAATTTATTTTCGTATTTTAATTTAACCACATATCCCGTGTTGAGCCCCTTAGTGTTTTAGTTTTACGTATTTGTAAATACCCTTATTGAACCTCAGTTCACTGGACCAGTCCGTGCAGTGTCAGTTTGGACGTGGCGGTCCAGAGGGAAGGACGTACTAATACTTCTCTCGTGACAAACCATCCAGTACCTATATGTATGTTGTCAATTTAAATAGCTGTGTGCTAACTCTGGGGTGAACCTGGTACCGGCTTTTTCTGAGGTGAGGTTTATTAATTGTCAATTTTATCGTCATTTCGTTCATTACTGTTCTAAAACACCTAGTCATGTTATTCCAATCGTTTTTATGCTTATTTGTAACGTTTGACACCAGAAAGTCTTTCTTCGATCGTGTCCTTATTAGAAGGAAAGCAAGCATCGCTTTTTGACTTGTTTCGTGTTTTTTTTTGTTGGGTTATGCAGGGTTTCTGGTTTTTTTTTTGAAATTGTCAATATTCAGAGGTTTTCATTAACTTTTCATTAATGACATTTGAAATTATTTGTTCCCAAAAGCAAAACTGATGTTTAGAACAAGGATAATTTTGTATATACTTCATGCACAAGTTCTGCAAACTGTCCATTGAACTTTCTAGAGATGTATTTGAATTTGCCTGGTATAAATGAGAATTCAGATGAATATATTTTCAGACAACTGTCTTATAGTAAGAATTATAATATTTATACTTGTAGACTCAAACATTTGCGTTATAATTTGATTACATCAGAATTTTGTAACAATCTTTTGCTGATGTAATCATTATTTATTGGCATTTGAAGCCATCAGTAAAGCAAGGTTTTTTAAACTCTGACTTGGGTATTACTTATATACTAGTCTTTACATGTGTTCAACTTCAACTGTATTGAAACCGCAACTGAATAATACTAGTAGTTCAAACTCTAAACATTTGTTTGATTTCTTAAAGTTATTAATTTTCATGCCAAATTTAAACAATAATTTTAAGAAAATTATCATTTCTGTATGGGGCCCCATATTTTCTACAAGTGAAAAGCTGTCAATGTGACAGCAAACCGGGTTTTCTTTTATGTGAACTGTATCCATAATCCATGTCAACCCTGAATTGACAAACACAACCTACCGTATCAAGTGAAATGGAGTACCCTATATGTAATATTTTGACAAAAAATGACTAAGTTCAAAAGCTGGTATTTTTCATAAATAATCAGAAGT
Source organism: Magallana gigas (assembly GCF_963853765.1). Taxonomy (NCBI): domain Eukaryota; kingdom Metazoa; phylum Mollusca; class Bivalvia; order Ostreida; family Ostreidae; genus Magallana; species Magallana gigas. Next base: position 32,787,331 of record NC_088857.1, on the reverse strand, counting down.
CAAAATCCTAGCAATATGCAAACCTCTGATATATGTACAATTGATCTGCAAGAGAACGACTTCCTATCTTGAAAGCTGTACGAGGAGTTATCCATACAATGCGGGTGCCCTATATGCAATATTTTGGGAAAAAACTGTTTTAAATTCAGAAGCTGTTATTTTTTTTTTTTTTTTTTTTTTTATAAATTATCAGAAATCAAAATCCTAGCAATATGCACAACTCTGATATATGTACAATTGATCTGCAAGAGAACGACTTCCTATCTTGAAAACTGCAGGAGGAGTTATCCGTAGAATAAGGGTACCCTTTTGGCAGCTGCCCACCGCCATTTCAATAACCGGATTTTTCCGTTGGAAAACCCGGTTATAAAATGGCATGAGGCAAAGGTCACAAATAAAATAAATGAACATGCTAGGTCACCATCTTTATATTCAATATGTTTTTGGATGATTGACATTACTAGTTTTTCAAGAGCCAACCGCCTTAAAAAATACGCTTTAATTTATCAAAACAGGACAGAATTGTTATATGTATAAACATCAAAGGAACACTCTCTGGATTTGAAATGAACATTCTTCCAATTGATCTGCGTGACATTGATATTTAAGGCAAATCTACTACTTTTTAACTTTTCATGTTTATAACTTTAATTTTGTTAAATTAAAGTTTGGATTGTTTTGTTAGAACTAATAATAATACTAACATATATTATACACATTCGGAGGAAGTATTCAATCTGCAAAATCTCATGCATTTGTTATAAATCAATACTTTTCTGATGTATATATAGCAGGGCGTCATTGGATCTTTGTTGGGCCAACAATGTTTCTTATGTTGGGGCCACCGTATGCATTTAACATTGGGCCAACGGGATTTTGCTAATCAGCCCTTAATCGGACAAACTTGTTGGCTTATTGATGGACCAATGTAACAAACAATAGTGGGCCATTGTTGGGGCACTGTATTCTTTAATACTAGGAAAACGTAACTTTTGTACGCTTGGGCCATTGTAAGCAATAGACATTGGACCAATGGCAATTTGCTCATCGGCCTTTAATCGAACCAACTTGTCGGCTTATTGTTGAGCCAATATCGCAGATAAATTTTGGACCATTGATTGGTCACTGTTTTCCTTTGATATAAGGCAAAAAAACAACAACACATGAGCAAGTAGAAATGAGTTAACATAATTAAATTGTAAAATATTTTATTGCTCATGCAGTTCATGAAGACAAAAATTATAGAAATAATCTCCCGAGTCTCCTCCTCCCTGCTTTTCTTTTCTGTCCGCTACTTCCTCCCACTCTTTTTGGCAGACATTTCCCATTAATGCTGTTCTCAATGTCTTTTGTTTATTGAATCAGTCATTGGCTTGCTCTGTATTTTTTCGGCCCAACGACACCTCGGGCCCAGGACCCAAAAATCACAAAACAACTCAGCAGGGAAGCTAATTTTTTCTGTTTGACAGACATTTACTTTAATAAATTTGTTCTCTATCTCCAACAGTTATAAAGATATTAAATTTGATGAGAACAAATTTAGCTATTGATTTCTACCTTATCAATCATCTTGACATTTGAACAATTTCCTGCAAAAGCGGATGATGAAAACTGACTACACTAAACACGTTTTAACTTATGCATCTCAACTGATGAGGCACGTGTCAAAAAATTTCAGTTTTTTATATGTGGTCATTTGCACGCTCAACATGTATGCGTAATTTTGCAATTTGTCTACAAAGCTTGGCATCCTGGGGTGTATTGGGATATAGATGTTAGGAAAGGAGGAATATTGAGGTTTACCTCTTTTGGCAACAATTTGTGAATAGTGAAACCTGCATATGCTTATATCATGTCACTAGGTGCTAATTCCTCTAGAATTTTGCAGTGCTTTACAATAGGGGCTGTAAGCTCGCAAACGAGAGCGCGCGAGATTTTAATACTTCCGGTGACAAACAAACATGGTGATCTGCTTTGCGTTCGCATGCAATCATAGAAGTTGAGCAAATAGTTGCAAGTTCTATCGTTTTCCGACTGACACAAAGAAAAGGACGTTATGGGGAAAGATATGCAGGTCAGTATTAATGCATCTAAATGTATTCAGCATGTTTTGAATGAAATATATAAGCGATCTTGACCGGATTTCAGGACATGACATCTAATCATACAACTTATTTCATTAATAAGCAAGGCGATACCTGAGGACGAATAGTGAGACTTTATTTTTAATGCGTTATACATCAATTTATAGATTTGCGTTAGTCTGTTGATGTATTCACGAACCACATGTACATCTTACAAATGTATGTGGACCATTACGTACCAATCTGATTAAAATCAAACCTTCCAATACGACCATCAAAATAAAGGAGCTAGTAGAAGGTTTAAAGGAGCTAGTAGAAGGTTTGATTTTAAACAGACTGGACCATTACAAGTGCATGTGTCATCACCTGCGAAGTTCAATAAGCATAGTGATACTGTCGATGAAAAATTAAAATTAATTTAGTAAATTATAATACTGCTATATTTTTATGCCTAATATAGTACAAGTAGAATTGTTAATACATGTACTCGTAACAGTCTAAGTAGTCATTATTCAGCTGTTATAAAGAGAATTCATGTTGTAAATTGCGGAGCCCATAGTCTATTATCATGATTAAAATCAATTAAACACTTGTTGAAATATACTGATACACATCATGTCAGATGTACATAGTGTACTAGTAATACTGATGTACATATAAATTTTGTCCGTCAAATTCAATACATGTATATTGAATTCCACCTCGATTTCGTGTATACAGTGAGAGATAACAGTTGCGGTATATGCTGTTGCTTTGAAACTATACAGACAACTGACTTTTCTTTATTTAGAAGAACTGATCGACAACCAGAAAATCAAAATGACAGGATTTGTTCCTGCAATTTCAAAGAGGGGAAAAAGGAAGGAGATCCTGTCTACTTTGCATGGAACGACAAAAGGTACATGGATTTTCCTGATCCAGAAAAATCAGATAGGTGAGAGAAATTTTTTCATAGAAGTATTTACTTAATTTGGCTAATTCTAATATTTCCTATAATTAATTTGTCAAATATTGAATGCTAGATGTGGTTGATATTACAAAATAAACATTATGTACAAAGTTATGCTATTTAGATACAATTAATTAATATTTATATATTAATATATTAATTAAAAATGCTTCCAGGAAAAGGAGGAAGACGTGTCAGTCCCAGTCCTGTGAAGCTAAAACAATAACCCAGCGTCCATCCTGTGAGAAAGAGCAGATACAAGATGCTGTTGATTGTGAAGATGAAGAACATGTAACTTCCTTAATCATTTTGCAAATATTTTTAATCAACTTTTTTAAAATGGTATATTATGTAAAAAATAAGTAGATACAATATCCATACTTATAGTGAAATGAAAATATATTTATCTTAAGGTTGATGTAGATCACAGCTACACAGTATCTTGCTTAAGAAACTGTTTAATAGAAATGCAACAACTCTCTTCAGAGATTAAAAAGTTGGAAGAAGAGTTAGTTGCTCTAAAGATCAACAGCAATAAAAGAAAACCCATGACTGTAGCGGAAATTAGGGACAGCGAAGAAAAGGTTAATATATATTATTGTTGATGAGGTAAAATGAAATTTACATACTATAAAAAAAAATTATCAAAGGTTCTTTCTTGTGAAATTTATGACTTATTTTGCAGATGCTGCTTTACACATCAATACAATATGATGTCTTTGAAGTGCTTGTGGGACTGCTTGGTCGCTTTGAATTAAATTACTTTAATGGTTGGTCTCCATCACTAAATATTGAAAATCAGCTTCTGATTGTTTTGATGAAGCTGAAGCTCAACCTAAGAGACATAGACTTGGCTCACAGGTATAATAACTTACATTAATTTAATAAATTTTTGAATGTGAAATAAATAATAAATTACATTCAGTATATATTAGTTCACCTGAGCCAAAGGCTCAAGTGAGCTTTTCTGATCAAAATTTGTCTGTTGTCTGTCATTGGCCATTGAGATCCCTGCCCTCAAATCATATATGTTTTTGTATCAAGATCTAAATCTTATTTTCCTGTTGATGAATGTTCATTCATGGATATTGGGAGATGACAAAGGTTTACTTTTGTCCATACCCTTCAATATATACACATTGTTAATCCCAAACCTCTGATCATCTCTATGAAGCAGATGGCTCAGGTGAGCAATGTGACCCTTGGACCTTTTGTACTTATTTTCTTGGATGGTAATATTTTGATAACAATATACATTTTATCTCTCAATTCGCAGGTTTTGTGTAAGCAGATCTACAATTTCCAACATTTTTAACACATTGGTTCATGCCCTCCATGAAATGTTGTATGTGGGTGTTGTTGACACATGTTTCCCCAGTCAACTTAAATGCAAAGGTTTGTATGATGATTTACATTCACATGAATAGAAAATCCTATTATGAAGCAAATATTGATGCATTATACTCTTTATCTATATTGCAAACATTGATTTGCTATCTAATCATGCAGACTGCTTTAACATAATATACATGTAATAATTATAGAATGTTGCTATATTGTAGACTTAAATTATTTCCCTATAATTCAGAAAATATTTAGCCAACTTTACATCTTACTTAAAGTACTGTTGAATTAATTGATTTTCCCCCTTTTTCATTTAGGCTCTATGCCAAAGTCATTTGCAGAGTTTTCCTCTGCAAGGTCTTCCATGGATGCCAGTGAGACAACCCAAGATATTCCTGGACACCTGGATACACAGGCCATGGCATACAGTTCATATAAGAGCCGTCACACTGTTAAAGCAGTGCCTTGTGTCGCCCTGGCCCAAATGGTGCCATCACTTACTGTTCTCCTTTATATCTAGGATCAACATCAGATGTTGCGATTGTGCGTCACAGCAAAGTTTTTGAGAAATTCAAACCTGGAGACCTGATTTTAGCTGACAAGGGCTTCACAATCCATGATCAATTAACCCAAGGTGTGTGCTTGAACATTCCAGCATTTTTATCCTCAAGAGGGCAGTTTACCCAGAAAGAAGCAGAACTGTGTTACAAAATAGCCAGAGCAAGAATTCACGTGGAACGGGCTAATGAGAGGATAAAGAACTTTGAAATACTTCGCCACATACCAGCAACCTACAGGCCATTATCAACCAAGATATTTCAACTTTGTTCCTCCTTGGTCAACTTGAAAGCACCTCTTTTGAAAGAAATTTCATAGAGCAATTACAATTAAGAATCCATCTGATTTTTTATTTTTTCTGAAACAAATTATTCATGCAACATTGTTCACTTTTAAAGTAGAATGGAATGCAAGTTTACATTTTTATGCTATTATGAGACTTAATTAGCATTGCTGTTGATCTATGTTTTGTATATGAAATCAAATAATAAATAAGTGGACTGCACTGATTTCTTTTGTTTTATTAGGTGTGTTATTTCAATACATCTTGTTGATTTTTAAATAGTTCTGGAATGAAAGTGTTAAAATAAAATTCTATTAATTGTGCAATGTTCTTTGTCCACTCAGAGTCCTTGGTGATCCGGATAATTTTGCAGTCTTTAGTAGTCTAAACAATCAAATCACAGCAGTTCTTGTTGCACAAATGGAGCTGGCCTTGTATCTGGTGAAAGTAAGGATGGTTGGACTTGAGGTAGAAAAAGCCCTCTCTGTATTCTAAATACAACAAAGAGTTTGCATAAAACATATATTCAAATACGGTTTACAACTTTATATCAATAACTGGAACAGCAGGGGAAATGTAGTTAATAGAGGCTCATATACAAATATTTTGAAAGAGTAATAGAACACAGAACTCTATAGTTTGAGTGCTTTCATGAATTTAGATTGATATACATCAGTATATACATGTACTTACCAAGGTAAAAATCCTTTAGACTGTGCACTGCCTCATATATTGTTAAATGTGCTGCAGAGTAAGGACATTTCACTTCAACTATATCAGGAACAGCATCTCGAGCCTCTGGTGTCTGGAAATTCACATCACATGTTGGTGGGTGCGGGACTAAACCATCTGGAGATGCACCTAAAACGCCAGACTCGTGCAGCCAAATCCCTGAATCAAAATAAATTTTAAATTTGCAATTTTATTGAAACGGGTATATTAAAGAAAATGTTGTTATATTTCATATTCATTTAATATTTATAAAATAGATAAATCGATATAAATTAAATTAGGTTTTTACCTCAAACAAAAAAAATATATATTCATTTCTGTAATGAAATATGAGTGTGTTTATTTTATACATAATATGGCCAATTTTTTTCTCGTCAAAAATGTTTAAAAGAGTCGGGCTCAAGATGCATATAAAGTTTTAATGTCATGGTCAGATATGCAGACAACTTTCTTACCGGCAATCTTGTGGAACGCCGCCTTGATGTTTACAAATTCCTCTCTTGACGGAAGACGGATGAATCTTCTGGTCATTCTACATAACAATTCCGTCACCAGTCTAACTGCCCTGCCAGCTGTGCTTTTTGATATGCTCAAAGTATCGCCAATCGTTATGTAGAATGACCCAGTTGCAAAAAATCTTAACGAAACCAACACTCGATGGAGGGGAGTAAGTGGGTTATTTCTTCTACTAGTAAACTGAAGATTGTCTTTCAGAATGTCAACAATAAAAAATATTGTTGCAGGGAAAAATCGATATCTCTCAAATATTTCATTGTCATTCAGTCCTTCCAGTGGATTAGATCTGTCTTGGATTCGCCTTGGAACGCCAAGATTACGTCGACGTCGACGTTGCAGACGTCGTCTGACGGCCATTTTGGATGAGTGAATTCGCGTGAGATTTTATTTGAGGTTACTATGTACCAATCTCAAGATTTTCTGAGAAATCTCAAATTTTTTTCTCATTTGAGTGAGAAAAAACATTGGTGGCACGCACGTTTGAGATAAATCTCAATTTTCAGAAAAAACTCAAAGACAAGTCTGAGTTTGAGAAAAAATTTATTTGGTGGCACAGTTTGGTGAGAAAAACTCAAATTTTCTGAGAAATCTCAGATTTGAGAAAATCTCAGCGTTGGTGGCCCCGAAGCCTGGACTCAAGTGTAGCCTTAGCACTATGGCCTGTCGGGGATATCCCAGGGGCAGAGGCCACATAAGAACCGTGTGAGATGGGGTCCCCATATATATCACTGGGTGGGACAAAGTCATAATCCCCCACTGGCGAGCTGCATCTTATTACAGACCCCTGACTAACACCCGAATGTACTGCACTAGGGACCTGAAACTGTGCTGGCCTAATATAATGGCCACCCTGGGTACTACTAACCCCCCTCCCCTGACTGTTGGGCAACGCGCAGTCTCACCCCGAAGGTACCCCGTACTACTCGCCGGGGGGTAACTGTCTTCCTCGCTGTCTGAAGCAGTGTACATGTGCGCTCTTCCCGATGGTCTAGGAGTGTAATGGTGCTCATCCTCTTCATCACTTAGCCTACCATTACTATGCTTGCGAGACGAGCGCCCAATTTAAACAGAAGGTTCCACCATGGGCGTTATGGTGTCATCGCTATCACTATCGCTAAGCCCTAACGCTGCTAAAGCATTCTCTAAAGAATCGTTCATTTTCAAAGTGGCGCACACCGGAGCACTGGGACAAAACAGAAAAATAGTGCAAAGACAAATGCAAAACACAAGTTTGATGCAAAAAGAACGTTGCCTAAATAAATAAAAGGATGCTACTCTAAGCTATCAGTACTATCAATCAAGTCACGAAATGGCTATAAGTTCAAGAAGCTGAGCCACGCGGAGCCCCCAAAAATGGCGGCTGCACACGTTAATTTTGAAAAATTGCCTCAAGAAAAAAAAAATCGTGAAAGACTACGGTAAAAAAATTTTCCTTACAGCTAATAGGAGTTCGGGCCTCGAGTCGGGCGCCAATAAAGTGTTTTTACACTTATATTACCATAACATGGTTTGCCCCGAACTTACCGATTCATTTGCACACGTTGTAGCTGTCGTATAACTTGCTCTTCTATCGCCTTTCGTCAAAGTGATCAGGTTGCAGCACGGGTTCCCGCCAGGTGACGTCACAGCCCGTCATGGTGATCCAGTCGTACTCAGAATGAGTCGACAAACACTACAGGTCTTAGACAAAAAAATCCTTCCGCCTTTCAGCAAAAGAAATGATACTCTTTTGGAAAAGGTTATGGCGTATCATTATTATTTTTTTTTTTAAATGTTTAAGAAGTAAAGCCGAAGCAACGAAGACACCCCGTGCACTTTTTTCTTTTTATGTTGATGCATGTAAAAATGTATATATAGAAAAAGAAAATGATTTAATGTTTGATCAAGACTTTTGCTCTCCTCTTTCAAATGTGATGCTTCGGGCAAGATAAACCAATATGTAATATAAAATAAGAGTACTATAGTCCTTTTACCGATACTAAATAGAAAATTAAACACATGAAGAATTATTATAAGGTAACAACAAGGTAAGATCAGTATGCAATACAATATACAAAACATACAATAATATTTCACAGGTACAGGATGTATACACCGCCACTTCTTATGGTCTATATTGTCATAAAGGGACCTTCCGGGGCCAGATATGAATGCAAATGAGGTATAAACAGTTTGTTGAAATGTAGAGAGAAAAATAATTATAAATTGTTTTGTAGACTTTGATGTTTGTTTTCAGACAGTTCGTAGTATTTAATTAAAAAGTAATAAAAATAAAGTGAAACATGTTGTTGGATTTAGCAACTTACTAAGAGTTTGTCGTCTGTTGACGCACCCACATTTGCATCATAACTCGCTTCGTCGGCGTTGCCATCATCATCGTCATCACCAACCGCTCCGCCAGTTTCCTTTGAACATGCTGATCAAGCAACGATGGAATCTGTATTTGAAAGAACATTGATAGCAGTCGGTGTAGGGTATGTGGGGAGGGATTGTGTAAAAATGCATTGTGGGTAGTTTGAGGAGAAGGATTGTTCATTTTGACGGTATGCTTAGTGTATGGGAGTTACATGAACGGCTTCCTAGAAAAATTCACTAACATTATCTGAAATTCTATTTTCCCCAACATTTAATACGTAAAAAATAAAATTGAATATAATTTCTAATTATCTTTACCTAAAATTTTTGAATGGTTATCCCCCCTCAGATTCGCTCTGACCCTCTTCAGGCTCTTCTGTAGGTTTATTTGATAGTGTTGTAAGTTTGGTCTGTTGTAGATATTGCTTTTGTCGTATTCTAAATAACGTTATTTCGTCTGTGATATATATGATATGTACGTGTTATCTGTGTCTTTTTCCGTTTGTGACATATGCATCTGCAGGTTTGATTTGATCTTTTTAAAAAATCAGTAGCTTATCCATAGATAAAAATTATATGCAACGTGGCTACTTTTTAACCGGGTTTTCCAACGGAAAAATCCGGTTATTAAAATGGTGAAAATGGTGAAAATGGCGGGCGGGCGGGCGGCTGCCAAAAGGGTACCCTCATTGTACGGATAACTCCTCCTACAGTTTTCAAGATAGGAAGTTGTTCTTTTGCAGATCAATTGTACATATATCAGAGGTGTGCATATTGCTAGGATTTTGATTTCCGATAATTTATCGAAAAAATACCAGCTTTTGAACTTAGTCATTTTTTGGCAAAATATTGCATATAGGGTACCCTCATTGTACGGATAACTCCTCCTACAGTTCTCAAGATAGGAAGTTGTTCTTTTGCAGATCAATTGTACATATATCAGAGGTGTGCATATTGCTAGGATTTTGATTTCCAATAATTTATCGAAAAAATACCAGCTTTTGAACTTAGTCATTTTTTGGCAAAATATTGCATATAGGGTACCCTCATTGTACGGATAACTCCTCCTACAGTTCTCAAGATAGGAAGTTGTTCTTTTGCAGATCAATTGTACATATATCAGAGGTGTGCATATTGCTAGGATTTTGATTTCCGATAATTTATCGAAAAAATACTAGCTTTTGAACTTAGTCATTTTTTGGCAAAATATTGCATATAGGGTACCCTCATTGTACGGATAACTCCTCCTACAGTTCTCAAGATAGGAAGTTGTTCTTTTGCAGATCAATTGTACATATATCAGAGGTGTGCATATTGCTAGGATTTTGATTTCCGATAATTTATGAAAAAAATACCAGCTTTTGAACTTAGTCATTTTTTGGCAAAATATTGCATATAGGGTACCCTCATTGTACGGATAACTCCTCCTACAGTTCTCAAGATAGGAAGTTGTTCTTTTGCAGATCAATTGTACAAATATCAGAGGTGTGCATATTGCTAGGATTTTGATTTCCGATAATTTATGAAAAAAATACCAGCTTTTGAACTTAGTCATTTTTTGGCAAAATATTGCATATAGGGTACCCTCATTGTACGGATAACTTGTCCTACAGTTCTTAAGATAGGAAGTTGTTCTTTTGCAGATCAATTGTACAAATATCAGAGGTGTGCATATTGCTAGGATTTTGATTTCCGATAATTTATGAAAAAAATACCAGCTTTTGAACTTAGTCATTTTTTGGCAAAATGTTGCATAAACATGTAGGGTACTCCATTTCACTGGATAAGGGTTGACATGGATTATGGATACAGTTTACAAAAAAGAAAACCCGGTTTGCTGTCACATTGACAGCTTTTCACTTGTTCAATGTTAAAACACAAACTACTTTTATTTTACCTTGCCCAGTCTTTCCATATTTCTGTAGATGGATGATTTCACACCTTTCTGCGGATTGCAGTCTCGGGGGGGGGGGGGGGGGGGGGGCATAAAACTTTTTCTCGTTTTGTTGAGGTTTTCAAAAACAAAATCTCCCCCTTACTTTCGTTGCCACTGACGCTCTAGGACTCATGATTTGCAAAGAACTTATAAACCACAGAGGAATACGGCATACGAATCATTAACTTAAAATCCCTTATATATGTCTTCATGTAAAGTGGCATATTTTGACAAAAGAACAATGGTTAGAATTTGCATCTGCTTGCAAGGATTACTGCACTGTTGTTCACTCTTACGGCTGCTCTGAAACCATGGATAGCTAATCTAAAATTTAAAGAAATGTTGTACATTAATTACTGATTTTTGTTTCGAAGATGTTCCAGAAAACATCGGACAGAAGGTTCTAGCTTTTCTAAAATCTGCCAATTTTTATTATGATCTGAACTATTAGAACAAACCCATATCATTAAAAAAAATGTGATGTATAAATTGATTTGTTTTTATTAAAATTAGTACAAAAATTATAGCACTCTGGCATGCAGCAAGTACTTTAAACTTCTAGAACCAAGCATTTTCGCCAGATCTACACGGGCTAACGCCCATCAGTTTAAACATTGCTTTAGACATTTTATTTTAAAATGTCCATTACCTGCAATGGTTTTGGCAATATTTTAATCAAAATATAAACTAATTCAATACTTCCTACATACATGTATAAATGTATTTTTATTGCTATCTACCTGTGTACCTGTAAGCATGAGGATATTTTTTTTTATATTTTATTCCATCCTCAGGGTTATCTACATGGCCAGCGACAGAAATAATGTATATGTTGTCAATTCCGTGATGCCATCGAGCTGCTACCGACACACTGGACAAACAAAATATCTCCTCATTAAATCAAGAGGCAATTGCATACGGCAGACCAATACAGCCGATAGCTGCCCAGTGTCTAAATGTCCCCACACTCAACTCCTCTAGAAAATGGCCTTAAGCCTATGAATGTCACCAGAGTATTTTTTTTAATTTCTGCATCTATTTTCTTTACAGTTAAATAATGTTATTGTTTTGCATGCATCATGCAGTGTGTATGTGCGTGTATCATAAAAATACATTACTTTTTCTACAGCGTCGTAAGAGCATGAGTTTTCAAAGATTGGTTCATCCACGATTAACTGATAATAACCTGTTTTATCTGTATTGCAATTGATGACAGGAATAAGCGAGTACCTGTACAAACGCCCAATTTAGTGCATGTAAAATCAAGTGGTGTTTGTAATCGCCATGATATGCCAAATTTTGCATCATTCGGAAAAGGGAATACTGGAGTTTCTTGTATGATTGGCATTCTTTTATTGTCAATATGTAAAACCCATTGTCTTTCATTTGGTGCTTCATGAACTTTTGGATTTGATTCATGATAAAATCACTCTTCTGATAAATAAAGTACATCGAAGTAGCATAAAACAAAAATGTAACATCTAATAATCAAAATGCAAAATGTCCCTATAAATTTTGATCAGGATTAGTATCTAATTTTATTAAATTCTTTTTCAAACAAAGATTCTTATTCTTTCATTTGGCAAATTATGGATTTTTTTTAATTGGTATCAAACTTTTGCCATGATGAAGGGAGTAGTCAGCGCTGGCTAGGAGATTGTCGTCGGTCACCATGTGAATAACAGCAGTGATGACGGAAATCTCTGCTTTAAAATCAGTCATGATGTTATTAGGGTCTTCATTTTCGAACGGAAGACCCTGTTGGTTTTGTTAGGTTTCTTTTTCTCTATTTTTCACTATTATTAAGGTCTTCCGTTTTCAACGGAAGACCTTATTGTTTTTGTTCGGTTTCTTCTTCCCTTTTATTATATTTTGTTCTTGCGCTTTTTTGTACAAGCGATTTCTTGAAAACGACTCGACCGATTTTCGTGAAAATCTTGTAGATATTGATTAAAACCTTATATACAATTTTTTATTTTAATGACGTCATTTCCATTCAGGAAATATTGACGTATTAGCGATTTTTAGAGGGTCGGTTTGTCCTGCTATCTCATCCTAAACGAAAAAAGATGTTGAATTTAAATTTTCAGTGATTAAGGGTTTAAAGGCGTTTATGGTTGTCTGGCTTCAAAGGCTTCTAAGCTCGCCTGGACCCGAAAATCGAGTTTGAAAAAACGACGTGATTTTGAATGGTTTTTTGTTCTATATCTCCTTTCCTGAAAATATTTTAACATAACATATAGAGCAAATAAAATTTATATTTACAAGAGCTTTCGTTTGATATCAAGAAAAAGGGGCTGTTCCCTCAAAATAGGGTCAAAGGGCTCTAAAGTCTTTCTTCCATAGCACTTTACTGAGAAATATTTTGTAAGATGTTTAAGAAGCAAAAATTTTCATCTTTCACTTATAAAACTATACATTATAAAATTTTTATCATGCGTTACGTAATTACGGGTTTTAAGGGACCAGAAGTCCAAAACTTCGATCAATTATATCCCAAAAGGATAAATATTTTGAAAAGCAATATAGAATAAAAGATGCTTAGAATGATGTTTTAAACAATATTCAATCATAAAAGTTTCGTTGTCTGGCCCCAATAAGGAGATAAAGGGTCGGCCCCTAAAACGTACTATCCCAGATAGCTCAAAAAACGGCAACGAATTTCTAAACACTTCTTGAACAAAATATGTTTAATATCAAAAGACCTTTCATATGATGTAAAGAAAAAAGGGCTGGCCCTTCAAATTAGGGGCCAGAAGGGCTCTAAAATCTTTCTTCCATAGCACTTTACTGAGAAATATTTTGAAAAGCAATATTGAATAATAAATGCTTAGAATGATGCGCTTGTCAGTATTCAACCATCGAAATTTTGTTATATGGCCCCAAACAAGGAGATAAGGGGTCAGTCCTAGCTGCAATAATGTAGCCCTCTCCGATTTTTTATATCTGATGTTTACTGGAGAGGGCTACAATTCCACAGGATCTCCGTACTGGTGCAAAATTAATTTTTCAATGCGGCTGACTTCGGTCTGAAAAGATCGATTTTATATTTGACTTCCACCAGATAAAATGATTTTTTAATTCAGGTTGAACAAATTAACTTTCGTTGTTGACATACACGAAAAATAACCGATATATGGACTATACGTGATATTTTTGGATTATTTTATGCCATAGACATCTACAACGTTTGAGTTCAGGTAAGAAATGCAAATGTTATTGTCATTTATAAACGATTTGAGACGAAATCGTTGCAGGAGTGAATCACTCCCGCACTTGCACCATTACGGAGATCCTATGGAGTTGTAGCCCTCTCCTAAAAAAAAAATCGGGAGAGGGCTACATTATTGCAGCTAGGTCAGTCCCTAAAACGGTCTTTACAAACTAGCTCAAAAACGGCAAAGAATTTCTAAACACTTGTTGAACAAAATATATTTAATATCAAAAGACCTATCTTTTTATTTTAGGGGCCATAAAGGCTCTGAAGTCTTTTATAGTACTTTACTGAAAAATATTTTGTTATATGTTTAGAAAGCAATAATGTCCATCTCACATTTATTATGCCCCCCTTCGAAGAAGGTAGGGTATATTACTTTGCTGCTGTCTGTCGGTCGGTCCACCAACAGTTTCCATTCTTTTTTTTCGCAGATGATGAACATATTGAAATGAAATTTGGTATACAGGTTTATCATGATAATATCTAGGTCAAGTTCGATATTGGGTACGATCGAGCATTTTCGATAGAGTTATGGCCCTTGGACGTAAAAAAATCCCGATTATTTACAGTTTCCGCTATTTTCTTCGCAGAGGATGAACGTATTGTAATGAAATTTGGTATACAGGTTTATCATGATAATATCTAGGTCAAGTTTGATATTGGGTACGATCGAGCAATTTTCGATAGAGTTATGGCCCTTGTACGTAGACAAATTCCAGTTAATTGTAGTTTCCGCTCATTTTCTTTGCAGAGGATGAACATATCGGAATGAAATTTGGTATACAGGTTTATCATGACAATATCTAGGTCAACTTTGATATTGGGTACGATCGAGCAATTTTCGATAGAGTTATGACCCTTGGACGTAGAAAAATTCCAGTTATTTGCAGTTTCCTCTCGTGTTCTTCGCAGAGGATGAACATATTGAAATGAAATTTAGTATACAGGTTTATCTAAATAATATCTAGGTAAAGTTTGATTTTGAGTATGAGAGAGCACTTTTCTACAGAGTTATACCCCTTGGACTTCGAAAACTTCCAGTTTTTTGCAGTTAACGTTCATTTTCTTTGTGGATGTTTCCAAGGGAAGGGGGCATAAGTGTTTCACAAACATCTCTTGTTTAACAATAAATTATAATTTTTTTATCATGTGTTCCGTAATTAGGGGTTTTTAAGGGGTTATAAGGGGCCAGAAGTCCAAAACTTTGATAGCATATCTCAAATAGAACAAATATTTTTAAAAGCATCATTTTGAAAATCAATATATAATAAAAATGATGAGAATGATGTTCCTAACAATATTCAACCATCAAAAATTTTTGTTGTTGCCCTGATCAGAAATATTTTGTCATATGTTTAAGAAGCAAAATTGCTCATCTTACATTTATTTAACTAAACATTAGAAAAAAAATCAAGGCGTTACGTAATTATTGTCCCCCGCCGCAACGCGGAGCGGGGACATAGAAATGCCGGGCGTCCGTCCGTGTGTCCGTCCGTCACACTTTTTTGTAAGCGCTCTCATGCCTACAAATTTTGACGGATTTTCATTAAATTTATACCAAATATTTATACCACTATCACCTTGGTCAAGTTCGAAAATCAGCATTGGTCGATATTTTTTGTTGGAGTAATGGGACTTTGACCACAATAATGACTCCGTTTTATCCAAAAATTGACCTTGTAAGCGCGCTCATGCCTACAAATTTTGACGGATTTACATGAAATTTATACCAAATGTTTATACCACTTATACTTTGGTCAAGTTTGAAAATCAGCATTGGTCGATACTTTTTGTTAGAGTTATGGGACATTGACCACAATAATGACTCCGTTTTATCCAAAAATTGACCTTGTAAGCGCTCTCATGCCCACAAATTTTGACGGATTTACATGAAATTTATACCAAATGTTTATACCACTAATACCTTGGTCAAGTTCCTAAATCAGCCTTGGTCGATACTAGTATACTGCTTGACCGGCGGGGGACCCAGGAATTCTATTCTTGTTGGTTTTAAGGGGCCAGAAGTCCACATTTTCGATCACTTATATTTCAAAAAGGACAATTTTTTTGAAATGCAATATAGAATAAAAAATGCTTAAAATAATGTTTTTAACAATATTCAATCATTATAATTTCGTTTTGTGGCCCTGATAAGGATATAAGGGGCCAGCCTCTTAAACGTTCTTTCCCAAATAGCTCAAGAACGGTAAAAAATTGAACAAAATATATTTAATATCAAAAGACTTTGACATCAAGAAAAAGGGGCTGTCCCCTCAATTTAGGGGCCAAAAGGGCTCTGAAGTCTTTCATCCATAGCACTTTACTGAAAAATTAGTGCGTGATAGGGTCGGCTCCTAATATATTTCTTTTCCAGGTTTATTATTTCTAAACACCTGTTGAACAAAATGTGTTTAGTTTTAAATTCCCTTTCATTTAATACCAAGAAAAGGGGGCCTTACTGTCATGTACCAATACAATATAATATTTTTCTCGTGTGTAGCGGAATTAAGGGTTTTTCGGGTCAGAATATCAAAACTTTGATCACTTATATCTCGTAAAAGAAAATATTTTGATAAGCAGTATAGAAGAAAAAATGATCTACTGAACAATATTCAAGCATAAAAATTTCGTTAAACGGTCCAATAGAAGATCAGGGATCGGACCGTTAAAAATTCTATCTCAGATATCTGAAGAACAGTAACAAATGTCTAAATATTTGATGAACAAAATCGGTTTAGTTTTAAATTTCCTTTCATTTAATATCAAGAAAAAGGAGCTGGCCCCTAAAATTGGGAACCAAGAGGGGTCCAAATCTATTCAAAATATCTTAAGGATGGATTCTTCTCATCATTTTGAACATGTCGTAAAATTCAAACTGTTGCAATTCACAATGAAACTACATTAATACTTATGAATATATTTCATTTCACAAAATAATACCTTATGAAATGTGTTGAGACCAAGGAAAAGGTAAAATTATGTCGTTTACGACATGCCATAGTCGGCGCGAAGAACAACAAAAACAAATGGAGAGGGGGAGGCCGAGATTGAGGGGTCGTTTTGTGTCAAAACGACGGGAACGCAAATACGACTCCTTAAAAAGGGGCATTCGACAGAGATGGGAGAACCCAAAAATAGCCGAGACACATAGCTATTCTAAAATCGCCTCCACCTATGAAACAATTGAGTCAGATGACTGTCACTCTGTTGACAATGTTCCAGTAGATCTCGAATAGTCTGAGATTGTTTACAATGAAAATGTATGTTCTAATTTAACTGCTTATATATTAAGTATATTTGAGAAAAATGATATTTACGCATTATATGTTCACTAGTATCATAACATATACATTGCAAACTCTAGCATCGCTCATATTGTATTTGTATATCGGAGTATATCGCCACTGCACAGGCAGACGACAGAGATAGTGTCATTTTCGTTGTTACCTAAATAGATTGCAATATGTAACACATACCATGTTTATTTTTCTCTGTTATTTTTGTAAAAAGGTAATAGTTGCCCAAATCATTCCTAGAGAAAACGATCAGAGAATTATTTCCAACTGTTAACACTTTACACTCAGTTATAAAATATGGCGGCCCATACGGATAAAAAAAATATGGCATTATAAAAAAAAACCCAACAATAAATCATACAATACTTTGTTTATATTAAACGTCTTAGGTGTATATTTCGAAGTCACAGAGAGCCAAAAAAAAAATCATTTACAATTTTTATGATGAGATTAGTAATATTAAAAGAATTAATTTAACTCTTTATAAATTTATTCATTGTTTGTTATATAACCCGACTTTTTAAATTTTATAGTCACAAAACAGTAGAACCTTTCTTATATAGAATTACCTGAAGTTAATAAGAGATTTGTATCAAGATGAAGTAAACAAAAAATTAGATAAATTTGAAATTTTTATTTCCTATTAAAATTGTCTTAATCTTTTTCATTTTTCTTTTTCAAATTTAAGTCAGGTCGCATAAGTTTATTTTTTAAGGTATAGCAATATGGATTTTAAAATTTAAACCTTCACTAATACATGTACAAAATAAAGATGGATATCATAAGTCAGTATTTTAAATTCATATATATCATTATACCTATAGGTATTATTTCATTAACATTTATATATCAAAAGAAATATGCATACAATAAAGAATTTGAAGAAAAAAAATGACAAAATACAACATGGAAAAAAAAATGAATTTTAACCAAGATCAGAGTTTTTGCATAAAGAAATCTCAGAACAAGAATTTTCTTCTCTTTTTTCAATTAAGGTAATAGACTCCCCTCGTCTTGAAAAGGACTGGAGATGTGGCCGTAGGTTGATTGAGCTTGGGGTACTTGCTGATGGCTTGTCTGCCTGCAAGAAATGCGGCCTACCCTTACAATTTTCCCACTGCCAAGGAATAACAAACTTTTGTCTTTCAGCTATGCTCAAAATACCTTGCATGAATTCTGCTTGCAAAATGATCAACAATGTTCCAACAGGAAAAAGGCATAATAAAATTTGGGACGCCAATACAAAGTTAGCAGCAGGTCAGTATATTCAATGTACATTGGATGAAAAAAAATTGACAAACATTCCAAACAAAATGATAACTAAGTTTAAAATAATGAAAATTGTATTAAAATGAATATTATATTAAATTATTGATGGTATGTATTTTATTATTGGATTATTTTTCTTTTCATGTTCTGACACCTGTACAGCACACTGGGATAGGCTTTGACCAGATAAGTGGAATACTGGCAGAGCTGAACATGCCACCCATCAGCAGAACACTACTAAGCAGCAGACAAGAAGAGATTGGTGACAAGATTGTAGGGAGTGGACTTTGTTTTAGTTTTTTACAACTTGTTTATAACAGAGATAGCAAAGATGGAATATACAATCTCTTTTCTGAAAATGTGAAAAAAAGCTCCACGTGTTACAAAGTCTTTAAAGATATGTTCATCTTTAAACAAATATTTTTCATCACGTTGTGAAAGTTAAGATTCTAGACTAGTGTGTTGAGTGTACATGTACTGCATGGTTAATAGTAGTTACATTTAGCATTTGTTTAGCATTTTTTACACTGATAACCAAATCAGCCGAATTTCATTTTTAACTTGAAAGTATAATTTCATTGTACATTTTGAGATTTGTGATTAATATAGTTACATGTATATGTACAGCTAAGCTAGATGCCATATATTAATACATTTAGTATTTTTAGCATTTTTTACACTGATATATCTGTTAACCACATCAGCCAAAATTTCATTGTAAACAGGACGATATAATTTAATTCATTGTACATTTTGGGATTTGTGATCAATATATATTATAAGTACAGCTAAGATGCCATATATAAATTGTATTTTAAACTGATATCTGCCAACCATATCATTGTAAACAGGAAGATAAAATTTCATGGTACATTTTTGAGATTTGTGATCAATATTATAGTAATACTATCAAATAATACAGCTTCATTTTGTGGCTTTGTTTTTCAATGTAACATTATTACATTCAGGAAAAATGTGTAACTTATTTATAAACAATAATATTTTGTATCAGAGGAAATTCGGACGGAAATATTTTACTTTTTATTGACTTGAAACATGATAATAACAGCAATAATTCATAATATCACAGTTTATAAAGAATATATTATCCAATTGCTTGTCTGGCCTGATAAGTTTTTGTCCTAAAAATTGCAATAAAATATTTTCATGTTTTTATTGAAAAATTTTAAGATGAGGAAATTCGATCTAATCTGTAAATCTTTTATGCATGAATACCTAACAATTCCTTTACTGTAAATGATTTGCTCACTACTGATCTTCACTATGAATGTAAAACAAAAAAATTCTGAATATATGATTACAACGAAAAAAAATCCATTAAATGGGGATTAATGAACACCAAAATATCAATTCTTCAAGTGTACAGAGGAATTTCGGAATACATATTTTGTGAGATTCAAGCACAAAAGTTCTTTTTTTTTACTACTTAATATCATGCTTTAACATAGAACCTTAGACTTAAGTTGCTTTTTTACATCTAATCATATTTTATTTTCTTGAGCAATCAATTTAAGATACCACCATTGAATTTCTGTGTTATTGCACTAAAAAACTCTATTTTAAGCATTGACATTTCAAACGACCTTCAAGAAAATCAAGCAAGATTACCCTAAAGTTTTTTTGTTTTATTGAAATGAGCATATCTTAAAGTCTCTACATGCTTAACTTCATCATTTTCTGAATATAAGAAATATGAAAAGAATCCATCCTTAAGAATGGAATCAAATTTTTAAACACTTGTTGAATGAAATGTGTTTAGAATAATAATTTTCTTTATTTAATATGAAAAAACTGGGGATGGACCCTCAAATTAGGAACAAAGAGGGACCTAAATATTTCAACCAGAGCGCTTACAACGGAAATAAAATAGTCTCTGCTCTAAGAATGAAGACTACTTTATTTTATTTTCAAATCATGTGTAGCTGTTAAAAAGCAAAGTCAAGGTAATACATGTATCTCAAGTTCTTAAATCGGACGGAAGACCTCCTCGTTGCTCGCAATGAGATCGTGTCTAGTTATCCTCTTTTTTTTAAACATTTTTCTTAAAACTCAAATATCTCGAATATCCTACAACGGATTTTTATGAAATTTTCACGAATAATACAAAATATCAAGGTCTTTTATCACGTACATTTTTGTTGATGACTTCACTTCCGGTCAGCCGTTATGTTCGTTTTTCTTTTTATAAAAGGTGATTTTGTGCTCCCATTTTCTAAAATACGATTTAAGAAGGAACATTGAAAGTTTCAGGAATGATATATTTTTGAATTCTTAGTGCCGATCAGGTAAAACCATGATCGTTCGTCACTTCCGGTCCGCTCAAACAGAATTTTTAGAAAGTTGTGTTTTAAAAATTGTTCAAATTAAAAAATTTACAATTTCTTTTCATCAGAATATGTTTTAAACTTATCAAATGTTAATATAAGCAGGTCTTCCGTCACTTCTGGTCGTCACTGGAAGTGTTCCAAAATTTCGATTTTTGGATTTTTAAAGCATATATGTTTTGTAGACAGTGTACTGAATACAGATCTAAAAACTGTTTTAAAATCGGACAACGCATTGCAGAGATATTGTAGTTTTAAAATGACCTTTTCCGGAAATCTCAATATTGCAGTGTAGGTCCAAAAATTAGTTTAAAAGGAAATTGATATAGTAACTCGTACCAAATGTCAACATTTTGATTTAACCTTATCATTTATTCATAATCAAACGGAAGACCCACTCGTTGCTCGCAACGAGATCGTGTCTAGTTACATAATATCATAATTTTCATGATATCAACTCCTCTTCAGTCCTTCATTGCTTCCTATGGATATTTAAAGTATGCGATAGGTAAGCGGGGGAAATAAAAGAAATGTAGAGCATTGTCAGTATAAAAATAATAGAAGATCGAAAATCCTATTCCGTGGGATTTGGAAGGGGGGGGGGGTATCGTATTATACCTTTAACTATATATATATATATATATATATATATATATATATATATATATATATATATTTCTTGTGATCCGTTCATTGTCAAAGGACAAAACTATTCCAATATCTAATTACAATAATCCAACGTCTCTATTCACTAGCTATCCATCCAATGTCTCCATAAACTGTCGAAGTTTGCGCAAAACGATGAACTCCAAGAAAATAACGAATAGCTCTATTTTGAACATTATCAAAAGATTGAAATTTTTTTAACCCCCAGACACTGGATGCATAGTCCAAAACTGGAAAAACACAGGAGTGGAATAGTTTCTCGTATTAGTGAAACCTTAAGGCTTTATTATTATGTATTGAGAAAATAATTTTCCAAGAGCACGTCCCCCTGCTTTAGCTAGCCTTTCTCCATTTTCCATAAAGTTTCCTGAGTAAGTGAATGTTATTCCCAGATACTTATAAATATCAACTATTTCTAGCTTGTTTATAGGACTCAATGGTAAATTCAAAATTCGTTGCTCTTGTCCTACTTTTTACTTAAATGCATACATTTTGACTTGTTGGTGTTTATAAGTACTCTCCGACGTCTGCACCACTCAATACATGTAATTTATTTAACATACATTGTAAATCTTCTGTAGATTTGGCTATCAAAGCAATATCGTCTGCGTATAACAACATGGATAATTTACGACTTACTAGATTCATTCCTACATCTAGATTATCAATTTCATGAACAGGGTCATTGATAAAAATTGAAAATAAGGTTGGAGATAAATTATCACCTTGTTTTACATATATGTCAATTGATGACATCGATATTACCTTAAATACCAGATGTCCTCGTCTCCCTTTGCAATTATTCTTCCACATGTCGACAATGTTTAAATTGCTCTACATTATCATCTTCGATTTCATTTAATTGGGCAATAATGTAGCTACATGTAGGAGTGTCCAAATTGGGTGTAATAACTGTTATGTCAGTCCGCAGCACTGTTAAGGCTTATTACGAAAATATCAGCGGAATTACACGTTCATAAAACGATGCAATTATTCTTACAAAATATTTATGTAAAGTTTTTTATCATGATATAAATGTGATATTAAGGTATCCGATCCATAATAGCCCCAGATTTAATGAATTTGGGTGCATAACAGATATGCATGGGCTTAATACTCGGTATACTTGGACATAATTTTCATGTTTAAGTATCAATATGTAAGAGTGGAATGCGTCCTAATTAATGACATTTTCCTTTTCTTGACGAGTTGCGCCCCTTTGCTTTTATTCTAAAAAAAATTAATTTAAAAAATCTATACAGTATAAAATTTATTTTGAATTGTATTGTATTTCTAATGATAAAATACATCTTTTCACCAAAGCATTTATTGATTATCCTAGTATTTACTTTTTTATTTTAAAAAATGTGCTTGTCCCCATAGACCATAATGCAATCTTCATTAATTAATTACTGCTTAGTTAATAATATTTTTGAAAATTTCTCTCGGCAAATCTTTTTCTATTCTAAAATGCTTTATATTAATATCAAAGTATTAAATACATTATGGATATTCAAGGTTGGGAAAATTAGGTCCTAATATGGATCGGATAGCTTAAATGAAACAGTATAGTAAATGCTGCTTTGTATGACACTTAGTGTGACCCCCTGAATAAATAGTCACGTGACATGTGTTGATAATTCTCCCGAGTGGAGGTCATAAACAAATTTTAATATTGCAAGGGCATGCTCTTGTTTGAATTAAAAATTTAAATGATAATTAAAATCTACTTTTCTGTTAGATTCTGAAAAGTGCTGCTGCTTTGTATAGAGTTCATCTTTTATTAGAATGAATATCAAAGAAATGAGCTCCCGGACCAGCTAGAATTTATATGACCTTCGCTTAATATTTTACGTATTATTTATTCATTCTATAGATTTCATCAAAGCAGCAGCCCTTTTTAATAATTTAAACATTCCCTTAATTTATACCCAAAAGATGGTAATGATCTGTTAAGTATATGCCCTCGTAAACAGCGGATTTAGACTGGCTTCCCGATGTCAAACACATCGAACCTTTACATTAAACACTCTAAAAAAGGAATAATACACCCATACGCAATTTTTAATGTAGTTCAATGTTTTTGTACCCATAATCATCGGAAATTACTGTATTAGCATTTTTGACATCTTGTTGTTTTGTTAGATGCACCATTATTATCACATATACAATACACCTGTGTACAAAAAATAATAATAAGGACTAGGGTGTATACCAAAATGTTAGATGAAATAAGTCGGTCAAATCCATATTTTGAAAAAAATGAAACAAGCTGATATCGAATGATGAATGTATGCATTTTAAAAATATTGAATAGTTTTCAATTTCATTTCTGGATATACCTACATGTAACATTTTTAAGAAGACAATCTTTAAAACTGAAATTTATTAGTTAAGCTTGGATTTAGTTAATCTGATTGTAAATCCTATGTTTAGGTTAACAAATATAACGCACAAATGAAAAAATAAATAAATCGTGTCGGCACTGTGGGGAGGTGCAAGACACAGGGACATTAAAAAAAAAGTAAACTAGCAATCTGTTTACAATTTAATAAAAACAACAATAAATACGTTTTTTCTTACAGTTTTGTATTAAACTTTGGTGTTCAGTGGCCGCAAGTTCATTTTAAAACATGATTCAAAAGAAGATTTTATTTCACACATTATTATGCTAACGATTTAAGATTATTTACATCTTTTTCTCTTCGATGGAATACAGATTTCGAATAATGTAAGAGCCACAACTCCTGTTATAAGCTGTGTAAAAATGTACTGTATATATACATGTAACAATACATTATCTTTAAGATGGCAGCTCTTAACTTTGTGTTAAAAACATGTAATCCTATATGAACATGTACAACATACATGTATATTTGAGCTGGATTTCGATTTCTATTGAGGGATTTTCCCTCCAAACATTAATACATATTAATAGTATTTACTAATGGATAAAATACATGAATTGAAAAATGTCGATGAGTGATCAATTTTATCTGATCTATAGTGAAATGAATATATTGGCACAAATTCTCATAAAGCTATTCTTTATCCACTTTTTCATCATAATATATATGCAACCTATTTAAGTTATTAATTCTTCTGTCACAATACAGTGTTTGTCGTTTCTTCATATATTTAAAGATTTTTTAAATCAGATTTTCTACTCATACTTAAACCTATATTTCCCTTTGATTTATCCGTGAGTTAGTCTGTTTTATAAAATGAATACAGTTTCGTTAACAGTCACCAAGGAGAATTACTATTTCTGACCAAAATATTTTTCTTAAACTCTGGCAGAAGTCGAAATTTGTGGTTTTTTCCTGTGAATGAGGACAAGATAAGTTTCCTTGACAGAACTTTCATTATATCCAAATTACCTTGTTAAAAAAAACCAACTCAGCATACTTCAATGTCAACTTACATAACAAAAGGCAGTGGATTGTATTGCAGATTAATTTTATTACTTCTTTAAGTTTTATGCTTTGTCTGTTTTGTCTCTTCATAATTTTCTCATTCATTTATTCTTGTTGTCTATGCGTCTTCTGTTTGTACATAATTTATTTCCATGTACCGTACTTGTATTATGAATAAAATAACACTATGTTATCATGATCCTTATGTAAGGAGAGGACAAAATGCTGCATAATGTATGCCTGCTGTCCGATCCTATTTCATTTTGAAAAGGAATATAGTTTAGATAAATATTGTCAACTGATGGTTGTCTTGTTTCGTAGCATATCAATTTTTTTTTACCAATTCAATTATAAAAATAGAAATGCGTTTTATTCCACTTGGAATTAATATAACATATATAGGTAAAACAGTTTCTTTTTGGGTCACAGATCAGTTAGTTGTCATCATAAGGAAACTTTAATTATGTAGGGTTTCATATATAACCCCCAATAACTATCAACAGTAACACAATGTCATATAATTCCGTTAGATTATAATTTATTTTTTCAACTAAGTCTAGCTGCATAATTTATGTTTGGGTAAGTAAAATAAGCGACATCGCTTAAAACTATTCTAGAGTCAAATTTTCCTTACTCTGGAATAGTTGCATGTATTTTTTACGTAATGAGTAACATGACATTGCTTATGCAAATCAGAATTTACCAAATAACTCCTATGTTTAAAAATAACCAACCAGCTGCAGACGATACCGATCAATTCCTATTTTTCTGCTTCAAATGCGAAACGGTCAACTAATCTTTACATCCATCTTTAGTAGATGACTGCAAGCGTTTGTGTTAGTAAAGAGTTCATTACATTTGTTACATTTGTAGAAATTTGCGATTATTGTTATTAAATAATTTCAAAATTAAATGAGGCTGGAGGGTCAACATTTTTATAAATAACAGATTTGCCTAAAAATAAGATATTTTCGACCACCAATTATTATTTAATTAAGGCGAAATAAAAAAAATCTAGAATATGTGTTTCTACATTTTTATACAGAACTCTGCATTTAAAGAAAAAATACATGGTTTAAAAACAGCCACGGTTATTCAGACTTCCTAACCTTTCCTTACTACATGTATTATGATAATGATGTACAATGCCTATTACTATCGATAAGCAGCATATGATTTCGTACAAGGTTGTGTTCACCTCGACCTGCTGTTGATTACAAATTTAAAATTATCTGAAATACATGTCATTCACAATGCACAGACGTCGAATACGCATAAGCTGACACATTATCGTCCCAGACAACTGAATCCCAACTCAGGTTTTAACAAGTGGTTTGTACGTATATCGTTACGGTAAATTAATCATACGAATGTTGCAGAGCTAAAGCATGTACGTTGTTAAATACATAGCTATTGTGACTCTATTTTTATCCCAAATAAAATTACAAATAATACGAGAAGACGACAATTATGTAATAATCACCTTTTATACCATATATATCAAATTATGAATATTTGATTCTTTCTCCCAAAAATTACTTAACAACCAATATTACGATAATCAAATAACTCATAAAATTTATGTCATAATTGATTACATAATTTGTTTTTAAAAAAACAATCCTTGTTGCCTAAAAGCGCCAGACAATTCCAATTAGGCAAAAACCTACAAAGTACATTTCGAAGGAATCTGAAGGGGTGGAGGTGGCTAAAACGTTTTATAATTTTCCAAAAACTGGAAACTGACCGGCGTTCAAGGAAAAAGTGATTACCCACGCTAACGAATCGACGCACCTACAATTTTCCCGCGAAACATTCCATTAGTTATACGCTGCGAGATCTCTCCGTCATTATATACGAAGATGCCAAAGAATTTGGTATTGTGCTGCAAGAGAGAAAACTCTACAAACTAGATAGCAACATTATCAATACACAATTCTTTTATTATTATGATTTTGATGTTTACCGCGGCCGTAAAAGAAATGACTGGTGTCAAAAGATCCCAAAGATCATGCAGTTTACAAGCAACCAGTTTTTCTAGATTTCGAATAAAATACACATTTTTACAATTTTTCAATAAAATTAAACAATTGTGTTATTTGATAAACTAGTACGACAATTTTTACATATATTTTATAAATAATGTAGCAATAGTAACATCATGAATGTCAAACCAATAAAACAGAAAACTTGACTCATAAAACGGATTTTTTTCTTCAATATTTTTATGGATAATATTTTTCACAGATCGATTTGTGAACATATATATATAACAAATCTGCTGTGTTGTGAGAGCGGCTTCTTTACCATTTTACTGTGTCTGTCTATGAAGATATGTACGACCCTCATTTTAATTTTGTCTCGTCATCCTTTTACCAAAATAGACTGTAATTAAAATACCTGTTATTACACATACTACATTAAATTCATATCAGTACACTTTTTGTTCGTCCATTTTTTTAAGGCAAAGTCTTTAATATTTTTGACCATTAGTTGTGGTTGATGAATTTCTTTTTGTTGTTGTTTAATCAAATACACTTAACATTACAGTTTTAGATATAAATGATTTTCAGACAAGTGATGGCCATCGTGAATGCATTTGTAGTCATATTTTCTTATCAAGACAGACAGGAGTATTGTATACAAAGTTGTGCGTTTATACAGAATAATTTTCTGTTCACATCTGAATGAATGTAGACTTGGTTTATATATTATAATGCAATTCACACGTTGTTCGTCTATTGAAAGTATTAAGTATTCTTCATACATTTCTGCAGACACTTTTACAACGGTACATGTAGAGAAATAATATTTGTTAAAATTCCACAGAAGATCGTGTATATTTATGATTCCTGCTGTCAATGAAAATGCATTCATCAATGTTAATGTCAATTTATCTAAATTAAGAATTCATATTTAAAGAACAGTCCGCACTTTCGTTATAAAAATTACTGAAGATAAAACTTCAAATAGCCTGTTATTAGGTGCAGGATATAGAGTCTTACATTGTTTCAATAAGTCAATGGATTGTCAATTACGAACCTCGTCGTATATATCAATGTAAATCAATATACTGCGGTTTTTGAAAGCTGGTACTGTTAAGTATATGAAGTAAATTCTTGTCAATCATCTCTGAAGTGATCGATTGGTGGATGTTATCAAAAGCAGTGATATTTCGGAAATACACCTGTGCATTATTGAATAGTTGAATGTGCCGAACATTTATAATTTTGTTCATTGATTATAACAATCTACATCGTTTACATTAAATGTGAGGTATAATTCACTTCCTTTTATATTATAAAAATTACATACTAGCAATCCTACTTTCTATACAGTATGTAAAACAAGGATATTAATCAGTCTAAGGACACAACATACCAATAATTTTATAAATAAATGCTTAATATTATATGGATTTATACATGAATTTTGGTATTTTTTTGTTCAAAAAGTCAAGATGTGTTATATAAACGGATATAACTCGACATATTTCTACACTATTACGCATGACATTTATAAAATTTATTACCATTGGGCGCAAACATGACCTTTCAGTTTCTTAATTATGTGTAAACAATTTTGAAAGAAAATTACTAATAGTTTTTTATAAAACCGTATTTAGCTTTACTTAGTAAAATTTACAACAGTTGCTATATTATGAAAAAAAAATTAAACATTTTTTGTAAAAAAAAAAAAAAATGAATAATGTCCATTCAGAGATGTTAAAAAACACAGAAAGAAAGGCGCGTCTTTATACATTTCTCAGCTTTGAACTCTTAATACAGTAGGCGCCACTTTTCTGAAGAATTTGTTATTTTATGAAAGGGTTTAAACATGTTAATGTATTCATTGTTTATGGAAATTTTTATATTTTTATTCTTCTTAAGCATGATTTTCAGAAATGACTGATGAATAACCTTTAAACAATTTTACTTTAATGCTCGAGATGAATTGTAATAATCTTGATACGATATTAACTAACCATTTTTTTTAGGAATTGCATGTTGATTACTTGTAAGTAAATATATAATTGGTATGCAAATTATCATGAATTAAGAATAGAGTAAGTGCATGGAACTTTCCAAGAAATTGGAAGGAATATATACAAGAAAGCTTTGGAATTTTAGTGTTAGCATTACTTCTCCATAAATGTAAACAAATTATATTGACTCATTTATGCAACTGAAATTACGTGTTGTAAAGTCAAACTTCTATAGTATGTTTTTTAAAAATTTTACACGAGAATAGCTTGTACAAAATAACTATATCGGAATTTTATCATTAAAATTATCAGTTTACACAGTTGTACAAAAATTGTATAGAAGTATATACTCTGTTCCAGTTAAAACTACATGTGCATTTCCTCATAGCAGAATTATGACAACAATATGAATACACGTATATGAATAATTTAATAACAGTCTGATATAAAACAGTTAAATATCACAGCATAATAAATTAACAACACACAATGAATGACTAACAGTGGGATAATGAATGAGGATTGCATACGCTTCTCTACGATTGTCTCGTTTGTTTGGATGAAATACATAATCTTGTCATGGTGCATTAGTGTCGCCGCCTGCAGCGACACTTTTCAGCCAATTTCACTTCCCTGCACGAAACAGCCTTAACGTGACCTATTTCGCTAATATCCTTAGGTTGATTGGATGGGACTTCATTTATGTTGGATTTTCTCGATTCTACAAAACAATTGTTATGTTAGTTATTTTAAGATATCAATATTGGCAAGCTTTATCGATAATCAATCCATTAAGAAGACTTTTGTAGACACAATCTTAATGTAATTAATACTGTTTATGCTGAACACAAATACCAAACTTCGCTCCATATATCGATCGTTGATATGAGAATTTATATAGATATAAGAACACCAATAAATACTTACTTGGCAAGAAACATTGGCGCTTCAGTACATGTAATCGTAATCACCATAGTCAGGTCTTTCCATCACTTGAACGGAATTGACGTCCTTAACCTCTAATGCATAATCATAATCTTCATCACTACGATGGTCTTTTCCTTTTCTATCTACTTCTGTTTCGTCCGAATAATCCAGTTTATCTATATGGTTCCCTATTTCCCCACTTATTGTATCAACAGAGCCATCGTTACCATCGGCCGGTTCGGAACGATCGTCATCTACATTTGTGTTGTCGACTTGCTTGCTCTTCATAGCATTTTCTTCTTTGCTGTTGTTGTCATTTAATAGACTTTCGTTTGATTCATCGTCTTTACTGTTTTTGTCATTTTTTTGACTGTTGCTGATGTTTTCATCTTCCTTACTGTCATTTACTCGGCTCTCGTTTTTATCTTCTTTGCTGTTGTTGTCATCAGCTTTGCTGTTATCTTTTTTACTTTTGTTATTGTCATCAGCTTGGCTGTTTTCTTCTTTGCTGTTGTTGTGGTCATCAGATTCGTTGTTATTTTCTTTGCTATTGTTGTCATCAGCTTTGCTGTTATCTTCTTTACTTTTGTTATTGTCATCCGTTTTGCTGTTATCCTCCTTGCTGTTTATGTCATCAGATTGCTTGCTATTTTCTTTGCTATTGTTGTCATTAGCTTGGCTGTTATCTTCTTTGCTGTTGTTGTCATCAGCTTTGCTGTTATCCTCTTTGCTGTTTATGTCATCAGATTGCTGGCTATTTTCTTTGCTATTATTGTCTTCAGGTTTGTTGTCATCTTCTTTGCTGTTGTTGTCATCAGCTTCACTGTTATCCTCTTTGCTGTTTATGTCATCAGATTGCTGGCTTTTTTCTTTGCTATAGTTGTCATCAACTTGACTGTTCTCTGCTTTGCTGTTATTGTCATCAGCTTGGCTGTTATCCTCTTTGCTGGTACTGCCATCAGATTGCTTGCTATTTTCTTTGCTATTGTTGTCATTAGCTTGGCTGTTATTTTCTTTGCTGTTATTGTCATCAGCTTTGCTGTAACCTTCTTTGCTGTTGTTGTCATCAGCTTTGCTGTTATCCTCTTTGCTGTTTATGTCATCAGATTGCTTGCTATTTTCTTTGCTATTATTGTCATCAGCTTGGCTGTTCTCTGCTTTGCTGTTATTGTCATCAGCTTGGCTGTTATCCTCTTTGCTGGTACTGTCATCAGATTGCTTGCTATTTTCTTTGCTATTATTGTCATCAGCTTGGCTGTTCTCTGCTTTGCTATTATTGTCATCAGCTTGGCTGTTATCCTCTTTGCTGGTACTGTCATCAGATTGCTTGCTATTTTCTTTGCTATTGTTGTCATTAGCTTGGCTGTTATCTTCTTTGCTGTTGTTGTCATCAGCTTTGCTGTTATCCTCTTTGCTGTTGTTGTCATCAGATTGCTTGCTATTTTCTTTGCTATTATTGTCATCAACTTGGCTGTTCTCTGCTTTGCTGTTATTGTCATCAGCTTGGCTGTTATCCTCTTTGCTGGTACTGTCATCAGATTGCTTGCTATTTTCTTTGCTATTGTTGTCATTAGCTTGGCTGTTATCTTCTTTGCTGTTATTGTCATCAGCTTTGCTGTTATTCTCTTTGCTGTTTATGTCATCAGATTGCTTGCTACTTTCTTTGCTATTATTGTCATCAACTTGGCCGATCTCTGCTTTGCTGTTATTGTCATCAGCTTGGCTGTTATCCTCTTTGCTGGGACTGCCATCAGATTGCTTGCTATTTTCTTTGCTATTGTTGTCATTAGCTTGGCTGTTATCTTCTTTGCTGTTGTTGTCATCCGCTTTGCTGTTATCCTCTTTGCTGTTTATGTCATCAGATTGCTGGCTATTTTCTTTGCTATTATTGTCATCAGGTTTGCTGTCATCTTCTTTGCTGTTGTTGTCATCAGCTTTACTGTTATCCTCTTTGCTGTTTATGTCATCAGATTGCTGGCTTTTTTCTTTGCTATTGTTGTCATCAACTTGACTGTTCTCTGCTTTGCTGTTATTGTCATCAGCTTGGCTGTTATCCTCTTTGCTGGTACTGCCATCAGATTGCTTGCTATTTTCTTTGCTATTGTTGTCATTAGCTTGGCTGTTATTTTCTTTGCTGTTATTGTCATTAGCTTGGCTGTTATCTTCTTTGCTGTTGTTGTCATCAGCTTTGTTGTTATCCTCTTTGCTGTTTATGTCATCAGATTGCTGGCTATTTTGTTTGCTATTATTTTCATCAGCTTGGCTGTTCTCTGCTTTGTTGTTATTGTCATCAGCTTGGCTGTTTTCGTCTTTGCTGTTATTGTCATCAGATTGCTTGCTATTTTCTTTGCTGTTGTTGTCATCAGCTTGGCTGTTATCTTCTTTGCTGTTATTGTCATCAGCTTTGTTGTTTTCGTCTTTGCTG
Source organism: Magallana gigas (assembly GCF_963853765.1). NCBI lineage: Eukaryota > Metazoa > Mollusca > Bivalvia > Ostreida > Ostreidae > Magallana > Magallana gigas. Next base: position 32,755,028 of record NC_088857.1, on the reverse strand, counting down.
TTGTTGTCATCAGATTGTTTGTTATTTTCTTTGCTTTTGTTCTCATCAGCTTGGCTTTTATTCTCTTTGTTGTTATTGTCATCAGATCGTATGCTATTTTCCTTACTTATGTTGTCATCAGGTTTGCTGTCATCTTCTTTGCTGTTGTTGTCATCAGCTTGGCTGTTATCCTCTTTGCTGTTATTGTCATCAGATTGCTTGCTTTTTTCTTTGCTATTGTTGTCATCAGCTTGGCTGTTATCTTCTTTACTTTTGTTATTGTCATCAGCTTGGTTGTTATCGTCGTTGCTGTTGTTGTCATCAGCTTTTTTGTAATCTTCTTTGCTGTTATTGTCATCAGCTTGGCCGTTATCTTCTTTGCTGTTGTTGTCATCAGCTTGGCTATAATCCTTTTTGCTGTTTATGTCATCAGATTGCTTGCTATTTTCTTTGCTATTGTTGTCACCAGCTTTGTTGTTATCTTGTTTGCTGTTGTTTTCATCACCTTGGCTGTTATTTTCTTTGCTAATGTTGTCATCAGCTTCGCTTTTTTTCTGGTCATCCTCATTTTCGCTGCTCTTGAAACTATCGTTTTTGTTTTCCACTGATGTGTCTTCATCTTTATTGTCATCATCATTTTGGCCCTCTTCGTTATCATCCGTTACAGGTTTTGAATTATTTAGTTCTTCACTGTCTGGCTTATCCTCATGAACACCAATACCTGTTTTAAATAGATTGAATGGTTGCTTTATAGTTTGATATTTAGTATATAAAATTATTAATTCGTACATAAAAACTCATAACATTTAACTTAAGAGCAAGTTCTTTGTTAATAGAATTATACGTACTTGCACAGTATCCAGTCGCGAGAAACGCCAACAAAGCGACCACTAAGAAAAAGAGCTTCATAATGATTATAAAAATCCGAAGTTGTAATACTTCAATGACAACTATTGCAATATATTTACCGGAGACCAGCTCCAGTTAAGCGATGTTTTACGACTGACGTTAAACAATTGTGCAAGAGGTTTATATACCTCTTGTACAGCACGATTATAACTGTCAAATAAAACTGACAGTGATAAAAGGCGAGCAGTATGTAAAATCAACTTAATTTACATATTCAATGAAAACGCTTTCCTTACATTTCATAATGAGGGTCACATGTTTTGTACATTGCAGGACAAACCACACGTCATTCCTATTAAAGAGGACTTACTCACGCCTAGGAATGATTGAAATAGAACGTGCTTCTATGAACTTAACTAGGCGTAAACTTAATTATTACTATGGATTAAAATTGCTGATCTTATTAATCTCAAATGTGAAGCTATGAGAAAACAATTTGCAAGAAAAAAAAAACAGCTAAAAGCTTGAATGTCGTAGTTTTCAGGAAAAAAATGTAAAAAACCATTATTCAAGTCGTAGTTATCCCTTATCAAAACGTTACACGTAATACAGATCGTTATCGGTGGGATTTTTTAAAAACTCAGACAATATAATGGAGCAAAGCTCCATAAAAATCTTTAGTTTTTTAATGATTGGACATGTTAAAATGAATTAGAAAGATCTAAAGTTTGCTGATTCAAAGAGTGTACTTCCAATTTTGTTAAAACAACTAGTTTATTAAAGATGTATACACACAACCAAATTCGTATATCAGCGTATTTAGTTCCCTTCTGTGACAATATGAGAAAACGAAAACTCAATCGAATGGTACCCTCATTTGATTTAACACTGACTTGACATTCATGATTTACATTTTTTGAAACCTTACCAAATACTAAACCGAAAATAGACCAAAACTTAAATAAGATTAACTATTGATGTTTTTTCTCTCTCAAAATATAGCTATTTTTAAGCTTTAAAATGCATCATTAAAATTAATCAATATTTTGAAAGATAACTACATGATTGAGTTTATTAGAATATCAGAATAACTTGTTTGAAAATTTCTTTGATTTCATTAACACGCAATAAATCATACTGACAGTTTCATTTCCTACAATAGATACTGGATTGATGAGACGTCATGATTTGAAATTCAAAAATATTTTAATAAGCTTACAAAGTCTGGAACGTTTTACTTAAGTCAGTCTAAGCCATAATTGAAAACACAAAGTAACGTTTTTGGTCTTTGATTTTTCAATCCCGTTGTCAAATATGTCCTTTGAATTTTTTTTATAACCTCATTTGAAATAACTTTTTTAAACATCCCTGAACTACTGATCAGATTTTTTTTATAAGGTGCATTAAAATTGCAATTTATTTGTGCTATAAAAAAAATATTGTTCCACTATGCATCATGAACACTTGCATGTAGGTGTGTCAAATTATAATACATCCTGTTTCAAAACTATCCTAAGTCCTCTTGTTAAGGTCATTGCATGGTTTGAATTCCATAAAGTGTACACTTATTTTACATTTCTGTTTATAAACTGTTCAAAAATAGTAAACTTATTCATACTTTTGGTTTTAAACAACTTGTTAAGTCACAAGTGTCATTATTTGACATTGTGTTGTTGATTTAATCCATTCATTAATGAGACTTTTGAATAAATTAATTATCTAGTTATTGTCTGTAAAACATATTACACGCATGCATTTTTAATATATCTTTTTCTGCAGCCATTGACGTCTTGTTTACGTGGAATTTTATATCTGTATTATAACTTTACTTCTCATGTGATTAATTGTAACTAACCTTCATTTCAATTTTTTTAATCCCTTGGCATTTCACAATAATTTACCGTAATTCATTTAAAGGATGACGGACCCAATTCACTTCTACAATAATTGTTTTTATGAAAAATTGTTTCCAAATTGAAATATGATACTTATATGATGATTTTGAGTTAAATTTCATTTTTTTTAAATTACCAGGTCATCGACTTCTTATATACGGGGGCACATGCCTAAGTGCAATGTGTGGTTATTTTTAATGAGAAGTACTACACAAATTCTAAGACAAGGGAAAAGCTGTCACAGTGACAACAAATCTAGTTTTCTTTCATGTGAACTGTATCCATAAACCATTTGTAAACCCTTAATTGATAAACAATATCTTTTTAGAAAAATGGTGTACCCTATATGCAATATTCTGCGAGAAAATCACCAAGTTTAACAGCTGATATTTTTTTCTACAATGTATCTGCGTAAAGCGAATAAGGTCCGTCGTCTTTAATTTACATACACCATTTGAAACACACAAATATACGTTTACTGATTTCTCTTAATTTTGTAGATTATACTTCTTTTAATAAGCGATCAATGACTTTGTCATTGCGTACAAAGATTGTTTACATTTATCAGTTTTTAATTATCAAGAAGGTAATCGCGCTTTCATAAAGAACACTTTTATACAACTTTTATATTATTGCTAGCAGTATATGAACTGTGTTGCAAATATTTGATATGTATAGTTCATTCACTGAAGCAAGTTAACACCAAAGTAAATTCAATATAATAGAAATTTTGAATGCCCTGGAACGATAGGTGAGCGACGTAACAATAATTGATAACATTCATTTTAAAAACTCATTCAGAAAGCGTGAGTTGTACGGTGGTTACATGTACTTCTATAATAAACCGAACAAATTAGAGAAAGTATCCTTTAATATCCAAGTTCTCGTATCACTCAATTAAGATATTAAAGACTCTTTCTGAGGTGATTCTAAAATTTGTATTTATCTACTCAACGATTTTTATAGCTTCGAAATTCATTCTTATAATAGGACCTTATTTAATTCCTCATACTTTAAGCTTTGCAGCTTATCAGCGAATATGTGTACAATCACAATTGATAAACATAAAATTTGCTGAAATGTCATGTATCACGTGAATATCAAATAAAAGATCTAACGAATAGTCATGTTATCGCTTTATTTTCAGATTTAATTCTAAAGCCTACTTTAATTAATTACATTTGTACATAACATATTTTGAAATACTTGAAAAGTTTTGCTGAATTTCAAAATCTTTTTATTCTTATAAATATATATTTATTTATCCAATGTTAATTAGTCAAAGAAAACATAAAGAGTCGTGTAAAATTATTTAAAGGGGTAAACAACTATTGTCAGGTTGCATTTGTGCTTACTGTAAAAAACATTCATTGTACTCATGTCATCTCAAACCTTGTGATTGTCGACTGACCTCAATTTGCTACGCGTATGTTCTACTGAACGTGTTTTTATGGCCATCATAAATAAGAACCACATTGTTTTAATTCATAATTAACCTCATGTAAAGAAAAAAAATATGATACGTTGCTAACGATAAATGGTCTTATTAATTATTGATCGCTCTCCCCATTAATGTTGATTAATTTGCACTTACAATAGTCAATGTAAGGTTTTAGCTTTTGTCATGTGATTAAATGGATCTTCTGACATGTTAGTCATGACAATGAGTGTCTTTAATCCATAAGGTATTAACAAAGATGAATTTGACATTTTTCATCATTCCATTTGTTCAAATTTTTCTAGCTTTCTTAATCAAAATTTGTCCGGTGTCTGTCTTCGTCTTTGTTAGTGTAAACTTTTTCACATTTTTATCTTCAGAACTAGAGAGCCGATTTCAATTACAATAAGAACAAAGCATCCTTGGTTTAACGGCTTTAAAATGTGTTGAAATGAAGGGCAAGTTCCCCTTTAGAGGGGAGATAAATTAAAACAACAATTATTGAAATTCTTTTGATATTTTACAAAAATCTTCTCTCAAAAAACAATTGGCCAGATAAGATATAACTTGGGGCGGGGGGGGGGGGGCATCTTTGCTAGCCAAGGGTTTTCGGTCCACTTCGCTCCCCGTAACCCTTTGCGGATTTCATTACGAAAATTCGGTAACAAGCTCCGTTTTATGATTGGCTGCAGCTGCGAGTAGCTGATCCAATCGCAGTGCTGGTAAATATAAACTTTAAAAGAAAACACAAGTGTGATCTTTGGGAAAACATTCGGTGCTTTTAACAAGTTGAGACACAAGTTATCGAGTACAGTGCCTCCCCAACGATGATCTAACTAGCTAGATCACTTTAAAAACCTGACGTGTATGTTTTACTGGAAATGAACATAGTTCTACAAACTTGTCAAGGCTCGCGTGAACAGCATGGGAAGTAAACATGGCGAATGTAAAAGTTGCCTATCCCGTTAGTATATACGTTCCTGCTTATGGTTATTGCGTTTAAGGGTTCAATGAGCTGTGTTTTATTTAATTTCGATACCTGGTTTTATGGCATGAAAGCTTCCATATATAACGGCGACTTTTTCACTCCCGGTACAGGTCCTTACAAAACACTATGAATAAAACATTCCATGCGTTTCCTAGGTTACAACTTAATTCGTATTTAATAACATCGTTATTTATGTTCCGATATTCGGTAGTCAACATGTTTTCAATTTGTATTAATGCCGTTGTGTGTACACAAGCCGTTGTTTAATTCAATTAAAATGTAAATATGCAAGGGGCGCAACTCAATTTGCTCGCTAGATAGCGCCACCACATCACCGAGTTTTCGTAATGAAATCCGCCTAGGGTTTATGGGGAGCAACCCTTGGCTAGCGAAGATGGGGGATGGGGGGGGGGGCATGGTTCATTTCAATAACCGGATTTTTCACTTGAAACCGGTTAAAAAAAAATCACCATTGACACTGGTGACATGAATTGCGTTCCATTTTGGGTGTCAAGAAACAATGTCATATATCTTAAACAGGATATTGTTATCCTTATGCAAGATTTCTCTTTAGTAATATTTTTCATTCTATTTGTTTTTTTTTTAAACGTACAATGTCATTATGTCATTTAGGTGTGTATGTTTTAATTGATTAATTTTATCTTTGATACTTTTTCGTCATTGGTAATTACTACATTTACTTACATTATCTTTTTTTTAAGGCAGACGCATTTTAACACGCTTATTTAAATCATCATTTCACACAGTCATGATCTAATGCTCAGTCCTCAATATAACAGTTACTTGGAATCACGTTACGTAATAATTGTCTTTAAATAGAAAATAAAGCATTAATTCTTTTGAAATTGATTTATAAAAATCAACCATTATAACTTATATGTTACTGATTTTAATAAATCATTTCCTTGCACCCTATTCTATCCTTTAATGTTTTATTTCAAAGGTAGTTTTAAAAAATATATGTTATATAATACTAATAATTACATAGTACATTTTTGTTTTGCTTCTATACTTTGTAATGAATGAGGTCAGGAGTTTCAAAGAATACCTAGTTTGTTTTATCTGGAAGAAAATAGCTTCTTGTTAATCCCCTGTTCTCTCCGAGCTAATTAATACCATGACACAGTCGACTAGATCAGGACAGACGACATAAATAACATTAGAACAATGGATTTGCGGCGGCCTTTGATAATTAGATATGTCAAAAGCGGCCACTAAACCTCACGCTTTTAAAAATGGTAGCCGCACCTTTTTGACGCAAGAAAGTATATTCTAGACCAAAAAATGGTCAAAATATGCATTTAAAAAAAATTCAAGGACATTTGTTCAAACATTAAATTTTAAGCTGTATTTTTCATTATTTAATGCTTCGCAATTATAGTTGATCCATTTGTATTGTACATTTAACGAATTCAAGAATTCCAATTAAAATTAAAAAAATATAATTTCAATATTAATTTAACTATGTTGCTGTGTCGTTTTACAAAGGTCTTAATACGCATTTGTGCAAAATCACAATTTTAATTTAAAAACGTTTTAAAATCATAAAAATCACTATTGCGACAGCTTGAATTTGAGAGAAAATGCAAGAAAGTTGACAATCCATCAGTGCAATTCATAACTATGAAGTTCAAAGTTCCAAAGATTCAATAAATCAGACTTAAAACAAATACGTTGAAATTAATAGCATAAATACACATTGAATGCAGGGAAATAAGTTTCTATATTAACCAATGGAAGATCAACTTTGTGAAACCATGGTCAGAGCAATAATTGATGACGTTTTGGAATATTATTGATTTTATTAATAATGGACACCAAGCATTGAAATTTCATAGCATGATTAAAAGATTTGATCACGTAATTATTTGTCGTCTATCAAATGCACGTCGAGTAGCTGAAAACAGCTTTAAATTTGTAAAGATTGTCTAATAGGAATTTTTTCCTAAATATGCATAATTCTTTTTGAAAGTTTTGAATACAACGGGTAAAATGCAATCCCTACATATATAGATCTATATTTGAAATGGCGTGTAAATGCATCTTTTAAGCCATTACAAAACGTCTAAACTCTCATTATTGAAAAAAGAGGTACTTGGTGTGACATACAAAACTAAATAAATATTATTCAAACTTTGCAGGATAAAGCTTTAATATGCAGTCGACTGAAAGGTCTGTAAATGAGACTGAACGGCATCTATATTTTATAATTATTATTCTTTTATTCATATTTCAGTTGACAGAACGGCCGAGCTTTATTCTGTGGTTACCATTTAGAAGCTGGCGCTGTACCCTTGTCCTTCGATATCATGTGACCAGAATCTTGTAGCCGCTCAGAAAAAGGGAAGATATTCCGACACAGACATATTTCTCTTGACATCGACGAAATTCTAATTACATTGCAAATAAAGCCCTTCTCAAATACATCAGATCTTCACAAATTTCTTTCGACAAAAAATGGAGAAAAAAAATATGTTGAGAAGAGGCGCATTCACTTTCTTTAATTCAATAGCAGATGTTAGAGAGAAGTAAAACTAATTTTACCCAAAAAAAATTGACAGTGAATAAGAAAATATCACTTGAATATTGTTATGAATTCCGGGTGGTCAAAAATTACTCATCAGATCTACTTTATATTTTTAAAGATTATAAACTATTATGAGTAAAGAGATCTACTTTAGATTTTAACTACTTCCAAAGGAGATTAATATAATCTATAAATGTTCATGCCTTTTCTGCCCTCGTAAGCTGAGTTATGACATTTGTGCAAGTGAAATATTAGAAAACTTATAGTTTTTATTTTATTTTGAAAACACCATGAAATTTATATACATCTATTGATATTGTTTAAACGTTTAAAATTCTAGTTGTAATAAAAACAGGTGATGGAAAGCAAAGAGGAAACACAAGAAGAGAGCAAATAACCAATTAATTCGTGTGACTGACAATCAAAATTGTATGAAAAGCTAAATCTACAAAATCAATATCGGGCTAGGTGAACTCCTAATTGAAAACCTGCAAGAATATGTACACATGTGGATATGAAAAATAAAGAGCTCCGTTTTTAGAGTTAAAACAAAAGAATTGAGTCTCTTAATAAAATTCAAAGAAAGGAAAAAAAGAAAAAGATAAAAGGGTGCCTAATAGTAGATATTTGATATTTGCTTAATATTATATTCCAGGAAACTTGTTGTGGGAGGTATTTGTTGACTTTTTTCCAATCGGCCGTCAGTCAGCCCTGCTTTTTTTTGTTTAATTTTAATTTAAATGACAGTTTGCTAGCGCAACTCCACAGAAAAGTGGTACGGAAATAGGACAAATGTGCAAATAACAAGGAAATTCATTATTTTCCGCGAACTATGGCACTATTGAATTTAGTATGTTTTAACAGTTGTTGCTGTTAAAAACAAAAGTAAAGATGTGCATATTTTGGTAGAAGTTTTGATGTTATTATTGTTTTTTGTTATGCTCTCTATTTACTATTTTGGATATTTTGTGTGTACGCTTATTCATTATGCGTAATGAGACAGCATTTGGAATGTGAACTTGCTTACCTTTTTTTCATTTCAAAAAGGTTTACTGTGGTTTCATCAATATTCGTTGAATACCAATTTTCGTGGATTTCGTTGTTAAGTTGATCCACAAAATTAAATGTTCATTGAAGTTCAATTTCAACTATCAATTTGTATTGTATGGATCATTGGCCACGAAATTACGAATCCTTGAAACTGTGGTTTTCAGAAAATCCACGAAAATTGATACCCACGAAAATTAATGAAACCACAGTATTCAGTTTTTTTTTTTGATCGCAAAATTAATAGAACATGAAAGAAATGGATTATTATATTATAAATATACCCACTATCTGTTTCATACATAAGTGTTTACACGAAGAGTACATTGCAGCGTAGAGTACCGTAGATAATACTTAATGAAATACTGAGATAACAAATGGTCAAATTAAATAAAACGCCCGTTTAATAACCTGGAGATGAATTTTAAAGAAAGTCAAGAACAGATATCAGAATAATTGAACATCAATAACGGAATTAAACAATGGAAATTTTGATAGAATTACAATTGATGGTAAAAAATGTTCTTGTGCACCGAACCTTTCATAAATCAAATGTAACATAAATCTTATTTAATCTCTACGCTGACTATGAAATGCTATTTATAAAACAAGAGAAATAGTGAAGGAGATTCTTATATTTCATACATGATTAATTGTCCATTCATCAGATTATTTTATGAAATATAATCTATTTTTACTAATTAAAAGAACCCACTGTAAGTAATACTTATTATCAAAATTATAAATTGGACCTTTTTTTCACAGGTGTTTGACAGGTGAATCATGGCTAAGCATATCACCTCAAAGTACTTTTTTCTACTACAAAATATGTATGAACATGTCAACTTACTTGTCTAATTATAATGTCTAACTTTACAGAACAAATCCCTTTCAATCGTATATCATTCAATTGCATATCTGATGTAAAAGTTACATCTAAAGTGTTGTAGCTGTAACTAAAAATAGGAAACTCACAACGGTAAAATCATGTGAGCAAAGATTCCCAACAGTAAAACATATGCTAAATAGATTAAAAAAGACAGAAAAGACGTTACATGTACCTGAACTGAGAAAATTTTTTAAAAGTAATTTGAAATCGTTATTTTGCACTACGTGTTTTTGTTAAAAATAGCAGTGCCAACCTGAAAAAAATGCGGGACATTTCGATCGGGGTCGATATAAATTTCAAAGTCCCCCCAAAATAATAATAATAAATTATAGTGAAAAAATAAAGACTTTTGTCAAAATGTTTGTTTTATGTAAAACAATTGAAGAAATTATGATAATTATTCTAAAGTCTGATACATGCATGACCGTACTTATTTTTCAATGTACGAGCTCGTATGCAAAGCTGATTTTTTTTCTTCATATGATTTACCTGTGTGCAGATTATTTTTTATAAAGATGTACACATTTTCAAAAACGTAATGTAACAACCGGTATATTTTGGAATAGGACTGTAAAATAGATAGAGTAAATAATGCTTTACAAATGTTTTACCTCAGTCTGTTTTGTACTAGTCTTAATAATGTACATGTACATGTAATATTAAGGTGTATCAAGGTGTATGTATACTAGTTGTATATTGGCGTTAAAACGGGGTTATTTCTAAAACTACTTGTAGGTACACGAAACAAAAACGTTATTTAATTACGTTATAAAAACTTTTTCTCTTCATATTTGTGTTCGGTGTTATTTAATACTGTAACAAATCGTCTTGTTGCCTTCAGATCGGAATCGCATCGGGGCCTACATGGAAGTAATGTTGGCCATATGAGCATAGAATTCTGGTCATTAATATATTCATATATTATATTATATTATATTATATGTAGTCACCATTTTGATATCGCAACTCCGTTTAAACGCTGCATTTTTTTTTGAATTGTATATTTGGGATTGAGTATTTGGATTGCAGTAACTTTCTAAACATTTTGCACCTTTTGATGTCAATAGTTCGGACATATTTAAATATAGTAGTAAGTAAACAGTTTGTAAAGGCCACACCTAGTTGAAAAATAACAGAATTTTATGATCATTGTTGATAACACTATGTGTGGATTAGTTATTATAGGCTGTAAGATATAACTACTTGAAAAAGAATACTGTAGATTCCTTATTTTACATGTACTTAATTAAGCGATTTTGAGACTAATCGCAAGAATATAAAATCGCGAACGTCGAATTTTTGTTATAATGCCTAATAGTTTACATCTATCCGAAAAATAAAAACGAGGTTTTAAAAGTTTTAAAATCCGCAAGATGTGCTTCTCGCAATTTAATGCATATATTAATTCCTAGCGTTTGATTAGGAGTCTTTACAGAGATGAAATAATTACTTTCATAATAATTGGCAAAAATACTTGACGCTTTTGGCCATTTAAAGGGGCATGGTCACGATTTTGGGCAAAAAAAAAAAAATTCCGATTTTTAATAAAAACAATGCTTTAGGAAGGCATTTTTAATAAGCGACCGAAAGTTGTCATTTGTTGAGTTATAAGCAAGTTACAGAGTTAGAAATTCTTTGCTATGTAAACAAAGCGTTTGTTTACATTTTGAATGTTGAAGTGAAAATTCCAGTTTTGGGTCTAAAATGAATGTGTTTAACGTTAAAAACTTTTATTTATGCTTAAAATAGATACAAAGATAGACAAATCAGCTTTAAAAAGATTTTTAGTGGTATTTTTGACTTATGTAAACAAAAACAGGGCACGAGCCTTGTTTACATGACAAAGAATTGTGAGCCCTGTATCTTGCTTATAACTCCACGAATGACTCTTAAATTCCATATGATAACTAGAAATGCATTTCTAAAGCATTGTAAATACGAAAAACAGAAAAATGGAATTTGACCAAAATCGTGACCATGCCCCTTTAAAATCAAACAAACGCAAAAAAAAAGTAACTCTAGTTCTTGAATATCGTTGGTTCAATAAGGGCACTATCTAACATGCCTGACGTTTCATTAATATGCAAAGAGAAAAAAAGTTCATGGGTAAGAGGATACTTTTGTTTCCCAGAGGGTGTCCGAAGCCTGTTTTCGGTAATTTCAGTAATACATGTACTCTGTTAGTTTTACAAATTTAAATTTGTCCAACTCCCATTCTCTCTTTAATTCAGATCCGCGCATGCATACCTCATTTTCATACATCCCCGAATTTATTTATGGTTTGGAGGGTGAATGAGGAACCAAACACATTCAAATTGCCAATCATCTATTCTAGTATGCAACAAAATCAACTTGCAGTTCAAGTTCGTCCTAGGTCTAACAAGTCATTTTTCTCTATCTAGCTGATATCTCTATGTAAAATTATCGTCTGCTAATTGGACTAAAAAATATCTCCGTTTTCTAATACACTTCCTGTTATTTTTTAAAGAACGGCTTTGCTAACTCTATTATCTATACAATAAGCCGTTTTGAGTCGTTTCAGTTTTTTTGGACATTATTTACATTTGCAAAATATGCTTCCAATTAAATTGACCATCGAATAGCAAATACGTTTAATTCTGCGCATTTGAACTTTATAATGACGTCTTATGAATACCACACGCGCTTATCGTTTGACAGTTGCATTATTGTAAACATTGAAAACTCGGTTATTTTAATACTTTTGAATGGTTGCCTTTTTCAAACGTAAATATATACTTAATGCAAATAAAAAAAGAAATTGGGCAGTCTATGGTAGTGAACGATAAATGAATTGAAACAAAGGCGGGGCAACTAAACGTGGAATCGAAGTTAACGGAAGTTTCACAAATTTACTAGTTGTTCACATGGCAAAAGGGCCGTAACTTCCATCTGGACTATAGCACTTTCGTTTGGTATCCTACTGATATTGCTATTACATATATTAAACCAAAAAAAAAATAGTATAAACAAAATAACTATTGGAAAGACTTCTACAAGATATGTAATGCTCATCTAAATCAAGTAACACACTATACATGTAACTCGAATATTGTTAATTTACAGCAGATCATGCACAACCTATTGTGAATTTTTAACTTTTGTGTGAAAAAATAACAAACAGATTTTCAAAGATTTATTTAAAGAACAATATACATGAAGATAAGAAATTTACAGATGATATAATATTGCTAAGTCAGCTAGAGTCTTATGTAAACAAGATGAGGTAACCGTAACAAGTTTTTGTTTAGTATATCAGTCTCTAATGGCAATTTGTATGCCAAATAACATATTCCATTTTGCGTTATTGATTTTCCGTTCAATTATGAGCAAATCACTGGCTATATGTACATGTGGATCATTAAATGTTTTCTAATTACATATGTAATTACTGCTACTGTCACAGTCATAACTACTATGACTGTCACAATATAAAAGACAACAAACATGTTTCTTAAGGTACATCAGATCATTTCAACCTGAAAGGTGACTTTATTAAAACCATTCATTTTTGGCAGAAGATGGATGTAGCAATGATATTTCCAGCAATCTTTTGTTCGAATTTGTAAAATCTCCATGTTACCTTTATTTGTGGAACTATACGTTGAAGAGGCGATATCAAAATTTATTTCGTTATTGCCGTATATATCTACATCACCTGTTCCGTCGTCAGTAAAAATTCGTATAAATTGACCAGTAAAACTCGTAACACCAAAAATTATACTTTCATTTTCTTTTGCATTCAAATCACTGATGTGGGTGTTTCCGTATATTTTTCGAATATATTCGTCTAGCTTGCATGCCGAAATACCAACAACCATAGACGCTTCACGAACTTTGGCTTGGTCGTAACCTAGGTCATAGGTAGCTTTTAGAATTTCACAGGCTGCCACTGAGAAGTTGGTGTCCGGTTTCCAATAAAACCTGTTGGCATGCGTAAATGTTTGGAAAACTTTTTTGATTCCAAAACTTGGTTCTCTGATCAATATACAAGACACTTTGTTTAGGATACCACTCGCTAAATGAACCTCTATACCGTCGTAGTAGTCTTTTATATGGACAATAGACTTTCCATCTTTGTTTTGGTCACACATGTCACGGAAAGCCTCGTTATCTAACTTGTCCGACTGTTCACCAATATGAAAATCAAATGTTCCTGTGATAAAATATTCGAACGTTTCCCCGACAAGATCAGAGTATGCCTCGTCGATTGCACCCGACTGATTCTCATATTCTAAATATGAATGATGTTCTGTAAAAGCATGTGCAGCTTCGTGTGCAAAAACATCATAGGTCACTAAAGGATAGAAATGTTTCACACTTCCATCACCAAACACCATACTCAATCCATTGTACGATGCCTCCAACTCCAAATTGCCGTAATGAACCCATATCTTCAAAGGTGGACCAGAAATCAAAGCAGTGTGTGCCTATGATTTATACATGTCAAACATACGATGGCCCATAAAGAACGCATCAGACATTGGGGAAAATCCACCATTAACTTCATCATTTACTCCTTTAGAGCATACGAATTCGTAAGGTGTTGCTCCTTCGGAAAGTTCAGTTGCATTCTGTAGGTTATACACCTCGACATATTTAGACTTGAACGCACACTTTTCACCCATTTCATCATAAGAATATTTCAAGAGAGGGAAGTCATTGCCATATTCAATTTTCTTAGTTTTCTTATTTCCTCCAACAGCTGCGTTTATTAGCTTACTTTGACGTAACCGCACCATAGTTTGAATAACTTGACCAGAATTTGCATCAATAAACATCCCCGGTCTTTTCATAGGTTTATTTGGTGTAACGATTAGCAAAGTCACGTCATAACAGAGAATCCCAGTTTCATTCAATGGAACAATAATCAGTTTTATTTTACGGTCCTTGACTACAGATGGGTCTTTTATATTTGCTTTTGACATGGCAATAGACAATGCCTGTTGCTTACTTAGTGATGGAACTACTGATGTTATATCCTGTTCTAATTCTTCGTACCAATCGCCAGACATTTGTCCAGTCCAAGCACCTGTGTTTGAATCAAATTCGTCCGTAACAAAGGCATTGTAAATTGGTAGACTTTTAAATATTTCTTGATATTTTATGACTTTTGTTTTTTGTGCGGAGTCTCCTTTATCCAAAATGTGCAAACCGTTGTTTTGAGTTGTAAAAATAGTCGAAAAGTGGTCTGTCTTCGATATCTCTCTCTTCCTTTCATTTTGTATGCGATTCATTTTCTCAACTACATTCAGTTTTCTGTATCATTCACTGAGAACTGCAAACAAAGTTAATTGTCATGCAAATAAATATACCACTCAACTTTTTTGAATGATACAATGTACTCCTTACATTAATTTTTTTTTTTTTAAAAATGCAATTTTTTTAAACATATATATAAGAGTTAATAATTTTGGGTATTTTCTACACAAGAAAGTTTTATATTTGCTACACATAGCAATTTTAATACTAACCTGAACAGTAAATAACGATAAAGCACACAAAATACATTGTTCCTCAACTGGAAATTGACAAAGTATCATGTACATACAGTAGGACTTGCTCTCTTACCGGTTTAATTCCAAAAAAGTTAAAAGTTAAGTCAAAGTTCAGTCTAAATTATATTAAATTGACAATAACTAATACCGCTTAATACAAGTGATTACTTGTGCGTCAAATGTAATAGGGCAATACGGAACCAATTCGTGCTGTTTACAATATGAGGTTTATAAATTGTTAGGAAATAATGGCATTGAATGAATTTAAATCAAAATAGTATAATATACAGTTTTCTCAACTAAAACAAATGATTGCTGGTTATACATCCATTATGATTATACTTTCAAAGGACACATCGTAAATTTTAACGTACCCCCTCAACATAAAACTAAGACAAAACCACAGCACGTAGTGAGTTGTCAATTTTCTCAACAGTTTAACATTATGTGAAAAGTACATTTGGTTTAGTTCAGAAATTTTGAAATGCTCAACTTTTTAGTCGATGAATTGTTATATAATTAACGAAATGGCCGAATAAATTTGAGCAAGGTTTTCAATTACGTGTTCAACGATTGTATGTCGACATGATAGGTACAAATTGGTGAACATTGACATATAAGTGATATTGCATACACAATTATAAATAATGGATTCTCATTTACAATAATTTAAACCAGAATTATGTCGTAATTCCTGTGCAATTGATCTTTGGGTCATCACAATGACATTTTATTAAAATTCCAGATGGCATTTGTAAACAAGTCTGTAACAATAAATATATGCCAAGAGCAAGCCCAATTTATTTCAATGTTAAATTCAGATTATAGCAAAGTGCACATCTTCCAGAACCATTATACGGTCGCAATCTTTTAAAGATTTTTTCCCGCAACAACAAGTTTTATTTCATCAAGGATAATTATCATGAACATTGTATTTTGGTTTTGCCTTTGTTCAGGTATGTATGTAGTTTAAACAACAAATCTCCGGAAAATAAAAACTAAGGTGTGTGTAAAAAAAGAAAGAAGCAATTTAACATTCTCCTCATTTAAAGGATACCTCATTATTGTAAAGGTATCTTTACATTGATATTTGTAAGCTAAAGCGTATACGTTTCAGTCCAAATAAATAATAGGTTCCTATTTAAATGGTGCATGTAAGTCTGAACATGCATTTCCGTCGTAATTAGTTAAAAAATAATATGTTCTTATTAAAAAATAGAATATAGTCATGCAAAAAGTCATTTTTAAGCGTTTGTTCAATTGCTGTACTATAAGCGGTATTATGCATTTTTCGCCCCCAAAATTAAATTTTTTGAAGAGCTTTAAAAATAAGGTGGCAGATAATTGAAATCATTTTGAACATAGGTGTGTAAAAGGTTATCACCACAGTGACGTCATAATGTAGAAATGACGTCATGAAAGTTGTTTATTATAATATGGGCGTTTTCCGATGGTTTTTCGACTGGGCAACATCGAGCGCAGGCTTCCTCAAGTACCATTTTTAGCATGATGTGTATGATTATAGGAAGAAAAACATACGTTAAAATTGAACTTGAGCAGACAAAAGCAAAATATAAAGAAAAAATGGCAGTATTTGCACTTTAGGTGACGTCATAGATAAACAAATGAGTAATAATGTCTAAAAGGAAAATAAAAGTGATAGGCATCCTCTGTACTCTAATTTATGAAGATTTTATTTGTTTACGATACTATTTAAAAATTGTTTAAAATTGGGGGCAGATATTAAACCATACTAAATATAGTCCTTTAGTATTTTTTGCGCTAATAAGATTTTTTATAAGAATGATAAATGACTATAATGATGCATAGTCAATAAGACTCAATATAAGTGTACTTTCTAAGACTCCTTTAAAAGAAAACTGTCCCAACTTGAATATGACTCAGTTATACTTTCACGTGATTTTAAACGGAAGTAGTTCATTATCCATTCTCGAGCGTAATTATTGGAAAGGGACAATTGTAAATTTTGAAATAGTATTAGATTCACTCGCAGTGAAGTGACAATCGAAATAAATAAAAGTGAAAAATATAAAAGGTAAAACAAAACCTCCGTCATAGAACTGTTCTACTGACTGTAATGTTTAAGTTTGGAAAAATACACAAGAGATATTGAAACGGAAATTGTTTAATTAAGTAAGAGGCTTTTTTTTCTATTTTACATCTCCTTCCAATGATGAATAGTTTCCTATATTTTGACAACTGTGTACCAAGAAGGAAGTGTATCCCTTAAAATCAGTTTCATAATAAAGCTTCCTTGTCTCTCCTTTAATCGGTGTTATGTGTTTAAAAGTCATGGACGTAACATAATAGCATTTTAAAGAGATATGGTCACGATTTGGGTAAAAAATCATGTTTCCAATTTTAATGTTTACAATGCTTCAGTAACGAGTTATGCATTTTTAATTATAATATGCAACCAAAATTTGAGTGACATTTGTTGAGTTATAAGCGAGTTACATAGCTTACAATTCTTTGCTATGTAATGAACAAAGCTTTTGTTTACATTTTGAATGTTGAAGTAAAACATTCCAATTTTAGTCCTCAAATGAATGCGTTCAAACATTAGGAACTGTTTATTTATGCTGAAAGTGAATAAAAAGATAGACAATTCAGTCTGAAAAGGATATTTTATTGGTACTAGACTTTGACCTGTGCGTGCACGGGTTAACATTGCATATGATATCGGACATTTACGAAATAGATACATCGACACACCGTATTGTTGACATCTACATAACCAAGCTTTATGCCTACAATATTGCTATTAATTTCACCACACTCTGCTTAGTTAGAATAATTTAACTGTGTGTCGGGACAGGCCTCCTATTAAACCCGTAATGTAGCAAGAAATTGCAAAATCGCTCCGAAACGGTTTTGGAGAAAATTAATAAAGCTGCATTGAAAATAACAGTCAAATTATTCATAACAAACCATTTTGAGGCTGTAAATATCTTTCATTTTAATTCATATTAATGAAGAAATCAACATTTTTGCTCCAACGTGTTTTACTCGCTTCGAATTTACACACCATGTCGACATTCGGAACACTCGGGACTTTTCATATTAAATGCACTGAGTTACTAATAGAGTTATCTCCCGTATTTCCTTTGATGAACAGAATATAAATGATAAATTTTTAATGAAAATTTACACGTATTGGTTATATCGTTTCTGAGTTTATGCATGCAAATGTGATTTTGTGGAAACATAAACTAAAGAACCTTTATTTAGAACTGATTTTACAAGAATGTAATGCGCAAGATTGTAAAATCAAAAAAAAAAATCCAGATCGATGATTTCCGGATTTTTTTAGCGGAATTTTCGTTGATTATTAATTAGCGAAGCTTGAAAAATAGTTGGTAATCTTCAAGTACCAACGATGTTTAGAATATATAAAACAAAAGTAACAAAAGTCAGCACTCTTCCGATTCTCGGTATTAAAGCCCAAAAATTCGAGTCTATTATTTTAATATAGTATTATAGATATTGAACATATGGAAACAAAAACAGAAAACGAGCACTGTTTTTATTACAACGATTTGTGAGCTCTGTATCTTGCATATAATTCTACGACTGACGCTCTAATTTTTTTACCACTAGAAATGCATCCCTCAAACATTTTAAATAATTTATAAACACAGAAAAATAGAATTTGGCCAAAATCGTGACCATGTCAGCATGCCCCTTTAAGCACTGGGTTCTATCATTGCCAAATACACTGTCATGCTTACCTAAACACTTTGCTCTAACTGGGTCCTTAGCTTGACCGAGTAAAGGATTTGTTCGGAGCCGTTAATGACTTGTCATCTCTCATACGTGTACCATCAGAAAATTGCAAGTTAACTTTTTTCTGCTAAAATTCATTATTATATTTTTTGTAAGCAAACAAAAATTTCTTACAAACCTTTTACAGATCTAGAGGTGTCTTTTTTTTATAATCACGTGTATATAAGCATTTCTTTGCCAACGGTTTATGTTTAAAGAGTCTCTTATTAATGATGTCAAAGTTGTTTAGATACATGTAAAAACTATTTTGAAATGCAATAATTACAAATGATATAATTGGAAAAATTCAAACGTGTACATGTACATAAGTATGCTGATAAATTATTATCAAGAAGCCCTGTGGTCTTAAACGGCATCTAACTATGTGGCAAATAATTTAGTGAATTGTAGATTGACAACTTTTACGATTAGCAAGTTATCCTTAAGTCAGTGCTTACTATTGATATATGTACCCCCACTCTGAATATACTTAATCGACCTTTACAATGTAACTAGAAGTTGACATCGAATTCATCCATAAATGAATACCACTACATGGCACGCCTAAACAAAAGTGTTTGAAAATTTCAACTACATGGCACCCCTTAGGGCTGTGCGGTGCACCGCGCTTCATTCCTGTCGATTCGGTGCACCAA
The DNA here is from genome assembly GCF_963853765.1 of Magallana gigas. Classification (NCBI taxonomy): domain Eukaryota; kingdom Metazoa; phylum Mollusca; class Bivalvia; order Ostreida; family Ostreidae; genus Magallana; species Magallana gigas. Next base: position 32,735,437 of record NC_088857.1, on the reverse strand, counting down.
TTTGGAATTCCAAATTTCAGTTCGGTTCAAAATTTACATAACATGTAAAAACAAAAATGGCCGCTAGTAGACGTTCAGAGGTGTGGGAACATTTCAGTTCGTAGCCAAATTAATCCTCAAATAATCATAAAACAGTTTGTTTACAGTTATATGTACATGTATCTTCCAAAAAGAAAGATTCGCTGCATAACGGTTGTAATTGGGTCAAAGGATTGGACTAATACCTCCAAAATACACACTCTCTGCTTAGACCTAGTCAACTGATTTTGAAAGTTCTTGGGCAGATATGCACTGCTTATTTCTCACTTTGTTATGTTTTTAAAAGCAGATAAAGGCAGGGAACCGATCGAATCAAAACGGTTTTGAAAAACTCATCAGAAAAACATTTCGAACACGCGCTCCACGCTTTTCAACAAATACGGTCATGGTCAAGGAGTTACTTACTCGATTACATTTTATGCATGAACAGATGAGCATTTTAACACTAGGTGCTATTGGCAACGAATTAAAAACTGTTTTCAATATATTTTTTAAAACTTATAATTTGGAGTTTTAGAATATTAAGAGCTGGGCGTTAAGAATTATTATAGTCTTGGTACAGCAAGAAAAAAAACTTATATGATTAAAACAGAATGCGACAGTCCTAATTGTTTACTGTTAGTGCTTTTGGCCATTTGGGCTCTTCGGACAGTATAACTAAATTTATATAATTATATGGAAGAAGAAAAATACATGTTCCTCTATGAATTTCACCGTAGTAACAATGTTTATCATACTATTAGGTATTTTGTTAGTTACCTTCATTTAGCAAAAAACACTCTTTTTTCTTTACTCATAGAAATCTTCTAGTGATAAAACCTGTATTTTTGTGTAAAGGCTTTACAAACAACAAATAGTTGTATAAGCATGGAATATTTTGAAAAGAAAAACACTAACAAGCAACTCCACATTATTCCGATATTTTGAGCTAATATTAACAATGTCTTTACAATTCATCCGTCATTCCCAATAACTGTAATGTCAATTTAATCGAAGTGTAATAAAAATTATCAGTGATAACGTCAACCAAGTAGGGACTATGTTACGTGTTTATCTAATATCATGATATTTTGTTTCAGGGCATATTGTACAGATTCATGGATATCGAGAGATGAGTTTTCCGGGACAAATAAACTCCATCTATGTAGACAAAAGGAGGGACATCAAGACATATGATAGCAAAGTAGGTGAAGTAAGCGATATTTTGGCGAATGAGAATAATGGCTTGATCCTCGTTGACAAGGCTGATTCTATAGAAAAAACAAAAATAGTTCGATATCGTGAAACATTCAAAGGGATTCCAGTATATGATGCTTTCATTACAACAGAAATAGATTCAAACACAGGTTCCTGGACTGGTCAGATTTCTGGTGAATGGTACGAAGATTTAGAGCGAGATATTACGTCAGTTGTTCCTCTACTGAGTAAACACCAGGCATTGGCATTAGCTCTGTCCAACGAAAAGATACAGGATGGTTCCAACGTTATAGATAGTTCGATTTCACTTGTTATTGTTCCATGGAATGGCACAGGGATTCTCTGCTATGATATAACGTTACTCATAATTACCCCCAAAGATATGCGCAGACCTGGAATATTTATCAATGCAAATTCCGGTTTGATTTTCCGAAGAGTACAAAGGTTACGCCAAAGTTCTCTCATTAATGCAATTGGAGGAAATTTAAAAACGGAAAAAATTATCTATGGAAAAAACTATCCACCTTTAAATGTAGAAAGTAATTTTAATGGAACAGTGTGCTCTCTAAAATCCAAACTAGTTCGTGTATACGATTTAAAATCGGCACTGATGCCCAATAGATCGAAACCATTTAGATTTCTTTGCAACCAAAGCATTCAAGACGAAGTGAACGGTGGCTATTCTCCTATGTCTGACGCATTTTATATGTCACAGAGGGTTTTCGAAATGTTTGATCAGTGGGCACATGTTTCAGTAATAAGAAATCCTCCGATTGATATATGGGTACATTATGGGAAGAGACAGTTTAACGCGATGTATAATGGGAAAGCTTTAGTTTTCGGTGATGGTGATGAGAAAAACTTTCCATTGGTAACATATGATATAGTTGCTCACGAGTTTGCCCACGTATTTACAGAATCCTATTCCAATTTAGAATATGAGAATCAGTCAGGGGCAATAAATGAGGCATTCTCCGACCTGGTTGGAGAGACATTTGAATTTTATATGACTGGCATAAACGATTTTCATATAGGAGCCAAAACTGACAAAATCAATGAGGAAGGAATCCGCGACATTTGTAACCAACAAACAGATGGGTTATCTATCGTTCATGTACAGGACTATTACGACGGAATGGAAGTTCATTTATCAAGTGGTATTTTCAATAAAGTATCTTGTATTTTAATGAAAAATCCGAATATCGGACTGAAAGTAACTTTTCAAATTTATACCCATGCCAATAGATTTTACTGGGGTCCAGTATCCAACTTCTCTGACGCAGTTTGTGGGATTCTTAAAGCTGCCTATGATCTTGGTCATGATACAAATGTCATTAGAGAAGCATTTTCGGTTGTTGGTTTGAATGGTTGCAATTTAGATATGTATATCAGAAAATTGTATGGGAAGACACATATTCAAAATTTAATGGCCACGAAGAACGAGAAAATAATGTTAGCATTTGATGGACAGTTTACAATTAAGAATAAATTTATTCGTGTTTTTACTGAAGGAGGAGCTGGGGATGTTGATCTGTATTTGAATTACAATCTCATATTGAAAAGAAACAAGGCAAAATATGTTTCAGTCAGCGACGGAAACTTAGAGGTCTTGCAGATTCCAGCCAAAAAATGCAGAAAGAAATTGTGCTACATCCATCTCTTACCTAAAGAGAAAGGCTTTAGTGGCGTTTCATTATGGATTGATGTTTTGTAAATAGCTGAAATAAACACTCATTGTATGAAAAATTAAAAAAAAAACCATGTTTTTATGCCTGTCTGGTTCTGAATAAAAATAACCTAATAATGGTGTATTTATCAAACTACAATGGATAATAATTTCAGTAAATATGACTCATTAGATGTCTTAAAACTGTATGATGACCCTCAATTTAACTGTAAACAGCATGTTATGTTTAAAACTCCAGAAGTTGTCGTAAGTTTGCAGAAACAGTTTTTAAAAAAGTGTACAATTTTATTTATTTTTTTAATAAAGTATTGTACATAAACAATCCTCTAACTTCATTTGCCATGGTACAAATATGTTAAACAGTATCATTTTTATTACATATACAGAGTATATAAAGGTGTTTTTTTTTCTCATTTAAATGAAGAATGTGTATCAAAAGCAGCAACTGCGAATAAAATCCGTGGCTTTGAAAGAAAATAAAGGTTTGAAACTTTCACTTTATTTTCCTTAATTCCAAGACAAAAAACAATCCTGCTGTAGCAGCGGCCAACATTCCAAAAATAGTAAATCCATATGCAAAGTGCAGGGTGTAAGCTTTGCCAAAGAACAGCTCATTTCTTCTGGCAGCAAACACGATTACGGCAAAGAAAACGCTTACAGCTAAAATGTAAAAATTATATTTATATGTAATATAATCATTACATTTCCTTTTCTTTCAAAAAATGTTTTTTGCATACCTTCATATACTAAAACTACGAAACAATATTTTATGCTGCTTGGTCCAAATTTTATGTACGCTTTTAAGCGATGGTTTTTCCAAGTGTGCATATTGTAAAATTATAAAAGAACTTTTACATACAAGGGAAACAAACGTTATCCCGCGCCTTCGTAAGACTCGCCCCCTGATTTCGAGGCAGCTTTGATTGTATTTCAACTTTTCGTTCGCAAAAAATGAAGGAGATAAGATTTCAAAAATGTGTTGGCAAATCAATTTACAAAACCTCTGTGTACAAGTTTCCAATAACCTTTCAGAAATTTGCTTTGTTTACAATCAAATCATGATATAAATAAACAAATCAGTCGATAGGATTCTCCCTCTAAGCATTTGGTTTGGGTTTTATATTTTGTGTTCCCATATTGAATTTTTAAATTTGAAAGGAGACTGATTTCGCTTGTGTTAATAGGTGGAAGTCCTTTACTTTCAAAGATAATTGGTTTGTATGGAATAAATGTTGATAAGTTGTTGCCAAAAAATCGGATTTCAAATAACTACAAATATATTATATATAATCATGTCACACTCATTTGCGTAAGTTATACTTGTGCATATTATTACACCCTATAATATACATAATTTATCTTAACTAGTATATCAAATGTCAGTGTAAGGTTAAATAAACAACTGAAACGACATACCTCCTAAAAAGACTGCGCCAGTAGCCACAAACAAGAACAATTTCTTGTTTTTAAACAAAAACAGTTTGGCACCAGCACAAATGACAGCAAGGATGAAAAAGATAACTGCAAGGACGGTAAGAGCTTGCACGGCCATAAACCAGCCTGAAAAGCAAAGGTTACACATATCTTTAACTTCCTATATACATGCATAGTAAACAATTACTGGAATTTTGAAATGCTTGCCTTTTGTATTGAGGTTTTTTTTCTTGTATAACTTTCTTTTTTACCTGGTAGACCTGGCCCGGCTACTTGTATATCAAGACACTCGCTTTCTCCGTCCATGCCACAGACCTGCCAAAGACCAACAGTAACGCTGTAAGGACCATCGTTTGAACTCATCCAGAAAGGAAAAAGAAAACCTATCATTTGGAATGCGAGAGCGATAAATGAAATAGTTAAACCGATTAGCAAAAGATTCTTGTTTTGAAGAGTTTTGACTTTATCACGGAGCCAGGACAACATCATATATCTGTAAAAATGAAAGAAAAAAAAGATATTAGATAGTACGTATCAATTAAAAACGGAAGCATATAACCATTCATAAATGTACAGTAACAATTGTAAAATATGAGTGCAGAGGTGCATATTATGTATCTTGCCCTCATAAACATATCAAAAACTGGAGAATTTTACAGATGAGTTATAGTTAAAAAGTTAATAATTATTTTTTCTTGATGACATATTTTTAAATTTTAAATCGTGTACATTGTACTCCTAAGGTGATCTAAATTTATTTATAAATGGCTTACTTTGGAAGCTATATATGGAATTTTTTAATGCCATAGCTTTACTATAAGAATTGCTTAACCTGTTTCATACTTCGTCTATATTATACATGTAATTTTGCCTATAAAGTTCAAACCCGTTTAATTTGGTTACATCCACGTTTAAATATCTCAAATGTATTTTTTCAAGAAAAATAAATAAGAAAAATAAAATACAGTAATTCTTGCTCCGGATTTTTTTCACTTCAAAATGGCATGAATATTTTTTCTATAATTTACACGTCAAAATTTTGTCTCTTGTTTTGGTTTAAATTAGAAATTAATTTTGTGATAAATTAAAAACATATTTTATGCCATTTTTTTATTACCTTATGTAAATCGATCTCGATTTTAATATCTTAATAGCTAATAGTATGTTTATCAGATTATGATCATAACATCTTTGTCCTGTACATGATTTGATATTCAAAAACTTTTTATTTAGATCAGATATTGCGTTTTCTTTTCAAAAATGCAAAGATTATCATATTATTTATTCTAATGTGTTTTCTTAGAGAGTGAATTTTTTTATTCAATATTTAATCTCATCTAGAAATCTTGCACTTATATGTATAGACCAGCCTGGCATTACCCGAACAACAGCAATCGATGAGCATAATCACTATTTGTATCGGAAATCTTCCAATCCGATTTAAAAACAAAAGGCTTTTTTCTTTCACAACTTCCTTTACTATATTTTAGGGGGAAAATCATTTCATTTTAAAGTTTCGTACATGTGTACTTACGTTGAAATAATTTAATTCCAAATATATAGCCATCTTTTCTCTTTCGTGTAGAGATTATCTTATCAGGAATGTAGATAAAAGAGCATAGATTAGGCGTCTTTATTTGTGTCTCTACCCTTTGAAATTAGTTTAAACAATATTTTATTTCAAAATGAAATATGAGCGGAGAGCAGGCCTGGCCTATTTTTGTCCTCTCCTTTGAAATTAACCTATATTCCCTAATTCGTACGATCTGATCTGTCAAATTAAAAATAAGAATAGCATTTCAAATGGGTCAGAAACATTAACGAACCAGTCATTAAATAAATAGCATGTGGGAGCTCGATGACATTGCAATCCATTTAAATTATATATATATATTTTTGTAGAATTACACTTTAGTATAAAAAGGATGTTCACTTTTGTTGTGAATATAAGTAAAGTCGTAAAAAACAGAAAGTTTGATTGTTACCAAAATAATTCCACTTTATGACATGCCTTAACAAAGAATATATTAGAACTTCAAGCATCTGTGATTAATTGTTGCTAAAAAATGCGTAAGAAATTTGTTACGGACGTCCAGGCACAGAAGGGTAAAACAGAATACCCCTCTTACCTTCGAAGCGGGGGTATTAAAAATAAAGACAAAGGACTATATATAATTGGGGGCCTAAAATGGCCCCAAAATTGAACATCATTTTACTGTAATTCATTGTTTTCTTTGTTCAGATACATATGTGATCTTTTTACATAATATTCATTTTAATTCAAGTGCCCACAATTTTGAAGTATGACACCGTAAAGGCAACCTTTTACCGCCATTTATGCATATTTAGCATAAAACGGCCCGTTTTCAAGCAGATTTTCTTTCAGAAAACATAGAGCGCGCGCATGCTTGAACAAACAAACTATTTTAACTCGATGCTGTCATTAGACAGTAATACTCGTACCAAGTGTTTGCCCCTAAATAACACTGTTTTGTACCAGTTTAATAAAAAAGGACGGCCACATGCAAGTTCCGGTAATACATTTAAAAATTATAATTTGCATAACTGACGGATGAGATCCCTTCCCATATGATAATACACATGAGCAGCACTTTATGTGCAATTTGGGGTTGAACTGTTTGCATGTGAATTTTAAGTTAATCAATAATCTTAATATTTCACGTCATAGAAAGTATAATGGTCTATATGATTATTACAAACAAAATTAAATTATGCCCCCTCTCCGCGGCGGTTGGCGGCTTTAGATTTGCTTCTGTGTGCCTACATGTACATAATCGTGTGCACGGATTTATTAAAAAGGGTGGGAGTGAGGGGTCAAGTGCTCAAGTGGAAGATCCCAAGTGCTCTTCCTGAAATTATCAAATGTCATAAAAACCATTGAGATTCCCACCTTAATCCAAAAATATTATTCCTCTTTTTGTCAGGGTGCATCAGATCATTATGGTATGTAAGTCATGACACTAAGTGGTCATCCTGACCCCCTTAGAATCAGAAATTGTCAATTATCTTTAAATTTTTGTTGTTTAATGATCCTTTCTCTATTAAAACTTTATTATTAAGTCTCCATAATGAAATTTAGAGACTTATTGTTTTTGTACGGTTCTTATTACATGCATCCTTCTTCTTCTTCTTCTTAATCCCTCTCTGAACTTGTTTCTCAGAGATGGCTGAACAGAATTGTACAAAACTCTAGGATACAATAGGCCTGCATATCTAGTTGTGCACCCAGGTTTGATTTTTAACCGGGTTTTCCAACGGAAAAATCCGGTTATTAAAATGGTGAAAATGGCGGGCGGGCGGGTGCCAAAAGGGTACCCTCATTGTACGGATAACTCCTCCTCAAGTTTTCAAGATAAGAAGTTGTTCTTTTGCAGAACAATTGTACATATATCAGAGGTGTGCATATTGCTAGGATTTTGATTTCCGATAATTAATCTAAAAAATACCAGCTTTTGAACTTAGTCATTTTTTGGCAAAATATTGCATATAGGGTACCCTCATTGTACGGATAACTCCTCCTACAGTTCTCAAGATAGGAAGTTGTTCTTTTACAAACCAATTGTACATATATTAGAGGTGTGCATATTGCTAGGATTTTGATTTCCGATAATTTATCTAAAAAATACCAGCTTTTGAACTTAGTCATTTTTTGGCAAAATATTGCATATAGGGTACCCTCATTGTACGGATAACTCCTCCTACAGTTCTCAAGATATGAAGTTGTTCTTTTGCAGATCAATTGTACATACATCAGAGGTGTGCATATTGCTAGGATTTAGATTTCTGATCATTTATCAAAAAAATACCAGCTTTTGAACTTAGTCATTTTTTGGCAAAATTTTGCATATAGGGTACCCTCATTGTACGGATAACTCCTCCTCAAGTTCTCAAGATAGGAAGTTGTTCTTTTACAAACCAATTGTACATATATTAGAGGTGTGCATATTGCTAGGATTTTGATTTCCGATAATTAATCTAAAAAATACCAGCTTTTGAACTTAGTCATTTTTTGGCAAAATATTGCATATAGGGTACCCTCATTGTACGGATAACTCCTCATACAGTTCTCAAGATAGGAAGTTGTTCTTTTGCAGATCAATTGTACATATATCAGAGGTGTGCATATTGCTAGGATTTAGTATTCTGATTATTTATCAAAAAAATACCAGCTTTTGAACTTAGTCATTTTTTGGCAAAATTTTGCATATAGGGTACCCTCATTGTACGGATAACTCCTCATACAGTTCTCAAGATAGGAAGTTGTTCTTTTGCAGATCAATTGTACATATATCAGAGGTGTGCATATTGCTAGGATTTTGATTTCCGATAATTAATCTAAAAAATACCAGCTTTTGAACTTAGTCATTTTTTGGAAAAATTTTGCATATAGGGTACCCTCATTGTACGGATAACTCCTCCTACAGTTCTCCAGATAGGAAGTTGGTCTTTTGCAGATCAATTGTACATATATCAGAGGTGTGCATATTGCTAGGATTTTGATTTCTGATTATTTATGAAAAAAATACTAGCTTTTGAACTTAGTCAGTTTTTGGCAAAATGTTGCATATAGGGTACTCCATTTCACTGGATACGGGTTGACATGGATTATGGATACAGTTCATATAAAAGAAAACCCGGTTTGCTGTCACATTGACAGCTTTTCACTTGTACTCATTTGGGGTTAGACAACCGCTTTTCGGGGGGGGGGGGGGGGTTCAAAAGGGTTTGGGGTCTAAAATTGAACCTAATGGGAAGAATCGCAGACTATATTGTAAATGATAACTTGGACAAAGATAATAATATAGGGTTTTCAGATTCATATATTGACTGTCACTGGCAATTTATATGGTTTATTAGATCTGACCCCTGGGGTAATCCCCACCCCCCAGGAATTGGAAATTGCCATACATCTCAGAAACTGTCATAATCATGACTCCTAAACCATATATATTCTTGTTCCTTATATCAAGAGGCAGCAAATGTTATGTAGCCCTTTGGGTGGTCCTGACCTCCCAGCAAGTCCCTTAACAGCAAGTCCCTTAATATCTTCAACACAGTTGAGATCCCCAATCTTAAACCATATATATTCTTGTTCCTTGTGTCAAGGGGCATCAAACGGTATGTAGGTCATGGGCCCAGGGTCGGTCGTGACCTCCCCTCGAACAGGAAGTGCACGAATATCTCGAAAATGGTTGAGATCCCCACCCTTAACCATTATTATTTATTTTTGATCCTTAAAAAGCATCAAAAAGTATGAGGTAATGGGCCTCAGGCTTAAATTTATTTTTTCAAAACTGTAATGCATATCTATAGAACAGTCCCTATCATATCCCAAGATATGATGTGTCTATCCATTAAATCATATGAGGAGTTCTGGGATCAATGTTTATTTTGGAGTGATAAACGTCAATGTTCAGCTACTATTTGACTCCCTGGATGAAATTTAATTTTTAAAACCAAATTGCACATCTTTAAGACAGCCCCAAGTATATCCCAAGAGATGATCTAGCTACTCCAAAAATTGTAAGAGTAGTTCTAAGAACCATACTTTTTTTTTCTTCAAAAAAAAACGTCATTTTTGGTTGCCCACTGATCCCCTTAATAAAAAAAATCTGAAAACCTTATCACACTTCAATATGACACCCCAATCATATTCTAGAAGATCATTTGGCTACTGCCAAAAAAATACGTTTTTGAAACCAGTTTTTTTTTAAGATAAAAAAAAGTCATTTTTCACCATTAAATGACCCCCAGCACAAAATTGAAAATTCCGAAACCTTATTGGTCATCTTTAGGATACCCTAAAACATATTCCAAGAGATGATTTGTCTACTGTTGAAAATGTAGGAGGAGTTTGAGGAAGGTTTTTTGTTAAAAAACATAATTTTGTACCAATTATTTGACCCCCAGGACTACAAGAGAATTTTTGAAACCTTTTAACAAAACAACACGATACCCCAAATCAAACTCAAAGAGTTCAGTTTGCTGGTTTATAAGATGTAAGAGTAGTTTGAGAAAGTAAACCGTGACAGACGGACGGACGGAACAGAGTAACAGCAATATACCCGCACTTTCTTTAGAAAGTGCGGGTTTAATTAGAGATTTATTTACCCAAGACTATTAAGTGTCCAAAAAAATTTTCTTGTTCAAGCATGCGCTCTTTATTTCCCATCCGTAAAAAGATAAGAAAAATGAACATTTTTGACTAATTTCGATTGAATTATAGAAATAGCGTCACTTCTGACGTCATATACTCCCAGTGAGTGCAAATAAATCAAATAAATATGTGAATAATATATTTTATATCAACTCTTCTAAAAATAACATGACATTTCATTGTACCCGAAACACTTTGGAAAATGGCGCATTATGGGGGCCAAATTTAACTAATATAATAAATTGTTCTTTGGAAAACTTAATTTTCCCCCAAAACAGGAATTTTAGATTAAATTTGACTACATAATATTGAACTGCATGTACATTGTACCAATCTAGTATTTGAATAGTACGATTAATAATGTAGTGCCCTTCACTATCAAATTAACTTACCAAAACATTCAACATCATATTATTAAGTAATACGTGAAGATTATAACTTACTATTAACTGTTAAATATTGTCTCCTATTGAATCACAGTCAAGATTGGGTTTTGAGAATCAATTAAGCACAATTTTCGACTCGCGTGTTTTGGTCTTTATTCAATCTGACAAACGAAGTGTTTAAGAGTTAAAAATTCGAACAATAAATTTGCATATCATTGTCTCGAGAAATATTCTTCACTGTCTAGAGGCATATACGTGTATATATTTTCCATAGATATTTGACCGCAGTATTTATCCCAACAATCAAATCACCGCGGACTAGATCTTATCAACAAATATTTAATATCGAGGTTTACGTTTGAAGTTGGACACGCAGTCCTTAATTCTATTTAATACCCCTTAAGTTTGACTGCTTTTAACACCATTGAATAGAAGAAGTAACAAGATTCATACCCTTGTTGTCCGTTCACTAGAGTAATCCCTGCTGTCCAATGTAATATCGATATCGTGTAAGATCAAGATAAAACATACTGGCTTTATCCATTTAGAATGTAGATGGTTTTCCGGTATTGGAAGCTTGATCTAACCCTTGCTCTGCTGTATTGTTTTTTTTTGTGTTGAACATGTCTCTGCTGATTTTTTATACCCCCGCTCCGAAGGAGAGGGGGTATACTGTTTTACCCTTGTGTGTCTGTCTGTCCGTCTGTCCGTCCGTAACAAAAATTTCTGTCGCATTTATCTCAGCAACTATTTATCACAGATGCTTGAAATTTTTACACAGTGTTTGTTAAGGCATGCCATATCGTGGGATATATTTTTGTACCAATCGGACGTCAACTTCCTGTTAAATGACAACTTTGCTTATTTTTTAATTAAAATTTTCAAACAAATTTTCGTCAAAGATTTCTCAGCAACTATCTATCGCAGATGCTTGAAATTTTTACACAGTGTTTGCTAAGGCATGCCATATCGTGGGATATATTTTTGTACCAATCGGACGTCAACTTCCTGTTAAATGACGACTTTGCTTATTTTTTAACTAAAATTTTCAAACCAATTTTCGTCAAAGATTTCTCAGCAACTATCTATCGCAGATGCTTGTAATTTTTACACAATATTTGTATGGGCATGCCATATCGTGGGATATATTTTTGTACCAATCAGACGTCAACTTCCTGTTAAATGACGACTTTGTTTATTTTTAGCAAAAATTTTCAAACAAATTTTTGTCAAAGAATTCTCAGCAACTGTTTATCGCAGATGCTTGAAATTTTTACACAGTGTTTGTTAAGGCATGCCATATCGTGGGATGTATTTTTGTACCAATTGGACGTCAACTTCCTGTTAAATGAGTACTTTGTTTATTTTAGCCAAAATTTTCAAACAAATTTCCGTCAAAGATTTCTCAGCAGCTATTTATCGCAGATGCTTGAAATTTTAACACACTATTTGTTTTGGCATGCCATATTGTGGGATATATTTTTGTACCAATCAGATGTCAACTTCCTGTTAAATGACGACTTTGTTTATTTTTAGCAAAAATTTTCAAACAAATTTTTGTCAAAGAATTCTCAGCAACTGTTTATCGCAGATGCTTGAAATTTTTACACAGTGTTTGTTAAGGCATGCCATATCGTGGGATGTATTTTTGTACCAATTGGACGTCAACTTCCTGTTAAATGAGTACTTTGTTTATTTTAGCCAAAATTTTCAAACAAATTTTTGTCAAAGATTTCTCAGCAGCTATTTATCGCAGATGCTTGAAATTTTAACACACTATTTGTTTTGGCATGCCATATTGTGGGATATATTTCTGTACCAATCGGATGCCAGCTTTCTGTTAAAGGTCAACTTTGCTTATTTTGCATATTCACATCAGAGCGGGGGTATCACTAGTGAGCATTGGCTCACAGATATCTTGTTTTTTTTAAAGAAATGGCATAATATAGACATTTTTTCTTTAAACGTAAATAAAATGACCAATTTTTAAGAAAAATGATAAAATTTCCCAGTTGACAGATATAATGTAGTTTGAAAATCTAAGGTAGTTTGGCAAAATTTTAAGTGATATTGTGTTACCATGGCAACCATTGTTTAATGGTCATTATTTTAGAAAAATCAGAATTATTTGAAAGCTTTAAGAAACATGGTATATACGGGTTTTGGAAATACTCCAGGCTATAAAAATTAGTATATTGGAGTATTTGGAGATATTAATTATTTTTCTAGGATCATGAAATGGTCAAACTCATTCCATAATGTGTAAAATACATTGAATTGCACAGTGATATTCATAAATAAGATTAAAAAGACATCGTCAAAAAACTTTAAAACTGAAAAAATAAAACAATCTATCAAAGGCTTAGAACTGTCCTAGAGAAATTCTTAAACTTTATCAGACTCATGTCTCAGGACATAAGATATGTACAAAAAAATAATGTGACCTTAAGTTTGACCTATTGACCTTGGGTCAAGGACGTTACAAACCCTGAGGCCATATGCAACATAAGTAAGAATATTTTTTTTGGACCTATGTAAAGAGAAACCTTAGTGCTCCTTTATTGAGCGTCCAATTTATTTGCTTTTCAATTGTAATATTTACATTTGCAAATGTGCTTCCTTATATAAAACTAAAGAAAAGCGAAAACGTTTCAGTATGAACGTTTTCGTGAAGTCACAATGATAACGCTTATCGCTTGCAATATTGTAAACATAAAAACACCGTAGTATTAATGATTCTGAACGGTTTGCCATTCTCAAACGTATATATAAGTGATAAACAGTAATGTTAAAAAGTTCACAGGGATATAAACTTGGTTGATACGTGATCAAATCTTCTGATACACTCTTCGGGCTTCACAGGATTTGATCACGTGACCAACTAAGTTCATATCCCAGTGAACTTTTTAAATTCCTGTTTATTTCTTAAATGTACCAGATCCATAACTACAGCGAAATAGTCCTGTATAGTAATACTATTCTTACCCATTGTTGGTTAAAAGCTTCAATTTGAAAACTTTACCCAAGTTGAAAATCTAATAAATACCACCATCCTGAATCGTGCTTGCAAAAAACAAGAAGCTCATTACTTCACTTTGTACACTATTAATTATTGTTGCATTTGCATTTCTCTCTTCTTCTGAAGTATATTTATCAGAATTTATTGGGATAGTAATTAGGGAAATGTGTGACAGTTTTAGGAATTAAGTTTATTTTGATAACACCCAAATAATTGAGTGAAGAAGACCTAAGTCGTTATCCACATTAATACGTATAAATGTATCTAAACAAAATAACTAGTTCAGTGGATAAACTCAGCAAGTACAGTACTACAGATTTTTCTAATAGCTTACAGCTATTAAATAAATTTCAGATTATGAATTGTCAAATAATAATTACACAATGGATTGTTAGCATTGTTTCACTCATTTATATTATATTTACATTCTACTGTGTTTTTCCATTAAATTCCGTGATGTTTAAATGCCTCTAAATGCAACACCTATTCACTGCGTATGAATTTACGAGTAATTTACATAAGTAGTTCTCAAACAGTGATTCCTATGTTATCTGTCAAAAATGCATTGCATGAATGTTGTCAAAACACCATGTTTTATAATTATTCAGTAAAAAAGTTGACTTTATTGTTAAAAACAACATTTCAAGAGTTATTTATCATGGATTATATTTTCATGCTCGTCGATCACATCCCAACAGTCTATGTGAAAACCAGTTTGAACCGGTTTTGCGAAATAGCTGTTCTTGCTGTTACTTAATCACTCCCTCCGTGATCTGCACTTTATATCGATTTATTTAAGTAAACAATTGATTTCTTCAGTAAGGGAATGTAAAGATTTATTTTTGACGTCGTCGTGTCAATAACTGCCGTCAGGTGAGCAAACAAATTATCATTACGCGCTAACGCGCGTTATTCAATTTGTCTGCTCACCTGACGGCAGTTATTGACACGACGACGTCAAAAATAAATCATTCAATGCTATAGCAAACTGAAACACATTGTACCTGATGAAATGAACATAAGTCTGTATTCAATATTTCATCAGTATTTCTCTATCAATTCCAATTTTTAAGATCGACTTTATCCTCAACACAACCATACATCAGCTCAAGAGGAAGAAACTTATCTTCAATATCATCATGTGAATAAGTCAATTTGAACAAAGGACTATATATGATAAGGGCCTAAAATGGCCCCCTTAAATGAACATCATCATTTTACTATCATTCTTTGTTTTCTTGGTACAGATATATATGTGATGTGTTTACAAAATATACATTTTGGTTCAAGTGCCCACAATTTAGAAATACGACATTGTAAAGACAACCTTTTCCCGCCATTTTTGCATTTTTAGCGTAAAACAGCTTGTTTTCAAGCAGTTTTTCCTTCCGAAAACATAGAGCGCATTCTTGAACAAATAAAATATTTTAATCAGAGATGTATCTAGCCATGACTAATAAGTGACAAAAAAATTTTCCTTGTTCAAGCATGCGCTCTATATTTCCCATTCGTAAATAGATAAGAAAAATGTCAATTTTTTGGCTGATTTTGATTGAATTATAGAAATGGCGTCACTTCTGACGTCATATACTGCCAGTGAGTGCAAATAAATCAAATAAATAGATGAAAAATATATTTTATATCAACTCTTCTAAAAAATTATTTAACATTTTATTGTACCCGAAACACTTAAAAAATGGCGAATTATGGGGGCCAAATTTAACTCTTATCATATATACAAAAACTAGAGTCAACTTTTAAAATACAGATACTGGTACATAGTTTACATATACTAGGTATGTTAGTTTTGACATAATTTTATCAAATTTAATATTCAAACGGACACAATTTAAGAACAATTTACTTTTGACTTTAAGTTGTACAATTTAATCCTTTGTTTTCCTCCAAAATGATGCATATGTTTTAATAATGTTACATGTAAATTAAACCTTTTATTTTGGTTAGTTGAAACTAAAAGGAAGATATGAAGTAAAGTTTTTTTTTCTCAGAATGAATAATCAATGCATATGAAATCCATTTTGCACAGAGTAACAATTAATGCAATTTTTTTAATGAAGTTTTGTTTTTGCACACACAAAATTACCTAGAGAATAGATAACTACATTTCTTCTGTCATTAGCTTGGCAAATTTCAACATCATCAAAATTGCATCTCATATTGTTCAACATTTAAATCATTATCTTCCATGAAGTTAACTTTATTCGTTTGTAAGCTAAAATATGTTCTTGCTTTGTATGATAGATTTCAAAACATGGTGTGATACACAGAGGAACATTGCATTGTTTACATTTATAACTTGTCAAGTGACCACATCTGCTGGGGCGCTTCTCTCCACAGACCTCGTTGGTGGAAGCATTTCTCGCTCTGCTGGTCCACACACAATACATTGTCTGTGCATAGACTTCCCTCCCTCCTCCAGTCTATCCAGGAAGTGTCTACCAGTTAACCTCTCAAGGATCCTAGGAGCTGGCCGGCCAACACGTGCTGTTCTCACCAGAAGTCTGGATCAGCTGTTCAACCAGCTTCCTTCGAAAATTGCGCTGTAGCATTGGTGTTGCAGCTTTGCAGCATTCTTTGTATATGATATACGAATTGACGATTGACAGATTGATGATATGAAGGATAAGTTCCTTCCACCACTTTAAAGTTTTAAAGGGCACTTTGTTATTTTCAACCATTTGGTTGTGTCTATCTACAGCATCCATTTTCTGGTCATAAATATGGACCATGGAGGGTCTTATTTTTGCTAGATTCTGATGGAAATCATGAAGGCCTGTTTCAATATAGTGTGAAAACTCGGTTGTACTGAGGAAATATACAGTTTTTGCATCCTGATATTTCAGACAACTTAGGGGACCATAATGTGCACTTGCTGTGTCTCCTCTGTTGCTCAGAGATATCTTTTTAAGTTTCTCTGGAACGCCTTTTCTGTAAGGGCGCACTGTACCTGTGGCACCTGTACCTCAGACCCATAAGTCCATGAACAAATGTGGAGAACTATAATAATTATCACAGAAAAGTATGTGTCCTGTTTCGAAATAGTTTTGAAGAAGATCCTTTCAAGATCATATGTTGCACCATTTTTTGAGGGTTGAATTATCGACCTGCCAGTGTAAAGTTTAAATTTTAGACAAAATGCATTTTCAGCATCACAAAGCATGTAGGCTTTTAAGCCATACTTTATAGGCTTATCGGGACTGTAAACCCTGAATATTAAATTCCCTCGCCATGCTCTCATCAATTGCCAATGCTTGATGAGGTTTATACACTGTTCTGAATCTGGACAGCATTCTTTCATAGAAGGGACCACGAGGCACATAATACCTATTATCCTTTAGGTGAAAGAATGCTAGAATTAAAAGAAATCTATCTTTTGACATTACGCTGGGGAAGAAGGGGGTAGCAGTAACTGGGTTAATTGTCCATTACTCGGACACATCTATATGAGAAACAAGTCCCATTGCTATTATTAATGCTAAAACCTTTTTGATCTCCAAAGTCGTTGTGTCTTTCCATTTGTGGAAACGGGACTTTTCTTTAAGTGGCATGCTTTTAATAAACTGCTTTGCATATTTATTTGATTATGAAAATATTTCACAAGAAACAGTGTCTTTTAAAAACAGTTCAAAAATCTCTATAGGAGAGTCGGTATCTCTAACTTCACATTGTAAACCTGGCAATTCTTTATAGTTCAATGGATAAGGATGTCTATCACCTTCATTCCATAGTTGCTCGTCCAAAACATCATAATTTGTTTTATCTACATTTGTAAAATCTTCGTAATTGAAACCCTCAAAGTTTTTTTCCCCTTCACTACCGCTATCGGCGAATAATTCTTCAATGATATTTACTTGTTCGGCCATAACGTTTACTATATAACACTGTATGAGGTTTGTTTACATAAACGATTTTGATTTATTTCACAGGAAGCAAATAAAAAATCCACTAGAAATGGACTCTGTGTATAAAGAATAAACTAAAAAGTGTAATAGATTTAATACTTTAATTCATTAAAATGGAAATTTCAACAAGTTTAACAAGCATTCAAAACGACTTAAAAACAGCTGATTGCTTCGTCACAGCTAACTTCCGGTGCCGAGTACAAAAAAGGAATAAATTACATTATGTCATCTTACCGCGATTACAATAAACTTTCAATGCATAAAAATATTATTAGTTCATGTTAATATATTTACCTTTAAAATCTTTGCAATAATATCCACGAATATGTATTTAGAGACGAAACTCTAGCGAACTAAAACCACATGTTTGACATTGTCGCAGTCGCCATCATGACCTTTCTCTCACCAGAGGGCGTGCTACACAAGTTTCGCTTACACCTCTGTCAACGCCGAAAAAAGTAGTTCTGAAACACGTGATATTCTATCGTCACATGACTGTCGTACAAACCTAAACAAACATGGCGACCACGCTGGTGAAGGTTGCAAAGATCGATTTTTTGTTTTGTTTGTTTGGCTGCTAACGTGAAAACCTTTAAGCTGCCAACGCCGAAAAAAGCAGTTCTGAAACACGTGATATTCTATCGTCACACGACTGTCGTACAAACCCAAACAAACATGGCGACCACGCCGGTGAAGGTTGCCAAGATCGATTGTTTTGTTTGTTTGGCTGCTAACGTGAAAACCTTTAAGCTTAGAGGCAAGAAGAACGATAGAAAACTTTGAGAATAAGTTGATAAAATTCTTGGGAAGGGAAGCAATATCGCAGATGATTTATTTAAAAAGACCGATCATGGCGATGATGAGCCTGAAGTGTGCAGAAACTGTCATAGCAAAATAGTTAAATTTTTTAATTTACTGAGCAACTAAAGGCCTCAGCGCTGTCCTTCTTGTCTGGGGCAAGTGTTTGTAAAAAAAGGGGAATGCTTTCCCCCTCACCCCAAAATCTGTGAATATTTCGCCCGCTAACACATTGAGGTGAATCTCCAGGAAACAGTTGAAGTTACAAGTACTTCCTGATACCATGGATACTACATGTAACACAACGTCTTTTGATAGAGAATGTAACAGGTACACTGATCACCCCTATAATGCAAATATGATTAGGGACAGCAGAAAAGAAAGCACAAGAAGAAGAAACTTTAACCATTCTGGAGCAAATGCTTTCCAATGAAAATGAAAATAGTGATCAGAGCGTGATGTTACAGACACTAAGGTCCCAATCATTCTCTCTAACATCAAAGACTTCTCCCTTTGCTTCAGTTCTTTGTTACAAGGGACCACAGCACGTTGTTGATTGTGAAGGGATAATTCACAGTATTGTAATACATGGGTTTAGAGTTATCGTTCTTTTTTCCTTACTCCCCTTGTGTTACCGAAATACTAAGCGCAATTTTTGAATGCTGTGTTGCAGATGATTTGTAGTTGAATACATGTATTCATTAATTAAACGGTACATCAATTACAACAACGTGTTGGTGATTGTTGGTGATTTGAATGGCGACATTGTTGGTGCACGTGTTGGCGATTGCTACAGATTGGTGATGTGGTGAATAAGAAATGTCATTAAATAGCGCTTATTTCGACTTGGTAAACAAATCATACCTGCTCACCATAACTTAGTTATTCATATATTTCCCCATGCTGTTTTATTATCGATGGCATCCCATACCAAACGTAATTTCTCGTAAAATAGTTTTCCATGCACCGCATAAACATTGGTAACTCTGAACTTCCGGTTATGGGAGTTTGGTAAAAGTCACCAAAGTCAGTGACGTAGTATTGGGTACTAAGTCACTATTTACATTGGTGACAAGGAAGAGTATATATAGCAGGCGGATCTAACAGAGAGAGAGAGAGAACGAGCGGTAGGCTACAGAGAGTAAGCAGTAACCAGCAGAACTGAACAAAATGTAAGTTTGGGAAACAGTTATACAGACACCAAACATTTACGGAATATTAATTACTAAATCTATATACGTACGTTGGGTGCCAGTCGACATCCCCCACCCCCTTTATTTTAAAATACACCCGTGTTATATTTATTAGCTGCTTTAATCATTTACCAACCAAGAGTTCCAAGAGATATACCAGTTCATATTTATAATTATATTGCTGTTTAATCACAATTAAATTTCTATAACTTTTAAACCGTGTTTTACTTGATCCTCGGGCACGTTACAGTATTATCCATTAAATGCAAAAAAGGTAATTCAAGAATTTATATACTTGTTAATATTTTGTTTGTTTCATGTTTTCAGGAATTTATTTTAATGAATAAATTTTTTAAATTTTCTAAAAGCTGAAATATGTTGGTATGAATTAGAAATTTTCATTAAGTTGGTATAGGACACCAGTCAACATAAATGTGGATAAAAGTGCATTAGAATCTAAATACTTTCACTGATTTAGAATTTTAAAATTTTACAAAGTTTGACCAAAAATTACATTATAAATTTTTTTGGAAAGATGAAAATTACAAACGCCCCAGCGGGATTCGAACTCATGACTTACAGATCCATAGATTACACTCAAACCCAGTGCTGTGCAATGTTAGGTAACTGATTTAGGAAGGAAAAAAATATGTAAAATTATAACTGATTTTATTGTTCATTTGAATAGGCAATACGTCACAATATGGAAGTGTCCCATAACCACCTTAATTTGCCCTAGTACAGAGGAAATTTGTATACCCCCGCTCCGAAGGAGAGGGGGTATACTGTTTTATCCTTGTGTGTCTGTCTGTCTGTCCGTCCGTCTGTCTGTCTGTCCGTCCGTAACAAAAATGTCTGTTGCATTTATCTCAGCAACTATTTATCGCAGATGCTTGAAATTTTTACAGTGTTTGTTAAGACAAGCCATATCGTGGGATATATTTTTGTACCAATTGGACGTCAACTTCCTGTTAAATGAGTACTTTGCTTATTTTTTAACCAAAATTTTCAAACAAATTTTCGTCAAGGATTTCTCAACAACTATTTATTGCAGATGCTTGAAATTTTTACACAATATGTGTATAAGCATGCCATATTGTGGGATATATTTTTGTACCAATCAGACGTCAACTTCCTGTTAAATGAGTACTTTGTTTATTTTTAGCAAAAATTTTCAATCAATTTTTTGTCAAAGAATTCTCAGCAACTGTTTATCGCAGATGCTTGAAATTTTTACACAGTGTTCATTAAGGCATGCCATATCGTGGGATATATTTTTGTACCAATCTGACGTCAACTTCCTGTTAAATGACGACTTTGTTTATTTTTAGCCAAAATTTTCAAACAAATTTTCGTCAAAGATTTCTTAGCCGCTATTTATCGCAGTCGTTGAAATTTTTACACAGTGTTAAGGCATGTCATATCGTGGGATATATTTCTGCACCAATCGGATGCCAGCTTTCTGTTAAATGTCGACTTTGCTTACCGGTATTTTGCTTATTCACATCAGAGCGGGGGTATCACTAGTGAGCATTGGCTCACAGGTATCTTGTTATATTTAAGCTTTACTTTAGTGGCTCATATGTAAGGCTGAAAATGTCCAGTACCTTTATTAAACCCTTCACAGTAACTGCGGTACTGCTCTTTTGCAGGGCAAAATGACATAATTTGGTGAAATATGACGTTGTGTCACTTGTTGAATTTACGTCATTTAATTATCTACCTACTAAAATTTCGGCAAAGTATGAAGTATATCAATTTGCCCTGCAAGAGAACAGAAAATCACTTATTGTGAAGGGGTTTATTGAATTTATATAACAAAATCAATTGAATCATTAATATACAACAGTCATTGCATGCTGATTACATGTTTGTTATATAGGGATTGTACTTGTAGTGATTTTTAACTTTTTATTGACATACATCTATACTACTATATTAAAATAATAGACTCGAATTTTTGGTCTTTAATGCCGAGAAATCGAAAGAAAACTGTCTTTTGTTTTATATATTTTAAACATCATTGGTACTTGAAGATTACCAATTTGTTTTTATTTTTTCTCATTTAAGCTTCGCTAATTAATAATCAACGAAAATTCCTTTAAAAATCCCGGAAATCACCTGGATTTTTTGGATTTTACAATATTGCGCTTGCGCAATACATTCACGCTAACGGGAGCTTTAGTTTATGTTTTCACAATGAATAAACTCAGAAATGATGATACAAATACGGGTAAATTTTCATTGGACTTTTGCTATATATCCTGTTCATATATATTAATGATTTCTTATGAAAGAAAGTATAAAATAACAAATATAAATTTCAACTAACATGACTAAGTACTTACTTTTGTCTTCGTGATGACAAAAAATATTTGATTACATGCAGAAAAGCTACATTATATTTGGTAGGAGAGTGAAGATAGAATATGTTTTATCATAAAAATGAATTTACAAAGAAAATACATGTACGTTGGTTAAAAGGTGTTAACATCTTCCCGTCTATGGATTAAAATTTTGAGTTGAAAGGTATTTGCAGTCTCAAAAAGGTTTGTTGTGATGAATTTGACTGTTATTTTCAAGGCAAATTCATTAACTTTCTCCAAAATTGTTCTGGAGCGATTCTACAATTTTCTGCTACATTACGGGTATAAGGGAGGCATTGTAAGTCGATGTACCTATTTCATAAATGTCCGATATGCAATGTAACCCGTGCACGCACGGGTCAAACTCTAGTGTATATGTAAATTGACATGCATGCAATAGTAAATCAAAAGATATACTCTGTAATGAAGATGAATTAATATTTGATTTACTAGTACTTGCAACATTTAAGAAATTAAGAGACAAGAAGTTTTATTTTCTTTGGATATAGCACTTTGCTAGTTATCTTACATCATTACATGGTACAATCCCATACAGTTTTTTGTTTGATTTTGTATTAAACACATATTGACAATTTTGCAAAAGGTTGTTTTATCCTTAACGAAGACATAGGCAGCTTGATTCCTTATACAAAGTATAAATTGTCCCTAATAATGTTAAAAAGAGTAAAATTCTTAGGGTTGCGCAAAACATATTGCGCATACTTATTCCTATATGTAAAGCTGTGTTGATTTATGGCTCATTTTGAATCACGAGCTTTTCCAGTACATATGATGATATATTAGTTTGATTTATTTGCTATAAAGGCACAAAAGGAAGAGACAAACATACACTAGAATAGTTCTCAATGTCGTACACTGTTCCCACGTATCCGGTTGTTATCATATAAGCTATTTTAAAGGCGGATTGAAGAAATTGGTCCATAAAATGTAATTTTAAAAAATCCCAGAAAGGTTTAGGAATAAGTCGGGATATTGAAAAGCATAAACAAAGAATGTTTAAATACAAAATACGCCTTAATAAGACAAAGCAGAGAAAATTAACATTTTGTTAGTAAAAAGTGGAACTGGTTTTTTCTTTTAAATCGTCAAAGCGTTTAAGTCTAATTTGTCATGTGCATATTTGTATAATGTTATACTTACACATTTTACCCCTCTAACCGGCTTTAAAATAGAGTTATGAAATTTGGCTGTTGGCCATTTTGAAACGTCATTTTGACCTAAATTACGCCATTTTCGAAAATTCAGCATATATTTTCAAACTCAGTTTATCGTAGTTTTGAATTAAAACTTTGTTGAACTGGAATATAAAGTTAAATAGAAAGTGAAGAAATCTAGGTGTCAGCCATTTTAAATGCCATATTGGCTTATTTAACGCAATCTTCGTCATATCCAGGATATTTCTTCAGACTAAGCATGCCTTGATTATCTTGATAAACTTTGCCGGACCAAATTATAATTGTTGGATTCATGCTTTTTCTCCAACTAAGAAACTTTAAGGAAAAAATGTGAAATCTGGCTGTCCGCCATTTTTACATAACAACACACCGTTTTAGTGGAGACCAGCATAATCCTTCAGACTTAGCACGCCTTATTTATGATTTGAAAATGTTATTAACAGAATTACAATTGTTCGTTCCTCGCTTTTTCTCCATTTTAGAAACTAAAGAAAAAAATTATAAAAACTGGATGTTCACCGTTATGAATCGCCCTTTTTTTTTTTAGATAATTCACGCTATTTTTTTTAAGACAGCATATCATTACTGAGTAACCACATCCAAGTCATGATTAAAAAACTTTGCTGGACCGAATGTTCATTGTTTGTCTCGCGCTTTTTGTCCATTTTAGAAATATAGGAAGAATTAACAAAATTTTGTTATCCGCCGTTTTAAATCGCCATTTGATCTAATTAACCTCATTTGTAGAAGTACATCATATTTTCTAAGACTCGGCACTCATAGGATACGATGAAATACTATGCTTGACCAATTAATTAGTTTGTATAGTAATTTTTTCCCCATTGAAGAGACTTTAAGAGAAAAAATTGAAGATTGGGTGTCCGCCATTTTTGAATCGCCATTTTGACCTACTAAACGCCATTTTCATAAAGGCCAGCATATTTTTTCAGACTCGGCATACTTAAATCATGATAAAAAACCATGCTGGACCAAATAATAATCATTGCCGTTAAAACGTGTTTCTAGAGCCTTTTCTAGAAATCAGGACCAGACTATATTGATAACAAGAAAATAATGATACAGATCTTAAGTACTCGATCACTAGGTTCTTTTCAGTAGATATAATGCCATCCAATCCATCTCTTTCAGAAATTTATCAAATAAGCTATGCAAGGTTACTCATATTTGTCACAGAAAACCCATGCCTCCTTCCCCTTAAATAACAAAATAGGGGGAGGGACATATTATATAGAACATTTTCCCCAATTTTGATGGTCATGCAGGTCCATAGATCGGGAACTGTAAATTGTCGGTATTTTTTTGCATCATGCACTCTTACATTTTCTTTTTCCAGTTATGAATATTCTAATTAGGAATGAAGATTTAATAACTAAGATTACAGTACTTTTCACAAAACTATGGCAGTGATTTCTTCTCCCTTGTTATTGTTTAGCTTTGTTTGCTATATCTTTATCATTACCATGTTATTGTTTGTTATTTGTTTTGATGTTATTTTGTAAAAAATTATTTATTATACAGGAGGTTCAGAATGAGAGTGAACTATACGGAAACTACAAATAGTAAGTTTATCATAATTCTGCATTAAAGAAAGTTATCCTTTAAGAAAATATATGTACTGCTTTAGTGAATTGTCTCAGCTGAAAATATTTTATTGTCTTGGGTAAAATATAAGCATTTCATTTTGTGCTTTCTCTAGGTGTGTAAAGAACCATTGCTTGAACATTTCTTTTCATACTTTTTTTTTTCTTTTATTAAAATCAAGTTCATTCACATATTCATTATAACATCATCATCATCATCATCATACACCTATATGGTGGTAAATATCATTTCTAATACAACCAGTCATTTTAGAACAGTTTTTTGCATACACGGATAACTTTTCAAACTAAATAAGAGGTTTTTTCTCTGACATTCTCCAACATTATATGTTATTTATCAACACAAATTTTATAATCATTAAAATTGAACCAATTTAAATTTGAGATCAGATAATTGTATTTTTTTTTTACACACGTACACATTCATTTCATTTTTATTTTTAGAAAATTAACAAGAGGTTCTACAAAAATAAGAACTCTCCAGGAACTCTCAATTACTTTAAAACCCTACTACATAGGTCAAACGTTAATGGTAAGGTGAAAGGAAGATTTAGACCACATCATGATCTATTAATGGTTACTGGCGAGGCAATGATTAAAGAGCAATTTCTTGAATATTTTGAAATGGACAATATGAAAAGCAACCCAGAAAATAATCTGACAATAGCTGATGGGAAAATAGGTGAAGAATTAAAGAAACTTCTTGATCGTATAACCAAATTTATGGATTATTACGGATACTGTAAAGCTGACACTGAACAGAGTGAACCAAAAGATCTTCAAACTCAGCAAAGATATCGGTTGTTAAATGTAAATAACAACATTGTTCTAGTTCCTGGTATAACAGAGAAGAAACGTGATTATTTAATTATTTTCTTCAGCTTTGTCACTGGTACCTGCATTTAATGCAAATGAATGACACTGCAAAAGAAGGCGACTTAAACATGGCCATTCTTAACTGTCAGTATTCCCTACCATTTTTCTTCTCACACTCGGCATTGAGCAAATACTTGGTAGAAAACATTTATTAAATATTGAATTGTGATCATATGCTATCTCCCCTTCAAAGAATAAGAGCAGTTAATATCCAGAGTTACAAGGTCAGCTGATGCTATCGGTGAACTATATGTTCAAATTTTGACTCAAGTATTCTGCTGAACCCCAAAAGTGGAAGACATTCTAATACAGTCACAGAGGCCGATGAAATACGGTTATTCAAAGAGCTTCGAAAGCTCAGGCCATTCCGATTTACCCCTGGCAGGATGTGTGATGGTTTCCAAGATATCGGACATGTGCCGTCAAAATTGGAAGACTTTCCAAAATTTAATTACAGAATTCATCAAATTATCAGCCGCTTAACTGGAGGATTTAATGTTGCAGTTGAAGAGGAGGAAGAAGAGGACTATGAAAATTTAGACAATTTACCACCTATATAAATAAAATTATAGATCTGTGACTATTTAGAAGAACGCAATATGCTTATTTCAGAAATAAACAGCAATGTTGAAAAATATGAATTTGGTTGGTCAATTCCTGTGAAGCCTGAATGTCTATTCAGATGGTTTGATGATGTGACCAACCAAGTCCATGTTTTGGTGAACTTTTTAAATTTGCTGTTCATTACATATATTTAGCTTTAACATTGCAAGGCAGATGATTTAGAATTATTCACATTACCCATTTTATGTTTGCAATATTGCAACCAACAAATGATTAACGTGCGTGTCTATTACTGTGACATCACACACACACATTATTGAATGTTTTCATAGTAACTTCAGTAATTTATAAATTCATGTATGGAAACATTTTTGCATATGTACTCATTGTAAGCTGTAAGTGCTCAAAAAGTTTGTAATTTTAAAAATTATCATCTATTTTCTTGTCAGTATTTGAAAAAAAATAAAATGTAAAGTACATAAAATCAATTTTATCCAGATTTCCTCAGATCACATGAGCTGCCCAGACATAAGAGCTTGTTCATCAAACCAAACTACACATTCCTCGCAAAAGTACTGGCTTCTGCAAAACGATCAGCAATTGCAATCGGTTATGGAAGTATCTTTTTCAAAACCAAACACAGAAAGCAAGCAATTTCTTAAACAAGAGTCCTCCGTTTTACAGTAAGTGATGATATCCTCTTTCATGCCCGGGAGATTGGTAGCAATGTCCCGATTTCCAAAGTATAGAGTTGCTATGGATGATTGTCCTTGGTGGCCAGCTCTTCCAATTTCTTGCAAATATTGTGAAGCATTTCTCGAAGGGCATGTATGAACAACTCGGGACACATTTCTGGGATGAAATCCCATTCCAGAAATTGAGATGATCTGCACGTAGCGGATTCTTGGATCTTTTTCAGTTCTTCAATTGTTGTTGTGTTAATTACATATTCATCCTGCCCTGAACATATTGCACTGTAGATTGCTTCGTTGATGTTACTAGATTGGAAGAGGCTCTGTAGATACATTTATCCTTCACTCATGTAGTGAACAGGTATAAACAGCAAGGTGACGGGGAAGTCATTCTTTTGTTCGTAGAGTTTGTTACACAGTTCAAGGACAATCGTTTCGTATTCCGAAGTAACATCACTGCCAGACACTTTCCTGTACTTTTCAAGAAAAATGTTCGGCCTGTCTGGTGTCTCCTCTGTGAGTTTATAACTGTCTAAGCCCAACTGTTTTGGTTTTGTCCTCTTCTGTTCAGTTGTTAAGGTCCCACTCATTCCGATCAACGGTACATCAGGAAAGAAGGCTTTAATACCACTAGGCTTCTTGAAATCTGTTCTGAGTTCTTCTCCCCCAGAAAAAACAATATTCAAACGTACAGTTAAATAAGTTTTGTATTAAAATATACAAATATAGTGTTGTCACAGTAGAAATATTTACATCGCTCATCTATGCAACTATGACAATAAAATCAGCTTTATGAAGTCATATCCAAAATATATGGGCCAATGCATGAGTAAAATAGATTATGTCAAAAGATTTTCGAAATTTCCTCCAGAATTTAATTTTTGAAAACACACTTTTGTCTTACTTAATATATAATGTATATACATATCATTTATCATGCTATTTACTAAATCAAGTAATTTTCTGCTGATTTGAAAAACTATTTCAAGGTGTAGTGAACCACCTAACTTTTTGCTTTTGGTTCATTTTCGAAAACTACTCAGTACAAATGTAGGTACAAATGTAGGTTGACAGTTCCTTGGGACTTTTTGTGTTTTACATAAAAAAACCCAAAAAAGTAGCAGAATTAACGTACTTCAGGTATATACGGTAAATAACATCACTAGATTAAGCTATGTAGCTTGATTTTCCTAGTAAGAAACCTACTTCAGGTTGGTAAATAAAGCTATGTAGGTACATCAAGCTTCGTAGCTAAATCTAGTGATTGACCTGACCTGAATGTAGCAAGTAGGTAAATCAAATGACATGGCTAAGGTCTATTATAAAAATTGTGTGTTTAGGGTAACACTTATGAAAAAATTAGGTTAGGTAGGTAGAAAATCTTTTTTATTTTATCATAGTTTTTCCTGCATGAATCCTAAGAATGTTTGTTGGTGTCTAATTTAAGAATGGGTTTTTAATAGAAATAATATAAAAATCACAATTGGATAAAAATAGTCATTTAAAAATGGTAGGATCGGGGCATTTTTGTAGATTAGGTCGGGTTACCCTAAACACACAACTTTTTTTTTTTAGGCCTAAACAACTAAATCTGGTGATTGTGTTGTGAAGGTATATATTTCAAACATGCAGAGTGCCTAGTTAGTGAATAATTCACCAGACTTAGTTGTGTCAATCACAGGATCGGCGAGAACGTCCGTCTGTAATCTGGGTATCTATACAACTGTCGATTTCGCGCACCTGATCAGCTGACTGTTATTGAGCCCCAGACCCGATGTGAATATGCTTATCGGTTATCACTACATTCTTCCCCATTTTATTTAAAAGAACTGGTATATAAAAGTTATAAAAACATACTAAAACAATCCAGCTTGCCAAATGACACAAATTACATTTAGCTGTGAACAATCGGACATTCCGACTGTATCGACAGCAGTTTATAAGTGTGCCATTGCAATGTGAAGTATAAAAACAAAATGTATATACAGAACTATAAAATGAAGTGTTTTATCCTAAGCTTAAAATCCTCTATCAAATAATCATTCAGAAAGATGAACACCGTCATCTCTGAAAAAATATGATTTTCTTGCAATAACTTTTGGATGATGTATGAAATGTTCCCTATCTAAGATTCTTTTAACTTCTGAATTGATAATCGTTCTTTCATTCTCCCCTTCTGTCCATTTTAATTTCCACCAAACAAGCCTAGAAAGTATTTCTGAAAATAAAATATGTCTCCGAGAAAATTCTTAAATTCATAGCAGCATTTAAATCCCTCTGAACTTTTGAAAATGGCCTTTTTGAGCATGAAAATTTTATATTATTGGAACCTAGATGGATTATAATGAAATCTGGGTTTAGAAATTTTGATTTACAAAATTCAATGATATCTATTAAACTCTCCCACTTCATTCCCCTAACGCCTTTCCAAAAGATCTCAAGAACATTTTTGTCAAACTCAAACTCAAAGTTTTTGATTCCTAATTCAGTTGCTCGCTTTTCACTCCAGTATACAAATGAAGAACTTAATATCCACACAACATATTTTTGGAACACTTTTGTATGTAATTCAGCACTATTTGACAAATTGATTAAGATAATTAAAATTTTCCAATGCAATAGACCAGCTGCATTTGTAACAGGATATGGAACCAGTGGTATTTTTTCACTAGAGAATTATGATAAAGAAATTTTTCTCCAACTACTGAATATTCATCACTAAACACTGATCCCTGGCACGTTCAAAGCGCTCATTGTTGTTGATAAATTTGTACAAGTTTTCAAAGTTTTCCACTTTTAGAATCTGAATTATGCGTAACAAAAGACCAAACATGAAATCAACCCAAAAAATATCCAAATGTTGAGAAGTGTAATTGTTGTTGTGATTTTTTTGATTGTGTAAATCCAAAAAATGTGCTTGTCCAAAGTTAACAAAGTGAACAACATGTCGATGGTGAAGCATACCAAGGTAAATGATCTCTGATAATATGCCGCTTAATATGAGTATATTTTGCCAAGCACACAGGACATGGTTTGCCTTTTTTACTTTTGGTGGCTTCTTGGATTTTAGGCGGACTTGGTGTCTCGATGTCTGATCCAAATTCATAGTTGGGTACGAATTCATCCTCCATCATGAACTACATAATATTATTACTTATTAGGTTAGTTACTGACTCACTACGGAAATATATTGGGTTGATCAATCTCATAGATGGCGAGGCGAAGCCGAGCCTTCTATGAGATTGATCAACCCAATATATTTCCGTAGTGAGTCAGTAACTAACCTAATAAGTGTTTTGTTTTCTCGAGGGCTATCAAGCGACATATTTATTCACAAATAGCGATGATCTACGCAAAGCCGTGTACAAGATGCCTTACATCTCGTCCAATTTAACTCATTTAAACTCTTCAAAATTTTCATCTCACCTTTCAAATACTCTTTCAAAATCTTTGCTTTACCCATGTTTACTTACAATGTTTTGTTGCTATTTAATTTCAAATGTTTTCTCCCTTTCCTCTGCAGAGATTTGAGCAAATTTCGTCGCTGCCATTTTGTTCTGCTCCAGACAAAACAATGTGACGTCAGTATTCTAAGGGCAACTACTCTAATTTTAAAGAATTTCAAAGGGCAACAACTCCAAATACTTTAAGAACTTACAGCATGCAGTTTATGTATAAAATACTGTGAAATGTCAAAATGAGTAAGCGAAGCGTCGACCAATGACGGCCATATTGCCTAATATTATTTCTCACAGAACAAATATAGAGATATATGAGGCAATCACGTGCTATGTTTAAACCAATGAAAATGTGACATTTCAGTCCAAGGGAAAACAATATTAAATATACCATATAGTAAATACTGGTAATAAAACTTCATGATACACATTTTTTTTAAATATATGTTTATTAATACATAAACAAACTATTGTAATTAGGAGACCCAAGAGAAATGGGAATATTAAGTCATAAAACCAATACACAATTATATATATACACAAGTGATAATCAAGTCATTAATTATAGTCTGTCCTAAAAATGAGTAATATTTTTCATTATTTTTTTTAAAAACACCAGTATTATTAAGGTATCTAAATCACAATCTTTCAAATATTCTCGCTTTCTTCTAACCCTTTTAATTAACGTTCCTGAATTTCTGTTACCAGTTGATGGACTAAATGGAACTCTGAGATCTAAACTAGACAATTACAACAGACTATCCGACGTCATTGACTGTGGAGCTACAGATAATTCACCATTTTCTGGTAATCTGAATAGTGTATGAAGATTTAAGTCGTCAAATTCTGAATAACATGTATCTGTACTGTATTGATCTTTAAGAATCTGATTTCTTAAAGGGTCATGATCACGATTTAAGTCAAATTCTTTCTTCATGTTTTTACTATTTACAATGCTTTAGAAATGCATTTCTAATGATCAAATAAAATTTGAGAGTCACTCGTAGAGTTATAAGCAAGTTACTGGGCTCACAATTCTTTGTCATGTAAACAAGGCTCGTGTCCTGTTTTTTGTTTACATAAGTTCAATATACCAGTAAAAAACCTTTTTCAGCTTATTTGTCTATCTTTTTATTTATTTTAAGCATAGATAAACAGTTCCTAATGTTTAATACATTCGTTTTAGATTTAAAACTGAAATTTTTACTTCAACGTTCAAAATGTAAACAAACGCTTTGTTTACATAACGAAGAATTTCAAGCTCTGTAACTCGCTTATAACTCAACAAATGACACTCAAATTTCGGTTGCCTATTAAAAATGCCTTTCTGAAGCATTGTAAATATTAAAATCGGAAAAATATTTTTTGACCAAAATCGTGACCATGTCCCTTTAATCTTGACAGCCACAAAGGGTTATTTCTGTCCTGACACAATTTAATTCTGTCGTGATGTATCACTTCTTCTTTCTTTCGATCTTGAATTGTGTACAATACTGGAGATTTGATTTCTAGTATTAAATAGGGACCTTTCCATGGAGATTTTAACTTTGGACTTGTACCTACAATTGTAGCAGGATTTGTCTTGTAGACAATATCCCCTATATCATAGGTCTTTTGAACTGATATTTAATCATAGTCTCTCTTTTGTCAACATTTAGAAGTTCTAAGATTTTCTCTAGCTTCCCTGTGGATAGATTCTAAGTTTGATTTAAGATCCTTCACTTAAGTGTTTAAATCTCTCTCTTCCTCATGATCTACAGTATCTAAGAAGATATCTAATAGCTGAATAACATCCCTACCTATCATCATTTCATTAGGTGTAAACCCTGTTTGTCTATTCTTGGAAGCCCTTAATGCGCCCGCTAATTGTTGTAAATACTCATCCCATGTATCCTGTTTATTTTTAATGTAACTCATTAAAGCTTCTGAAGTGTTCTATTGTATCTTTCTACCTGTCCATTGGATGCAGGATGATATGGTGTTGTTCTTGTTTTAGGAATGTGTAGAAGTTCACATATTTGACGCATAATAGTACCGTCCATATTTTTTCCCTGGTCAGTATGTAACTCCAATTGGCATCATAATCTACAAATAATATTATCTACAAAGCTCTTAGCAATAAGCTCTGCCTTTTGATTAGGTAAAGGAAAGCATTCAATCCGTTTTGTGAACTGATCTATAATCATCAAAATGTATTTATTAGGGCTTTTCGACTTTTGGTCGACAAGACCTATTGTTTTCGTTCTGTTTTATTATTATTATTCTTCTCGACAAAGTTTCGTCATGGATTTTTTGAAAACGGAACAAAAAAATAAGAATTTAATGTTAGATTCTTTTAGCAACTGTTTAGTTCTCCCGTATATCCCTTTTTGGACTACCGGTCTATATACTTCCGGTTTACACATGCAAAAAACAAAATATTAAAAGGACCTTTGTATCTATTTTATTTTTTGATTATTAACTAAGAAATTTTGGATTTAGATACTTCATAGTATGATATACAAAATCGTAAGCGACAACTTTTTTGTATCTCTTGCTTTTTTTGAGATATTAGACTTCAAACTTTCAAAAAAAGGGGGATGAAAAAACTGAAAATTGAAATAACCACCAATTTTTTAAAAAGAGGAATGGAAAATGTTAAAATTGTCATAATCATCATATATTTAAAGTTTCGTGTGAAACCATTGAGAACTTCCGGTTTTATAAGTTGATAAAAAATCGTCTTTGGGTGTTGTAATGTTAAACTGAATTCACGCGTGCCACTTTTTCTCAAACAGTTTTCAAGTAAATATTTTCATATTTAATATTTATATTGAGGAACCTAATTTGAAGACCGGAAAATGTTTTGAGATAAAAATTTTGAAAGATAAGGGATCTAGAGGGGTCAAAGCTAAAAACAACCCTTTAGCTGTATCTTTTTTATTTTTCATCCGATTTTTAAAATCTTTTCGGTTTTAAGTTTTGAGTAAAGAGTACAATTTAAAAATTATGTCCGTAGGGCCATTTTTTTAACTTCTTATAGGAGTATTAAGGGTGTGAATATTGCAACTTTTTAAAAGTTGAAAAAGTGATTTACAAAGAGTTTTCTCGCTTTGCTCAATGAACGTAGAACATTAATACGCTAGGCATACCACGTTTTCTATTTGAGAAAGGAATGCTTACTATTTTATGATTTTTTTGGAAATATTCTTTTAGAAATTAAAAGTATATCTACTTTTAAAGTGCTGAAGTTATCTTTTTTTGACATTGCATTATTCATAAGGTTATATTTCTAATAGGCAACTGATTATACCAAGGCGGTGAAGAATTTTTAAATAAAAAATAGATACGATTTTACCTGACATTTACAATCAAAAAAGGGAAAAGGGATGTCGAAAAGCCCTTACTTTTTGTTGAAGACAAAAAAGTTCTAGTTTTCATTTATTTCCATTCTTTGTTTCAGTTAAAGGTCCTAAATGTCCATATGTATTCTTTCTAATAGAACACCAACATGATATTGTCCCAATTGTGACTTAGCTTTGACATTAGGTTTTTTGTTTCTGTTACACACTTCACATATTCTGTGCAATCTGAACGCATGTGATACCAGATAAAGTAAACTGATATCTACCTTGTTATGTTCTAAAAAATCAAGGCCCAATATGACAGAATCATCTATATTTGCTATAGCAAAATTCCACATGGTTTTGAAATTTCCTAATAATAAGGGAACATCCTGACAAATCTTAGAATCTATGTTAGTTCCACTTATACCCTTGAGAAGCACATGACCTTTGATCTTGGGATTAGGGTGTAACCTCATGTAAAGATTTTCACTGATAACAGAAACTTGTGCTGCAGTGTTAACTACAGCATCTATCATCACATTTTGAGTTTGAATTGGTACATAAAGATTTTTGTACTCAGATGGTGTTTTATATTTATATTTAGTATGTGGTTGTGGACTGGGGGTATTACTATGTGCTGACGAATGGCCTATTTCCTCAGCTCCAGACAGTTTAAATCTCCCTGGGACTTTGTTGGTGAATGTGAGGGTGATCTGTTTTGTGATGGCGATGTTGATCTGAAAAATGTATTATTTTGCATTGAACAGTTTCTTGCAAAATACCTATCTCCCCACACTTGAAGCATTCACTCCCTCTTTCTGAACTGTTAGATCTTGACCTATTGTATTTAATGGGAGATCATTGTGTTGACTTAAACCTGGGTCTTGACTCTCTCTCTCTCTCTCTCTCTCTCTCTCTCTCTCTCTCTCTCTCTCTCTCTCTCCGCTCATTCTTTCCAATATTTCTCTCAATAATCTTTTTGTCTCTTTGATGTCGTTTTCAAAGGTCGAAATTCTGGATTCTAGTGATGAAGTTGTTTTGGGAAGGACTTTATTAACTAGTCTAATGTTGACATCTTCTGTGTTGGGTATGTCGTCTTTGTCTTTAAATGTCACACTTCTAACATCTTTCTTTGTTCCCATGATCAATTTTTGGTTCGTAACTGCACTCTTCATATGTTGAACCGCTTTGTCTAAAGTTTTTGGATCTTTACCTAAAGTAACTAATGCAGCTCTC
The DNA here is from genome assembly GCF_963853765.1 of Magallana gigas. NCBI lineage: Eukaryota > Metazoa > Mollusca > Bivalvia > Ostreida > Ostreidae > Magallana > Magallana gigas. Next base: position 32,700,247 of record NC_088857.1, on the reverse strand, counting down.
TTTTCCAAACAGTCCCTTAAATATGCATCGATGATGATGTTGATTCTGAAGAATTCTGGACTGTCTGGATAAGCCTCAGTGGATAAATCTTCTATCCTTTCGGCAAATTCTTCCAGGGTTTCGTCCGCCTTCTGTTGGATCTCTTGCAGTTGGCGACGAATTATATGAGGCTGGTCCTTCCTGTCAAACCTTTCTTTAAATTTCTGACTTAACAACTTAAAGTCCTTTTGCACATTTTCTGGTCTAGAACTAAAGAATTTTAATGCTTTCTCTCTCAAACATTCAATCATCTCTCATTCCACATGTATTTTTGTAGCAATATGATTAAACTGAATGTAGTAAGGCTTCCACTCTGTTTTTCCATCGTAAGTTGGCAATTTGGTGGCGTGGGTCTGTTTTGTATTTTTGAACCTTTTCTGTCCTCAACTTTTTCACTGATGGTGTTGTGGTAGCACTATGTGGGGCTAACCTATTTAAGTTTGAGATAAACTCTTCATGCTCTCTTTTTTCATTTGTCTTTCTCTCTTTTCTACTTCTTTCTCTCTTTGATCTGTTTCTCTCATTCTTTTCCTGAATGACTCTTCCCTTTCTGATCTCTCTTTCTCTTCTAATAATCTCATTTTCTCTTTCTGATCTTGTAAAGTCTGTGGCTGTTCATCAAATTCTCTCTCGCTGATTGCCAATTTTTCTTTCAAATCTGCCTCTCTTCTTTCAAACATAAACTTAAAACTCATCACCTATTTTATCTCCTCTTTCTCTGGTTGTTTTCATGCTTTTTTGCCAAAATGATAACTCTTCCTCTTTTCATATAACGTACGGTCTTTTTCTTTCAATTCATACTCTCTTTCTCTATTAAATATTCTCTCTTTCTCTAATAGCATTCTCTCTTTCTCTTATCATTATACCCCCCGCAAACGAAGTTTGGTGGGGTATATAGGAATCACCTTGTCCGTCCGTCCGTCTGTCCGTCCGTCTGTCTGTTCGATTCGTGTCCGGTCCATATCTTTCTTATGGAGAAACATTAGAAGTTCTTACTTCACACAAAGAATGCTTATGACCTAAGGGTGTGTCATGACCTTGAACCAAGGTCATTCGGGCAAGGTCAAGGTCACTGGCAGAAAAAGTGCAAAATTCGTGTCCGGTCCATATCTTTCTTATGGAGAAACATTAGAAGTTCTTACTTCACACAAAGAATGCTTATGACCTTAGGGTTTGTCATGACCTTGACCCAAGGTCATTCGGGCAAGGTCAAGGTCACCAACAGAAAAAGTGCAAAATTCGTGTCCGGTCCATATCTTTCTTATGGAGAAACATTGGAAGTTTTAACTTCACACAAAGATTGTTAATGACCTAAGGGTGTGTCATGACCTTAACACAAGGTCATTTGGGCAAGGTCAAGGTCACTGACAGAAAAAATTGCAAAATTCGTGTCCGGTCCATATCTTTTTAATGGAGAAACATTGGAAGTTCTTACTTCACACAAAGATTGCTTATGACCTAAGGGTGTGTCAATACCTTGACCCAAGGTCATTTGGACAAGGTCAAGGTCAATGGCAGAAAAAAGTGCAAAACTCTTGTCCGGTCCATATCTTTCTTCTGGAGAAACATTGGAAGTTCTCAGTTCACAAAAAGATTGCTTATAAGCTAAGGGTTTGTCATGACCTTGACCCAAGGTCATTTGGGCAAGGCCAAGGTCACTTGCAGAAAAGTATAAAACTCGTGTCCAGTCCATATCTTTCTAATGGACAAATATTGGAAGTTCTTAATTCACATCTAGAATGCTTATAACCTGAGAGTATGTCATGACCTTGACCAAAGGTCAATTGAGGCAGTTCAAGGTCATTGTTAAAAAAAAATCGGGCTCAGTATACCAATAATTCAAAATGTTTATATTAAGTGGCTGCTTGACATGTGGAATTTCGTTTGATTCGAGTCATGTTTGTTAACATAAGGATGCAAATGTCCTCATGCATTAACAGTTAACTTGAACTAAAATGGAATTTAAAGAATAGAAATTGGTTTGTGTACTCATATAAGCAATAACAGTTTTAAAAAATAGAGCAGTTGTTATTTATAGAAAATGGACGATGAAATAGATTCATTCAATATTTTCTATAATAGAAAAAATACATGAGTTATGATTTTTCTTAGCGGGGGGTATCAATTGTGAGCTTGCTCACAGTACCTCTAGTTTCTTCTTTCTCCACCAGCTATTTCTTCAACATATTGAAGCCGAAGTCGTTTTTGGATTACAACTTTTATTGCAAAACAGAAGGCAGCCTGTAAAATTACAAGAAAATTCTAATTATATGTATTGAACTATTAAACAAAGTAACTTTCAAAAATATCTTACATTGATGTCACATTATGTGCACTAAGATACATATTAATAATTTAATCAGTTATACAAAATATTGCTAGGACAGGTCTGGGTCATGTGCCCACCTTTAGTAACTATAGTAATAAGGTAGCAGCAGTTATGCTGCAAGTACAGATCAACACTCAAGATGATAATTATATCATTCACTGGATAGTGTTGTTATAAATACACAAGTTACTTACACACAAATAGTGAACATTGTAATACATTCTAAATAGGACACAACCCTAATGGTGTCTATAGTTTCCAATCATAAACATATTATGTGTTTATAACAACCCGACAAGGATACTTATAATCACCATTTCACAACCTTCCTAACGTAGCAGCTCAACATACAAACATATGACTAGAATGCATAATCACTAACTGTATTTGAGTATTTGATAAAGAAAATATTACCATCAAGCAAGTAATCATTATAACTACAAATCTCACTTTAGCGAAATGTAAACAATGATAACAGGAAACACTACTTGCTACATAATTACAGAACCTAAACTGAGACTTCAGTATGAACGGAAACGCAGTTTCCGGAATACCTAACCACATTTATAACAGACAAGATAAATTCAATAATGTGATCAAAACTCATTTCACAGTAATATATATTCAATAAAACAATTCGATAATTGTATCAGTAATACTGAATAAAAGTATTTCTACAGATAAACATCAAACGACTGAATGGTGAAGCTACCGAAATGGCGGGAATACACAATTGTGATCAGTGCATAGACTACATCATTCAATAGAATTACAGATGATTTTAATAATTATTCTTAGATAAAGTAATATGAAAATACACATTTAAATTCAAGTACACACCTGTGGAGTCGTCCAAGTGGCTCAAAGTAGCTTACAGACCATCAAAGGCAACGCACATGGCATCTATCGGTCACAGTTCTCAATTTGTGTTACATGTACGTCACCAAGTTCAATGGTAAAACAATAAAAGGTCATGGTAGAGATACAAAAATCCGGAAAGTAAGAACGGAGTCTACAATTATACACTTGGCTACACACTCCCCAACTTGATTTAGTAACGTCCCTTGTTACTATTATCAAAAAATATTCGGCGCATCACATATATATGACCAACTTAAATGATACAATTAATCTACAAAATTAGAATGATAAAATGTAGACTAGATTTTACATTCAATTACCGAATGCATTAACTACACATTCTACAAAATGTATAAGCTACAAAATGCCAAAAAACTACAAAAAGCAAAAATTCCACATAGATCATCTAGAAGCTGACTTTAGATGATGGTATGGATTGCTGTGAGTTCCTGCTGTAGTACAGACGGATCGACGAATTGGGATCTGACTTGGTCTGCGTGATCTCACGGTACAGATTTCAGAGTCATCATCTGAGCTGTCAGAGTCTTCCATGTTTTCCTGATTCTTTGTTTCTGTATCACCACATTTGTTATCGGAACTTAATTCTTGTGATCTTGGTAAGGGTTCACTGAATGGTTCCTCTTCTGGAGAACTAACTGGACGGAGGTTCACTCTGTTCACTATCTTCGAGTCACCACAACCATCTATAGGAGCAATCTCGTAAATATATCCATCTTCATTCACGGTTCGAAGTACAATAAAGTTCCTCTTCTCCCAAGAATCCTGAATTTTGTTCCTCCCAACTACACCACGATTCCTGACAAGTACAAGCCTGTTCCTCGAGACGTCTTGAGGCGAGTTCATATGCCTCTTTCAGCCTATCCGTTTGTATGCCACCTGATTCCATGTCACTGTCTAAACTCAGGAGGGAATCAATGGGAAGTCGCGGGTGTCTTCCGTGCATGAGAAAGAATGGGGTGAATCCAGTTGTCGAATGAATAGTACAGTTGTATGCAAACACAAGTTCTTGCAGATGTTCAGGCCAACGTTTCTTTTGACTTGGGGAAAGTCCTTAATAAGTCGTGCAATGTTCGATAGAAGCGTTCACACTGCCCATTTCCCTCCGGGTGTACGGCTCTTTCTAATGTTGTAAAGTTTGCATAACTCTGATATCAGTAAACTTTCAAAATTGCGACCCTGGTCCGAATGAAGCCGTTCTGGGGTGCCATACTTCAGAAACCATTCTCGGACAAGAATCTAAGCTGTCGTTTGTGCCGTTTGGTCACGGGTTAGGACGGCAACAGTAAATTTGGAGAAGACGTCGGTCATTACCAATACATTCTCCCTCCCACAGCTTGAACGTTTCAATACCGTGAAGTCTTGTATTACCAGCAAGACCACAGGCCTTGACTGACACCTTTAATTAGTACCATAATTTGTATATGGAACTGTCAGGAAGTCTCGTATTTTTATTTAAAAGCATCCAAACACTAATCTGAAACTTCTCTGACTGATACCCTAACTTTTATCGTTTGATCAATTCATGATTAGGATTGTGGATCGGGGGGGGGGGGGTTAAAAATTAGATGAAAACCCAATTGAGTGATCTAAAAACATGTTCATCTAAAATGTATGTTCACTTTATGGCTATATTTGTCAAACAAACAAAAAATAGGCCCAGCCACCAAATCTCGTGTGCATCCGTACAATCTTCTTTAAGTACTTCTCCGATATTGGCTTCCAATTATTTCATTTCTTTTTTTTTTGGGGGGGGGGGTATATTTTAATAGAAAGTGGAAACATCGTTTTAGCTGCAAACCGGATATTTTACAACTAATATAATAAGTTTTGGGTTGTGTTTTTTTTTTGCATTTTCACAATGTTTTATCTCTTGCTTACAATCCATGCGTCTTTAATGGCCGAAGATTATTACACAGCGTGTACTACTTTGAACACGTCTTATGGTATTGTACATTAATTCCCAAAACTAATTTCCCGCGTCTTTGCATTCTTCTTATGATCTTTTTAACAAGTCTCGCTCCAATATTGAGAGAGATTACAATTGCTGGAAGCTAACAATCAAATCTCCTTTCATTAATCATCTAGATCTATCTGTCTACTGTATATCGTAAAGCAAATAAAAAAATAAATATATATTCCAAGAAAGTTTCGACATTTTAAATCATTTTTTTTCAGGATTTTTTAAAAATATCTTTAAAATATTTCTTTTATTCATTCTTCAATGTAGTTTCTAATTTATAAGTAGTTGTAATTTTTTTTAATGAGATTTGAGATTAACGAATTGCATATAAAAAGGTTTTTTTTTCTTACAGAGAGTAGGTTGGAAATATATTATGAAACATTTTTTTTCAGGATTTTTTAAAAATATCTTTAAAATATTTCTTTTATTCATTCTTCAATGTAGTTTCTAATTTATAAGTAGTTGTAATTTTTTTGAATGAGATTTGAGATTAACGAATTGCATATAAAATTTCTTACAGAGAGTAGGTTGGAAATATATTATGAAATATTGTAAAAAGCTCATTACTCTTAGTTTTGCATATTGCTGCATATTTTACTTGGAGAAATCAAATTTAAAAAAATTAAAGTGCATATGTTATTTTAATGCCTGTGAATGAATTCTTATTTCAAAAGTTTATGGCCGTTTTGAATGAAATCACTAGGTTTTAGTTATCTTTACAGGTAAATACTGGAAAACGATAGAAACACTGGCAGATATTTCCCAAATTATATACGTTATAAAAACTGTAAATTTGTATTACCAGCAAGACCACAGGCCTTGACTGACACCTTTAATTAGTACCATAATTTGTATATGGAACTGTCAGGAAGTCTCGTATTTTTATTTAAAAGCATCCAAACACTAATCTGAAACTTCTCTGACTGATACCCTAACTTTTATCGTTTGATCAATTCATGATTAGGATTGTGGATCGGGGGGGGGGGGGGGGGGGGGGGTTAAAAATTAGATGAAAACCCAATTGAGTGATCTAAAAACATGTTCATCTAAAATGTATGTTCACTTTATGGCTATATTTGTCAAACAAACAAAAAATAGGCCCAGCCACCAAATCTCGTGTGCATCCGTACAATCGTCTTTAAGTACTTCTCCGATATTGTCATTTCTTTTTTTTTTTGGGGGGGGGGGGTATATTTTAATAGAAAGTGGAAACATCGTTTTAGCTTCAAACCGGATATTTTACAACTAATATAATAAAAATTTGGTATCAATTAAAACGCAAAACAAATATGAAAATACATACCAAAGACGGCCAATTAAACGTTATAATATGTTTGAAAAAAATGTTAATGAAAATGAAGAATTGTCGCCTCACTAGATATTTTTTAACTTATGAATAAAAACTACAAATAAACTGTCACTCGGATTAAGCAATTGCTATACAATCATATTTCAACAAAACTTGAAAACGAAATTATAGTCTAATTGAAGAAAAATCGGAAAATCTTAAGATCGAATCTATCCCAGTTGTATCTAAACTGATCCCGAACAAAATCAAATAAAGTTGGATTGTATGACGATTTTGCAAAAAAAAACAAAAAAAACCCATTTTACTAAAAATTAAAGCCCCGGTACACCCTTTGAAACAAAGATATTGTTATGAAGCATCATTAAAAGAATTTATATCTTGAATATCATAAACCTGTAGGCACCTTTCATTTACTAGATCTTGACCTTAAGATGGCGAGAGCGAACGCTGCGATCGTGCTGCTAAAAATCGATGATCATCGGAAATTTATGATCAAATATTTACACTTGCAAATGTTTTCCCTAATATAAAACTGTTTGCGCAATACGCTGTTATTTCTGCATAACATCATTATGAGTCAAGAGGTCAAAGCAGCGCATGAATTATCAAGGTCACTCCTTTTTCTATGTGCTCAAACTAACCGACTAGATCTAGTGCTGAAACACGCCTATTAGATATCGTATTGAAAACATAATTTAGGCTCAAGGTGGAATAACACATCATTTCAAAATGGCTGACCGCTGATCGAAACGACATTTCGTTTTATTGAAAGGAATTTATGGACTGAAACAATTAACTTACTCAATAGCCGAGTGGATAAAGTGTCCGACTTGTGATCCGTACATCCCGGGTTCGAATCCCGCAGGGGCGTTTGTTGTTACTTACTGGAATAATTATATTACATATTCATTTTTTATCCCCAAACTGCAAATTTTTCGCTTACTTGACATTTGTACAGTTTATTTATCATTATATCTTCCATTATAAAAAAATTTCCTGTTAATTTCAGTGACTTTTTCCAGGTGTGTTATTCTACCTTAAAAAGATAAACGTATCTGTATTTTGTTATACGAAGTTTTTTTCATTCAGTTTCTAAAAAAATTATAACATTAATTGCAGGGTATAAAAAATTCATGTTAAAAAACACGTTAGGCCTATGAACAGAATGATTATGGATCGACATCGTAACGAGGCGTTCTTGAAAATAACAACCGCAATATGTCATAGGAGTTAATCCCGTTAAAATTCATTTCTGATTTTATTGCAAGCCTCGATCAAAATTGCAAACGCAGTATTACAGACCTTTCGTGTTTAGTCCATTCACGGATCACGGTCAAAAACTCCTTGTGATTCTCTCTCCGTTTTGTTCCGTAAAAAGAACTTCGAAGTTGAAATTGCCCTCCTCTATATTGTCGGAGGAATATCATCATGCTCTTGAATCTGATTCTGCGATAAGTTTCTCCTGAAAATGCCTAAGTAGACTCTTACACAACTTTCAATCGCTTTGTTTTCAAATTTTTAATCGTGACTTCAGCAGAACTGGTACATGTACTATTCCGCCAAGCTTCAATCGGTTTTTTTCAATTGTACAAGTGAATTTTCTTTTCTGTATCCCTTTATTATAATAAAAAAGTGTTGTCTTTTCAAAAGTAGTGTCATATTTATTTATAATGGTATTCAAAAGCTTGCAGCATTGTTGTACTATTTTTTGTTACGTCATCTTAATCGAAGCAGCTTACAATGTCATCGCAAAAGAGAAAATATGGAGCATTTTTATTGTCATTACTTGTAACAAATGTAAATATAAGAAATAAGGTATCATTTTTGGATGTATATCGGGAAATAAATACGGGTTGTACGTGATCAATCTTCCATAAAGCCCGAAGGGATTTGATCACGTGACCAACCCGTAATTATATCCTGATATACATCCAGATATGATACCTTATTTCTTAAATAGAACATAAATAGTTTGATAAAACCGTGAGCGATAATCAATAAGTACTTTGTAAACCATAAAAACGTAAAATTAATATTTTTTTTAAGCTACGATATTTTACTTTTAAAAACCCAAAAATTGTCAATAACCTCATTTAACGATCGAGTCGCTGCCATGTAAATGAAAAGCAGGCTTAATGACCAATGCAAGGGGAATAACTAAAATTATTAGGTTAACGGAGTAGGTGGGTCTAAATTTACATGCAAGCCAATTGGAATGACTCTGAACACTTTCTTTGACAAAAAAACACTCTAATTCAAAAGAAATTGGATGTGATTATATTTTTATTGACCGTTAGTTTGTGTCTATTTTGTACATTTCAATTTTTACAATGTTTGATTAAAAAAACTGTTAAAATATCTGAAGGGCTAGATCTACGTGATCCCTTTTATCAGTTATATTTTTAAAGACAAGTTTGATTTTTCATCCAAATGAAAAGTTGAGTAAAAAAGGTCTTACAGTAGGCTTAAGTTTCTCAAAATAAGAATAGTAACATAACCGGTTGCACGTGCATTTTTTTGAAATTTTATTACATGTTTAGTATGGAATCCCCCTCACAACAAATACACCACAGTCTCAAAGATAAAACTAACGTCGCTTACAAAAGACAACACATTGAATTATACGAAGATGTCCCATATGTGGTCTTTTGACGATATGTGAGTAGGTCGATTCGCAAATAGTACCCACGTGTAGGTTCTCCCTCGAGCCATTTGAAATAAACCATCAGTATTCCATTATCATCAACAAAGTTACCATCGAATAACGAGCCCTGGACGTACATAGTTCCAACGTCATATTTTTCTGAAAGTGAATAAAATAGCATTCATATACAAATTCCGTATTGTACATTTTTCTGCGGATTGTTTGGTCAGTTTAAAATTGTGTATCATATGCAAGTTTTTAAACTCACTGAATTCAATATAATAGTGAAAGAAAAATCCTTAATGAAATAGCCATTATTAATGCAACTTTTCCCAATGATCAAATGATATTGAACTGGGTTTTCCAAGTATATTTCGTTGCATCATCTGAGGTACATGTATAAACTTGGTTGGTTTTTTTTTATATATCATTTCGAAAATATACATTCGTGCTTCTCATATCAAGCAAACATATATTTGCGACCCGATTATGCAAGACATTTCACAAAATTAATCAACAAGGTCAATTATACCCAGATGCACAAGTCATCTTTGGGTCAATCATATATTTGTCATAAATGGTCTTTGATATTAAGAAAGAACAATACAAATAAGTTCGGGAAAAATAATATTGAGACCAAATGCAAAATTACTCTTAACGTTCCTTGCAAATTATGCATTCTATTATTGATCATGATTAGTACCACAACAACGTATGATACACTGTATGTACATACTCAGAGTGTCCACAGCAAAATTGTAGGTTTCCTCGGAGTCTATGAGAAGAAGAACACTGTTGGGAGCTTCTGACATACATCGTACTCTTGCCTCAATAACATTCAACATGATGTTTTGAAAATGACAACATTTACCAATTGTTTCATTCCACATATAGCCCTGTGAACTTAGTTCTGCACAAGACACTGAAATTTAAAAATTCCCCGAGTTATAGTTCTTTACTGAAGTCTTTTATGCAGCTCGAATACTGAACAATGTATGTTATGCTTGGTTTTCTGCATATAGGAACAAGTATGGTGTTTTTTAAACATCTAAAATGTTACGATTATACACAGGATATGCAACAAACACTTTGGTGTTTGCCAATGTTTTGATAACATTGCGAATTGTAAATATTCAAACTGTACTACATAACTTGTAAAATACCTTTCGGAGTTTGCCAATGTTTTTAACTTGTTAAAATGCCTCCCGGTACCCATAATGCAGCAGAAATTTGTAGGATCGCTCCAAACGACTTCGTAGAAAATTAATGAAGTTGCATTGCAAACAAGGGCAACGCTAAGCGGAGCATCCCCTCGCGACATGAACTATTGTCTGTGGGATGCATTATTTAGGAATATACAGTTATGTAAATGAGGAGACCAAATTGTACTAACCCTCCACTACTACAACAAGAGGCCCATGGGCCACAAATCGCTCACCTGAACAATAGTCCTTGTATCATTTTATTTCGAAAGGGATTATTATGAAGTGAACTCTGAATACATATTGTAAAACTCATATATTTCAAGATTTTGCCATATATTAAACAATACATAAAAAGAATAAACAATTTTATCTTTGGCATGTTTTTATTCATAGTTATTTTACACATCAAATGAGACTGAATTAAAAGCTCTAAAATACCCATTTGCAGTATTAAAAAAAATCCCATTTCACTGAAAAAATTGAAAAATATTCGTTAAATAATTAAAAGATGGTATTGGCATCTGTTTTGTATTTCAATCATTAAAAGCTTCTTTATCGATTCATCAAATAAAAAAATTGCAGGTGTGATGAGGACATTAGGCATGTTAGATTTTGCATTCTCATCGATCATCTGTCTTATACACTAAACTAAAAAAACATGGAAAGTCTATGTATAGTTGATAAAGTCTATCAATGATTCAAAACTTCGTAAAAACTAAGATCTACACCTTTTTGAAGCTGTTTGAATTTATGATCACTTGGATCCCGATATTTCAGTAATTGATGTCGGGATTCAAATCCCCCCCCCCCAAAAAAAAAAACAAAAAAAAAAAAAACTAGTCGATAAACATACACATGTATTTCCAGATAATTTATTAATGATAAACTTATCATGGAAATTTCTTTCTTTTTTAATACTTCTTTGAATAAAAAAATGATTTAAACAATTTAGAATCTGCACTATCTTAGAATGATTGCATAGTAATCTCACAAACTGTAGCATTGTAATTCTTTTAAATAAAAGAAGAGTTTAAAAACATTTTCCCATTATATAAGTCTATGTTAAACTTTGGACATATTTTGGAGCCGTACGTAGTTTTAGTCCGGGGATCACGGTTTTCACAATTTAGAATCCACACTATCTTAGGGTACTTGTATAGTAATCTCACTAATTTTAGCACTGTAGTCCTTGAGAATACATTTTTTTAAAAACATTTTCCCCCATATATTTCTATGTTAAATTTGTCTTTTTTAATCAACTTTGAACCCCTCTTGGGACCCCAGTATTTACCCGGGGATCGCGATTTTTACAATTTAGAATCTTCACTATATATACAAGCTTTGGTGTAAATATTGGCATATCTGGTGCAATGGTTCTTAAGAAGAAGATTTTTTAAGACACCCACCCAATTTTCGCAGTTTCGCAATTATCTCCCTTTTAAAAAGGGTTGTGCCCTTTATTTTAACAATTTAGAATCCCCTTCCCATAAGGATGCTTTGTACCAAGTTTGGTTAAATTTGGCTCAGTGGTTCTAGAGAAGAAGTCATAAATGTGAAAAGTTTACAGACGGACGGACGACGCACAACAGGTGAACAGAAAAGCTCACTTGAACCTTCGGTTCAGGTGAGCTAAAAAGTGTTTCGTTACCTGTACTAGATCTTAATCCAAAAAAATAATTTTGTTGATTTGAACTGCTTACTTTCACTTTAGGTTCACAGTTGTGAAACGGAAGTAATTATTGTCAAGTCGTACATAAAATTCCTGTCTAAAATTTTGTTATTTTCACGATATATTATAAAGTTTTCAACTACTTGACTTGAATACTAAGGCTAGAGGGTTTGTCCTTTTACCATGCTCAATAAATGTACGAAGTTTGATTTATATCCGTGCAAGGGCTTTTTTAAAAATCAAGTTGCGCGAGGGGATAATTACAGTAAAATTATTCATAACAAACCATTTTGAGGCTGTATATACCTTCGATCTAAAAATTTAATTAATATAATTGAAAAATCTAACACTTTTTCACCACCTTTTTTTCACTCGCTTCGAATTTACACATTATGTTGACATTCAGAATTCTCGGGATTTTTCATAGTAAATGCACTGTGTTATCTCCCGTGTTTTCCTTGACGAAAAGAATATATAGCAAATTTCCAATGAAAATTTACACGTCTTTATATAATCGTTTCTGGGATTATCCATGCAAATGTGATATTGTGGAAACATAAACTAAAGAGCCTCTCGCGATTTATCGTGAATGTAATGTGCAAGATTGTAAAATCCAAAAAATCAACGGAATTTTCGTTGATTATTAATTAGCGAAGCTTGATTGAGAAAAACTAAAAACAAATTGGTAATCTTTAGGTACATGTACCAATGATATTTAAAATATATAAAACAAAAGACAGTACTTTTTCGATTTATCGGAATAAAGGCCAAAAATTCGAGTCTATTATTTAATATAGTATATAGATATGTATATAGTTTTCATCAATCTAAACAAAGAAATACATATTACTGTTATGATTAATGTTTACTTTTACTTAACGTGTACACACAATGACAGATCACAAATTAATATCTCAAATAAAATATACACTCACCGAGAGCTGGATTGTGGAGAGTACTTTGTGTTACATCCTCATTTGTAAAATATCGCGCTCCTGGCATCAAAATTAAATTTGGTGAAATGGACGAATGTATAACTGAATAGCCGTTGTATGAGGACGGAGAATACGACACTGACTCACAGCCGCCAGCAAAGCCACAATGAGCAACACACTGTAGAAGAGATTGGTTACCGGAGGGAATAGGTTTGCCCATGTCCGTGCTTACTTTATCGTTCATTTCTTCGGAAATTATGTATCTTTTACCATGTATTCTACTAGGACTGATGTTTTGGAAACACCCGAATATGAGTAAAACCCTAAGAGCTAGTCATTTTTCTTTAAATCGCTAGTCTTACAAAGCAACTGATATCAAATTGAACGAAGCACCCGACATATGTTTCAGTATAAAGATTGTAGACACATCATCGCGAATCGATTAACTGACATACATTTCATAAACAAAGGCGGGTCCTTGACAGTCTCATTTACAAACAACCTAATTGAGAATGGCAGACAGCATCAAACTTTTTGTGGTATTGTTTTGTTATTTAATTTTTTTCTTCATTTTTTTGGTTTTGTTTTGTTATTTCTCACATTTTTCTTAAATTACGAGTCTCATATTTTCTTTTACATGCACCTAGTATGTATAACTTATTTAACTATCTTATGATCTATCTTGTAATGAACGAGGTAACACTTCTACCGAGATGTGTGCATCACCGAAGTACAAATTATCGTATATAGTTTATTGTTAACAGGAAATTTTTGAGGCCGTTTGATTTCCAATTAACCTTTTGTACAACTTTGCATGTAATAAACTCTTTGGTCCAAGAATTTGAACAAAGTTAATCTTTATCAATATCAAAATATTTAAAAAGTAGGTGCACCATGTTGTGTGTTGGTGGTTTAAAAGGACGAATCCTGAAAAAGCCTTCATTCTAATGTCGTTTAAGGTACGTCCCTACTCAGGCTTTTTGTGGTTAAAGTAAGGTTTTTTTCATTAATCAAGTAGAATAATACCTTACGTTATAAAAAAGCCCCAAAAATACACGCCTTAGCTATTTACTTTTATCACTGGAGTCTCCAGAAGATGCATATCCCCTTCTTCGATCACATGATTTCAACCAAAATCATTATTTGGCTCATATTAAAAAAATATCAAAGCAAAACAAACATTCGAATGTTTTAATTAATCATTAATAATGTAAGAAAGTAATAACAGGTGTGATTATCATTATTTGATTGATTAAAATTAAATTTTAAAATGAAATGTTACAAAAATGCTATTTCATAATTTTTACTTATCTTAAAAAATGTTATGGTTAAACACCATTAATTAAACTTTAAAATATTAGATTTATGTCTATTGCAACTAAAAAGCAAAAAAAATATTGGATTTCACATGCTTCTTATTTTTTCTACGACCTTTAGAACACATATACCCCCTTATCAAATGCAGTGTCACGAACACAATTTAAAAATACATCAGAAAACAGCATTTTATTTCTTTGCTTTTATAAACCCTACAATTCTTCTTTCAAAACTACATGTATTGAGTACAAATTAATTGTTTGGATAAACAGTACCTTTCCTCTGCATAGATAAACACAAACGTACTAAAATCTCAGTACAAAAATTCACGATTTCCAACTATTGGACTCAATAAGATCAAAACATTTATATACTTGTAGACATTATTTACACTTGACTGCTTCTATCAAATTCAGAATTATCAATTAAACATTAAAAATTAGGGCAAAAAAGGGTAAACCCGAAAAAATATCGTTTTCGATTTTAACGCTTCTTATATCTGCTACATTGATGACGCGTCTGAGTAGGGATCCACCCTTATAAATTAATTTCAAATGATCGGCACCCCCCCCCCCCCAAAAAAAAAAAACACAAAAACAAAAACAAAAAAAAACTATGAAACCAAAGTTGCACTTTATAAATTCAAAATAGAGCCAACATTCTAGGTTTAAAAGAAAACAATTGGAATCTGGTAAATATGCACGTTTACACGTTGTGTCATAATTATCTACTAAGTGTCACAAAGTTCTGTGAAACGGGTTTAAAGGATAAATGAGTACAAAAAATAACTGGGTATAATAAAAATAAAAGAAGCCAAATTGGTTAAAGTGTTTATAACCTGCTTTACATTCTAGGTAGGAATTTTAAACAAAAATTAGTGTTACAGGGTTCTTTTCAGTCAATGCTCTTCAGAGGAGTGTGACGATGACAGGCGCATGGTTGAACAGGTGTACGCTATTGTTAAACGAACTTCACCACGATCTAAACTGGATATCGACATGATATATTGTTAGTATTGCGTTTCGGCACTTAAACATTAAAGATTTACGCATCAAATATAGTTACAGTTTATCATTAATTTCCAAATACGCATTTGATAGTAGAGTTGATCCCTCTATTGACAAATGAATACTATGTTCTTCGTTTTCGGTGTAGAAAGGTTCGGAAACTACCTTTTCACTTGCAAATGTTGTAGTTTTATTACAAATTGAAATGCGGTCCGGTACAATTTCTATATAAGTAGGTATATCTTTCAGTTCTGTCAAATCAAGTGGAGCAAAGTCACGCCTGTTCGATGTATTGTTGAAAGAGTCAGATTTGTTTGTTTTCTTGTTTGTAAGACCCTCTCCTATTGAAAGATACATTTCATCATCTACATTCGTTGGGCGTTTACTTTTATGCATCTTGCTAGTCAGCAGCTTCGAATACGTCCGATTCTTACTTCTTTTTTCATCTACACATGCAATCGTTTTATAACTGTCATCGTCGTTTAAACAGTTCACATTTGACCTATGTTTAAGTCTGAAAAAAAAGGTTTCATAATTATTCAATTGAATAGTCATTAATACTTGTGTTGTAATATCAGATATTTTTTTTGAATCGGTGTAATCGTGTACATGTATATATCAACGTATTACCTTTTGATTTTCTTTTGTTGAAGAAAGATAATGATAACTAAAACACACATCAACAGGACAAAAATTCCAAGAACACAAACGAAAATCCAGGGAAAATCTGTAAAAAAAAAAAAAAAAAAAAAAGTTTCTTGCGACATTATTGCGTTTAAGCTGGAAAAAATAACGTATGTGAAATCATATAATTACGTACCTGATGAGTCAGAAACATCATTCACCCAGGTATTTGGTAATGTAGTTTTCAAATTTGTTGCTTCACTGCTTACTCTGCTTGTTATATCATCAGTTTTATTTGTATTCACTTCATTACTTAATATTGTAGTTTGGTGAACTGTATAATTGTCGTCAAAATTGCTGTTTTTCATTACCGTAGTAGTGTTAGCAGTGACAACATCTGATGGCATGGAATTATTTGAACTTTGTTTTTTGGACGTTGTACTTTTAACCTCTGCTTCACTCCAAAAATATAGTTTATCTGTTGTTTTTCGTAAAGTGGGCCTTTCAGATTTCTTTTCTGACGTAGTTGTTTCAACAGTTTGCTGAATAGAAGCAAAGGCTGCTTTTTCAGTCAGTTTTGGTTTTCCAAGCGAACTCATTGCGACTCGTCCATGACTGGATGAAATCGGTTTATATTCCATTGTATTTTTGGTAACAGATTCATTTTTGTTTTGATCAGTTGTAGAAGGATAAGATTTTTGTACAGAAGAAACTGAATGGCGCTTTTGAAAAAGAGTTGAAAGGCTGGTTACTGGAGTAACAGTATTATATTTGTACGAAAGTTTCGCCTTATGTGTAGGTATGTTTAATATTTGTGGAACTGTTCTGTAAAAATGAGTTACC
The DNA here is from genome assembly GCF_963853765.1 of Magallana gigas. Lineage (NCBI taxonomy): Eukaryota > Metazoa > Mollusca > Bivalvia > Ostreida > Ostreidae > Magallana > Magallana gigas. The sequence goes on along the minus strand of NC_088857.1, from coordinate 32,683,484 downwards.
CTAACCAAAGTTAAGGATTCCATTTTCTTTATGGCTGATGTCGCCATAGTTGCTCTAGAAACCAAATGATTTGTAAACAAATCAAGCATAGAATAAGCGGTATTTTTTGTCGAATGATTTAAAGATAGATCTGTTGAATTGGTTGTTGCATCAACTATCGATTTCATGATTTCTGTAGTTCTTGTGGCATACTTTGACACTAGAAAAAATCCAATAAAATTAATATTGCCACATTGGGTTTTTTTGGTCAATCATTGCGTGGGAATCGGAAAGTTTTTTTTAATTTCCTGTGATAATAAAATTGAGTACGTAACATTTAATTCTATAATTGAAAGAGTAATATATAATTGGTGGCCCAGATGTCAGGTACACGTACTAGTAATACCATGTATATGTATGTATTGTATACGCGTGTACAATGTAACATTATTAGGTATAATACAATATAAATGACGTAAAGCTAATTGAGTTGCCGACTGTCTTAATGTGATTCGCTGGAAATGCAATAATGATCATAATTTAAAATATAATACCTATTAAAAATATAATTATTCGATTCAGAACGAGTTTATATGAATAAATGATATGAATAGTGACCAATTTTATCTATAAATGGTCCTAAACATACATATAATTGTCGAGGACGGCATAACAAGAGTTTTATTATTTTGCAAGTACCATTTAGAAGCATACCTGACCAGGTTAACTTAAAACCTCTTCCGGAACCAAAGTCATCTGATCTGAATGATACCTCGACAGCATTGCCTTTTGCTACTAATGCATTGTAATGTTTAGTACCACACTGTCTGTAAAGAACGAAATGGGTTCGCATTTCTTCCACCTGAAAAAAACCCCACTTTGATAACGTTGCATAACTCGTGATATTACTTAAAATCGCATTACCCAGTTTTTTGCGTTCAATTTGAATTTTTGTTATTGACATAATTTAATTTAATCATTTTCTAAAAGATGTGTCTTTCTATGACAATATTTAATGTGTTCGTTAAGAAAATATTGAAACCTTTAAATAATCATCACAAGGGAAGCCTTTGGTTTGATGTATGTCTTGATCATGGATAATGATAACAATTTCAGCTGCATTGGATGGTGCATTTATAAGCCACGTTTCGTTAGTGTTGAGAGGATATGGTCCAGGATACCCAGGTGATGTGATCGTTCCACTCGTACTTTTCGCCAACGATCCTATGCCAAAAAACCAAATCAACAACATAATTATAATACAATAATATTATGCTAGATTATCTGATAGGGGTAGGTTTTGAAGTATTTTAGCTTATTCCAAACATCATTAAAGAAAAAGTAAGCATTATTATATCCTCCACACTCCTACAACACATAATGAACGACAAGTTACGCATTTTAAAAAATACCAATTAGGTATTATTTTCGAATAAAATTTTCTTAGTTTATTACTCGTTATAAATTAAAAAAAAAACCCACATCGAAACATTTTTTATTCTTGGCGCAACAGTTTTTGGGATTCGAATCAAGTTATGACTTTTTTCTCTCAACACCTTTGTTCCATATTAGAATCTGTTTCCTCGGAACCCCTGGTGTATTTTTAAGCACCAAATATATTGGGTCTGATTTTGTAAATATTCTCTTTTTAATTAAACTAGGTAGTTAAGAAGACAATTCGATGGGTGTTTATTTTTCTAATGAATAGCAAATTGAACATTCACAAAACGTTGACATGTCCTTCTGATATTTTATGAAAGGTTAAACCTTCCTGGCTGGTTAATTTTGAAATTAGTCATTTGCTGTTGCATTCAAATTTACCAAATTTGTTGCCTGTTTCCTTGATTTGGATTTTAAAACATTGCCGTCACGAAATGGCGAATTCTTAGAATTGATTTTCACCCTTAAAGTTAAAAGGGTACAAGATATCACACTAAATATATGAAATTTATATTCATTTATTAATCTAACTTATTTTTATCTATATTACATAAACATCTACGTTATACAAAGAAAAGACCCATCAAAATATTACAATTGCTAGTATATCACTAAAATAACGCAGTATATTCCAAGGCAAAACCAATTAAAACATTGATTTCCGACTTTATATATTATTAATTAATTGGTTTAAGTCTCGTAGGTTAGGCTATAATAGATTGATCTCAGTCATAGGAAATTATTGAACCTGAACTTTATTTATTTTTACAACGATTGATAAGCAAGTTCTACCACTTATAGTAATATCTCTCGTTGGCACGGATGTAAGCGCGAGGGGGTCATTGGTGTGGAAAGAAGCCGGAGTACCCGGAGAGAATCCACGTGTCCAAGCGGGCGACCGCCATACCCTATCACATACAACCACTGTCGATTACGGTGATCGAACTCAGGTCGCAGCGGTGAAAAGCAAGTGCATTGTCCACTACGCTACTTATCATGTTGATCAATTTATTATAGTTGAACCAAGGAGACTTTAACTTATTCATGCATAGGTTAATCGAGTAAGTAAACAGAATTACATAAGAAGCCACTAGGCCTTTACGGTCACCTGATTATCACAGTCTAACCTTAGTATAATTTTCCCACTGCCTTAAATCCCACCCTCAGGGCTATACAGAAATATGTCTAACATACATTTAAAGTTTAAAATAGACGACTGCCCTACTCTCTCAATTTGCATTAAGTCTTCATTTAATAATGTCAGCATACTAGTGACAAATAAAGAACATAATTCAGTTCTTGTTCAACTACTTTCTTGAAATGGAACTCGTACTCATTGAGCTATCATGATATTTTGATTTTAAAAGACACTCTCTAATTGTGAAATAGTATTTAATTTTCAGAACAAACGAACAATTTTAAACATTATATACTACATGTATATGGACAAGAACCCCCCCCCCCCCGAAGTAAAAAAAATTAACACTATATGACCATTTTTGTCACGGCCCGATATAAAAACCTCTACCCCTGGGGACCTGGAAATTAGCATTGTAATAGATAACTCCTCCGCCTACATAAATATGAATTCAGCGTAAAGATCACAGAAGCACGTTTGGTCACGTTTTAGCAGTTTTCAAGATTATGTTAAAAATGTCCAACTGCCAATGTCCGACGACGAATAAATAACTAGTTGCCATTGGTTTCCTGTGTGACCCAGGTGTTGAATTTTTTTTAAAAAAAGTATTGCCGAATCGTTGCTTTTATTAACACCTTTTCTCTCAAAAGAATTTCAAATTAGACATAAAAGTTAGATATCATTGAAGAAAGTGCCTAATCCCCTGGGTTGAATGGTTCCCACCCCACTGGATATTCGTTTCACAAATTTTTCTATGGTATATATTGCGTATCAATGCTATATTTTTTTCTTTTTCTGTCGCTTTCAGTTATGGAGTGTAAGTTTCCCAAGCGGCGTTTTATGTTTGCTAACACAATCATTTTAAGAGTGTGCCCCAAGCCAATTATTTAAAAATATAGATTTCTTGTTTTGAATTTGTTTTAATAAAATTTTGTTTCATGTAAAGACCTTAAATCCGTCCACTAATCTGGTAATGCGTGGATTTACAGACACCGAAAAACTTTTTTAATACCTTAAAATGTGAATCAGCTTTATTTAGTTGAGAAGCAGAGGACCAGGTCTTGGCAATAACAGTGTTAAAATAATTATCATTCCTTTTGGTTCAAATTCGTAGCGATGGATTAAATTATACATATCAAACTTTATTGCATAAGCTTATTCTTATTTAAAGGACTCATGGATGTACAACTACAACATGTAATCTACACAATGAAAATTGCTTGTTTGAAGTTTGTTCAGTTATAATTAACGTTTATGCGATGAATTGATGCTCGCAATATGTTTATTACAACATTTACTAGAACAATAGATTTTTATGCGTTTGTCGCTTGGTTTTTTATTGTTTGTTATTGTTTTCTTTTGTTTTGTTTTTTGTAAACGCAAGACTTGCAATAATGATATTTTTAAGTTAATCAATGCACGTAAATAAAATATTTAGAAAGTCCCATTATTTTTGTTGAAATTTACAATCAATGAATCAATGCAAGTTACACATTATTTTAATTTAATTTTATGCTTCTATTAAAATAAATTTGGAAACAAATATATTTGGGGATGATAAACAGCTAATAAGTATTGCTATTCGATATTCATAAAAGACAAGGATAACTAACCTTGAATAAGAATGAAAATTAAAAATAACATCCTCATGAACTGTTGATTTCAACCTTTCACTGTGATCTTTCACTGTGATGCACGTAGCTAATTATGACTTTTTCCGGCTTTTGTTGTTGCAGTTACTATTTATACATAGGGACATATTTTTTATATCATCCCTATCATTTTAAACCAATTACATGTATATGCAGTTCCTCTTCATAAAAGTATTTTGCATTGCAACATTTACGTAATCATTAATGGATGGACTTGACTCTTTATTTTATAATATTCTTATTTAATTAAATTACAAAATTATCTTTTCAGACTTAATATAAACTTACAGCTAGTTTGATCATCATAATAACAAATTTCATTTTAAACCATTTTTTTTAAATTATGACTAATAACGAGTTTGATTGATGATTTTTTAAAATCATATTGAATGTACATGTAAAGTTGACCTCAAACAAATCGCGAGTTTGTAAAACTCCTTCCAAGCTAGTTAGTGTCATATTGCACTGAAAACGATGCGATCATTAAAAAATCTGAGATAACTATTACAAGTTTTTTGTGTTGAATGTAAGTGAAAATATAATTCTTGCAAGGTTAACGCATGGATCATTTCAAAACACTTCTTTGGTGATAGATATATATTTAATCTTTAATCTTCCTATAAAACATCTTTATACTATGTGCATTAGTTGCTTCCCTTCCGCGCTCGGAAACCAAATCATATTAAGTTTAGAGATTCGTGAAACATTGGAAACAGGAATCAAATAAATAATAATTCGTTGTAAAATGATAAACATGCATATAATTTTCAAGTAATTAAAGTGATATTCAATTTCCCGTTCCGTATTCTGTTTTGTTTTTAGTTCCGGGTTTGAGCAAAAACCATGCACAACATTCTTATAAACCTCAAGTGTAAAAAAAGACCAATCGTTCTTTTAATTAAAAAAAAACCTGACACTTAATAACAATAAGCACAATCAAGAAAAAATCGCAGGTGGTTGAGGACATGACGGTTCATGTGAAACCCCTCCCCCCCCCCCCCCCCATATGCCTCATAAAAAGAAAAAATGCATGCCACTCCACTACGTAACTGTCTACTATGTCCGTCCGCGTTGACGTTGCTTTCGGGTGTGGCTACGGCAAGTTGATAACCCGAATTCAACCACTATATTATAACACTTTACCTCTATATTCTGAAGCCATTTCTTTGTCATGTGGAGCTTCATGATACTTGGTCTAATAGATATAGATCCTCGAGATCTTACTTCCAACATGCCCACACATGGCAGATGCCCTAGCCAAGGTGTTACTGGAAAGTCCCCTCCCACATGGGGAGTAGCCCGTGTTCCAGTCTGTATAAAAAGGTGAGGCAAAAAGACAGCTTCCAGAAGACTACTCTTTTTATTTAGATATAACATTTTAATATGACATTTTTACATTTAATATTAAATACAATGCAAATTATCAACATTAATATATATTACAAAAAAAATATTGGCTGAACCCTCTGAATCTAATAACTTTACTTTTGAGAATGCGCGCAAGTATTATAATTTATCATACCGTTAAAAAAGGAGGCAGAGACAGCTTCCAGATGATTACTGGACAGCTGTGTTTCCCACAATATTCTCCTAATAATTAAATGCAATCAAGTGCATACTAATAATCTGACACACCGTGGTCAGTAGTAGCATTTTATTTATATTTCTGACCCGTCGTCGAAAGGCTCATCACTGGACTTAATAACACGTTTCTCCAAAAACATAAATAAGCATAGGCTTTCTATATAACGCATGTATTTTAACTATTTTTTTTTTTAAATTTCCATTATGATAATACGATTACATTCGAGAAAACTCGTTTACATGTATTGGCGCACATAAGCACGAGACTAGCGTGTACGTGACATAAATGAAAGATGTTGACTTCCGTCTCAGTAACCTAGCTTGCTTTGAATAATAGAGTACGATTAAAGAGAGATGCACATTCATTTAAAAACATATTAATAAGCGAAACACATGTATAAACTGCGATATATCAACCCGTTTTGTAGAATAAATAAAGCGGATTGTTCTTTAGTCCCCAAAATGACTCTTTTCCGTTTTAAGATGCAGAGAGAGAGGGTTTGCCTAATTTTTTAAATTCACTTTATTTTTTTCAGATATTTGGAAAGAGACATGGTGTGTACGTAGAGAATTTCTATCAAAATAGGAGTAAACTACTCGGGGGGGGGGGGGGTCTAAAGCTGTGGGGTGCAAGGGATTTGTGGGAAGGGTATTATCCTCAAGTACCTCTGGAAAAATGCTCATATTCAACGAAATTTGTTTGGTCATACATCTAAACATTTATAGGTACGACTACTGTCAAAGTTCATTAATATTAAAAATACAGGTAATATTACCATAAAATGCTTAAGAGGTCACAACTACATGAGTGATGCTGACAACAATCATGCACAATCAATGATAATTTTGTAAAACCATGTTAATTGTTCCTGAAATTTTCGAAACCTATTGTCAGTGAGTATTAATTTCTTTTATGCATTAGATTCAAATACTACAGCGGAATTCAAGTTTTTGAGATTGGAGTTTATAAATTATCTTTTACACTGTAGAGTCAAATATGCATAACTTTAGGGGCAATTTTAAGATAAGTGACCAACAGGTCTACATGTACTTAGCTTTATCAATAAACACACAAATGACCGTTGATCTATACTTGAATCTCCTACAGCCCACCATATCAAGCATAAAATTCAACCGATTTTAAAGTTAAATTGCAAGTCATGATATTCATAGCAGCATTGCACTGCCACATACTATTCAACGAATTAAGTCATCAATTATGTTTTGACGAACTTTGGTTGCATTCTCCCACTGAAATTGTGTTACGGAAGCTTCGCTTACATGCCGGGAAGAAAGTTCCAGTTCAAATGGCTTTAGTATGTGACATGATCAAAAAAGCATGATAAGCACGTGTATTAAGACTTAAATTTTTCATCACATGCTTTCCTGTTTGAGCATGAGGAAATCTATGATTATTTGAGCCAAAAAAGGCAAAAAAAACCCACTTGTTAACGACATAATTTTTTTTATATTACTGATTTATATAATACGTTTTTCATTATATTTTGTCCATTATTTGCACCTTCCACAAGAACATGTGATGTGGATAGAGATGTTGGTGGAAAAGTAGTATGAAGGACTACCCTGGATAGTAATTGGTGTTTTCATTACAGAAATATTTCAACTTCTTAAGTGTTCATTATTTATAATAAAATTAGAGGTACAGTACATTGTACATGTCGAACAGTACACAACAATTCTGTAAAATATAGCGTTGACCGTTGAGAATTTAGTAAACATATCCATACAAGACCAACATAGGTTTGGAATGAACTTTAAAAAAAGTATTAAATAGGGGTTGATTGAAAATGTCTTTAAATCAAAATGCTTATCAAGTCTAAATACTGAAAAAGTAACAAAATGTTAAGGTTTACATGCAAGGTTTATATGCTTACAATGTCCTGCAAAACAAAATTAGAAATATGACACCTGGTCTGGAAAAGACTCAAGATCGTGCACGCCTTGTAACCATAAAATTATTGTATAAATCGTTTGGATTCTTTTTTACATTGGCCCTTAATATCTTCATAAATAAGAACGAGTACATTAAGTTACTAGACAAACTTTTTTAAAAAGTTGTTTAACCTGTCCATACTGTTAAAGGAGACCGTGATTTCCTATTTACAGAGAATATGCTGGAGAAAAAAAACAACCTTTTTTATTACATCTGTATGGTGGCATATCTCTACCCCTTGTATGCAAGTTATTTTTCTATTAATTATGTGGACATGCAAGATAAATATGTTTACATGCAAGATAGTTATGTCAACATGCAACATAACTTTGTTGACATGCAAGGAAACTGCAATCAAATAAGAGTTATAAAAAATTTCAAATATCGCCAACATGTGACATTCAAGATGCTAGATACGCTACCTATTGATGTCAGCATGCAACTTATTTATGTTAACATGCAACTTCTTTATGTCGACATGCAACTTATTTATGTTAACATGCAACTTATTTATGTCGACATGCAACTTATTTATTGCGACATGCAACTTAGTTATGTTAACATGCGACTAAGTTATGTTGACATACAACTTATAAGTTGCATGTCAACATATTTATCTCGCATGTTAACATATTCAAGTTGCATGTCAACATATTCATCTCGCATGTCAACATAAGTAAGTTGCATGTTGACATAAATAAGTTGCATGTTGACATAAATAAGTTGCATGTTGACATAAATATTTTGCATGTCAGCATATTTATCTTGCATGTTAACATAAATACGTCGACATAAAAAGTAGCATCTAGCATATTGGATGTCACAAGTAGGCGATATTTGAGAATTTTTGATATTTTGTATAATTCTTATCTGATTGCAATTTTCTTGCATGTCAACATAGTTATGTTGCATGTTGACATAATTATCTTGCATGTCAACATATTTATCTTGCATGTCGACATATTTGATGGAAAAATAACACAAGGGGCAGAGATGTGCCACCATACACCTGTTACAAAGTATGATGTCAATTTTCTTTCACCATCCCACGTTCAGGTTTTGCAGGAAGGTGCAGTCCAGTCGCAAACTCGATGAACAATAGACCAGTACCATGCATGAATGATTTGTTTTTTGATTCCTTTTCTTAGAAGAGTTGAACAAAACGGTGAATATCTACTTTGTACCACGACAGAATGTTAAAAATCTGAAACAAAATGGCGTTTCAAACGGATTTCATACATGTTGTGACGATGTAGCGATCCTTCCTAAAATAGTGACAATTGACCTTGTAATTTTTACGAAATTAAAAAGTAATATTGTGAACGGACGACGAATGAGTCGTCAGTGACTCGGGTGACCTAACTCAGGTGACCCTTATATCAAATGATGCAAAATATTTAAAACAAACACTTTTGAATCTAATCAATGTTTTGACATTTATATTGGAATACTCTTTGTAATATGCGATAAAAATCTTAAGTCGATAGGTATGAATTATTTTTTAAAAATATGAAATAAAAACACCTACACGGTACTCCAGATAAAGATGAAATTTTAAATGATTGCCGTTGGTTTTTTTTTTCCAAAATATACTACCACAAAGTAAATTCTGCGCATCCTTAATGCCTCAATTGAAAAGGAACCAACTACAATTTTCTCGACCGGCATATAAACCCATGTAGCAGTTGAGAAGCAATAAAAAATAACATGGTGACAAAATACTTTTATGAATTCATGCTAGGTTTAACCTTAGATGAACTTCTGTCCCATCCACTTCATGACTGTTCCGCTAAGCACCACGGAAACTGGTGATAGCACCAGTTCTACGCGTCCTAATAGCTTTTGATCTAACTAACTTAAGTTCAGTTCACTTCACTTATGTCCCTATCAATGTTGGATTAACACTTATGGTCTTCCCTTAGAAACAGCTGCGAAGAAAATGAACAAAAACTGCAAATAATTGAATTTTTTCCAAGTCAAGAAGCTTACTCTGTTAAAAATTGCTCGATCGTATCTAAAATCAAACTTAGCCTAAATACTAATTTAATATATCGGTATATTAAATTTCATTTTAAGAATGTACAATCACTGTGAAGAAAATGAGTGGAAACTGAAGATAATTGGAATTTTTCGAAGTCCAAGGTACATAACTCATGAAAAATGCTCAATCGTACCCAAAACCGAACTTGATCGAGACATTTTAATGATGAATCTGCATACCAAATTTCTTCTCAGTAAGTGCAACCGGTACTCTACTAAGAATATAACGGTAACTGCAAATAATTGGAATTTTTCTAAATCAAGAGACATATAACTCTCTCTTTCGTTCACATATGAAGAGGATAAGAAATAAACTTTTTGACCAATCTTGTATGTTAACTGCGCGCAACTGCTTGGCCTCCGTTTGAATTTTATGAATATAATCATTATGTTATAAATATGTTCTGCACATAAGATAAAATGATGTATCTTATTATCGGCAAGTCCATCTGTTTGTATTTACATTTTCTAGAGTTTTAATACGTGATAACTTTACGGGTCGATTTTGTAATGTGTAGTCCAATCCAAAAAGTTATGGGGAATCATTCTTGAATTATATGAGATGATTAAAGGCGGACGCGCGTAATCAAATCTTTGTACTTCAGGCTTTATTAGGTTTGATCACTATTGACCTTATTATACCCCCCGCAAACAAAGTGTGTGTGTATGTGTGTGTGGGGGGGGGGGGGGTAGGAATCACCTTATCCGTCTTTCTGTGCTACTTTCGTGTCATGACCTTGACCCAAGGTCATTCGGGCAAGGTCACTGAGAGGAAAAGTGCAAAATGCGGGTCGGTCCATATCTACCGTATGTAGAAACATAAGGAATTCTAACTTCAGACAAAGATTGCGCACGTACTAACTAAAGAATGTGTCATGACCTTGACCAAAGGTCATTCCGGCAAGGTCAAGGTTACTACCAGAAAAAAATGTCTGGTCCATATCTTCCTTGTGGAGAAACATTGGAAGTTGTAATTCCATACAAAAATTGCTTATTACTAGAGGATGATATTGACTCAAGGTCATTCGGGCATGGTCAAGATCCCCGACAGGAAAAAAAGCAAAATTATTGTTTGGTCCTTATTACTCTTGTGGAGACATATTGGAAGTTGTTATTTCACACAAATGTTGCTTATGACTTTACCCAAGTTCATTCGGGCAAGGTCAAGGGCACTGACAGAAAGTGCAAAATTCATGTCCGCTCTATATCTTCCTTATGGAGAAACATAGGAAATTCTTAATTTACAGAAAAAATTGCCTATGACCTGAGGGTGAGTCATAACCTTGACCAATGGTCATTCGGGCAAGTTAAAAGTCATTGGTTAAAAGAAATACTTAATTTCTGTCTGCGTCTGTCTTGTGTTATCGGAAGGTAAAATCAAACACAAAGCTTGCTTGTGTCATTAAATCTATTGTAAGATTAACATTATATCATCACCGCCCGACCTCTGACAATGGCCCGCCCCGATGTCATTCATGTTTTCTATAAAAAAAAATATTGTTAAAAAGATTGGAAAAAAATCGGGCTCGGTATACCAAACATTTCAATTTATCAAATGGCTACTTGACATGTGGATTATTGTTTTATTCCAGTCATATTTGTCATCATAAGGAAGTAATTGTCTTTAAGCTCTAACAGATAAAATGAGAATAAATGGAATTTAAAGAATACAAATTCGTTTGTGTACTCATATTAGCATTTACAATTTAAAAAAAATAGAGCTTATGTTATTGAAAGAACATGGACAGTTAAATATAGATAGCATCTATCATTTTCTATAATAGGAAAATACTTGAGTTATGATTTTTTTTCTTAGCGGGGGGTATCAGTACTTCTAGATTGATCACCTCATAAAACTCAACGAATTATTTTTTGTGCCATAAAACTAAGTTGTGTAACTTATTTTTCCATAATCTTGGTTGCTCCTTAAAACTTTTAGTTGCTCCTTTAAAACTTAATTATTAAAATTCTCGAAATTGGATATCTATTTATAACGTAAGCGTATTGATCAATTTCGCACTTAGAATTTTAGTTTACTGTATAATCTTCTAACTTTATATTATGAATTTGTAACGACAAGAGAATGTAGCATTATACATTAAACACAGCAATGATTGTTGACGATACATATACCAACGGATTTTGTGCTCAGGATAAGAAAAATATGACATGTACTTTGATGATGTGAACAAAAAATGAAATTAAAATATTTAGTTTGCCTATAAATATAGGTATTGGTACATGTGATCGTAATGATATTCAATGTTTGACAATGTTTATCAACAATTGTGAAAATTTGTATCACTGTTTAATAGTAACAATAAAACAGAATTTCATGATTTCGAAAAGGATTTTTAAAGAAAAATATGAGCAACCGCATAAGAAGATGCCTAGTAACTATTATCTGTCCCTTTCTTTTACAAGACTAGTACATTAAATATATAATTAAATCGTATAAAAATTAAAACACTGATCAAATAGGTTTTTTTTTCAAATTTGTTGTAGTACAATACCACGAAAAAAACCCAATTGCAATTGATCATTTTTGATAAAGATATACAGTAAAAATATATATTTAAACATATTCTAGTATAAGTTGTCGTCTTAAATAAAATTCATTTAAGACAATATATTTTAAAGACATTCAGAATAGTCCAATCCACACTTGCAAAAGTTGTTCCCCTTTGCGGGGTCAACCCAAAGGTCAAAAGGGAAAAACACAACTTTTCCCTTCTTTATACAACCAAATATTTGGGCGCCCTGTGAAGAAATCTCTCGGATTTATTTATTTATTCCTTCGATGTGTGGGTTGCCCCAACTTGGGGCAATCCAAATTCACAGCGGAAACGGATTTCTAATGTCAAATGACGAAGTAACAACCCTCTAAACTACAAAGGCTACAGTGAGAAATATATGGGTTTTTCCCCAAAGATGGCGGCCAAGGGACATAACTTTTGTAAAGTGTGGATTGGTCTATGCTAGAAAAAAATGTGTCAATCGAACAAAAGTAAATCTTCATCTTCAAGTATGCTTGCTTCGTGTCTTTTTCCATACAAAACTATTCTATCGTCCAGTCATGGATGTGTAGGAGGATCTTTTTGCTACCTCAACTATCATGAATATTCCAGCGATTACCGAAATGATAATTGAAAGAATGCAGGAAACGAAGGCATAGTGAAAGCTGAAAATACTGCTGTTTTTGACGATGGTGTTGTACTTTTTTCCAAATACAGATACAGATATCACAATGCAAACAGCTACAAGGAAATCATTGACATTTTATAAGTGCTGATTGATTGTTTTTCAACAATAACAACTTTGGAAAACTTGTGCATTTAAACTATAATCTTTTTTGCACGATATCCAATTACAAAACTTGAAAGATATTTTTACCTGCCATAAAGGACAGCACAATGGTGAGAACTAGTACGCATGCTCTGTCCTTCATACAAATTCTAAGAAACGCAGTCAAGACGGCTATCAGCAGAAGGAGAATTCCCAATATTCCAAAACCTCGAACAGCTTTAAGCCAATCTTGAAAAGAATGTAAGCAATGATTTTAAACAATAACTTAACACCGATAGTGTATGATAATCCAGGTACGCACTGATAAAACATTGATAGCCTGCTCTTAATCAAAGTCAGTGTAAAATTAAAATAATTTTGATATAAATGATAGCGTATTGCATATGCAAGTCTTAAAGTAATAATTTTTCAAAAGCTTGTCTTACTAAACAAAATTATTCAATAGGAAGCATGAACATGTTCCAGTTACTTTGAAATAAATAAATCTCAATATAGTTCATTTGTCAATGCACGGAACTTGCGAAGTCGAGAAATAATAAGTCGTTTACATTTCCCTTCATTTTTGCGCAGTTGGTTGCAATAAAACATTTTATTATTTTGTATTATTTTAAGGAAATTATTAATAGATTATAAGCTTTTTTAAAAAATAGAGCAATTGTTATTGATAGAAGATTGACGGTCTATTAGATAGCATCCATCACTTACTATTATAGATAAATTCTCGAGTAGCGGGGTATCATTTGTGAGCTTGCTCACAGTACCTCTAGTTTTATTTTTCCGCAGTTTTTGACTAAGAAAGTTAAAAGAGTTGTTTTTTTCGGACACTTTTCCCCATCGTTTTCCTTGTGTATTTTTAGGCGTGTAAAATTTGTTTTCTCTTCTGATTTATTTAAACTTGTAATTGAGAACAATTTTTGTGTTCTTCTAATCAGCTATTTATTAGATTAGATGTTTGTATATTCAAAACTTTAATCATATCTATAATTATCTCCAGGTTTGTTTTTATAATCATTAATCTTTGATTAGGCACGAGCAATGATTTATCGTGGAACTGGTCACCATTGTTTTTCATTCGATGTCATGATATGGAGCTGTAATGTGCAATCGTTACAAAAAAGGAAAAGCAAGGACATTTGTTAACGGGTATTCGGATAAAATACTTATCAATTTCTTTAAATCAAACACATGTTGTACATGTATATATTATCAAAAATTTTTAACTGTTTTTTTTTTTTTAGTTAAGATAAGATGGCAGTAGCACTATTTGGTTTTGAAGGACTCGCAGGTTCAAATATATCATCGAGTACTCGACTATCGCTCAACTAACTCCAATTATTCGACTAAGCCGAGTAACATTAACATCCTTAGATGACCTTTACCTTACTTTTTCATAGATAATCATCAACCATCAGTTATTTCTTACATTAGACAATTGTAGGCAAAAGGTTACAACCTGCAAGGAAGCAACCCAATTTTACACCGTTCAGACATAGTTATCTATTTTTAAATCAGGAAAGCACAGCTCTTTTTTAGTAAAAAAAAACTTGTAACCCCTCTTGCTCATTTCACCCCATACACCATTTTTTTTAGTTACGAATTGTAATGTTGACACTTTTAAAATCATGTATACGTTTTTAATGAAAAAAAAAAGATACTGCTTACTTCCATTGTTTTGGAGAATGCAACTTTCAAGCTTTATATATGTCCGACGTCCAGCGATTACTATTATTTTTTTTTTATTAATTTTACATTGCTTATCAGCAAAATTTAAACTGAATTGAGAATGCAATTAATCTCTCATCAGTTACGAAGGTCAACATTTTTTTAAATGCACAAATAAAAACCTTATTATAGAATTATTATTATATTTCATTATACCTTGAACTTTATTAAAGTCGGAACACTCTGAAACATCTGATGCGGAAGTGCACATCTCCCACAATCCGCCATTCAACTTTACTCCACCCTCTTTAGCTAAAATCCAGTATGGAGAGACCACTCCTATTACATCAATTACAAGTCCAAGTATGAGCAGGAACAATCCAAATCCAAAATAGCACGAATTTCCGCCACATGCCATGGTGCATAATTCATTTAGGATAATCTATATTTTAAAAACAAGTAAAATCGTATAAACATACTCTCTTGTTACAAGTAAAACATACTCACATGCAGTCACCATAGATTTACATTTTTAAAAAATACTTCCTAAACTACACTTACTCTGGATACAACTTAATTGCTTCTTCCTGCATTTTATCGGCAAAAAAACACAAGTGACATTTTAAATGAATGTAATAACAAACTTTTCTACAAGAGTAATATGCTAACGTAATAAAAATAGTAATCGGCCATTTCCCAAGTATTAACGCTCATTGTCAACCATGCGGGATCACTCGTTCTACGAGTGTATTTTTTACAAAAATCATTATTTCTTTATTATTTTTTTTGTGTTGTGCCAACAATATTTTAATCCTGATGATTCCCGCATGCTAATGTCATGCTTCCCTTCCTACCACTTCTCTCCTTAAACACACATGCACACCTGCGCTTGCGGGAAATTGCATCTGTAATTTACTGTCTAAAATTAAAAGAGTTTCGCCTGATGAATTTCATTATTTTTAGGAAAAAAGTATTATACATTTAACGGTGCGCGCTGATGACATTAATTATTCGAACATATTTACTTGCTGGGTTTTTTCCTTACAAGGAAGATATACGAATTGAAAAAGGTCACTTTATGTCTACTAGCATATAATATCAGTAAAATGTTTACCATCACTGCAAAGAATACTTAATAAAATGTTTAATAAAAACTACTAAGTTAAACCAAATTCAACACACCTACCTTCAAATTGTTGTGCAATGTTTTCCCCTGTGGATTAGTGTTTATTGCAGGCGTTTTTCCTGACTAAACATGTGATACGATATATTGAAAAACACTTGGAATGTTAATTGTTAGATTCTACAGCTCTGGTACAATCCACTACAGATAGGCACATCAGGATCTCTCACACTGATTCTGACAAGGAAGACTTTTTACAAATTCTTGTTGTTAAAACATTTGTTCAAAACTTAATGACCCCAAATGTTATGATTAAAACTGATATGGTATATTAAAATGACAGTTGAATTTGATATGATTTAAAGAAACTTCCTTACACCTATCACTACCCCTTTCTAACAGAAAATGGAGGTTCGATATCATCCCCCTTTGTCAAACTCAAAAATTTCTTTTATGCAGTTTACCTCACTTTTCTGTGAACATTTACATATAATATTTTAAATGCATTTTATCTTTAAAAAAACTATAAGATATTTTTTGTACAAACAATTAAAATAAAGAGAACTTTTCCTATAAACACACACACACACAATATATATATATATATATATATATATATATATATATATATATATATGTATATATATATATATATATACTTGCGCCCATGGAAAAGGGGCCTTTATGGCATTTTTACTAAAACAGAAATAACGTCATAAAGATGTGCAATGTCAACGCAGAATTTTCTTCTCTAAGACGTGTCAAACGTTTTGTCGTACTTAACCTATAATAAAAAATTATTGCCGTACTGTCATGTATTTAATTCGTGTCCTTATCTGTCAACTGGTTTTAATTACAAAATTTAACGGAATTCTATTCGAAGTCGGTTTCACAACGAAGAAGCTCCAGACGAGATCTCTAGATTGTTTACATTTACACATACGCATATATATATATATATGTGTGTCTATCTTATCATATGTCTTCAATATTGACAAGCCTACTGTGATTTCAATAAGGACCAGCTTGAAGTAACGTTATATTTGTCTACATATGGATTGATACGATTTTTTTCATAGGCACCGGTGGATTATTCTTTTATATCAATAGATCCGCCCCACTACTCTACCCGTGATCATGTAAATATTGACTGTTTATACAAACTGTATTAACATTGCATAAACAGTTTTATGTGGTGTATTTATGCAAGCATGAAACTATAAAACAATTTTTCTAACTAAATAGAAAAGTATATGTATCTCTCAGATCACGTAGGATTATATGAAGATATTATTTTCTATAAATAAAATACAGGATGAGTAACTCTATACACTATAGGGGTACCACAGAGGGAGTAATATTTAGTTTTAAGTTCAGATGGAAATATGGTGTTCCTGTAGTGTATAAATATTTATATAAATCGTTTAATAACAAATGACATATACTGAAGTGTTTATCTTAAGACCTTTTTTGCAATATATATATATATATATATATATATATATATATATATATATATATATATATATATATATATATATATATATATATATATACACACCCCTGAAGTAAGGGTTAAAAAATGTGATTATTCTTACATGTAAAATTGAAGCAGACTTTCTACTTGATAAAATAAATTCACTTGTAAACGACTGTTTAATTGATATATTCATAAACAGTGATGATGATGAGATACTTCTAGAAAAATGCAGCAGATGATAGAATTGCAAGCAGAGTAAATCAATATGCTAAGACTGGGGTGATCAAGACAGTTCTTGCGAATCACATGAATTCAAATGTCGCTGTTCAAGTATTTGTTTTGAACATTTTACAAAAGAAGAGGTCATAGATCACATTTTTAAACAAAGAGAAATGGTTAAAGAAGAGAGAGATGTACATCATGTGTTCACTCAATTAAAAAGGTAGCAAGAAGATATCTACGAAAAAAGGGAGAAGAGAACAAACTATATATATCTTTTCCAAGGCCAGGAAACATGCAGTAATCCGTTTGTTTTAATATATAACACGACTCAAAAAGTTTTAATATTGCAAAACATCTCAATGAAAAAGGGGCCATCTCCCGAGAACATGGCAACACAGGGAAAAACCCAGCAAACTCTCTAAAATATTATGAAATTCGAAATGTAGTGACATTTACATTAAATTTTGCTGGAGAAGTAGGGGTGCCTCAGTCTGAAGACAGTATACCCTCCATCTTCACACACAAAGAAGGACATTCAAAAGCGTTACTTTGCATTATGTAAATAGTCTGAACTTCGTGCTCTAAAAGTATCTTCTTTTCAAGACATATGGCTGAAGTGCGTCACACATATCAAAATTAGCAAACCTAGGGATGATGTTTGCCATCGGTGTGAGCGACTGCGGAATGAAACTTTGGATGCTGTAACAGAAGAAGAGAAGCTGTTGGCCATCAGCGACATTCAGGAACACATTGCAGATGCCAAGAAAGAGCGAGAGTTCTACAGATCCCGTAAAGAAAATGCGTTGAAGGAAATAGAGAATAGGGAAGATCGAGAACTCTCAAATGATCATTACACATTTCACTTCGCTCAGCATTTTCAATTACCTCATAATTCTCGTCAGATAGGCCCGATCTATTTTTTGCAGCTACTGGTATTCGGAGTGAGAATTGACAGTGTTTCTAAGCAGCTTAATTTTATCATGGATGAAAATCAAACTATAGGTGTGTTTTATTCTGCAGTATTTTCATGTTATTTGTTTTGCAGGATCCGATGGAACTTGGACGAATGGTCCTAATGCAGTTTTAAACATGCTTGACTATGCCCTGACAGAACATAACTTTTGAACAAAAATGCACACTTCATGCCGACAACAGTTCGGATTAGTTTTTTTTAACACAAATATCGCTTTCTCTCTCTCTCTCTCTCATTGATGTATCTAGACGTTATAAAAATTTATTAAATTCATTTTAAGGCAAAATAAAAACTAGTTTGTCTTAGCGTACCTCTGCTGGCGTGTTATAATCGGATGTCATTGTAAGAAAGAATACTCCATGCAAATACCTGGATACACACGTTAAGTTTCTAAATAATACTTCAGTTGTGTATAATAAGTGCTTTATATTGTTTGTTTATTACAAGTTTTACTTTCATTCGCCCTGTGAAGAACATACGAAATTATCATCACCTTCGATTTTCCTCTGCAGAACATTGGTTTGTGTTCGTCAAAAAGCAAATGGACTCTGAAGAAAACACTGAAGAAAAAAAGACGGGAAAGGCAACAGTACCTCTACAGAAATGTTAGGACCTATGTACCTGTACGTCCTGCTGTCCAATGAGGTCTCTGTCCAACTCCGACTGAAGAGCAGATGCACTCACTGAGACAGTACAGTGTATATATGTGTATCTGTGAATATAGCGCAATGCTATAAGTAGTTCATGTCCAAATTAATTTACAATGAAATGATGAAGATAAACATATGAATTGAAGCTTGAAAGAGAATACATTTAACATGTGTACTGAGATATCCTGATCACGTTTATTTTCAAATATGTATACCTCATATTTCTTAAGTGTAATCACCTGTCCATATTAAAGAATTATTATCCTGCAACATTTACATAATTTTTATAACAATTTCAAGACGCATGGATTCAGAGATTTCATTCTGGATTGCACAATTATATGCATAAAAAACAATTCAACAAGAGTCACTTTTACAATTAAATTCTTGACATTGGTGCAAAAACATGACGTCATGATTTATTTATTTTTAACGTCATTGATATAAATAAAGAAAACTAATAACAGTTGACTAGGACCATTAAAAATTCAGATTTGGCAACTTCTAGCCTTGCTCTATCAAAATCTGTGAAAGACTCAAAATGTAAAAAATTGCCATAAGGCCCCTTTTCTCATGGGCACACAGAGAGAGAGAGAGAGAGAGAGAGAGAGGAGAGAGAGAGAGAGAGAGAGAGAGAGAGAGAGAGCTTAGATCATGGTTATACGCCAGTAGATTCATTACCAACAGAGGTTGGGGATGACATCCTACTCAATGAACTTCAACAAGTGTAACTAAAAAATATGATTGTCTTTAATTCGACGTAAAGCAAGTTAACAAACATTGAGAAAAAAAATTCATGTATTTCATTATTGGAAAGTTGTTGATGCATCATTTTTCTTCCAGTGACCCTGAACTTGTATAAATAAAATGACAAAAGCTTAAGATCAAGATACATATGGAGAAATGGTGTACATTTTACTAATTTGCATAGCGGCCATATTGTTATCACAATGGCGATTTTCAGTACAATAGAATATATAGAAAGGAATGAGAAAAATCGCAAATTTTAAAAAATAAGTATTTCGGAAATATTTTCTCCTCATTTGGTTCTCTCATTTACTACATCCGGCATCGGAATGTGCTTGTTTTGTTTACATTAGATATTGAGAGAGCGGTTCCTTTTGAATCTGAAAAATCGAAGCGGGGCGTTGTAGGAATAAAGTGTGTTTTAGTGATGAAAGACGTCATGAAGGGATTTTGGAATTATTTTTAAAATACTTGCCATACATAGGTAAATTAGTTTCTCATATATTTACAAAGTTTACATTGCAAACTAGCTGTGTCAGAAATCTTGACTCAAATTTTAAAAGTCTTGTCGGTTCCTTTTTACTTTCAATTTAGCATTTTCAAGACTTTCTCAGTACGCTGTCGGACTTGCAACTAGGCATTTAGGCTTTATATTGAAATTTAGGCATATTGCATACTTCTATTTAAGAATTTTCGTTATAAATTGAATGAGATTTTTCAGGTTATAATTCTATTCCGTTTCAAGCTGATATTCTTAGCTGTTTATTTATTTATTTACTCATTTTAGCTGGTATAGTCCTATTTTTAGATTATCTATAATGGTTTGATAGAGAGGCATTCAAAGTGAATTTGAAGCGTGAATCACTGATATTGTGGTGACAAAAACATACACAGATAATCTATGCATTGCCCCAACACATGTTCTCATTCTAAAAAAATTAAAGTTTTGACGTAATCACACAAATTTCATACATAAAAGATATGTAATTTTCATTCCTAAGGGAGATAATTTGAAGACATGAATATTAATGAGAACAGTGTCACGTGGCATTTAGCTCATGAATAAAGTGTACGTGATTTCTCCATATGACATTTTTAGATCACACCTGGTCTGGAAAAATTACAGGTTGTGCATGTCTCTTAACTGCAAAACATTTGCAAGGAAATCTTCTGTATTTTTTTTTCATTGGTCTCAAATATTTTTACTAATTATGTGAAGTTACTGCCTCAAACCGCAGAAGGATTCAAAGTAAGCGCAGCTTAAGTGATCAATAGTTACTTAATATGTAAGTGCAGAGCATGAATAGTTTATTATTAGTAGAAAATAACATCGCAGACAGTAATGTATGCAAACAAGTGTTGGCAATCTGATCACAAGTCGCATTGTGCTAGATAAAACTAGGAAAAAAACGCGGCTATGTTAAGGCTGACCGATTAATTTCACAGCGATATGTAGAAAGTCACTTGTCTGTACTTCATAAGATATGACGTCATAGTTAACTTTGACGTCACGATCTGCATTCCTTTCGATCGTTCTTAGGGAATTTAATGTAACGTAATAAGTGATATTCATTGTGCATAATAAAACCGCTTCATTCCTTTACATAGACACTGTTGTAAATACTAGTGATACTAAATTCAATATCACCGATATGGAGTATAAAAAAATCAACAGTTTTAAAGCTTCGTAATAGGTAAAAAACTATTCATAAACTAATGGTTTTGAGACTCCCCCTGCTACGTGTAAATTAATGAATGGTGATTTGTATGTGCATATAAAAAACGGCTTTGCACAAGTGAAAGATAAAAACAATCTTAGTATATTTTACGTGAAATCGGGAGAGAAAATAAGTACCACTGTGAATCTTGCTGGGGGAAACCTACCGATTGACCCGATTTTGTGTAAATCGAGCCTTAAAGGTAAAAATGTGCCTAGTTTCGATGGCGGTGCGAAATGTTTTGACAATATTTCAAATAAACGAAATATTTATATGAACCCCCAGCAAGAACTGCAAAATACATTACTTATCGAAGGATTTTTCATAAAAATATTTTTGATTTAATGTCATTATTCACTTGTGCCGATGCGATTTTTATAGATTATTTACCGTGTTAGAATACACCCGTCACGTGCTTAAGAAAAATATATGACGTCACAAAAATACATCAAATATAGTGTTGGATGCCACTGTTAACTTATGTAATAAAAGTTTAAAGAAACTCACTCGGTTAAAGCATTTTTCGATAATTAAAATAGTATCATTTTTCGATATATCCCCGAGTACCCAAACTCCGTCACCATAAGCAGAAAACATTCCGCGTTTCTCTGTAAATTATTTTTTGCGGTTTTTATCATTTGCAATCACTAAATATAATCTGAAACGTTATAATTTATAAAATTATTAACAAAAATATTTTCATTATTATTCAATTAAGCCCTCTGAATACGACGTTTATCACACGTGCTATCATAGTTTATGAACCTAACTCCGTCACCTATATGACCTATGATACGCCAGGGAATGAGGACACATTAACAATTTAGTTTAAACTCAACTTGTATATAGGCCAAGTTAAAATAAGTTAAATCGGTTTATACAATTTAAATTGTATTTAATTTTATCAAAGTGAAATGATCGCCAGAATTAAAAAATGGGTCCTTGTAACAACAATCACAATGACCATTTCAGAATGTATGGAAGCCGTTTGATTTCTGTCCTTACATATTTCAAAAATATATCAATAATGAATATATTGATGATTACATTATTTATTTATTACATTTTTAATAAATGTTGCATATTCTAAATACAGATATACCGTATATATCTGTAACCCTGTATAAGGCAAAAATTACGGCATGAGCGATTTGACGTTATCATCAAGTGTAGTGCATGAATGCTATTGCGGATTGAAAAAAATGTATTAATAACCTTAATAAAAAATAAATTACATGTGAAATGGTTCATCTTGACCTGTCTTAAAATGACTGAACACCGTAAATCATCGAATGGGCCTGCATGTCAGAAATATCGTTATTTTAGTGCACCGATGAAAAAGTGTTAGCTGATTTCACGCAATTATTGTTGCATAAAATGAACAAGGTGTAATTTTGTTATGTTTGAACACATTCTTAAATTTAACCGTTGTAAATTGTTGACATTTGATTGAAGTTTTTTGATATTCAAAAAATGACGTCATAACCGCACTTGATTTTAATAGGCGAGGAGTTTCCCGAAAGTGACGGAGTTGGGGTAGTGACGGAGTTAGGGGGCTATACGATATATTTAGCTTCTGACAGCCGCGAAATAAATGTTCCTGGCAATACACACTATCTACGTACGAATTATAAATGTATGTTAACTGTAATTAAATGTTTAAATCGTTTTACACCAAATTAATACGGAAGATTAAATTACTGAAAATACCGCAAATTTTAGTGGTTTTTCTTGCCTGGTATATATTATAAAAAGTAACATTCGCCCGATTGTGTTTGAGGGCAGTTATGACAGTAAGATTCTATTTTCTTTTTAGATATATGAAAATCTTCTAGAAATAAACATTGTAGGTTAAGCTAGGAAACAAAATTTAAGAGCGTCTGTAAAACCTATATTATTATGGTAAATTATATTCAATGTACAAAAATATTATCATAAATTTCTGTCAAAGGGGAAATATATGTTTTTTTATTTCTTCTAACAATAAAATCTTAGCGAAATCTTACGTCTGGTATATAAAACCCTATTCACTCTCGTAAGCAAATTGAAACTGAAACACATTGAGACCCAGAGGGCTGAGTACCATAGCGCACTTAGACGGACCCAAGTTTGCATTTCAAGGTTCATTTGAAGTCTGAACTTTCTCTCTATCTTTCTCTTTCTCTCTCTCAAGTAATTATAAATCAGAAGAATTAGAAAATACCGACCGAACAGTGTGTTATATATTATATTAAAATAAATATGACAGAAAAATTTTGATTGATCATTTTAATGATAAATCACGAACAAACGTGTACATCAGATTATAATATATTTAAACAAATATAATGATGTTGTTGTCTTGTACACCAAATTCACTGAATACATATTTTTGTTACGACATTCAGTATGCTAGGAAAAAATGTGTTAATCTAACACAGTAAATCAATAATTGTAAATGCTCGCTCGTTTCCATAGGAAACTGATTTATCGTCCAGTCATGGATGTGTAGGAAGATCTTTTTGCTACCTCAACTATCATGAATATTCCAGCGATTCCCGATATGACAATTGAAAGAATGCAGAAAACGAAGGCAAAGTGAAAGCTGAAAACACTGCTGTCTTTGACGATGTCGTAGTATTTCTCTCCAAAGACTGATACAGATATGACATTGCACACAGCTAAAACAAAACCGTAGACAGTTTATCAGCACTCATTGTGTTTCGACATTTACATGTACATGTGAATTCAAACTAGGATTTGATTAATTAATTTATAATTTTGAATTATAATACAAATTTTTTACCTGCCATAAAGGACAACACAATGGCGAGGACCAGTACGCATGCTCTGTCCTTCAGACAAATTCTAAGAAACGCAGTCAAGACTGCTATTAGCAGAAGGAGAATTCCCAGGACTCCGAAACCTCGCACAGCTTTGAACCAATCTTTGAAAGAATGTAAACAAAGATTGAAACAAATAAATAGTACAGACACGTGCTGATATTAAACACAAATATAGCATGCCCTGAATCTTAAGTCAAACAAAATGTTATCTTTTATATTTAATAAGTAGATGTATAACACAACAACATATGCAAAATATGTATTTATAGTACTGTGATTGATTTAAATGGTTAATATCAATTACACATAAAACACTGTGCCGGATAATTATGCCAGTGCCAAGGTGGCATTTTTGCACCCGCTTAAGCTGCATATATCGAAAAATTCAATTATGCCATATGATAGACCATTGCTTAAAGAGTTAATAACCACCTTTGTTATCAGTGTATCTCACCTGTCAGGTAAGATATTTACCTTTCAAAAATGAATTCCTATAGGAAAATCATTTTTCCCATAGGAAAATCAATATTCCTATAGGTAATTTGAAATTTCCTATCGGAATACAAGAACTTCCTATAGGAATTTCAATTCCGATAGGATTTTATAAAATCCGACAGGAAAACTTAATATCCTATAGGAAAACTACATGTCTGAATCAAATTCCTACAGGAATTACCATTCTCCTATAGGAAATATAATTCCTACAGGACTTTTAAAAAATCCTATAGGATTGTCAATATTTCCTGTAGGAGAGTCAATTCTCCTATGGGAATTTTCATTTTCCGATGGGATATTAATTTTTGAAGTTAAATATCTCACCTGTCAGGTGAAACACCCTAAAAACAAAAGTGGTTATATACTCTCTAGGCAATGGTCTATCATTTGGTATACATGGATTTTACCGAAACTGCATCTTAAGCGGGTGCAAAAATGCCACCTTGGCACTGGCATAATTATCCGGCACAATGTTATAAGCAAAATGGTTAGTATATTTTAATTAAATTTGAAGATATAAGTAAATGATTCTTTATACAATTCAACAAAATCTGTATAAACACTTTTTTTTTGCAAAAATCAGAATTGTAAATTCGCTTGGTTATTATACCTGGGACCTCATCAAAGTCGGCACACCCGGAAAATGAATATGTAGCAACTGATCCGGATGTGCAAATTTTCCACAATCCTCCATAAACCTTTTCCCCTCCAACTTCAGCTAAAATCCAGTATGGAGAGGCCACTCCTATTACATCAATTACAAGTCCAAGTATGAGCAGGAACAATCCAAATCCAAAATAACAGGAATTTCCGCCACATGCCATGGTGTTTAATGATTATGAATAACCTGAATACAAATAAAATGTTTCAACCATATACATTATCAAAAGTATGCGTTTTGGGGTATTTCATACATAAATATTCTGTCAAAAAATATTTGATGCATTTCATTGACAATAAAATATGAGTGACAGTTTCTTTGAATATAATAACAAAATGTTTTACAAAAGTCAAGATACAGTGGGACATATTTTGTCATAAAAATACGCGAAAAGACCGTTATTCACGGTTGGTTATACGGTGTATTGCGATGGAAAAATAACCATGCAATTGGTGATTTAATTGCTATACAGTTGTACATAAGGAACGAAATTCACATATATATTTTTTTAATTTAGGGCTTTTGACAATTAATATGTAAAACTGAAAACTTCATTTTTTTATGTCATAAAAAAATCATTTTCGATGATTCATGATAAAAACATAGTATTTCTTTTCCTCGTGATTAAATACTTGCTGTTTGTCCATGTGTCTCATTAGGGCATAAAGTGGCGATTGATGTATCCGGGCCGTTGACCTTGGAAACCTTAAGCTTATTTAGATCATGTGATTATGTGTCACTTCTCCATGACTGTAGTGGGTTTTATAACTACGTATTTAAAAACGCAACATCCTTTGTTTTCTTTGCCGAAAAATACAACCGATCTTTAAGAGAAGTCGTAATGTTATACACGGGTCCATATTTTTCGGTTTAGAGATAAACTGAATCGTTACAATGTGCTAACACGATATGCACACAAAGAAAGAATATTAATCGGTCAATGTCCTATTGATTATAAACATCGTCTACGATGCCAGTGGACCATTCATGTCTGACCTTTATCAGTCAATTGTATTCTTTTATTCTATATCAAGTCTACCCGTAGTGATTTTTCCATACCACCAACATTTAAATCCAGCTGAATTCCACATGCATGCATGTGTCATGTGCTCCTCCTTCCCCTAACACCCCCCCCCCCTCCCCCCGGACACATCCACAACCTCAATCGCACACAACTGCATCCGTTGTGTACATTTTAATTCATAATATAACAAACACAGGAATAAACTGCAAAAATCGTTTCTCTTTAAGAAATCTAAATATAAATCTTTAAATTCGCGCTGTTGACTCTAATTATGCTAATTTTACGTTGTTGTTTTTCCTTCAAAGAACATTTTAGAAACTGAAAAATTCTAATTTTGGCAACTAGTTTAATTGAAAGTTAAACTGTAAAATACATAAAACTACTAACCAAATTCAAAACACATACCTTCAAGTTATTATTGAATTTTTTGTGGATTATACTTTTTACGCAGTAGTTTTTCCTAACTGATCATGTGACACGCTATATGGAAAACCACTTGGGGAATTAATTGTCAGATTCTAAAGCTGTTGTACAATCCACTATAGATGCTCTGCATCGGGATATTATCAACTTATTCTGACGGACGATATATTACAATTTTGTTATTAAAACAATTTTGTAAACTTTATGTGCCCTTGTGATGATAAAAACTTACAAGGTATATAAAAATAACAAATGTTGACATTGATTAAAGACACTATCCTTCCGCCGTCCACACCCCTTCCTCACACAGAAAATGGAGGTTTGGTATCAACCCCTCTGTTTGACAATTTTTAAACATTCCTTTAAGCATGCTACCTGCCATTTACTTTGAGGAATATATTAATTATACGTACAAAATAACAATCAAAACACTTACATGTAAAAGGATCATTACACTTCCAATAAACATATACGTACGTATTTAAGGTAGCAACGTGTATTAAATTTACGAGCCGTTTGTATACAAAAAAACCTTCATTATTTAAACAAGATCGAGCAATCATTCTTTATACTAAAATATCGTAACCATGTCTAAAAAATTCTAACATTTGGTATGATAAAAAGTATTCTTTTATTACACAGTAGATAACTTCCACGCATGCGGTACAAAAGATATTATCCGATATATGATTCTATATCCAGGGGGAGTGTTTAAACTAAACATTTTTCTGTGTTAAAATAATTTCTTTAGATTATATTAAGATATGTTAAACTTAATAAGGTAAAATCTATTTTAAATATCTACTATTTAACTATAAATTAATTGTTGTATAGTTTACGTTTACCTTCAATGTATAAAATTTCTCTGTAGAATCAAGATGAATAAAAATTTTCAGAATGTCATATGCTTTATACCCAACAAGGAGGTCAATGGCTTAGCAAACTGTGGATAAGCATCCTACGAATGATGCATGTATTTATTTGATGATGGGGTTTATTAATCTCTTTCGACAAAAGAGTACTAACGCACTTACAAGAGGGATTTAAAATTTGACTGCAGTATACTGATATATAGGTGAAGTGTAAGGTTAAAGAGCTTCTGATATTTACTTGAGTTATCTCAACGGTTAGATTTACGTTTGAAAAGTATAAATAATACGCATATACTTATCAAAATAGTCAAGAAAAAAAAAAGCTGCGTAAATCTGGTAACATTTTATGATGTGTGAAAATAATAGCCTTTGTCGTTTGGTAAACATGTGTTTTAATTAACATTATATACATAAACAGATCTATGATAAAGCGTTGTACGTATTGCACATTCAATTCTAAACTGTAGTCATTGGGTAAAATGACTTGATACAAATACAAAAAAATAATATGCCTGATATTACCACAACACACCTTTCTTCCAATTATGGCATATTGAGCGTTTTCTTGTTTCTTGAGGAAAAATTCATGGAAAAGTACATACGCATCGCATTTTCATTCGACATTTCTAATTTACCGTGCATAATGGTATTTATTGACACCCTCCATTTTGGAGAGTACATAGAGTTAATTAATTTGTGCGTGCGCATCAAGAGGTTGGTATCTAGAGTGAAAACTCGAGTTCCAGGAGAAAACGCTCATTGCGATCTTTTATCGTGCGTCGTTCGTTAACAAATTTAAATTTTGAACTTCTTGAAACATACAAAGCAAATATTAACACATTTGTATTCAAGAATCTCTAGGAAATATAATAGGAATAAATTGTAATATTCATGACCATACCAACCACAGGGCTACATGTAAATACATGTAAGCAAAAAGGGCATATTAATTCAAATAGAAAAAAACACCATAATTGTTCTTCCCAACTACCAAACACGTGCGAAAATAACTAATATCATTAGTAGTATTCATTTAATGCTCTACAACAATTTAGATATTCATGGCCTTTTGTTCAGGGGTTCGGGCTCTAAAAACGACCTAAATAAACATCGATTGAAAATGTGTAAAATCTTTAAAATTCTATTTATATTCTCCCATATTTCTTTTAAAAAACTAAATCCATTGCCATAATGTCCATGAGGCATTCTTCCAACTTTGTAAAATGTATTTTCCCTGGCTCAGGCTTTCAGGTCCTATTGGAAAGGATATGGACAGATTGTGAAAATGTAGAATAAAATCTGCTTCTCTTTCTCCAAAGCAGGGGGGTGGATAAACGGAATGCATGATTATGATGTCCATGAAACCATTCACATGTACATGTACCTAAATTGTGAAATTCACTACGGCTTGATCAGGGGTTGAAAACCCTTGGTTAGAACAAATATGGACACATAGTTTAATCTAATGATAAAACGCTTAAACATTGTTCAAATATATGTGTTTAATTTTGTAAAGTTTATTATACAAGTCAACGTCCTCTTCACACATTTTTGTTTTTGAGATTTAAGATGACGGCATATGCATATTATGTATATATATGCGTGTGTGTGTCTGTGTATAACGAGATCTTACTTCGAAAATACGAAACATCTCATAAAAACTTAATTTTTTCTCGAAATTAAGAGATGTTTTTCTTGTAATTTCGAGATCTTTTCTTATTATAACGAGATATTTTTTTGTAATTATGAGATAATTAAATGCTAATAACAAGAGTTTTGGTAATTACGCGATCTTTTCTCCTTCTTACGAGATACTTATCTCGTAATTACTAGAATTTTTCTAGGAATAACGGTATCTTTTTTCGTTATTACGACATAAAAATGATTTTTAAGTGGTCTTATTCATCTTTTGTATATTGCAGACATTATTCAAAATACATAAAGTTTATCATACATGTAACACGACTAAGGCAAACTGATGAACTTCGTAGTTCACCTTTTATTTAAGAAAAATCAGTTCCAGAATATAGTGACTCTTAGGAAGCGCTTCAAATGATCTTACATTAATGCTTGGTCCGATTTTAAATAACTTTTGGGTATGCTTTAAACGATTGTTATGCTACGAATATGGATAATTATTTGACATTGAAGCAGTTTTTCTAGTCAAATAAGCCTTTTTATTTAAAAATTGATGTACAAAATTTGTTAACAAACTAAACTCAAATAAAAGGGTACATCTTTATTTCGCCTCATATTAAAATTCACCCCTGACATCAAGACGGGTATGGCTGTATTACGTATTTGTAATGTCGCAATGTTTTTGCAGTTCAAAAATAAACCTGTGTACATTTTGTTCACAAAAACTTCTCAGGTTGTTCTGCCTACAATCGATACATATTACTTTTATGCAGATTGAATAAATCTATCATAAGGGCAACTAAAACAAACGGTTTACTTTTATAAACTCGTTCATGATGCATTTGCGGTTGTTTTTTGTGTGTGTGCTTTTATCAAGAAGTGATTTAATTAATATAACCTTGAATATTTCTAACATTTAAGAGGAGACTGATTCTGTTGGTCTTCATGGGCACTTTCTAATATAAAGGTTTTGTATAAAAATTACTTGATAATGAAATTACCAAATATTTGGACCATGCAACTTTCAACCGCAACGTAGACGTCACATGATATTGCAAAATATAAACGGCCGGCGCCAGACAAATGCTCAATGAGTGTAGCTATGTAAATGTAGATGTCAGGTGTCCAATTTACGACGTGTTGTTAACTGTAAACAATGCAGGAAATTTTAAGAGGCATCATAGTCTTGGTTTAAATCAACCAAAATTTTCGTTCAAGGCAATCATTGAGCATGGAACTCACACTGCAAAGAGGTATGTTGGGGAAATGATTATTTCTCCTTATTAACATGTAGTAATTTATGTTAAAGCAGACAGGAAAATTGGTAAATTTTCCAACAGAGCAGGCGCGCGAATACATGTACCTCAAAGTTTTAGCTTTCTGGCTCAAAACTCGCAAGAAATTCATAACACAAAGTTGAAAGGGTGGCAGAATCTTAAAGAACGACTCAGGGTGTTAGTTAGTCAAAGAAATGCCTCTGCCTCGCCGTCATCATTTTACACAAACCTCTTTATAGTCCTCTTTGTTATTAATGTTAGAGATCAAAGAACATTAAAATTTTGATATTTAACATGGTAGATTATATAACTATGCCACTCATAACTTGTTTCAAATTATTCAAAATTTTTTACAGAAAATACAGGAATAACTTTGGCAATCGTATTGAAATTTAAATAAAAAAAAGAGAGAGAAGGCATTTCTAAGCTTTGATTGACCCTTCTTTCATTCTACTGAGTATGTAGATGCATCATACAAACAATAATAGGATTTGGAGAGTGTGAATGATTAAACAGGTTTATTTGAGAACACTGAAAATCGGGTCACCGATCTCTTGACTACAAGTGTTTGGGTAATGACACAAACGATACTGAGATAACGTGATCTGTATGGAGAGCTTAACGTGCAGTCAGTATTACCTAGTAAGAGTATTTATTTAGTTTACAAAATGTCTGTATGCCGCTTTTTTAAAACAAAATGAATTACACCAGTTTTGTTCTATAGTGTGTCCCAAGATATTGCTTCCATCGATTTTTAATAAAATTACACATACTTGTGAAAGAAATACAGTTGAAATTGTTAAAAGGGAATATATCCAAGATATCTTCATTGAACAATTATCCCTTTCCACTCAGAAAAATTCACAGGAACGAAAACCGATTCCTTACGGAGATTTATAATGGGGAATGTTTACATCTTCTCTCCATTCGGAATACACTCGGAATACATCGCGCATTTTTTTAACATTATCATCCGGGCTTATTAATGGCTGTTGCAATGCAAAATCTCCGTAGACTTTCAATTTCGGGATGTGTATTGAAACCTGAAGCGGTAGAAGGGGCGTTTCAAAACAGATAATCTGGACATTTTTCATATTGGTGGATGAACGTAGTTTGGGCACAAAGGTATTTACTATTATTGAAATATCAAGCAAAAAGTGGTGAAAGCAAAAACTCGGGACAGAGTATAATGAACAAATCAATAACTACAGCATATATATGCGGACAACCATCTATACATGTACATGTGTATTTTTTACAGAACTATAAAAATCATTATGACCAACGAGGCACAATCTTGGGTCAGTAAACATACACCATGTAAAAGGGGCATGGTCACGATTTTAGTTAAGTACGTGTTCTGCTTTTATTTTTACAGCTAGATGATAACCCGCGCAAGCGCGGGAATTAATACTTTACACATTATTACGATATAATGCTTAATATGTAAAGCCATATTTTTTGTTCATTTTTTGTTTATACTTTGTCCGAATTTTTACCTTATCTTATTTATTTAAAATTGAAATAATAAACTTCTTTTCTATTGTATTTATTTCAAACCAGTGGATGGGTATTTAGTATATCTCTCTCTAAATTTGGTTATTTACGTCAATTTTCAATATAATTTCTAACAATCTAGTGGTGAGGGTATCCCCATTAAACTTCCCCGTTTTATGCTTACATAATTTATCCATTTAGACGTAGAATACAATAATAATCTGTTTATTAATGTTTACAAATCAATGTCTAAGGTTTACAGCCAAGTGGTATGAAATGTATGAAACTAAAACACGCGAGATTATGCATTAATATCCATTTGCATACGCGTCAAAACCGGGGGGGGGGGGGGGCTAGGCTAGCCCCCCCCCCCTTTTTTTTTTTTGCAAAGTTAGACCTAACCATAAGAAACATAGCATCATAGAGGGTTTAGCCCCCAACTTTTTTCAGGAACGATAATTATTCCTAGTTTTACCTTGAAAAGAAGTAATAGGTTTACTACTATTGAATTCAAGCATATCTTTTCCAACATATACCATAGCATAACATTAAAATCTCATTTCATAGCATTGGAATATCATAGCATAACATTAAAATCACATACCATAGCATACAATCTCATTCGTCATATCATACAATTGCATACGTGAACCTTAGCATAGCATACAACATGATTTTAACTCGGTTTAAAATGATTTTATTAAAAAGAATGAATGTTCACATTGCAGATTAGTGGTAAACTTTAGCTTCTTATCATTTTATTTTTAAATGTTTGGAACTCGTCTGCGTTTTTTTTTCAAATCTCATTGCATATCATAGCATATCATTAACCCTCTTATTTCGATTTCTCCTTGCATAGTATACAAATCTCATAGCATTGCATTGAAATTTCATAGCATATCATTTAAATTGCACACCATGGCATAGCATTAATATGTTAAAGATATGCATGAAATGACTGTACTACAATATCTAAAGTTAAGATTTCATTTGTTAGTCAACATAATTTTGCATATTTTCTGTTCGTTTTATCTTACTTTTTCATTTAGATAATCGTATTGCAAATTTAAATTTAAAAAGCTAAAAAAAACAACAACGATAAAAGACGTCATATTTCAAAATTTTGATCATTGACCCCATATAAATTTTATGCCAGCAGAGTAAGGTCAATATTCTAAGTTTAATACTATAAATGTTTTAGCATTACCATCATATTTTTGTTAATTTGAAGCAAACATTGGTAAGTAAGAAAATCTCAATCGTAGTGTAATATATACAGGGATTTTTCTTAAATTTTCAGAAATATATTCAATGGCCAGTAACTCAAAAAGAATGCCATTGACCTACTTTTATGAAAGTGAAAATAACACTACTATTAAAGGTCTCTAACACACAATAGATCGTTTTTCATGATCATCAGTGGGGGTTTTTTTCATTCTGAGTAAACGTAGTCCTTAAAAAAGTTTTTCGTGTGATCTGATTTGACACTTGGCCTACATACGTAATTAAACGTCAGTGCATACACTCTGATTAAAGGCACCATGTTGGTGAATTAGACTGGAGCAGAGGGGGTGAAGATATACTCCATACGAGGACTGTTACTATAATTCTGCTATGACATTCACATTTGACCGTGGAAAATGGTTCAAGTTACTAAACAACTTATACTCAAAAGCTCTGTTTATGTAAAACATGAGCCAAATAAGGCCAAGGGGAAAATACATATGCCCTAAACAAAGCGTTTTTGCGTGGTCTGATATGACATTAACCGTTGACCTACCAACTCCATTCATGGTCACTGCTCATCCTATGACCATAGACTCTCTTGGAGGGAAATGAGCCATATTGAAAGATATGCCCTGGACAAGAATAATGAAAATTCTGCTATGCCCTTTACCGTAGACATAGAAACATGGTTCAAAGTCACTGCAAACCCTTTACCCAAAAGCACCATGTAGATAAAGTATCACCCGGATTGAGGCAAGGGGAAAGAAGATATGCTCCGGGCAAGTGATCTCTGACGGACAGACCAATCAGGCCCCGTCGTCACCAATATTTTCAAATTACTCAACTCAATACTCAATTCAAATCACTGAGGTAGCCTCAGTTGAGATTTTCCTCAATTCACCGTCACCAATCACTTTGAGGAAGGCCTCAGTTGAGGCTTAAAATTTACACTCAACTCAGTTGTCTGAGTTGCGCGAATAAAAACGCGTTATTTCGCGGATTTTTTACGTAGTGTTTTTTACGTACATGTAATAAAAGTTGTCGTCTGTGTGTTGTTTTGATTAAATATGGCCGAAAACGATATTGAAAGTTTAATATCTGCAGCGAAGAGGAAAAGGGGGGGGGGGCAACTGGTCCTCTGAGGAACAAATTATCCTTATAGAGGAGGTTTTAAAGTATGAGGATAAGTTGTTTGGGAAAATGAAAGGGGCAGGGGCTAAGGGAAAACATTGCAAAATTAAAGAAGAGACTTGACAGTCCATCACTGACAGACTCAATTCGTAAGTATTCAAAAGCATCGCTTTTAACTTACCCAAAACATGGTTGTTGTTTTGCAGACGAGTTTCATCATTATCTCCGTTTGAAATAGCAGGTGTGCATAAAAATATGTTTCCTGTGTATTTCAGCCCCACATAAAAAAACATCCATGCATAATTTTTAAGTTTTATGGTGCTGAAAACTTTTCTGCATAGTAAAAATTAAATTTTTCCTTCGTTGTTGTCAAGTAAATTTGATTTATTATTGTATACCTAATTAGAACTAAATCAATCTTTAAATGAATAATATACTTCAATCGACGTGTTATTCCGATTGAAACATCATTATTTAGTCCGACTGGTCTAAAGTTAGTTTATTCTAGAAGCGTCATTCTTTTTTATGTAGACAATTCAGAAATTAACGAACATCGGACTCAATTTCCAAAAAATACGATAACATTAAACAAAGAGGTAAATATATAAATGCTCATGCACATTCATCTTAATTCAATTGAACATTAAGTCAATAATATACAAATAATATTTAACACTGACTTTTCTATATGATTAAAAGCTAAAGATAAAATCGATGGAATACGCCGCCCTAAGACAGGGGGTGGTCAACCACCGGCACCACTGACACAAGCAGAGGAGGCCCTGTATCAAGCGATGGATACCCGTCCCACAATTGTCGGCTTGGTCGGTGGAATTGATACAGATGGTACAAAATGTTCATTTTATTAATTAGAATAGTTACGGCTTCGTCTTATTCAGGCTCTTTTTTTTAATTCGTAAGAGATACTTTACTAATAGTTCTGTACTAACTTCTAGAACCATTACTATATACCAAACAACCTCAAGAGATTTGCCATAGTATAGTTGCACTGAATGGAGGATTGCCCGACTGTTGAGGCAAGTGGTGATGCCTTAAGTTCATCCAATGGTAGGTTTGCCGATAAGAAGGAAGATTGGTCACGATCAATTTTTGCAATTTTTAAAATACATGTATGAATTTAAGCAATAATTTTTAAAAAATATATATATATATATATCAACACGACATATTGATATCTAAATATTTAGAAAAACGTTCAACAATGGAGACAAAGAAGAGAAAGATGCCACAAAGAGAACGTCTTGAAGAAATGGAAATCCAGAATCTGACACTGGAAAACGAGAAACTATCAGAAGAAATAAAGAAACTTCTACTAGAACAAAGGAAACTAGAAAAAGAGGAGAAAAAATTGCAAACTGAAATTGACTTCATTGTAATCAAAAAGTCATATGAGATTTGCAAACTTAATGCAGAGTTTCCTGAATGTCTGCTAGACATAACTTGCATATAGCCATGCTTCTCATCATCACAACATCAGGGATCCCGAGTTCACTCGTGGGCCACAAGTGGATTCGGGACCCCTGACGTAGTGTCCTACAAACGGGAAGGTCTGTATATAGAAACTTTTCTTTTAAGCAGTTAACTATTAATTTCTCTTAATGAATAATTATTCCATCACAGTTTTAGATGACATAATGTATACTTTCGTGTATTTTCAGAATTATTCGCTTCTGTTTTCTTATTTGCTTGAATTGCCTCAATTGATAGAATTTAAAATCTATTTCAATTGTCAGCGTTTTTAACTATCTAAATAATGAGAGAATTAATTAGACATGACATGTTTCTCTACCTACCACATATCTCTGAGATGTACTCTCATGTCTGCAAGTTTTTTGTGGGTTTTTTTTCGCCCCCGAGTTTAAACGGACAAAAGATTTCATGTATTCAAACAAACAGTACTAAATTCGAAGTCACGGGTTCAAAGCTGATCATCAAAATATTTAGCGCTGAAATTGAATCAAGATTTGCCCGATCACACCGCATTCTGCAACCATTACTAACATGCCTATTATCGTCAAATTCTGATTACCATGTGAGCACTTAGGTAAAAACAAATCGGACACAAACTACGAGGAGAAATCGAATAGCTGATTTTATTGGTGAAAAAAAAACTTGGTGCTTCTCCTCTCTCTCTCTTCACTTGGGCGTCTTTCTGAAAACGCATATAAATTTTTAATAAACTATAAAATTTTCCTTTGAATATGATTCTAATTATTAGGAAGTACAGGTAAATAATTCATAAAATGAAATAACTGAGCTATTGTATGTACATGTCTCTTTAGCCAAAATATTTCTGGGCTATGAAGTCCTGCATATGACTGCCCTCTGCACCGTTAAATGCCACGTGGTGGTCTGTAGGGTTATAAGGTGTAGCATCTACATCTTGTCTGTTATACATTATGTCTCCCCGCTCAATTCCGATGTTGTGGAGCACCACACATGCAATGACATATGCTGCTGCTTGATCTGGGTTTGTTCTGAAAGTATCGTTATATATATATATATATATGCACAAACCGTTGCAGTTATGAGACCACATCTTTCAAAAAATAATGATTCAATGCTTATATTTACGTTTTTTAACATTTGTTCTCTTTCCGCAAATATGATTTATTAAAAAAAAATTCGGCCTTATTCAACGAGTAATGCGAAATTAACGGAAGAGCCATTGAAACAGCCAAATTATGCTGACAAAAATAGTGCACAGCGTTTTAAATTCTAATAACACAATTTTATTTTCATTCTGTAATTTGATGAATTTATTTTAGGTATATACTAAAAATTAATCAATTAAATTCATATAAATCTTTAAAAATATTTACATTCATGAAATATTAATCAGCCCAAGTATAATATCAGTTCGTGATCCGGTTTGAAGTCGGGAGGAGAGTCAGTTATGTTCTGAAGGAAGACTGAATGTATTCATCCGCACCAGATTTGGTGATTGGGTCTTCTATGTTATACGTAAATATCACTCAAATCTATCAATGCAATTTAATAAGAGGAAAGAAAGTGAATGTAAATAAATATATATATATATATATATATATATATATATATATATAGCATTTTGATTACAGATACACTATGTTTGATGGGGTAAATTCTATTTTGCAATATATATTCAACAAAAACCGTCTCTAGCTCAAACTTCTTGACCGAGAAGCCAAAAAGGACAGTGACTGATATTCATATAAATTTTTTTTAAAAAATATGCGGAAGAATTCAAGCACAACTAAGTAACTTATTGCATTACGAACACCTAATACACATGATTATCGTTGAATTAAAAGGACCGTTGTATAATAAAACTGACATCTTTTCACTGATATTCTGTTTGTTTATTGAAAAAGATTCGTAATAAGCAAAAGCCTTGAATAAAACATTGAAGACAGGGTTTAAATATTAAACGCTTCCGAGGAATATGAAATTCAGCGCTAAACAAGCAAGGAAATATAATAATGTACAGAATTGCCATTGGCATTGGTGACAATTAAAATGGTAAAACGTTAACTATTAAAATACAAAACGTTCAATATGTCAAATGATGTCTTAAATTTTACAGCTATCAACTCACTTGAAAATCTCATTTTTATTTGAATCAATCATAATTTTAAAAATGTATTCATTATAAAAAAATAAATAAAACTAAAACATGAAATAATATTCTCTAAACCATTTGAAAAAAAAACCCGGTACCACGTTTTTAACAAGGGTGACACGGCAACACAAACTCTTCAAATCCATCCTAATTAAATGCATTTTATAATAAAAATTATAAGGCAATTGCAGGATAACAGTATTAAGCAATTATAATTTGGTATGTGCCGATAACATTGAAAACTGATCATGAATAAAAGGGTTCTCATGGTTTATGTGAAATCACTAGAGGTCGCTGGTTGACTGCTCTTTCGAATGTGAATAACCACCAAACCACAGGCGACTAAAGCCAAAATCATTCCAAGGATGCTGAAGACAAACGAAAAGCTCAGAGAGTAATCGCTGTTGATCTTCATCTCTTTCATGTCGGCGAATCTGGAAACCGCAACAAGGGTAAAGACTGCTGTAAATAAAAAAAAAAGAGTGTGTATCAACTTACCAATATAAACGTTAATATTAATCAAAATGGATCCCATTATTTTGTTGATATTAACAAATGCACATGTAACTAGATGCAAGTTTTCATAATATAAGTGAAGGTAATTTATTTTAAACTATATTGGTTCAAATATCTCTCTTATTAAAGCAAACATTAACTTTGCTAACGTCAAAATATAAAGTCTTACATATTCCAAAACTTGTAACACAGCACATTTCGATATAAGCCTTTTATTCTTTTATCATGATTTTGTTTCTCGGCGATCATTTTTTAATGCAACCATTTGAGGGCGGCAAATTTGAAAATATGACTAGTCATTTAACTCATTAATCGAAAAAGTTTTTATTCAAACCTCCTGCGAATGTTGATGCGATGCCCAAATATTCGAACTCCTTTCGGGTCTTTAAAACCCATATTTTTAGAGTGAAAGATACAAAGCCTGCTCCAAAGAACATCACGGATAAAATCATCATTGCTCTTATTGACTTTACCCATCCAAAATCAGAATCTGTTATAGGAAAAATAGATCTAGATGAATACATGAAGAACAACGAACACTAGTAATTGATATTAAGAACATTGGTTTTTCGTGTACAAGTACATGTACATGTATGATGTTTTCTCCCATCGGATATCAGCAGATTTTTATACTACACACTAATAAAATATATGTTGCGAGTGGTAGACATTCTAATTCAATTGTTTTACGCGTTGAACAATAATTTGGATAGCGAAAGTGTAATTGAAAAACTAACCTAACTCGACACATCCGGCAACAGCATTCAGATAGTATTTTGTACAAAACACCCACAGTCCAGCATAATTAACACGCAAAATAGCTGACGAATAGATCCAATATGGTGTTCCAATAGCTATTACATTTAACATCCCTGCTCCCATCACAAAGGACCAGCCGGTAATTAATAGCTTTGGCCGGGACTCTACGGACTCCATTATGATCACCTGACTTGAAAAGAAATGATAAATATTTCACGCTGTGACCCTTATCAGTTACACTTTTTCCTCATAAATCATGATTTAAAATGGAATTTTCGCTCTCGCCCATGCCAAGGGTGAACGCTGTTACGACTAATCTAATACATAATGAAAGTTTTTATCGGTTATTAAAAGTTTAAACAGTTAAGTCATATGTCTGTTTAACTTTATAAACTTTCTTGCTTTGCATTATCACTAAAGTTTCAAAAGAGCAGTTTTTCAGATTTCCATTTATGATTTTGCCGTTTATAGCGCTGCTTTAAAAAACTGCACGTGCACAGGCAAGGCAGAGACGATTACAAAGATAAAGGAAAGAAAAATTTCGATATAATCAATTATCAAGTTCTTGTGACTTGTTTCTTACTAGTAGATGAATTACATATACTAATACGTATATTATTATATTGAAGCTATTACAGACATTTATTAAAAGTATATTCTAAAAAACTTAAATTCAATTGAATAGGAATAAAAAAAAGTTGCGGATCGTTTTCGCTCAGTTTCGAATCACCTAAACATTACATTAACTGGGTACATTGTACATCTGGTCTCGAGTTACTCAGTTGTTAGTTAGTTGAAATTCGATATGAACGTGATGAAATGCATATAAATAAAAACTTAATTTGTCCCTGTTTTTGTATTTATAATAAAACCATTCGATAAGTCAGATAAAAAGTATAAAATATAGTCAAGAAGTAGATTCATTGCTCTACCTGTATCAACTTCACAAAAGAGCAAATCAGTCTCACAGTTTTTATTTGGTCGGTAAACCATGTGGTGAAATGTTTGACCTCATTGAAGATATAATATACATATTAACCTTTTTATTAATATATTTGAATATACCATTAAAATCGTTATTTTTCACGCTTTATTAGAAAACGTGTAAAAGTAAATGCCTAAAGCAGACTTTAAAAGATATATTCTTCACAAAACCACGTTCACTATTTTTGTAAGTGAAAAGTAAAATAAATTATACTTACTTTAATATCCTGAAATACTGGTCAGTAAAGCAGCGAAATGTAGTTTGTCACATGTACTTGTTGAAATAGGGGATAGACTGCTCTTGGGCAGCAGTTATCTTCCTGTTTGAAACACTTTAGTACATCTGAAAGACATAAACAAACATCTGTTGTGCTATATATGAATGCTTTGTATAAGGACCCCTTTAATATTTACGGCCTATTCAAACAACGTTTAAAAGTTACATTGTTATTGTCTCACTGAACAATACTTCTTGTTTATCCATTTAAAACCTTAG
Organism: Magallana gigas; assembly: GCF_963853765.1. Lineage (NCBI taxonomy): Eukaryota > Metazoa > Mollusca > Bivalvia > Ostreida > Ostreidae > Magallana > Magallana gigas. Next base: position 32,642,369 of record NC_088857.1, on the reverse strand, counting down.
ATAGGCAAATTGGAAAGTTATATCAATGATAATAATAATAGGTTAACATTTTAGTTAACTTTTGCTCGAAAATCAAATTATACACGTACAAAAAAGCTTTACATATTATAAAATATAAAATTATGTAACCTGGTAATTAATAGATTCAATTTACTTTGAGCTTTCGTGACAACTTTCTAAGATGTAAATCTTGCAATTTAAAAATTTTATTTGTTTACATTTCTTTTGGTTTTACGTCCTTAGTCACTATACAATAATTATGTGTGTACATGTTTTGAACCAAAAAAAAAAACCACTATAGACTTATTACAAATTATTATCAATTAAACAATATTTTTATCAATAAAATCGAATGGGATTGTGCAGTATGCACATTCTTTTTAAGCATTTTCCCTACATCAAGTTTAATAGGAACATATAATAATCATCTACAACTTTGGGAAAAACCCCCAACAAACTTGAAAGAAACAAAACAATGTGACAGCAAACATATTTTTTCCTTTAGTGTGAACAGAGTATCAATAATCAATTTTTAACCCTAAATTAATACACAATACATATACATATAACGGAGGTGTATATATACAATATTTTGCAGAAAATAAGTTTAACAGCTGGCAATTTTCGCATTATTGTAAAACAAGATTAATATGCACACATCTGATATATGTACAATTGATCTGCAAAACAAAGATAACCTTTCTTGAAATCTGTTGGGGGATCCGTATCCGTACAATAGGTGTAGTCTTAATGCAATATTTTGCAAATAAGTGTAAGCAGAACAAGGTTTTTTGGGTCATAAATTATCCAAAACAAAAATCCCAATAATATGGACATCTCTCTGACATATGTACTGTTAATATGCAAAACAAAAACCTTTTATCTTGAAAACTGCATGAGTTATCTCTGCACACCATTAACCAAAACGACATGTTTATGTTAAAAATGAGCCAAATAGGGCTAAGAGTAGAATAAACATGTATAGGCTTTTAAAGATTTTTGTATGATTCGATATGACCTTGACCATCAAACATCATTCAAGGTCACTGCATACTCTCTGACCACAGACACCCTGTAAAAAAAGCATAGCCAGATCGGACCAATTGACAAGAAGATATACATGTACTCTGGACAATGGTTTTTTCCTCACATCAACATTAAGATTCAATGTCAAATGTGAAGGTCAAAGCAGAACTGTAGGAACAACAACTTGGCGTTCACAACAACTTTACTATATATTTTATATATGTCTCCAACTTTGATGCGTATCGAATATGACGTAATGAAATCTATTGACCATCGACGTCGTTTGGAAAAATGGAACTTATAAATTATAATTTAATTATAATAGAGACATATTTCCATCAAATACTTAATAAGTATATGAATGCACACTCCTTGAATTAGATTTTTTAACGCAATGTGACAGTAAATATCATTTGTTTTACATGTAGCAGTTTAGTATTAAGCAAGTAGTTTTCAATTAAACTTTTAAATAAGTATTTACCATTGATATACGAAATTCAACTTAAACTTAATCTGAAATAAATGCAAAGAATCAATCAATTATCATATCTTCTTCAATTCACCAAAAGCTATTTTTTATCCTGAGCAACAATATGCCGATTTTTAAAACCGCCAAGTTTACCAGTAGTATTTCAACTTCCTTGTTTTATTTGTTGATAAGGAGTCTTTGATGACCGATAATGCAATGCGTTGCGCTTATTTACAATTAAAAAGAATACAAGGACTGCTTTATAAGAATAACCCCCAATAAACCAATCCCGGTTGAAACGTTTTATTGATGAAATGCATTATAGGATGTAATGATCAATGAGAGTATTTTCAAAGATAAGTGCGCTTCAAACAAACAACCAATCAAAACGTTTTACTATAATTCAACAATCCCTGGACAATTCGTCACGACCTTGAGATAATTGTCACTTACTAGTTTATTCTGGTGCTGACGGAAAGACCACTCCTAGTTAGTATATAACAATTTAATATTTTTACAAAAACGTCTTTGAATTGAGGTCAAGCATTTGTCAATCTTTCTGTGATGTTGAATAAGTGATGAGTAACTATACAAATAAATACACAGTAAATATTGCGCTTGTTGGAAGTTTGTGTAAACCCTACCTTACCAATATGAATTTTGATGATTTGACATATATTTAGAATTAGAAAATGTTCCGTTTTGTTTTCATAAATAAAAGGAACAGTATGAAATGACTGCCCCACAACTTGACATGTTAAAGACTTTCTTGTCCTTTTTCGTTTTACACACATATAAAACAATTTAAATAAACCCTCGTACATGTTTAAGATTATTTCTGTATTGCTGATTTCATTGATTGATCAGTTTGGTTATTGAAATGGTGCAAATGGCGGGTGAGAAAGCGGCTACCAAAAGGGCACCCCTATTGTACCGATAACTCCTCCTACATCCCCCTCCTCATGATAGGACGGTAAGTTGCAAACCAATTGTACATATATCAGAAATATGCATATTACTTGGATTTTGATGTTTAATAGTTTATTTAAAAAAAACCTGACCAGCTGTTGAACTTAGTTATCCTTTTGTTTGCTTTTACGTTGACAGCTTTCCTTTTGTTACTCTATAAAGAGGAGTTTTATTCATGTATTTGAGTAGGTTATATAGGAATTGCAGACAAACAATAGACATATCACAATAGTAAAGAGGGAGCCCTGAATCTAAATGCCCTAATTTTTTCAATATTCAATTTATTTAATATATTTCAAAATCGACTTCAACGTGAATTTTGGTTTCAGGCTTTTTATCGGATTAATTGGCATCAGAGTTATCGTGGGTGTTTTCTAGGCTTTGCTTACTAGTTACAAATGTACACATCACTTCTACAACAGACAAAAAAAACGTGAAGGCTTTAAAAATTAATTCTCCAATCAATCATGCCTTTCAAAACCGTTTCAGTGCAAAAGCACAATTATAAATTAGATTTTGAATACTGAACCCTGTCAATGAAACAAAACAAGTAAAAGTAGACCTGTTTTATTATTAAAAAAGGAAGGTCTTTTCGACAGCCCTTTACGCCCCATATTTGAAAACTTAATTTTGTTAAAAAGATTGTGTGTAAAAAAAAAGAGAACATTTCTTTCGATACTCATTTTACTCATTTTGAACTTTTGGAATGTACGGTTAGTTCATTAAACAACAATGTAAGACTATGCTGGGTTTATCGTCCACCGGCATTCCGAAACTCTGTGTTTCTTTAGGAGTGGTCATGTTATTTTGGCAATCTTGTTCTCCTTCCTGAGGAATTACTGATCATTGCCACTGGATGACTAAAACAACATCGATGCGTGTAGGTTTCACAGAATTCTGGAGGACCATGGCACATCGAAGCAAGTGACAGGAGCCACTCATGTCCGAGGTCGTACATTGTACTTGATCATCACTAGGAACAACAGCCATATCCTTATAGTCCAGTCATTCTATGGTTATGCCTCAAACTAATTGCAACAGAAATGTTTTTTGTGGAATTCGTGAGAAATATAACGTATAAAAAACATATCAAAAATCGAGAAAAATCGAAATAGGGCATAGGCGTCGGAAGCAAATTGAAAGTGGGGGGGCTAGATTAATCCTCAGAAATATTGAGAAAAAAGTAATTCCAAAAATCATGGAAATCCTAATCCGTGGGGGGGCGGGGGGGGGGGGGGGGGGGGGGGGGGCGAGAGTATACCTATACTTCCAAAAAAAAAATTACTTACCCAATTTTTTTTTCCCAAAATCATGAAATTCCTAATCCGTGGGGGGGGGGGGGGCTTCTAAATCTAACTTCTCAATCTTTCAAGGTAAATTTAGGAACAATAATCTTTCCTACAACAAAAAGTGGGGGGGGGGGGGGGGGGCTGAACCCTCTATCATGCTATGTTTGTAATGGTTAGGTATAATTTTGCAAAAAAAGTGGGGGGGGGGGGGGGCTAAGCCCCCCCTAGCCCCCCCGGTTCCGACGCCTATGTAGGGGAAAGTCGTCAATTTTGACCCCAAAAAAATCTAGATTTTACTTCAAATATTATGGAAAGATATGGCGCCCGTAGATTGAGAATGACGATATGGGAGACAACTCGTAATGGTCAACTGCAGACGACGCATCTAGGTTCCATCCTTTTCATTCTGGTAAGTTAATATAAAACTTATATATAACAGTTTTATACGTATTTAACATTCTTAAGAGTTAAGGCTACCATGTAAGGTATTTTGGATGTTTTTAAAAGGCGTAGATAGGGCCTACACGGGAAACGTCAAAATGTAGTACGCGGCAGAAATGAGCTCATTTCGGTTTGCCGAGGTTTCTAAACCAGAAATCACACACAAAACAGCTCTGTTTTTTATATTTGGACTACAATATATACATTACATACATTAAATAGTCCCGTAAAAAGGGAATTTTATTCTTATTGCTAGGAGTTGCTGACGAAAAATAAAACTATGGAACGCCGATAGTGCCAAAAAGGTTACAATCTAACCAAATTTAATTCATGGAAAAATGAAGTTCTACCGATAATCAAATACAAAATCGATACAGACAAATTGTGTTATGGAGCTACCATTTTTTTTTTATGTTAGTGTGGGGGCTAGGATGAAATTTAAAAAAAATAGGGCGGACAGGATGAGACAATTTCCAAAAAAATAAAATGATAAAAAAAATGAATATTTATTAATCAATTAACAGAGGGAAATTAATATTCAACAAAAATACCATTATACAATTCAATTGAGAACAGATAATACATCGGAATAATTTATTGGTTATAAGTCAACATATATATCTATTTTAATATTGTATTCAAAACAAATCTTATATGATAAAAATAATATGAAAGCAAAATCAAAATAAATGAATCTCATCTTAACAGTTTGATCTTCTTTTTTAGGTAATGATGGATGCTTGTGTTTTTTGTCGGGTGTCTCTAAAAAATGGTGAAGAAATAACACAACTAAGAGAAAAAGGATGTAACACAGTTAATAGGACCAGCCAAACCAGAAATGATACAATCGTCACAACTCCAGGACAAAAAGTTCATCAGAAATGTCGACGTGATTACATTAATGCTAACTCAATCAAGAAGGACATGCGAGAAAAGGATGTATCGATAACCGAGCCAACTCGTGACTTACGATCTTCTACTCCTGATTTTGAGTTCCAGAAGAAATGTTCTTCGCTACAGGAAGTTTGCTGCAAGAGTATTGACAAACAAAACATGCGTTCAAATTCATACTTTGCTGCCAACATCAAATGCGGCTTTATTTCATAGCCAGAGGGCTTATCTTCAAACGAAAATGTGGATGAACAAGGACAATCTAAATTTTTTAAAAAATTATGCAAGTTGCTAATTTTGTTTTTTTGAGTCACGGCAAATTACCAGTTTTCAGAGATTTTTCACCAAAAATCAAGGTTTTCACCCAAAATTAACAATTTCCCTTCATCCAAACATTCTCGATTTTTTTCTGTTGCAATTAGTTTGAGGTTTGGTCATATTTTGGCTAGAATGACTGGACTATTAGTAATTTGCCTACAATACAGGACCCTTTTCTTTGTGACAACAACGGTAATGCTGGAGGTGATCTAATCAACAACAGAAACTGAAGTTCGTAAACCTATCATGAGCTCGGCTTCTAAGTCGTCTCGTCAACAACAGAAATTGAAGTTCTCATCAACAACAAACACTGAAGCTCGTAAACCTATCATGAGCTCGGCTTCTAAGTCGTCTCGTCAACAACAGAAATTGAAGTTCTCATCAACAACAAACACTGAAGCTCGTAAACCTATCATGAGCTCGGCTTCAAAGTCGTGCGAATTAGATCTCATCCCCACAAATATTCTCAAGATAGTCATTCACATTCTTCTGCCTGTTGTCACAACAATAATCAATAAATCTTTGGCAGAATCATCAGTGCCATCATCTTTAAACATTTCAGAAGCAAGACACAGAAGTCTTTAAGAGCGATTGACCAGTTTCAAACTTTCCCTTCATTTAAAATATTCTGGAAAAGGTGGTCAGTGGACGCGTTGAGCATCACTTTGTATCAAACAATCTGCAAGATTCTCACCAATCTACATACCGCGTAAACCATTCTACAGAAACAGCTCTTCTAGAGGTACAACACGACATTGTGACATTGTTAGATTCTAACTCATGTGCAGTTCTCTTGATGTTGGACTTGTCAGCGGCTTTTAATGTGATTGACTATTCTATCCTTATTAAGCGCCTTAAATTTTCATATAGCATACGTGGTGATGCTTTATGTTGTATAGAATCCTATCTCAATCACAGATATAAGCGAGCTGCGGTCCATTCATTTCATTTATGTCAGTGGATTTTCATCTGAATTATGGAGTACCGCCAAGGTCTGTCCTTGGATCAAAGCTCTATTGCATTTTTTCGAAACCCATATGTGAGATCTGTCGAAGACATGGACTGTCTTACCATACGTATGCTGACAATACCCAAGTTTACATGGTTATCAAGCTAAATGCGACATCGGGAACAATAGAAGCTAGGCTTAAGGCATGCTTGGCTGATATCAGTGATAAAATGAAATATGCTTAAATTGAATCAGGATAAAATAGAACTCTTTATTTTTCCTCCTTAAAACAAATCTGGTGTATTTAATAAAATGTAAAGAACTGCGAACACTAACGCCCGTTTCCCGCCTACATTTTACATCCAAATATTTCGAAATTTCTGTCAGATATTTAAAAACTAAGTTTTCTACTAAAAAGTATAATCTAATCCTAATCAATTTATATCTAAATAAAATTTTTAATCAAATCATTTATTCTTAAACAAAAGTTTTGCTAACGCGGGGTCTTAATTTTTTTTAAATGAAATTGGTCTCTTTGAGTGAGGAAAATATTATTTAGCGGCCAATATGTGCAAAAAAACTTAATAATAACAAATTTACGATATATATTGAAGTAAAATTTCATTTAAATTCATATCTGTTAATTATTTTTCGAAACTTTACAAAGTAAAATTCTTTTTTGTAATGTATTTCGGTCTGAAGACATATGCCCCCCCCCCCCCCCCCCGGGAAACAACAAACCCTTTGGTAAAAATATGCTAAATGACAATAATTTAAGCCCCTCAAATGGAACTTTGTTTCACGGGGGAGAAAGATGTTTTAAAAAACATTTCCGTTTTCCGTTATTTTCTATTATGAAATGAGCTATTTTAACCCAAAATACAAAGTTATCCCTCTTTGTTTGACCAAATCATTTATATTTAATGAAAATAAACATAAATGTTTACATTATTATAAAAAAAAATAACTTTAATTAGACAAATTTAAAAAAATGACTTTTAGTTAGGCGGCTAGACAATGCCTTCGTTCACAGTCCTTTTGATGGTTAGATCATTTAGGCATAATCCTCTGTTGAAAATCTTGATGTACTTTTCGATTGGTCTCTTGGTATGGTAGACGAGGTAAGTTGTATTTTTTAAACGTTTTTAGCAACGTCGTAATATTGGTCGTATTCGAAAACTTCTCACTAAAAATGCCTTCAAGGTCTTAGTGTGTTCACTCGTTACCTCTAGACTGGATTATGGAAATGCATTGCAGTATGGGTTGAGCTCGAGCTCCCTGTACTGCAGAGAATTCAAAATATAGCGGCTAGTATTATAACAAGGACAAACAAGCATGCTCATATAACCCCTGCTTATGTCTTTTCACTGGCTGCCAGTGGAATTTCGAATCTAATTTAAGTTACTTGTGACTGTTTTGAAGGCACTTCAAGGGATATCACCATCATACATACATATCCTTGCAAAATTACTAGTATATATTCCTATGCGGACATTGCGGTCCGAAACTAAAATCTCTTTGTAATCCTCGTGTCCATACAAAGCAATATGATGATAGGCGGTTTGACGTTAGTGCTGCTGTACTGTTTCTCCCTGCAGATCAGAAATGGTGTGAATCAGATGTGGATACTAAAAAACTATAAAAAATTATTAGAAACTTTGAGGTCACAAAATCTTACCAAAATCAATAACATCAAAACGTGCGAATTTTCAACGCTTTATACAACCATTCCTCATGACAAATTAAAATCTAGGCTTTTTGATATCATCGACAGTTGTTTCTTCAATAATGGAAGTCGTATAAATGCTACCTTGTCATTGAAAATCAAAAAATTATTTTATTAAAGACCATTTGATTGCACAAACAAGTACTCTGAAGTTGACAGTAAAAAGATGCTTGAGTTTCTGATAGACAGCATCTATGTAGTTTTTGGAAATCAAGTCTTACAACAATCTGTTGTCCTGTATCAATTGTGTTCCATTGTTAACAGATCTATTTTAAATTTGTATTCTTATGAAGCAGAATTTATTCAAAATCCTGTATGTGAAAAAAATAAATCACTCGCTGTGGCCTTTAACTCAACATTCAGGTATATCGACGACGTATTATCAATTAACAATTGTTATTTTCATACTTACGTCGACTCGATATATCCCGGTTAACTTGAAATAAAAGAGACCACAGAGTCTGCGTCATCTATTTCATATTTTCATATTTTACTGGAATTGGACATTGATGGTAGCCTACAACAAAACCTTACGATAAATGAGACGACTTCAATTTTTCTATAGTCAACTTTCCTTACTTATGTAGCAACATACCTTCATCACCTGCATATGGTGTTTTTGTCTCTCAGTTAATTCGATACGCAAGGGCATGCTCTTCGTATGAACAGTTTCTAAGGGGAGGCAAGTACTGACAAACAAGTTACAATGTAATAAAACATGACTTTAAACAGTCTCGTTTGAAGTCATCTTTTCGTAAGTTCTATGGTCGATACTACGACCTTGTCAGCAAATAAGATCTTCAACTGGGTCGCATGCTGACTGACTTTTTCATACTAACTGTTAGAATAATTAACCACCTGATTGTCTACGGACTTTTCCTGTTTTTCCCTGATCATGACAAAGAGCACACGGCGGATGTAACCCGTCAGCAAAGGATGCTCACTCCTCGTAGGCACCTGGCCCCAGTGCCATAAAAGTTAGACAAGCTCACTTTTGATCTCAGTCTCAATTTTCCACTATATGTTCCTTTGGTAAAAGTGAGACTGAGATCAAAAGTGAGCTTGTCTTTTATGGCCCCCGGGCCTGGTCCTTCCTCTGAGGTTTTCCAGAGGTCCGTGGGTGCTCTGCACTCGACTATTAATTGAAAACCGAATTGTTCACGTTTTTCCTGATCATGATATTTTCCCCTAATTACGACATTTTTCCCTGACCCTACAATGTACCTCTATCTATATGGAGGTTCGTGTTGCTCTGCTTTGTATGTGTACTTTGTCTATGGATTTTTGAGATGGTTGACAGTTTGTTATTGTCATTTTTTCAATCATATCTCACCCTACATATACATTTAACATTGTGATTTCTATGAAATACGCGAAGAAACAATGCATGTGACGTGTACTTATGCATCTGTATTTTTGTTATTGTCTATTACACCTGTAAAAGTGACGAGTTTCTTGTGCAAGGTAAATTGTTTACATACCCAACTGCCACCTGTAAAAGTGACGAGTTTCTTGTGCAAGGTAAATTGTTTACATACCCAACTGCTAGCTTTTCCTATCGTGTATTGTGTTTTGTATATTGAACCACACGGATTATTTGTTATTAACAGTTTTTATTGTTGATAATTTCATTAAAATTTATGTTTTCATTATTCAGATCTAACTCTTCTAGGAAATAGGTGCAGTATGTGATTTAATAAGTATCCCTTTTATTATGGCAAATGTGATTAAATAAGTATCCCCTTAATTATGGCAAACAAATATTCAGGATATCGTCTGCTAGACGATGCCCGTTTCTATAATGATATATTTACATCGACTGAGTATAATCCCCTCTATTTCTTACGAAAACTTACAGATTATAGATAATAGAAGTAATTATGCATCACTTATTATCCTCCAATACACTTGATATCTTAGTATAATAATTAACCTGCCACGTCCCATTTTGTTTTTTGAAAGCACGGTTGACACCTTAGACCTTACATCTTTCACATGAATGTGCTTTGCCATGATCTTACTATGCTGTCCATCATTTTTTCGCAAATAAATGATTTTTAAGATTTCTTAAAATATTTTATGCATATTGATAATTTCGGTTAAGTTCGCGAGAGTTATCTTTCCTGTGGTATTGTCAAAGTTATACAGCATCTTCATATATGGATACAAAATCACCGTCGCCGGATGTAACCAATGAATTTATTCCGCGGTAAAATCTTGGGAGTGTCATTTTAATAGCGTGGCTTCTCACTTTCTTTCAGGACGCCGATAGCTAAGCATTGAAAATTTTAAAGCGATCTGTAAACCACCTCCACCTTCCTTTTTCATGAACATGACTGTATATAAAAAAGAATAATCGTTGTGTATTTTCTTTTTTCTTTATTAAGCATGGCGCTTTCAGACCACAAGGATTATGTTTTGCATAAATGATCTAATCAATCACATCATTGATTACATCAGTAATGGGAGTTATGGATTATTTTAGTTGTAAAATATTATGGCATAAAGAATGAAATATTCATAATTTTAATAATTATGATTAAATTTAATAATTAGTTTTATAAAACTATTAATTATTGTTATATAATCATCTTTTGTCATTTTTCTGATTATTTCAAACCGAATTTGGTTAAACAATAAAGTCACAAAAGTGGCAGAGAGCAACATACCTATTTGTTATGTGATGTTTTACTGTACAAAAATGAATGGTTCGATTTCGAGCAGACAGAGGTTAATTATTTCATAAATATGCGTAGAATAATGCTATATGCAGTAATGGTCTATTTTGAAAATTATCAATTATGAATAAAAACCATTGTTATCATGCTTAGCTTTGTCCTTTAATAGACGCATCTAGCCAGTACTTGGGAGCGGTCCGGTATTGATACGGAAATTAATTTACATGCATTTTTGGCCTCCTTTCTTAGAGATATTCTTGGAGAACTTAATATATTTTATAAATGTGAATGTGTTTTGTAAAACTTTTACCTTTTTGATTTGAATCCGAGCACATTTACTATTAGAATTTAACTAAATTAAGTACATCAATATCTTCCTTCTCGTCTTTCCACGTCTCATGTATTGAAAATAGGTTGAGAACGTTGTTGACTGATAGGGTTTGAGTTCTCAATTTCGGATTGTTTTAAAGCTCATGCAATGTCATGAGTAAAATTTGTTCCAAACACAAAAAGTAAAATGAAAAGAATAAATATTGAGATAACATTCAATATATTAACTTTATTATGGAATTAGTGTCAAACAAAATTGGGCTTGTAGCAAAACTGGAAATTTGGACTTAATTTTTCAGATTTTGTTTTTCAATAAAATATTTTTGGCAGTACTATAATATTTAAAGATCAGACTTTATTTATTAGTCATCTTAATTTTGAATATATTCTGTTGGTTTAATCTCAATTTAAAACATATGGCACACACTACAAATTTTTTTTTTTAAATGCTTAAAAACGATAAAAGACACCATATCTAAAAATTTTAACCATTGACATCATATATATTTTATGCCACCAGAATGTCAATATAATTAGTTTAATACTATAAGTGTTTTAGTATTTAATCATTTAAGTTTTGTTAAATTGAATAACAATTGGGTAGAAATTTGAAAACTGATTTAGGAAATCCCGACTGAATTTTAGCTAAGGCATCGTTTTATTGTGTTTCCAGGGTACATTCGCTAGCCTTACAAAGAGCTTTATTTCCCGTCAAAAAAATCATGAAATTCTGCACGCTTAAAATCCGGATGTTTTGGAGTAACCTCCCTTTATTTTAGGGTGTCACAAAAAAATTTTAAAAAATGTTCTACATACTTTTTTCATGTATTAGAGAGATAAACAACTATGTTATGCAATAGAGAATTAAAAAAAATAATTTTCATGTATACTACATAAAATAGCAGGAAAATCCCTACCCGTCATGCTTTCTACCAGAGACCCCCCCCCCCTTGGATTTTATACGAAACTTTTACTTTTACATGACATCATTAAAATATTCAGGATTTGTTAGGGATATATAGGAGGGTAGCTAGTATAGGATAAACAAGATATCTGTGAGCCATTGATGACAAGTGATACCCCTGCTCTGTGAATATGCAAAATAAGCAAAGTCGACATTTAACAAAAATTTGACTATTTGAACCACTTTAAACCAAAGAAATAGGATTAATATTATATTCTACAGGTATTGTAGTTTACATTGTATAAGTTTTGTTTTAACATGGTCTTTGTACTGAAAATTAGACAAATATTTCAATTAGTGTCTTTTCTAATACAATCATGTTTATAGCCATATGAATTATATATATTGAAAATGCATCTTCTGAAAATTTTAGATGCGTGGCCAAGTGATAACGCGGAGTTCCTTTTGATTTTGTGGTCGCTGGATCAAATCCACCAAATACTAATTTTTTTTTCACTTAAATTGAAACATGAAAAGAATTGAGAGATGAAGTTATATGCATCTAATATTCTGGGTTTATTTTAAATTATCTTGTTTAATTCATACTGAGTATAAGCACATCCAATATAAACATTTATCTTCATTAACACTATACACTCTATTTACACCAATTATATATCCAAATATTTACATTCCACATATTTTTTGCTTTTAAAGTGTTTTGAAAGCTACGACAGTTATAACATTGTAATACACACATTGCGTCAAAGGTTAAAATGACGAGTTTTAGTTTGACGTCACAAACGTTAAACTCACAAACGTTAAACGCGCCAACTGCAACGTAACAAGCGAAAATCAAAGTTCACGTTAACTTTGCGGTTGTTACAGTGGCTCTTCCATTAATATGAACTTACCCATAGGATTAGATAGGGATTTTAAGGTATAATTCACATTTGCAGACAAGGCAAGAAGTTAAAAAAAAAAAGAAAATATAAGCATTAAATCTTGATTTTTTGAAAGATACAGTCTCATATTTACACTTGCAAATGTTTTCCCTTATATAACAGTGTATGCGCAATCGGCTGTTACTCCTGCACAACATCGTTATTGGTCAAGAGGTCAAAGTAGCGCATGCATAATCTAGGTCACTACTTTTTCTATGTGCTCAAACTAACCGGCTTGTGCTGAAACACAATTACATGTATCAGATAACGTAATGAAAACATAGTTTAGGCTTAATAAATAAACGTATCTGTATTTTGTTATACGAAGTTTTAGTCATTCGTTTTCTTAAAAAATATAACATTAATTGCAGGGGATAAATGATTCATTAAAGATAGGTCAGTAAACAGAATATAAATGACTATACATCGATATCGTAACAAGGCGTTCTTGAAAATTACAATCGCAATTTGTCATAGGAGATAATTCAATTAAAATTCATTTCTGACTCTTTTAAAAGCCTCAATCAAAATCGCAAACGCAATATCACAGACCTTTTCGTGTTTAACGCTAGTGCATTCACGGATCACGGTCTAATTTAACTCCTTGTGCGTCTCTGTATGTTTTGTTCCGTAAAAAGAATCAAGAAGTTAAAATTGCTTTCCTCTATAATGTCGGAGAAAAATCATTATGCACTTGAGTCTGATTCTGTGATAGAGTTTCCCATGAAAGTGCCTAAGAAGACAATAACTCATATATTAATCGCTCTGCGGCTTCAACAGAACTGGTACTATTCCGCCAAGCTTCAATCGTGGTTTTTTTTCAATTGTACAAGTGAATTTTCTTTTCTGTTTCACTTTATTACAGAAAAAAGTGTTGTCGTGTCAAAAGTAGTGTCATATTTATTTATCATGATAATCAAATACTAGCAACATTGTTGAACTATTTTTGTTACGTCATCTTAATCGATGCAGCTTTCTAGGTCATCACAAAAAAATGAGTATGAGGCATTGTTATTGGCATGATTGGCAACAAATGTAAAATTTTAATATAAGAAATAAGATATCAATTGTGGATGTATATCGGGATATAAATACGGGTTGGTCAGGTGATCAAATCCCATAAAGCCCGATTGTGGATGTATATCGGTGTATAAATACGGGTTGGTCACGTGATCAACCCGTATTTATATCCCGATATACATCCACAATTGATACCTTATTTCTTAAATACTGTGGAATTATTAAAATTCGTTGGGGCCAATTTTCGTGGATTGCTTTAATTTTACAGGTTCAAGGATACGTAACTTCGTGTATTCTATTACACCTACAAAGGGAAATATGACTTTTTATCTCAAATTTATATATTCGTGGAGGATGTTAATTTGTGGATGAGAGATACCAACGAAAATTGAGCCACCGCGAAATCTGATGATTCAAGAGTAACTGCAGCGATGTGTGCATACAAATTTCGCGCGTTACTCAATTTGTGTGCACACACCGCTGCAGTTATGAGACTATTTCTTTCAAAAACTCATGATTCAATGCTATTATAAATATATTTTGCTTGAATTAATCACGGTTCAGAATATCAACTAATATTATACGCAAACTTTAATTTCCCGAATTTATGACAAATCAGTTGTTACAGACACCAAAATCAGTACAGTGTATCTTGGTTTCGAAAATCATATTGCGACAGCTATGTACCTGAAGCTAGTTTTAGTAACAGGTACTTACCGTCCAAACACACGTGTTGGCACAATAATGGGAAAAAGCGCTATACCTCCTTGTTCACAAAACATACGACATGAAAGGGTACCGCGTTATTTCGCCTCATGTTAAAATTCACCCCTGACGTCGAGACGGGTATGGTCGTTTCACGACTTTCACATCGCTATAAATATAGGTCTTAATGTTAAGGCTAATTACAAACAAACCTGTGTTCTGAAGTGGGCTCTTTTTACAATCGATGCATAGCATGCGGGTGAAATAACCCTAATCATTCGGGGGACGAAACCAAACGATCCACTTTACTTAACATTACCATTATGCATTTTGGTTTGTTTTTTTCGTTTGCCAAAAAGAATTTATCTTTATTTACTTTGAATATTTTTAACTTTGGAAGGAGACAGATTCTGCTGGTGTAAATATGAGAACGTCTATAACTTTATACGATAGATGGTTTGTATGGAAAATTATTTGATACTATAATAACAAAAATAATCGGACCAAGCAGCTTTAAACAAAAAATCATTTGAACTAAACAAACATCAGGACTATGACATAAAATCATAATGCAGTAGACTACATGTTTTTAAATATTTAATATTACACATTGCGAGCAATTTAATTACATTTACTTGGTAAACAAAAACGTATAAATGATGGAAAAGCGGAATTAATTAGTAAAAAATATTGCATAAAAATTAAATGCATTTATGTACCATTGTATTTTGCATTCATATAGCCGTTTTCTGACAAATATGAAGAAATGTACACTCAGCTCGTTCCCTTTCCGAATAACGTCCTTAATAGATAAGTGAACTCACCAGTGGGATTGCAAAAAAAAGTTTAAACAAACTCTAAAAGCAGCTTTAACCAAATATGAATGACGATGAACAGAAGAAATTCATTACGTTTTTATAGGAATGAAATAAATCCTTTTCAAATGGTTTTAGATCTAACTGCATCCACCACCATCACAGATCCAGCAGCAACCGCTGCTAACATCGCCATGATGCAGAAGACAAAGGCGAAGTGGTAATCATACGTAATCTGAGAGAGGGTGAGGTCGCCAACTTTTGACGAATAAACAGCAATCGATATCAATATAAAGAGAGCTGAAAATCAAATTTATTTAAAAGTTATTGTCAAAGAAGTTGCAGTAGTGCTAGTATAAATTTTCATCTACGTACATGTAGCTCTTACCTCCAATGAACGCAGTGCCTATTACGGCAAATAAAGCTGGTTTCATATCTTTGAGGAAAAACAATTTCAAAATTGTCACTACAAGAGCAACTAACAGTGATACGAATCCCAAAATGCTTGTTGCTCTTACAGCTTTAAGCCAATCTGTCGAAGAGAGTAAAACGCTTTGTGTTATACGTTGAAAAAAGGATAGGTAACATATTAAGGGCGAGTCAAAGTTTTCAAGTCTGACAATCTTATATCATTAAAAGGTTAAAATTAATAAAGTAAGAGTGATCGCCGTTTTACAGTATAAAAAATAGCTATTTACCTGGTATAATCTCCGAGTCGTAATCAGCACACTCATCTATGTCAAGTAATTTAACCTTTGTGCATGTTTTCCATAAACCACTGTGTGCCTTTATTCCTAAAATTTCATAGGATACCCAATATGGAGAAGCTAACCCAATAAGTTGACATATGAAAGCACAGATGATCAGCACTAAACCAGTCAGTAATAATTTGGAGGCCTCTATTGTAAACGACTGAAATGAAAAAAAAGATGAATCAGTTGAGTTACGCTAAGCCTTACATATTTGAGCCTAGCAATGATTTCATATTTGTATCGATTTAAATTTTTTTTTATTAATTTTAAAATTATTAATTCTTTAAAATAAATAAATTAAAATCAAAGTCTCAAATGTAATAATAAACAAAACCTTTTTTCAGTTTGTTAATCTCGCAGCATGATATCAGTAAAGTTTTTTGTTCCGAAGTTGTTTAAATACTAATTTCTATTTTAAGCAGACATGCGCACTATACCAGTAAAGCAAGCTAAGTTTATTTTAAAACACACCCACGCGGGATTAGTGTTGCATATCAAGACGGTAAATATGCAATCAGTGTTTCGGAGTAATTTTGCTGGCTTGAAACTGGTGTTTATCAATATTTACAATTGAATATATCTTCAAAATCAAAGCAATTATATTGTATGAGCGATTGGAATAATTGGCCACGTGTACACCAACGTTGAAATAACACACACGTACATTAATTTGCATTAGTATTACAAATACACGAGACATGTTCATTGAAGTTGAAACACGAGGCCATCGTTTCATGAACATTGTGATATTGCTGTATGTACAATAAACCCTTGTCACACTGTCACGATTGATACTACGATTGCCTACGAATTACTAAAAGTTAAAAATCACCATTAATCGCCTTGTCAGTCTTGCGATAATTCTACAGACGGTGCTTTAAATATAAAAAAAATTGTTAATCTAGTACGACTCGACTACAATGTCTTCTCGAAATTGTACGATGTTTGTGCGATAACAGGACGAGTTGTGGCGATTCATGTGCGAATTTCGGCGATTAAGTAACGGACGCTTTAAGATCTTTCTACTAGCAGGTAAGATGGAAGAAGACTTTCATTTTTAAAGTGATTATTAAACAAATTATTGATTGCATTTTTGCGTAAAATACTTACCTGGAAATATTTTTTTTAAATTTCAAACATAAGATGAATAATGCAATCAGAGTTATATTCATACAGATTTTAAAAATGTAAGAAAACACGTACACGTAGAGGTAAATTTGTGAGATAACCATTAAAATACATTTAATGACAATGTTTGCAATTGTGAGTAAAATTGTTATCATAAATTGCTGACGGACTTTAATTACTGTATCTATAAACGAACAAGAAGATCGTGATATTGTTAAAGGTCATGAACTGTAATACTTACGTTATTCCCTGAATAAGCTTATCAAATGAATGAAGAACAAAATTCATTATTTTACAATGAGGAAATTACAAGTAATTGTAAAATTTCGAAAGACATGGCTCTGTAATAAACTTACATAATTACTGAATGATGTACTTAGTAATAAAAAAAGAATACCATTGACAACCACTAACTAGCCTCGTAATTTGTACTAACTCATAGTTCACTCGCAATGTTCAGTGTATTGCACTCGCCCCTAATTGCTCGTTTTCGTATAATTGTATTCGCATCAAATCAAACTACATTCCCATTTACGCGGAGGACACATGGAAAAGACTCGAGAAACAATCGCATGAACTCGTAGAATGCTCGGGGTAGATCGTATGATATTTGTAGCATCGAAAGTTCAACGACGTTTTGCGAGTTTCCTACGATTTCTGAGATTTATTGCGACTATGTGTACGAGTGCAGTCAAAAGTCTACGATTACTTAAAAATCGTACTGAGGTCACGATTGTTTTGAACATAATCAAAACAATCGCCGCGTTTGGCGAACTGCCGAGATTAAGGAAGGAAGCCTACGACTATTTCTACGATAAACCCCGAATAAGTGCGAATTATTGAATTCGTACAGTATCGTAACTCAAAATCGTGACAGTGGCTTTAGATACATGGTATAAGGGATATTATACACGAAAGCTTTTTATAGACAAAACAAACAACAGTTATGTTAGTTAGTCAAAAAAATATTCACGTTCAATGTCATTTACTTTTGACCGACAAGGAATAACACCGAGAGTAAAATCAAACATTTCCTAACAACTAATTTGTTACTTACAAAAATCGTAATTTTGACATCATTATAAGTGAGCAGTCTTGATCTCTACAAAACGGATGTAAGCAGACTTGGGAACACTGTTTTTGCAGGGGAGCTGATTTTTTAGCGAGCAGATGATTTTCTTGAAGAAAATGATAAAAATTTTGAAATTAAAAAAATCAAAATATTTTGGAACATGTCATTTTATATTATTCATGCGAAGTCTTACCGTGGGATATCTTTTTATAATATATATTGTCAAACGTCCAATAGAAAAACTATACTTTCTTTTGGAAATAAAACATATTTAATCCAAAGAATAAACACAAAAACATTTTACACATAAAGATATAAGGTTACTGCCACTTTGAGTATATTAACATCAGATATGTACATATTCATTACCATCATTAATGCCATTCAAGAAATGGAGTCACACCTGTGAAATATACTACTGAGAAACATGTTTTGGAAATCGACCAACATTTTTTTAACCACAGATACCCTGCAATGCTAGCGCGGAACTTAGATAATATGTTTATTATAGGGCAAGGAGGAGGTATTTTAGAAATCAAAAGAATATACATTTAGATAATGTCGTTGAATCTTCTCTAAACCGGAAAAGAATTGTAATAATATTGTCTTCAAAAGTTATGGGGGGTTTTTCTCTACTGAAAAAAAGATATATTGACTGATTTTTAGGTCAGCTTAGTCAGGTGACCTACATGTATTACACTAAGTCTTACTAGATTTATATACTGCTATTGTCCATCGCCATGCGTCGTCCGTTTACAATTTTACATTTTTAACACCTTGAAAACTACAAGGCCGATTGTTACCATTTACTGTATCAAGCATTTCTAGGATAAGAGAAATGTAAGTTGCACAATTTAAAACTTTTCCATCTTTGGGGCCTTATAGGAGAGACTAAATATGCAAAGGCATCATTTTTAAAAATACTAGACTCTGACCCGTGCGTGCACGGGTTGAGTTGGACATTTACAAAATAGATACATCGTCCCATTTGGGCAGGACCAACACAGCCATGAAGTAAAAATGTTTTCTCCACTCCAATATACGCATTGTATGGTTATGATGACCACAACGCCTCTACTTATATTGTAAATTCATGGATCCCTGGTCAGGGGGTTATGGCCCTTGGGCGGGACCAATATCTTCTTAACTTCAACAATTGTGGGAGATAAACTGAACGCATGATTGTGATGCTTCTGAAGACTCTGTCTAAACTGGGAACTTTATGACCCCTGTGGCAGGTGTTCAGGCCAATCGCAACTTCTCGGGCCTTTCCGGCAAGCTCGGAAAAACACCTCGAATGTATTACCTAGGCGTCCATGACAACCCCCCCTTTTTAAAAAACTTGATATAAATACAACACATTTTACGATCTGTTGAGATGTAAGCTAGACTTCATTAAAGTAAATGATATACCCTAAAATATAACACAGAAGCGACTTATAAGGCTGTCTAGCCGATATTTATTTTAATGGGAAGCGACTCCATTTTGTATGAAATTTTAACATCCGGTGATGTTAATACATTCGAGGTGTTTTTCCGAGCTTGCCGGAAGGGCCCGAGAAGTTGCGATTGGTGTTCAGGCCAATGGGTGAAGCCAACATTGGCCATGTAGTGAAAATGTATTTTATCTCAGAAAATTATCTTGCCTATTTGCACAGCAGGGAAAGATGTAGTGGACCCTTTGGGTCTACAGGGTTTTGGGTGGGGCCAATATTGCCTCATAATGAAAACGTTTAAAAGTTTATATTTCATTCTGTACTTTCACAGTTAGTTAAGATTAACTAAATGCACGCTTATTATGTTTTTTCTTGAATCATGAAATTCTTTACCCATGGGGTAGGGGTTGAGGCTTTTAAATTCGATTGGGGGGGGGGGGGGGTGACAAATATGACATTATAGTGAACATGGGTTTTCTAAATGATCATTTAAACTACTTGGGTAACTCCCTGTCGTTGGTAAACATCAAATAATAAAAGCGGGGGTACATGGAACAGTTAGAGGAGTTGATTCATAGTTTATACTCTAAAATGAAACATAAAATGCTTTCCATTTATGGATTATGGTACTAAGGTTACCGTCAAGGCATATGGGCCTTTTGTTAACAACATATCTTGCTTCACAGTCTTCTTCGTGGCTACAAAACCCTATGTTGCCCTGACCTCATTTGATAGCTGAGATTATGTAATGTTTCTTTTTTTTGTTATGCTCAAGGAACAAAGATCTGCGCAGTTAACATTGCCAGGCATCGTCATACAATATAAACTGTTGCTATGAGATCTTGCTATAAATAGTTTTGTTATGCGACACATTTTTTTACAAACATTGTGTCTTTTGACCATCAAATTCGACTTATTTGCATAAAAGATGGGGTCTTACATGGAGTCTTACATTAGGAATTATAAACAAGAGGCCAATTGGCCTTAATGGTCACCTGAGTAGCATATATCCCATACACAAACTTGTCATGGAGTCTCATATATGCATCTAATTAATTAGGTTTCATACTGGAGTAGAAAAATTATAAATTTGTAATGACGACCACGTTTCAAAAAGAACTGTGAAACCTATAATTTTGGTGAAAAACTAAAAGATCTGGTCAACAAAATCATGAATTCAGTTTTCCTTTCAGGTGTGTTGGAGTAAAGAAAATAATTTTTTAACGTAATATGCATTAACATCTATACATCCATTTTGGCCCTGCCCTAGAGTCAAAACCCATCCTTGAGGGGACATGAAAATTAAAATTTCAGTTGAGGACTTCCTGGTAAACATAATTATTAGTCAGTTTTTTTTATACAGATGTGTGAGAATAGAGAAGAAAATGTTTAAACATTATATGCATTAACACTATATTGCCATATTGCGCCCCCACCCCCCCTTCATGTTTTGAACCCCTGACTCAGGGGCCATGAATTTCACAATTTAGGTCAACGAGATTGTGGATATCATAACCATGTATTCATTTTTTGGCCCACATGTGTGGGAGTAGAGAAGATTTTTTAAGATTTAAAACATTTTTACGATATGGCCATATTGGCCCAACCCTAGAGCCTGAACACCTAACAAAGGGGTCATGAATTTCACAATTTTAGTAGAGGCCCTCATGGACATCATAACCATGTATTCAGTTTTTTGCTCACATGTGTGGGAGTAGAGAAGAAGATTTTTTAAGATATAAATTTTTTTTACTATATGGCCATATTGGCCCCACCCTAGAGCCTGAACCCCTGACCCCAGGGGTCATGAATTTCACAATTTTGGTAGAGGACCTCATGGACATCATAACAATGCATTTAATTTTTAACAAATATATATGGGAGTAGAGAAGAAGATTTTCTAAGATTTAATACATTTTTACTATTTGGCCATATTGGCCCCACCCTAGAGCCTGAACCCCTGACCCAGGGGTCATGAATTTAACAATTTTGGTAGAGGGCTTCATGGACATCATAATCATGCATTTAGTTTTTAACAAATATATATGGGGGTAGAGAAGAAGATTTTCTAAATTTAATACATTTTTACTATTTGGCCATATTGGCCCAACCCTAGAGCCTGAACCCCTGACCAAGGGGTCATGAACTTCACAATTTAGGTTGAGGGCTTCATGGACATCATTAACATGCATTTAGTTGTTGACAAATATATATGATAATAGAGAAGAAGATTTTCTAAGATTTAATACATTTTTACTATATGGCCATATTGCCCCAACCCTAGAGCCTGAACCCCTGACCCAGGGTCATGAATTTCACAATTTAGGTTGAGGGCTTCATGGACATCATAATCATGCATTTACTTTTTGACAAATGTATATGGTAGTAGAGAAGAAGATTTTCTAAGATTTAATACATTTTTACTATATGGCCACATTGGCCCCACCCTAGAGCCTGATCCCCTGACCCAGGGGCCACAAATTTCACAATTTTGGTAGAGGGCTTCATGGACAACATAACCATGCATTTAGTTTTTTCCTCACATGCGTGGGAGTAGAGAAGAAGATTTTTGAAAATTTGGCTTTTTTTGCATATTTGGCCCCGCCCGTGGCACCTCAGGGGTGGTAGAGCCATGAATTTCACAATTTAGATTCTTCTTACCATAGAGATGCTTTACACCAAAAACGGTAACGATTGGCCTGGTAGTTTTCAAGAAGAAGTCAAAAATGTAAAATTGTTAACGCACGACGCACAGACGCACGACGCACAACGCACGACGACGGACGAAGACCAATTGCAATAGGTCACCTGAGTGACTCAGGTGACCTAAAAAAAAAAGGGAATCTAAAGTCGCATAAAATGTGTTTTCACAAAAGACTTATTCAACAAAGTATTTTACGACCATCTGAAGCTTTCATGAAAGTACAAATGAAAATGAAAATATACCCCTAGCTTTCCAAATACTAGTTTTTGACAATGCAACGATATCAATATATTTTATACAAAATTGCATAATGAAATTATAATGTAAATTTCCTTTTATGATAAGTATAAACTTCTCGTGAGTCAGTTTTTTTGGGGGAAAACACAATTCGCTTCACGGAATTTTGTGAAGCTTTAAAGGTATTTAGGGCACAACGTTTCCTATGAATAGTACTGAATTCTTTGTCATTGCACTCCTCTTAAACAAGATTTACAAAATTTCTTTTGTATGCAATCGTGTAAATGTGTAGCATATTTCAGAAAATTCTTATTACTTTTTCCCAGGATTTTCGGCCTTCTGAATTAAGAATATTTTTGCCATACAATATATACATGTAGCTATGAACAGCTGGTTAGCGCTACTCCCAGAATATTCCGATTTCATTATTCAGCTGGAAAGAAGAAGGAACAGTTTCAGTCATATTTTGCCATGTGTTATAGATATACCACAAAAATGAAATTTTAGTTTTTATTTACACAAGAATATCCAAAAATTGAGAATCTCTTAAAACATTTCCTCATTAGACTCTAACATAGGGAAATTGTAACGCCTTAAAAAGGTGCAATTTTCCGTTGTTTGTTCGTAATACTTTGCAGAAACACAAATTTTAGTAGTTTTTTGAAAAAGGAAACTATGTCTGCACCTGAAAGATAACGTTGTTGATTTTTATGATAGTTAAGCCAAATTCTTTCATAAAACTCCAAAAAATCTGTTTGCATTATAAAACTGCGGACATGATTTGGCAATATTTCAAAAAAAAAAAAAAAAGTTTTCATTGAACGATGAGTCATGAATATCCAGTGTGCATTGGAGCGATTGAGTTCTCCTTATAGTTCTCGTAGGAATACGCCCTCAGGCTATTTTAATTTATTTATGTTTTGAAACAGTATGCCTTTCGATATAAATAAGACAATAACAACACTAGTTTTTGTATAACCAAGAAACATTCTTGACTTAATGAAATATTTTAATATAAGATATGGTTGTTTGTAATCAATTGCAAAACGTCAGCTTATTTATAACATGTATAAACTGATTGTGATGTGTTACATGTATACAGCTAGAATTTCAAATCTAATAGCTTTTTTTTTTAGATTATCTTGACTGACGCCCTATCACACGGCCCAGATTTATATCCTTAAATGCTATCTAAGTGGTTCAAGTGACCTGTTTGGAAAGAGATGACCCCAGGAAGTCATAAATTTTAAAGATAAAGCCAACATTTGATGCAATATATGTTTCAACATCTTTTCCTTGAGAAATCTTATATAGCAAACGAAGTATAAAGCCACTATGAGCAATGAATTACATGTGTATACTGAAATTGTAAAATCATAGAATTTAAAACACAAGTTCAGGTGATAAAAATTTAAACATATAATTATTTGTAACGTGCGCTCATTATTCATAATGGTATTATTTTAGCCATGCTACTGCTATGTTTGAGTGGATTTATTGATTTCCCTGTAGAATTAATAGTCTACTTAATCTACAAATAAACATTTTTATGCTCGCATTATCAACGTGAATGATACAAGATGCCTGTGATATTGTATATTAAAGTATAAGGAATGTTATATGTACCAGGATTTTAGTGCAAAATCAATAACGAAAAGATAAACCAATATCTATTTGATTAAAATTCAGCTTTGAAAATACGGTCATAAAATGCATGATTATGCAGAGCGTTAAAACATACATTCAAGTAAAAATTTATAAAATCTTGATAGAAGTCATTTGATATCGTATTGGGTATCATAACCCTTAAGTTTTAAATGTCATTTTCAGAAAACCGTTTTAAAAAATACACTGTCGTTGAAATAGTAGCTTCTGGTTTGAAAATTATGTAATGAGGGGAATGCTATTTTTCGTCACGGTGACAAAAATTTAATAAAGAGCAAGTACTTGGGGCGCACATTGGAAACTTACAAAAAAATAAAATAAAATATGCATTTATTTTCTATTTGAAACGAAGATAATAGCTGTCTATATGTTTAACTTTTAACCAAACGTAATTCAAGAAAAATTCATCAATAAATAGATGTAAAGTTAACATTCACTTTTCTGAAGATATTACCCAAATGCACATCAGAAAACTTCAATTAAAGTACAGAGTAATACATTGTTGTTTTAAATCTGGAAACATACACAGCAAAAAGGGATACATTGCATTGGGGATGGTTCAATTGTAGTTTTGACTGCTTTTACACCAATTGTTGCACCGACATCTTATGTCTCTACTGTTACTGCATATTTGTTAATACGCCGAGATAATCTTTTGTACCTCCTGCAGAATGTCTGACAAAATTGTAATTTACACATATACACGGCTAAAACTGTTATAGGACAACCTATAAATCTTTTTTTTTGTCCAACATCAACATTGCATGAGAGATAATGAAAGATATTAACTGTATACATCTTTTTATGTAAAGAGTTGAGGTTCTAAAACCACTTAGAATGTAGTGGTGAAAGTGTTTCGATTTGGGTTTGAAAGTCTGAGCAGAATGTAAAATAATCAAATTTGTTATCTCTTTTACTATAGGAATGTGTGATTTGACAAAGTATAGTTGGCTATTGAAGAAAAAGTCAATTTAATGCCCTCTTAAAAACGAAGGTAGAGGACCTACTCTAATGATAATCATGACAACAAGCCGATACTTAGAACCAGACTCATGGAGTCATAAATGATGAAGTGCATCTAAATGAATCTAAATTGAAATTATAATTAGTATAATTTGAAAAGGGCCAATCACTCCGTGTTAAAAAAAGTTAACTCTACGACGTCTAAAGAGAGCATTCTTTGACAGGGAGAGAGACCACAGAGTGGCAGATAATGAGGAAATCGAAGAAGATAGTACATGTATTTTTTGTAAACTAATCCACATGTTATTTTACAACAACATAATTATTGACGAATGTCAATAATGTTGTAGCCGTTATGGAGAATAACATACGTCACCCTAGCCTGCGAATGCGTTCGGAATGTTTTTATATCGTTGCTAATTAACTCTTTAATAAATCCAGGGGTGCTTGAATGAAAAATCACTAGACTTGTTTCTAGACGAGTCGAAGATTTCTGCAGTGCCTGTCTTTCAAGTAGAAGAAGGAGTGTTCAGAATTTATTCTCAAAATATTCAGAGATTTGCTGTTATAATTACGATAAAACATTAAAACGTATTTGGAAAAGTCTTGATTCCAACGTCAACTAAAGCTGTAACGTTCGATACAGTCACAGGTGTCGTTCCTTATCAACCATTGAGATACAAATAATAAATGACCGGATACAAATTCAATTCACAAATGATATAATAAAGGGACTCCAAAATATCATTAATCAAAGCTTCCCACAAATCCTTAAAATTTATAATAAGTAATATAATATCATTAAATTCGTGTCATGTCAATCCAAAAATTTAATCTATGCTATTATATGTGAGGTTAGCAACCAGTTTTATATTGGCGAAACAGGGACTCTATTAAGAACAAGAAACTGAGTGCAAAAAGAGCAAATTAAAGACCCTGAGTACCGTAAAATTAAACACAGCGAGCACATTGATGTATGCGGATGCAGGCGATTCATAGTGTTCCCTTTTTATACACTTTTTACAGAAAGAGCTACAGAAAGAAAAAAAAAATTATTCAATTTTTAAAACCTTGCTTAAACTGACTGCTATGATTCAATTTATTAACTTTGTGTGTATTGTATAGATAGTTCATCTATTACCGCTGCTATGAATAATGCGGCAATATTCCTCTGTATCTATAGCTATGACGTCATTGTATTGTGACAATATACATCTACACTCAAAGTCAATAAAATTATGCAAACAATCGCTGGGGTGTAGAGCGTAAAAATCAATGAGAGGTCTAAGAAAATATTTTACAAATTGATTAATATGTAATTGTAAACTTTAAAACAAAAATATACAAAAATAAAGTGAACAACCCATACCGAGATATTATATTTTGGATTTAGTGACTTTTTAATACGAAGGTTACTGTCGCCAACCCTGATGTTTATAAGTAACAATTAAGTGATACTTTTTGGACAAAATATCAGTTAAATATTAAATAACACGCATCTATCCTCAAAATTGTTATATATTAAAAATTTGAATCAAATTGTAGAGCATAATCATCATTTTTTTCCAAACTCGGAATTCATTTCCCTTTGTCGCCAAAATTAACAGACTTTGCTATTTAAGAATGGATAAGTATGCTGTATATTATGCCCATACTGTTGGAATACATGATGTACGTTTATTTAGATGGAAAATATTTTTAAATTATAAATAAATTGCATGAAGCATTGTAATCGTTTAAAAGACATTGAAATTACATTCTATCTGCCAAAATTACATGCGTATGGATGGGCATGAAACATCCGTTTTATTCATTAAATAGATTATATAGTAATGATATCAAGATTAAACAAATGGTACTATTTTACTTTCCAAGAAGAGTAATCCTTAATCTGAAAATAATTTGATCATCAGGTGTTGTTGGCTTACTAAGCGGGAAAAAGTAGACCAATGTAACAACCATTACCGAAACATTTGTTACATATACCAGACCTCCTAAAATGAAATAATTTTCGGTTTCGAGCATCTTCAGCTCATTCACGTGGTCAAAAATTTCGCGCCTGTAAACTAATTCTGACATCCGGAGGAGGCACGACATGTGTTTGAAAAGTTTTCTATAGTTCAAGACAGTGCTAGTAAGTATTATGTTGTAGAACGTAATAACAATGAATTGAATCAATCGGAATTGTTTATTTGAGACTGTTAATTTTTATATCATAAACGACAATGTGTACCTGCATTTCCTCTGATTCTCACTATAAGTGTTGAAACCTTCGTTACCAAAGGTAACGTATGCTACAAAAAAATTTCTCAACAATATATGGAGATTTTAAAAATATTAGGTATTTTTTTTTAATGTAAACTTTATGATTGGCCTGTATCAGTTAAAGCAGAAATTTTTATAATTAAAAAAAAAAATTCTGTGGAACTTCTATCAAACATGCACATTAATTAAAACAAAATAATTATTGTCTTTTTTGAAAAAAAATGTTTTAATTTGAATCATGATTTTAAATAAATGAAAGCGTGTGTTGTTTGGGCATCAGTGTTTCACGATAGAGAGAGAGAGAGAGAAAAAAAAATTCAAGTAAAAATTGGATTCCAGATGTTCCAATGAGTATCAAAAATCTCATTTTCACCATTTTTATAAGAAATAAATTTCTGTGTTTCATAAAAGAGCTTTAAAGACGACATTGCATAAGAAACACTCAACTGTTTCTCGGTACACCTTGCTGTGTAAATATAGTACTTTAACCAAAGAAAAATGTTATTAAGGATATCTTTGTTTTTACCAAGGATGCCTAGAATGAAAGTTTTCTTGGTAAATGTAACCTGAAAATTGATTTTTTCTTCTAAATAATGTTTAAAATGTTCTAAAAAAGATTGAACACATTCACAATCCCACAGTATATGTTCTATAGTTTCCTCTTCTCTGTGACAAAAGGTACACATTTTAGAGTTTATTTTTTTAATTTTGAATAAAAAAGAGTTTGTTGCTAAAATTTTGTTAATTATTCTGTATTGGAACCATTGAAGTTTACAGTTTTTTGTTATTATGAAAGGTAGTTTATGGATTAATTTCCATTCCATGTCCTCTATATCTAATAATTCATTCCACCTTCTTTTACCTGTTGTCACAGAGGTATTATTGTTTAAAATATCATAAAAAAACTATGACTTTTTACATTTCATAACTTTATGTATGTTTTCTCTAATAAGCGGGCTTGCTAATTTTCTTAAAGTTTGGTTATCACCCAATTTTCTGATGTATGTCTTTACAGCATGGATTATACTTGCATATTCTAAAAAATTGACCTTTACATTCGTATACATATCACAAAACTTATCAAAACTAAGAAAAGTACTACCTTCCTCAATGATATCATTGATGTATCTAATATTATTATCAAATAGTTGTTTATTAAAAAAAGATTTCCCTCCAATATGGATCAAAGGGTTAAAAAATAAAGGTGAGTCTGCAGTTGCACCAGACTCTAATATATTATGCAGGTCAACCAATGCCTTAAACACATCTATCCAGAACTTGTTTTTTAATGATTTCAAAAGTATATTAATGTATAATGTTACCTTTGATCCTGTTAAACGTACGTTTCATTTTAAGTAACGTATATTTAAGAAATAGGAAAATGGATGAAAAATTCAGAAACATTGGAAGAATGAGAAGGAAAGCCAAAAAATACCCTTACAGGAAGATTATGATACCCAAGTCTAGTGGATATGAAAGTATGAGCGCCTGTGTAAGTAATGGAAGAGCATCATTGCAAGTTAGACTGCCCATCTTATCTGCGAGGAGGAATGAACCAAAGAAACGTCTCAGTAAGGCCTTGTCGAAAGCCAATAGTGAAAATTTAAAAAAATGAAATCAGAGAATGACAATCTACGGAGGAAGGTACCTGAAAGACAATTCAAAGACGAGTTCAGAGAATGAGGAATAATCAGGCACCGATCAAATCCATGGGGCAAAGCTGATAAAATGATGAAGGAACATGGATTACATTAGGGCAAGAAATGTACGAAAACAACTATTGATGAGCAATGTCATTATAGATGAAGTAAATAAAAAGATGAAAGATAAAAAAGCTGGGAAGAAGAAGATTGTGTATGGACAAGTTGTTGGGAATCCTCTTAAAAAGTGTAGATGCATTTCAAAGCTTAGCAAAGCAACATATTTGCATATGAACGTTATTTCTGGAGCAATAAAGAGGGGCGTAGATTTTACAAAGCAAAGAATATTGCAAACACCAGATAAGTATCGAGAAGATATAATTAAGTTTTTGGAAAGGGGAGATAACAGCAGAAATCAACCGGGGAAACAAGATTCAGTGGAAGTGATCATGAGCGTCTTCAAACTAGAGTATTCTGTACCTCAAGTAAAATAAAAAGTGCCAATAACAAACTGTCAACCATCTCATAAATTCATAAAACGAAATCCAGATTCAAAGCAGAGCAACACAGACCTCTAAAAAGATAGAGGTAGGATCAGGTGCCATGGAGGAGTGAGCATCCTCTGCTGTCCGGTCACACCCGCCGTGTGCTCTTTGTCGTAATTGGGGAAAAACGGAAAACAAATCAGAAAACCAGAAATACAAGTTTCGTTGTCTTCTTTTAAGAGAGTTAGACCAAAATATATTCTCCCAACAACATTTCTAAGCAGAAACACTTGTCTTTGCACAAAGCATCAACACTTTGAATTTAAGTTGAAGATGCTGAAAAAAAACCTGAATAGAGGTATCCACAAACCCAGAGGAGTATATTTGTAAAAATGTAGCAGTGGACACAAGTTCCCAGAGGAGGTCATGTTTTCGTTGTGGAAAGAGGTCAGCTTGAAAATGGAAAGACAAAGATGAAAGAAACTATGGCAAGTGTTGATTTTCCCGAAATATGGAAAAAGAAGAAAATGAATTCAAAGAACATGTATTGAAAATTAAAACACAGTGTTTAACAGCTACGTCAACTTAAGGATGACGTTTACTCAGATTGAAAAAAAATCACTGATGATAATGAAAAACCATCTAATGTATGTTATAGGCCTTTGATTGTAGTGTTATTATTCACTTTTTGAGAAATTATGAAGAAAATTGGTATGTTGGACAAATCACGTCAATATTGATGAAAGTGATAAAGAAATTGAGATTAGTTTCATTGAACAGAAGAAAAACTTTTTCCAGTGGCCGAGAACAGAAGATGATATGAGTCAATTCGTCCGATATAGTTTGCCAAATAAGCCCCTTAAAACCATGCGGAAAATCTAAGAGGATGTACAAGATGGACACTGAAGACCGAAACGATGTTGAAAAGCTTTTAACAAAATAGAATTATTGACCTTCAAGAATGTGTAACATTAGTGACTAATAATATAAATCAGGTTGAACTTTCATTTTATTAATGGAAAAATAGCTAATTTGAGTTTAGCTATGTTTCATGTCTGAACTGTCTGTACTATGAAATGTGGTTAGAATGATGTTGTCTCGTTTGTTAAGTTTTTTTAAGATACGTAACATGCATGTACGCGATATCATGTAAAACATATGTGACTCCAATAATACAACACTGTTTTTCGAGGTTACAATTGATGTTGAAATAGTTTAAGGTTAAATTTAATTTGTTTAACAAAACTGTGCTCTAATTTGTTTTCAAATCTAATAAAAGGTGTAGACAGCATATTTCTTTTTGTTAGTACATAATATAAAACATTTCAAAGACAATATGAAAACAGACACATGATGCAGCTCAAATAATGTTTTATTTATAATAAGAACTGAGAATCAATTTCCCGAAAAGACCCATTTTATTCAAATGAATCTATATAAAATATATATTTTTTCTTGAAACATTCGTTACATTTAAATGGCACTACATGTTTAAGTGTAAATAAGAACAAATTCACAATTGATAAAAAAAAAATTATTTTAAGTTTCTATAGCTTACTCTCTATTTATTTGACCCAATTATTGTACTGGACAGTTGTGATATTTCTTGTGGCATATTCCCAAATCTTACAACATATATCAATAATATTTCATGTTTATTTGGAAAACAATAAAGAGTACAATATTAAAAACTGTATTGATTCATAAAATACGTAGCGACAATTAAAATATTTGCATTATCACTAAAGAACATAAACTGACTTGCTTTTGTTATCGAAGATTTATTATTGTAACAAGTCGAGCGGTCCTTGCCACAAAAGAAAAACACCGTTTTTCTAACACACAACAATTCAGGATGGCAAAATATCAATATCAATATCAATATCACAACACAGAGTAAGATGCTGACCATTTCAAATAATACAACCTGAAACTCGAGGCTATCACCGTTTAAAAACTTGTCATCAAAAATAAAGAAAATGCTACTCGTTCTCGTACCTGCAAGATTTGTCGTTCTCAAGCTTAATATCAACAGTAAACAGCGTATAAGAAATTACTGAATTAATAAGTATTAAAATGCATAAAATTGCGCCGATCCGGACAGCTAAACTCGACACACGCAGTCTAATTCTATCTGGTAAAATCACACCCCCTCCCCATTCGTACTAGGTATGCTAGTTAAGTGCTCATAATTTCCAGTAAACTGTAAATAATCTAGTCAGCCTTATCCGGACACCCGGATAACTCGTTATAAAAATGAATAACCTATTTGAACTAATGAATTAAGAAAATCCGAACAACAATCCTACGGATTCCGAACAATCCGGACAACTCTTAATTCTAAACTTGAAACAGTTCAAATAAATATAACAGTTCCTTTCATAGACCATAACTAATAACTAGAACTATAAACTCTGGAAAGACTGGTCTACGTGGTTGTTATACTACACGGATTCTGTCCGGACGACGAAGTCCTTATAAAAATTAGCATCGTCTACGACCAGGTTCATCTTGCTTATCTACCTTATATGGAGTTCTCTGAGGAGTGCTCAACCGAACGGGATGTGATCGAGTGATCAAGTGATACTGCTGCTGGAACTAGCTTATATTTATAAACTTCTCCAACCAATGAGTACTTGTCCTTTTCTGTCCGGACACAAACAACCAATCAAATATCTGTACGGATTTTGGACATTCCGGACAAGTTTCCTAATTTCCGAACAAGCATATTTAAATAATAAATAAACATTTTATTCCTATACAAAGCCTTGTCCGGATTAATTTAATAACACGGACACATATTTCTAAGTCAAAATACGTATATAGCTTTAATACACATCCTTGCGATATTTTACACTAAAGGAATTTTGAAATTAGGCGCCTTCTGAAGTAGTGCACGTAGCGATATACTTGAATACTTAAGTTCGCTACGAAGACATAGTTCATCAATCGAGGCGACAGATAAAAGTAATCACCGATCATACTGAGGTAAAAATACGGAAAAATAGTGCTCAGCATCTAAATACAATAATACATGATATAATAAAGCATACAGCAATATTGATATCACAAAAATATGTGTCAGAATGCGTTTGCATGTCGATGAGTGAAGCAGTCCGTCAAACAGCATGTTCCGTAAAGAGAAGTTTGTGAGCGGTAAAATGACGATTATCTCGCCGAAAGAGCATTAAAATGGTAGAAACTGAACAGGGTGATTAATCTGGTAAACATAAACATGTTTAAAACAGTTATCATGTATTTACTCGATCTAATTACGGGTCAAAGCAGATAATTCGATATCGTAAAAATGTAAGCAAAGTACGGGGGTAGTGTCAAAACACGAACGATAATTCAGAACATGTAAACATTAGTATTTTGAAAGTCACGCCTATAACAGGTCTTAGACAGGTAAACTGTAAATAACTGAATATGATAAGAGGCATTTTAACTAGAATTGCATGTCTGATGAAATACACAATGAAATATTAAAGCTGCTTGGTCCGATTTTTTTGTAATTACAGTATCAAAAATTTTTCCATACAAATCATTTATCTTAGAAAGTTATGGACTTTCTCCTATTTACACCAGCAGAATCAGTCTCCTTTCAAAGTTAGAAATATTCAAAGTAAATAAAAATAATTGTTCTTTGGGCAAACGAAAAAACAAACCAAAATGCATCACGGGAATGTTTAGAAAAGGAAACCGCTTCGTTTCGTCCCCCGAATGATTGGGGTTATTCAACCCGCATGCTATGCATCGATTGTAAAGAAAGCAGACTTTGGAAAATATTAGCAAACAAAACGTACACATGTTTATTTGTAATTTGTTTGATCATTTCGACCTTTATTTAAAGCGATGTCAAAGTCGTAATACAACCATACCCGTCTCGTTGTCAGGGGTGAAATTTAACATGAGGCGAAATAACGCGGTACCTTTTAATGTCGCAAATTTTG
The DNA here is from genome assembly GCF_963853765.1 of Magallana gigas. Taxonomy (NCBI): domain Eukaryota; kingdom Metazoa; phylum Mollusca; class Bivalvia; order Ostreida; family Ostreidae; genus Magallana; species Magallana gigas. Next base: position 32,608,595 of record NC_088857.1, on the reverse strand, counting down.
TACGTATTTTTCTTCATTGAAATTTGGCATAATTGACGGGTAAAACTACTGCAATGTCTATTATTATACATATACTAAGCATAGCCATCGTTTAAAAGCGTGCATAAAATTTGATATAAAATCGGACCAAGCAGCTTTAATAGAAATACTTAATTGATCATAGATGGTCATATTACATTATTATCTAAATTTACTCAACCCAAAATTTCCAATGAAAACTGATGCATACGACGTAACGTACTTTTCTCAGCAAATATTGTTCATCAATACACCTCTTTTTTTTTTAATTGATGTAGTTTTTAACCTAGAAACTTAAATTTAAAAAAACTTGGGGAATGCGAACTTGAGGTTTTGAATTATTCGAAAAGGTAATTAGCGGATGGATAATCAAAAGTCAAATTTTTGAAGAAAATGTATTTTGAATTGGACCATTTTATTGAATTTGGGTGTCAAGCGTGTATGATTGTTGTAAATGTCATGTATGTATTTGTAACTAGTAAAATCATTTTCAATTCTTGATTTTAAAGTCAACACTAAACACTTTCATTTTCTTGATTACAAAGCCTAGCCTAAGGACAATAACTCTGATGTCAATGCAATTAATTTCAGGCTGAAAGTCATCAATATATTAATGTAAAGACGCAAAGGAAAAAAACGTAAAAGTCTGTTTGGTAACAAAACTGGATACATTGTTCACCCGTGGAGACTACAGTTCTAAATTCTCTTCTTGTAATCGCAATGTGTATTGAGAATATGTCTAAAGTGTTTATGTCTGTTTGCCTTTCTAACCTCATCCAATACATGTCGAACATAACTCTTCCTTAAGGAGTAAAAATGGTTAAGTATTGAAATCACTAATATCTAAACATGTACAGAAGTAATAAAAGTTTTAACTGAATCGTTTATGCAAAACGAAAAAGGGAAAAAACCATTGACATGCCAATTGGTGGGGCAATTGTTTCGTAGTTACATTTTACAATTACTGAATTAAATAATTAATTATGAAAAACGAGACTTTTTTTAAATTCTAAAATATGACAATATTGTTGTTGAAGTGAAATAAAGCATAATTGAAAAAATATGACAAAATCGTAAAATTCATAAGGTAAATCTAGGATATGAAGAAGCAGTAAATCTTTACAGTTCATTTATTTGGGTAGGTAGCGCTTTTATTGTATTTATATATGTTAAAAATAAACAACGCAGGTACTTTTTACTTAATTATAATAAACATTAAGTTTAAGACTGGCAGAGGTTTTGACCTCGCTAGCCTGGGATTCACTCAGAATGGCTTTTTCTGTGAAAGATGAAAAAATGACAATAACAAACTGTCAACCATCTCAGAAATCCATAAAACGAAATACAAATTCAAAGCAAAGCAACACGGACCTCTAAAAAGATAGAGGTAGGATCAGGTGCCATGGAGGAGTGAGCATGCTCTGCTGACCGGTCACACCCGCCGTGTGTTCTTTGTTGTAATCGGGGGAAAACGGAAAAGTCCGTAGACAATTAAGTGATTTATTATGGTCTCATAGTTAGTATAAAATAAGGCAATTTTTCCCCCTCCATTTATTAAGTGTTCCCACAAAAGTGTGTATGAAAGGGGCGCGGGGGGGGGGGGGTGGAGACTCCATGACAATTTTTTTATATGTTATGAAGGTACTTCACTACACCTAGACTCATAGTTTTTAAGACACTACGTCACAAGATGGCGATTTAATTGCTTTGTTAAACTGTTTGTTTCAATCGATTCAGATGTATATCGTCAAGCTCAGTGGTTAAAGTATCAGGCTTGTGAACCGCAGGTCATGAGTTCGAATCCACCTGGGGCTTTTGTTTATGTTAACTGAATGAAATTTTTTTAAATACTATTTTGTTATCTAAAATTGCACATTTTTTCGCCTATTTGAAATATATACTTCTTATCCATCATGCTTTCTATCATAATCAAGTAATTTTTTGCTGATTTGAGAAACCTTTTCAAGGTGTAGTGATGCACCTTAAAGGGACATGTCGAGGACCCTAATGTTACGTGCCTTCTTACACAGCTACATATTTATAGTCAGCTTATTCAACTGTTTTTATCAATGAAATAATACCCAAGGGTGAAATAATCACAGGATGAATCTCTGCCATTCAGAGAACTGAAATGCACCTGATCGGTAACTGAAAGGTGACTGAATGGCAGAGGTTCATCCTGTGAATTATAATCAGTTAACAGAAATTTAGGCTAAAAATGCAAGGTATTCTTAGTCTTTCATCCCAGATAACCCTTGCGATTAAATGCTTTGCGCCACTGCAATCTAGTATACCCGTAAGATGGGATGGAAGTCCACCCTGAAAGGCGCTTGGGAATACATTGAAGCGTTTAATAGGGGTTAACTCCAGAAAAGTTTCTACGTAATGTTTTGACTGACCTTTGTCCAATCAGATCGTAGCTGGGCGGAGTTGAGACATTACCGCTCGTGACTTTATTTGAGAGAGAGAGAGAGAGAGAGAGAGAGTTAATTGGTTAATGGAGTAAATTATAGCCTAGATGAGGCAGATAAGCGAACTATCTATCAATAATATAAAGTGACAAATCAAGGTCTAGTATATCTTATGAATTTATGAAACTTTGAAGTGTTTTGAAATTCTTTAACCAGGGAACAACCATGTCTATATATAGATAATGGAATGAGGTAATTGTTGGGTTCAGGGAAAACACGTGTGACTACCAAAATGGCTACACAGGAACTACTTTATTTTACAAATTACACGTTACATACAAAACCAATATGATAAGAACAATAGATTCCGGATTCAGATATAACATATCCTCCCCCCTTAATGTCAATGTCCACATCTTGTTGTTCTGTAGCAACTCGTTGAGCGGTCCAACTACTGTAGCAAGGTTCGGCAGGAACCTATGGTAGTAATTAACCAAGCCCAAGAATGAACGTAATTGGGACACATTTTCGGGTGTCGGTGCATTTTCAACAGCGTTTGTTTTCTCATTTGACTTGTGTAACCCGGCTTTGTCTATCACGTGTCCACAATAGCTAATCTGGTCTTTGAAAAATTGACACTTGTCCAGGTTAGCTCTTAACCCATACTGTTCAAGTCTCTGTAACACAAGACTGAGGTTCTGCAAGTGTTCCTCATCTGTTGATCCTGTTATGATCATGTCGTCCAAAATACACTTAGTTTTCGGAATGTTTGTCAGGACTTGATCCATTGCTCTTTGCCAGATAGCAGGTGCTGACGCGATCCCAAACGGAAGTCTGTTGAAACAGAATAGTCCCTTGTGGGTGTTGATGGTGAGTAGATTTCTTGAAACTTCATCAACTTCCATCTGTAGATAAGCTTGGGTCAAGTCTATCTTGCTAAATTTCTGTCCACCGCCTAAGGATGCAAATATGTCTGCTATTTTCGGTAACGGATATTGTTCGATCTTCATGGCAGGATTTAGAGTCACCTTGTAATCGCCACAAATTCTCACTTTGCCGTTCGCCTTAGGTAAGGGTACGATGGGTGTAGCCCAATCGCTGAATTTCACAGGTGAGATAACTCCTGCTTGATGTAGTCTGTCGAGTTCCTCTTCCACACGTGGTCTAAGTGAGTACGCAACTTCACGCGCTTTGCAAAATTTCGGGCTGGCGCCATCCTGTAGAGTAAGTTTCCCTCTCATGTCCTTGAGTTTGCCGATGCCTGGTTCGAACACTTTCTTGTGTTTGTCTAGGATAGCTTTCACTTTCACGTTCTGTTCATCACATCTGATGGATTTGATTTCTTTCCAGTTGAGCTTCAACTGCTGTAACCAGTTCCTCCCCATGAGAGTTGGTCCTTCATTGTTTACAACCAGTAAGTCTAATGTTTCTTTCTGATTATTCAGTTCAACCATCACTTTTAATTTTCCAGCTGGTTGGATCTCCTCCCCACTGTATGTTTTCAGCTTTGCGTTTGTGTGAAGAAGATTGTATTTCTTGAAATACGTTTCAACGTTTGCTTTGGATATGATCGAGACTGCCGCACCGGTGTCCAGTTCCATAGGGATTTCCACACCCTCGATCCTCGGTGTCACCATAATAGGCTCCACGGATACTTTGTTCACGCCGAAATGCAGCAGGTAACTGCTATGTTCATACTCGTCACTGTCGTCACTTGTTTCTTCATCAACATAATGGAATTTTCCACCATTACTGTCACGTTGTTTCTTAAAACAAACCTTTTCTAAGTGTCCAGGGTTGTCACAATATCTGCATTTAGTGTTCAGATGTTTACAAGTCTTTGCTTTGTGGTCTCCACCACAACGGTAGCACTTCCCCTGCATCACAGGTTTAAACGGTGTTTTGTGTGTTTTCTGTTTTCCGTAGGTGCTATTTCTCGGTTTGTTTACCGTAAGTTTGTGTACCGTCTCCCGTTTTCCTTGGAGTTCTAGTGCATCACGACTTGCTGTTTCCATAGCTACTGCGGTCTGGATTGCGCGTTCGAGCGTTAGTTTTGGCTCCGCCAAAAGCTTCTTTTGAATATGTTCTTGCTTTAAACCGCACACAAACCTGTCTCTTAATGTCTTATCCAGTGTGTCACCGAAGTCGCAATGGATCGCCAAACGGCGTAACTCCGCTATGTACACTGTAACAGTTTCCCCTGCGCCTTGCTCTCGTTTATGAAAACGAAATCGTTCAGCAATTTCCGATGGGCGAGGGCTTAAATGGTCTGTTAATTTCTTGATGAGTTCATCGAATGTCATAGCAGCCGGTTTAACTGGCGCGCACAGATTTTTCAGTAGAGTATAATGGCGAGGCCCAATTATGGAAAGAAGTGACGGAACTTTTAAATCGTTATGTACGTCGTTCGCTATGAAGTATTGTCCTAACCTTTCCGTGTAAGACTCCCACGTCTCGACCGCCTCGTCGAACGGGCCAACTTTTCCGATGATAAGCGCCATCCTCCGATCCTCGTCGCCAATATGTTGGGTTCAGGGAAAACACGTGTGACTACCAAAATGGCTACACAGGAACTACTTTATTTTACAAATTACACGTTACATACAAAACCAATATGATAAGAACAATAGATTCCGGATTCAGATATAACAGTAATGTTAAACATCGAAGACTGTACGAATATTTAAGAAACTGTTTTTATTACAAGTGATACCGTTATAGTATTCTAATCCAAGTTTGCCGAATCTTCCTGGAATTAAACATACGTTGTAAATTTACTTTGTATAAAAACTTTCTTCATGGTTACTCAGTTTGAAACATTCTTTATCTTAGGACGAATTTGTCCGCCATTGTTTTATTTTTCCACTAAGCACCCGCCTCCGTTGCCTTTCCTTTTCACTACAGTGATCATTCGTTCGCATTTCAAAATATTTAATGCCAGTATTCTCGGACTCCATATGCTAGGAAATTCAGTTGGTTAGTTACGTCATTCTTATACATGTACATGTTGTCGACGGCGCGCGGCCAAAGAAATTTTCACAATCGTTCTTTAAAACGCTTTAAAGTTAAAATAATATAGGATTTAAATGTAGTTTTTATATTCAGACTTTAATTAATTTGTTTGCGAGTTTAAAACTAATGACTATTTCTTCATCGGCACCACTTTTAATTTACTCAATTCTCTCTCTCTCTCTCTCTCTCTCTCTCTTTCAAGTCACGAGCGGCAATGTCTTAACTCAGCCCAGCTACGATCTGATCGGATAAAGGTCAGTCAAAACATTACGTAAACACTTTTCTGGAGTTAACCCCTATTAAACGCTTCAATGTACTTCGCTATATAGTGGTCAATTGTTAAACAGTAAGGCTATTATTCGAAGTCAATCATCTTCACATTAAAGGTGTGAAATTGTAACCTGAGAATGTGGCTAATAAATTAACCTGTTGAACACGATAAACTTCTATAGTTATGAACAGAATAATTCATAATATATGGTCACTGCGGTCTTATTGCAATAAAATGTCCATATTCTGCTAGGAATATGACAATTGCGGAAGCATGCGAGAATGTGAGAGATTTCTTTAAGTGTAAAAACAATGAAATCACATTGAAAAAAAAACCATGCACATTATGCACAAACTCAGGGCCAACTCATGATCACAGGTTGTGCATTTTGTGATTTTGTTGTTTTCACACAGAAAGATAACTTTTTGGAGAGAATACAGCCCGACCTTCCGTTTATGACAACTATGCTGGAAAAATTGTGTGTTTTTTTTTCAAAACCTATGCAAAGCCGTTTCTTGCAAAACAATCAGTACAAAATTAAGTTAGGTAACTTGGAAATTTTTGAATGCTTACAAGGTTCTTCTGTTTGTATAGATATGTTGTTACCACTGTTGGTGTTGTTTGATGTTTCAGTTTCTGTTGTTGAGTTCACATCTTCTCCATGTTCTTCTATATCTGTTGTACTATAAAAAATATTTAAAAAATATATAATAAGAAAGATTCTGCTTTTGACTTGTAATGCCCACAATCAACTAGTTTATTATAATGGCAAACGAGTGTGCATGAAGTTACCAAAATTAAAAATTTAAAAGATTAAAATAATAATCATAAATTATGGTACATCACACCACATGTGATCACAAGAGACCTAAATGTCTCTGGTGTTATTTGCAGCGACTATCTCTGATGGTATGTTTTTTCACCTTTGAAGGTACTAAGGAAATCACTTAGACAGTATGGTAGTTGGTACATACTTTATGATGAATATGTTCTGATCGATGTTATGATGGAATTAGTCGATTACTGGTCATTACCTCCCAAAAACTCAAAATTGTCAATGTGTGGGTTTTTACCATAGAAGTTTTTTTTTCTTTGACACTGGGTTACTCTCGGTGAATGTGCTAGTCCGTTTGCGAAGTGGCCTGGTCGGTCGAACAGCTGATTTATCAGCTTGTAATGGGTCAGGAAATTCCACAGTCGGTCCATTACCTCCCACGAAATGCTGTAAATAATTCAGTAATATTCACCTCAATGACAAACCATACGGTTTTAAAAAATTAATTACATAAGCGATAACAAGAGCAAAACACACATAAATATCAATTACCATCTCTTGCAATATGAATAAGATAGCCCAATTTTACAAACATGTGTAAAATCGATGCATTCCGAATTTGTACGGTATGCAGGTATTCTATATTCCTGAAGTTCTCGGCCAAAAATTGTCGTGAATACAGCCAATAATTATGAGACTCAATGTGCACAACAGTCATAAACATTAAATTATAACCAGCTGTACTTTTGAACAAACAGCTTTGTGTTTGTTTATTCTCTGAATGTTCAACTGTTCGTGTGATGGTCCGCAAGCTTTGATCCATCGAAGACATTTCTGGAGATTAGTTTTCGGTTTGGGGATCAAAATACGCTTATCACCGTTCTGTAACCTCTCAGGATATTTCTCGTCAACATTACACGTTCCCCACGCACACCGCAATACCATTTTTTAACAAAAACTTAAACTTCCCACAACTTGTCCAAGATTTGTTTGTGGGACAACATGGCGGCCGATCGAAGCGCTTCTCTGACTAATTATACGGAACATTCTAATTGGCTAATAAAATCCTTGTTAATAACTAGCCCACAGGTGTGGATGTGCATAGCTGGAAAGTCTTTTAAGTATTTAGACTTTGCATCCTTTTCGTGGATTTTACCATAATCTAAGGAAGAAGCGGAAATCTTTTTAATGTTAAATATGCTTCCCAGAAACTTTTCATTAGGGGTCGACTTTCTTTACAAAATTTTTCCAAAATTAGATGCAGTCAAACGATTCTTTCTTTCATTGTACCATTGTGCTGAATCACTTTGTTCTGGTGTACGCAATTCAATTTTAATGGGATCACAATCTTTGTATTTCATATTCAAATCCATATCCTCTTGTGGCAATGGTACAGGGGCTGGGTGGAATACGTCAGTATTGCCCGACCATCTGACATGGGTGGCTCAACCTCCTTAATGTTATTTGTCTGAAAAAAAAATCCACAATGTATAAAACTGAAATAAGTGTAAGTAAGTATCAGATTGAAATTAATCTTTTATTTTTTTAGGGATTTCTCCATTTGAGATGTTTGCACTGGCCACTGAGCTACACGTGTTAAGAGAAAAAGAGAATTGGCATTTTTAGTTTCTGATGGATCATCAGTAAATTATGAAAAAGGTCGAAAAGACATTAAAATGTTGTCACTGCAAGATGGACTCTTTTTAACTTTATGTAGACTGAGACATAACTTTTGTTTGAAAGATTTGTCAGTTAGGTTTAAACTATCACTGCAGTCATCTGGAATTGTATTTAATACTTGGATTTCATTGATGTATTATAAGTTGGGCCAACTTTGTATTTGGCCTCATCGTGATGTAATTATTAATAACATGCCTAAAGATTTCAAAAATGATTACCCTACTACTTTGTTAATAATTGATGGTACTGAATTTAGAACACAAGCACCATGTGCACTTGGTTTGCAAAGTCAGCTTTACAGTGATTATAAATCTAGTACTACTTTGAAAGCTTTAATTGGTTGTGATCCAAATGGTTCAGTGATTTTTGCATCTGAATTGTTTACAGGATGTATATCAGATAAACAAATTTGTGAAAAGTCTGGATTTTACAATGTTCTTGAATCACTTAAATTAGAAGGTTACGTAAAAGATGGGGATGCTATTATGGCTGATAAAGGGTTTACTATTAGAAAGAAATTAAGTAATTTAAATTCGGTATTGAATATTCCACCTATGGCTTCATCGACATCCCAGATGTCAGTCTCAGACACTCTATTTACTGAGAAGATTGCAAAACATCGTCTGCATATTGAAAGACTTATCGCAAAGGTTAAAACTTACAAAATGCTTTCTGTTCGCATTCCTACATAATTATTTAAAAACATTAACAAAATTTGGTCGGTATGTTGTCACTTGACTTTATTCCATGATGTGTTTGTCACAGACAGTAAAAATTGTAGTAAATAACATTATTTATTTATTAAAATCTATACAGAAAAAAAAATCAAATTGTGACCATCTTTCTGTTGAAGTGTTGAAGAAACTGAATGCTTCATATGTATAAAGAGCAGTTTTTAGCAAATGAGAAGAATATCTGGGGTAGCTTATATATATAATTATGTATAATAACATGATATTGATAGTCTTGTACAGGTGATGCCCCAATTCTGTAATCTGTGTAATCTTTCAATACATTTATTTTTTTTTATTTATGTAATAATTCTTGTACCTGATATGACAATATTGAGCCTCTCTGCACATCACCAAGAGGGGGGGGGGGGGGGGGGTGGGGGGTGGGGGGTGGGTGTTTACAAGTGAGTGATCTGCTAATATTGTATACTCTAGAGGGGTTCCCTTTAACATACTCAGCTGCATTATGTCAGTTGTGGATACTTTGGGAAGTCTATTATTGAAATACAATAAATGAATCAAGATTTGTTTTTATTTATCTTATAATGAAAACGTATCATTCAGCTCAATATGTATATGAATTGTTTTACAATATCTTGAATATTGCATCTACATGTAAACAAGTGTAAAATGCAATGACCAAGAAAAGAAACAAAAATTATATAGGATTTTACATACTTTTGATCTAAGTCAATCTGGCATGTGACAGGTTTTCGTTTTCGGGATTCTGTGGGCCTTGCCACCACTAAATGGTTGATTGGAACATGCTTAATTTTAGAGCCCCTGGGCACATGCCACTGCTGTGGTATACTTGTACAGCTTTGCTGTTCGGGTACATTGGAAAAGTTAAGAAGTTTGAATCCCTGCAAACTTTTAATGAGGCCAACTATATGAGAGCAGTGACCATTTAAGCTGTAAGAAAATATACCAGACGAGCATGAATAATTGTCAATGTCTATAAAAAATTATGCATGATTTGTCTACAAAAAAAATGCTTTGGCAACAATTAAAAAGACTGGAATAGTCAACTGTTTCTGTTTAAAATCGTGGCCTTATCACAATTAATTCGGTAATATATTTACTATAAATTGCACACTCGAATCAGGAAATGAATTAAGAAATGAGACAATAAATTGTTTTATTATGCTGTTTTACATTTCATGAATTTTTCATTCATAACGCATTCAACATCTGTCACAAAAGATTACGTCACTTCAGTAATCTTTACATTTTTTTCAGTACACAACCGCCATTTCATTTGCATCATTTCCTTGTGAAATACGTAAAAAGTGAGTGTTACTTGTAATTTTTATTGAACACATACCCAACTTTACAGGAACAGTGCGACTCATTAATTGAATCATTTTTGATTTCCAAATGAAGTCGATGCGGCGATTGATTTTTCCGCATGGAACTCCAGCATCGTGCTGCAGCTTGCACGGACTCATCGGAGTTAAAAATCTTAATTTCATGAATGTACCCTTGCGTAAAGTAATTAAAACCCTTTTGCAAGACTTTTTCCGACAGATTTGAGCTATTTCGCAAATATTTCACACAAAAAAACGTCTGGAATAGGCTTTAGGCTGTCAGTCGCGACATTCGCTGATGTACCCGGCATCGCAATAATGTGGGACTTAGAAACAGTTACTAAGGTGGGCGGGGCATCGGGAGACGAGTCGGAACTATGAATTAAAAGTTTGAAGTCAAAGGAAATTTTGTTATTGGGAAATTCGACTACATTATGCAATGCAGTCGATCGCCATAGAAATCATGAAAGTACTGCAAGTGTCGACAGATTTCTTATTTCTTTGAAAGACCATGATAGTTCACTTGACTTACAGACCATAATATAGCGACATATCTGCCTCCCAAAAATATATGCGCTTCTCAAAGTTACATTTGGGTGAGATAGATGTGCGTTTTTTGGGATTTTATTTATTGCTAATTGTATGAAAATTGATAAAAAAAATTTTTATTGAAGTTGTGTATTATGAGGTTGTAATGCAACTTAATTTACTTACAATGTTAGCTACAGCCGGTGGAATACTAATTTTAGGTGAACAATGAATACCCAATATACTAAAATACATGATAAATAGTTTCCAGAACTATTATACTATGCATGTGTATATGAAGCTTGCAACCTCATTTGTATGGCTGTAGGTGGAGATTTGTAATGGGTGTATCGATATACAATGTTCGACTGCACATACGGTTTCCGGACCGTGGCTACAGACGATACCCATGATAGTTTTTTAATACATCTTTGCGCAGTTTGATCTAGAAACTGACCAGTTTCATAACTTCTTCGAATTTCTCTAACACGGACTGTCTAATTCCTCCCCAGAATTCTAATTTACGCAAGCGTAATTGAAGTTTTTTTTTCAATTTAATTAGTCAACCCACTGTCATAAAAATAAGGAGTTTGCATATCTTTGCATCGTCGAGAGACGTAATATTCATTTCTGTAAATAAGGTTATTTAATTCACGTTATATAGCGGCGTTTCTATGAAACAGCACCAGCTTGTGTAAAATTTGCTCGCTTTTGCATAAATTCACCCACTGATCTTTTTTTTAGCTGATTATATATTATTTTGAATGTCCAAGTCTACTCGAATATCATTAAATAATATCAGACGACACACACTTCCCTATAGAAAAGTTCAGAGATGCCATCAATTTTGACTAATTACTAAATTTTGTCAGCACGTAACAATTCTAAACTTGCACATAGTCTTCAAAAATTTAGAAAGATTTAAATAATCAGAGAAAAGGTTACGTGTTTTGTAGGCGTGTTCGGTTTTTAAAAAAAAATACAATTCCTGACATGAATCATGAGTACATACTGTCTATAACAATGCTTGCTACCTTTTGAAAATTTAACTCGCCATTAAACATCTCATTTTTTAAAGAATTTTTGAAACGATTACACAAACTGTGTTCGAAAAATAGTTTTCCCAAAACATTTTCTTGCTTTCGTTTTCAAAACACGTTTTTTATACAGGCTTTCAATCACAAAACATTTTTATAACAAAAGCAGAACTGAAAGTTTAGTCATTATAATCGTTTGACACCATATCACATACATGCATATTTTCAACCCGCAGCAACAACGGAAGTCCTACTTGTGGCTTTGCCACGAGCTCTGCTCTAGTTATATGTCTTATACGTTAAATTCTCATGAATGTTCGCCGTATCTTCTAAAATCTTTTTTAGCATATTGTGCACCTTTGTCCTCTGTTTTCATATCTCATCCTACATGTAACATTGTGATGTCTATGAAATATGCGAAGAAACAATGCATGTTACGTGTATCTATGCATCTGTATTTTTGTGATTGTCTATTGCACCTGTAAAAGCTGCGAGTTCCTGGTGCAAGGTAAATTGTTTACAAACCCCACTGCCAGCTTTTCCTATCGTGTATTGTGTTTGTCACTGTTTCGTATATTGAACTACACGGGTTATTTATTATTGGCAATGTATTTATTGTTGATAAACTTCATTAAATTCATGTTTTCATTTTTCAGATATAGCTCTTCCAAGAATTAGACGTAGTATGTGATTTAGTAAGTATCCTCTTTATTATGGCAAAGCAAATAGGATATCGTCTGCTAGACGATGTCCCGTTTCTGTAATGATATATTTACATCTACCGAGTATCATTCCCTCTATTTCTTACGAAAACTTATAGATAATAGGAGTAATTATGCATCACTTAATATCCTCCAATACACTTGATATCTTAGTATAGTAATTAACCTGCCACGTCCCTTTTTGCCCTTTGAAAGTACGGTTGACACCTTAGACTTTACATCTTTCTCATGAATGTGCTTTGCCATGATCTTACTATGCTGTCCACCGTTGATTTGTTATAAATAAAAACCATTGTTATGCCAAGCTTTGTCTTTTAATCAAAGCATAGCCAGTACTTGAGAGCGGTATTGATACGGAAATTAATCTACATGCATTTTTGGCCCTCTTTCTTAGAGATATTCTTGGTGTGTCACAATCAATAGATTTATTCATGATTACAATTTTCCTGTAGGGTACCTCTGATTTTTATTCTATGTTCATATCCTTTTTGGTGCCTCAAATTTTGTCACTTCAGGTAATGGTCAATAATGGACTATACTCGGACTGTTCTATTTGTTTACTATGAAGCTATAAATACCCATGTTTTTGTCAGTGAGTCGGTACCATTAGCACGCACTGCAGTAGTAGCACGATGTATATGCTAAGCGTATTTTTTACGGTAACCAATCTCCACTAGGGGTTCCTGCAATGTCCCGGTGATTATCCAGCCATAGTAACCAGTGTTCCTGTATTTAACATCTTACCACCCGTGTAACCTCCTTCGAGTATTAACTACGCTGGAAGCCGGTGGACGGAAGCCGTCATCTGAGGACGTGGCACCGAAGAAGGACACATTGGAGGAACACTGAAGGGACACTGCTGTCAAATGTACTACCATAGGAGGCCATGACGAATCAGAGTTTATAAACATTGGTTTATTTTTAATATTTGTGTGTGTGTATGTGTGTGAATACATGTATGTATATTTGTAAATTTCTTTATTTTATATATAATACATATAAAGATTGCAAATACTTGTTGTTCTCTTGCTCGACTGATTGGACACACGACGGCTGTCGTGACATGGTGAACGTAATATATTTTATAAATATGAATGTCTTTTGTAAAACTTTTGCCTTTTTGATTTGAATCTGAGCAAATTCAATTTTAGAATTTAACTAAATTGAGTACTTCAATATCTTCCTTCTTGTCTTTCCACGTCCCATGGATTGAAAATAGGTTGAGGAGGTTGTTTACTGACAGGGTTTGAGATCTCAAATTCGGATTGTTTTAAAGCTCATGCAATGTCATGAGTAAAATTTGTTCTAAACACAAAAAAGTAAAATGAAAAGAATTAATATTGACATAACATTCATTATATTATAGTCTGTCCGAAGTTATTGCTTCCATCAATTTTTGATTATTAAGGTTTTCCGCTCTCAGCGGAAAACCTTACTATTATTCTGAAAAATTTTCAAATTTCTTATTATTTTTTTTTTCTTCTAGACGCCAACTTTGATCCTTAATATCTCGCTCGTTTGTTCACCGATTATTTTGAAATTTTCAGGACTGATAACATGCCGCGTGATGTTGTCGTTGCATATTTTAGTTGAGGAAAATCCATATCCGGTTTTGAGTTATTCCCCTTTTAGTAAAATTTAACGACTTCTTTTGTCCAGGGGGGTTTAGCTATAACGATGACTGGCAGAGTCTCAAAGATGGGCTTGTTTGGAAGCTCATACATTGAATTTTTGCGAGATATATTTCATTGATTATTTAAATGCAAATAAAAGGGGTGGTATAGATGTTGAAACAAAGGTAAGAAAAAAATTCAAAAAAATTCGCGCATTTTCCGTGTTAGTTTTCTACCTGATAAAAATTTGTTATAACATGTATTTTAAAAGTTCTTGGTCTTACCCAGACCTTTCATTCGGTATACCGAAAAAGGGGCTGGCCCCTATAATTAGGGAGTTAGAGGCGTCCAAAGTTTCTTGTCAATAACTTAAAAAGGAATAACAATTTCTAATGCATTATTGAAGCAAAGTTGTAAAGAAATTAATTTTGAATCCTTCCATAGTATTCAATTTAATGTTTTCGTAATTTATAGTCAGTATTTGCAGAAACAATTGTTGTCAGTTCGGTCCATTTTTGTGGGGGTGCGCACGTTTATGAGGTTATGAAAGAACTTCTTGTAATGCACTAACTGATACATGTAGCGCGCAAAAATAATTCCACATAAAATTCCCAAATGTTTTTATTCATATGTACATTTTCATTTCATAAAGATGAACCTCACTGACCTTATTTTTGTTGTTTGTTTCATAACTGTGCCCCTGTCTATATTTAGATGCATTACGAGACTCAGGTAACCGATCGATAGGAGAGTCGCTAGCTGTATTCATGGCCGTCGCCTAGACGACAGTGCATGTGCTTGTAGAGCTGGACGTTCACGTTTAACGCCCCACTGTGTTACTTTGAATTGTTTCGGTACTGGGAGATGTGTTAATAAAATGGTTCCAATGCATGGTAATTAAACTCAAATTTTCTACAATACGTATACACGGCCGTCTTATAAAGCACAGTGTGTATTACTGACATGACAAATGTACGCGAACGCGGGATTGCTCCCGATAGAACATTTCTTTTAAAGCAAAAAAAAAAATACTGATTGGCGATGGACATAATATAATTATCATTTTAAAAAGTGAATGTAATATTCGTATACGATAATATTTGAATTCTAAGCCGCTAGTTTTAAGTTACGATTATTAGGGATATTAATTATGACTTGCCCCGCGTTTCACGTTTTTTACTTGCAAAACATCTACAAACGAAAATACCAAACAACCTTCAGCAGCAACTTATAAATTATTTATTCCATACACAATTCTAAAGAGGTAATTAAATAAATTTTATAAATGCTTTATACTTGTACTCGCTATCTTCCATGGAAAAAAGTGGCATGGAAAAAATGTTGTTCAATGTTCATCAAATACGCTGTAGCCTTAGCAATCGAAAATAATTAACAAACTGTATATTGATAGATTGACATATCAACAAACATTCAGACCCGCAATGTGTTTTTTTTTTACAAGTTTTATAAAATGTACACCCAATGACTGAATTATTTACCGTTTTCCGTCTGCGTTATTTTGAACCACGTGTGTACGTTATGTGTAGCCATATAGATGAACACTTTAAGTGTTTAATTTTTAAAAGAAATTGTGTACATGCAGAGCAATGCAATGCAAGGACAATTAAATTTCAACAATGTATATGGTGAGGCCGGTCGGACTGATACTGGTTCTGCTTGTTCTACAAATAGCGAATGTAAGGCGAAGTATTGGGGGTGTTATATTTTAAACAAATATGAGTACTGCTTTCTTAAAAGCTTGCATTACTCAACTTAGTATTTTATTGGAAGCATTCTTAGTTACCTTAGCTGCATATATGTACCAATGACAATGAACTTTATTCTCAATAAACTGTGTTTACAGTGTAGAGAAGATATATACAAAAATTACATTGTGAAGAAGGATTAGTACATGTACACGCTCGGTCTGTATCCCGGAAAAATTGACTACCATCCGAAATTTTTCATACAAGGTCTACACACTTGCAGCTAACATTACCTTTAAAAATACATTTTAGAATTTGCCGCTGTTTATAAATTCATTAAAATGACGCGCAGAATCAAGTGGTAATATGTCGTTTGATATGGGATTTATGACGTCTATTTATATTGTTTTCATTAAAATTATTTCAAGCTTGTGGGTGGAATGAAATCAGTTTCACATGTTATATGACATAAAGATGTCCTCTCCCCACTTTTTCTCGCAGAAACTATTTTTTTAAAATTTACATATACAAAAATTGAATTATCATGGAGTTGCCCCCCCCCCCCCATTTTGGTAGCATGTAAAAAAAGGGTATGAAAATCATGAAATGATCGGTGAAATTTTGACAATTTTGAAAAATTCAAAATTCTTCTTTTTTTCTTTTTTTGCTTGTCAAGATTTGTTGGATGAGTTTGCCCCCCCCCCCCCCCACTTTCAAAAACGATGCTACGTGTCTGGAAATTACTCATTTCTTTATTCCCTTCTTTAATAAACAAAACAAACCAACAAACATAACCGATCCAGATAAATATAATTGCATGTATCAAAAATAAACTTCAAAAACAAACTACACATTCATCCATCACCCACAATATTGCCTTTTCGATATTTGTCATCGTTGTAGACCCGTGTAACAATCTGTTAAGTAGGTGCTTGCACGAAAAAGAACCCCTTGCTGATCTACATTTTCATTAACGCATACAAAGAAAAAATATATTTTGATTTATTTTTGAATTTCTTTTGATGTAAAAAAAAAAAAGAGAAGAAATTGGTTCTCAGTCTCTCTTTATGCCTGTTTGTTAGCGGTTAATCCAAGTTCATTTTGAATATCCTTTTGTAATTTAAAAAATGCGATGTTATATTTTTTTCATGCAATATTTCGGATAAAGCAATGAAGAGTTGTTTCTTGAAATTTTATTAGACCATAAAATTGTAAAATGCTAACATTGAAAATTGTGCCCGATTTCTTTCTTTTTTTTAAGGTAAAACTTTATTGATTTAAAAAATGATTCTTTGAGACAAACTAATTGACATAATCAATAAAAGTTTGACAATCTCTAACTGCAGGTCTGTAGCTTTTAGTCTGAAAAAGAATCGGATGGACGACCTAGGACACAGATCGTCCATCCGAATTTCTTGAAAATTGCCATTTCTTTCGTACGTGGACGCAATACTCACCGAGACTAAATGGTTCGTATCTTAAGTTTTAAGTTTTAACTGCTTTGAAAGATAATATTGGTTTTCTGATAATTATGAACATGAATAATTAAATAAAAATGGTTAAAATTAAAGTAAAATTACCGGAACCGGTCTTCTTCATGCGCGGATCTAGAAGGGGAAGGCTTCCAGACCCCCCCCCCCCCCCAGCGAAATTTCTTTCAATTACGTGTACATTATAAACTTACCAAATATGCCTCGGACATCCCTTGGCAAACTCAAAAAACCGTCTGACTTTTCAACCCCCACCCCGGAAAAATTTTCTGATCCGCGCATGGTCCCCCTCCTCGAAATACAAAATTATTCTTCAAAACCCCCTCTAAAATTTCCAGGATATCCGCATATATACTAAGAGATTCATTGGCGCTTGCGTTCGATAAAAATGCGTGTAAAACGTTTGCCAATGGTCTTTTTACCTTCGTACCGGGCATAACCATTGTCAACATCTGTTTCGTATAATTTTTTCTCACAGTTTATTTCTTACAAAGTTACTTGTTTATTTAGTGATTGACACTTTTCAGACTTTATATGTGATTTCAAAGAGACAGAGTGTCATGTCTCAAGGACTGTTTATCTTTTAAAACAACATTGTGCAATTATCAGATTTTCATTTCTTGGACATCAAAGACTCATTGAGTTTATTTAATTATTTTATATCTGTGAACCTTTCACTCAGCTTACTTATATCATTACCTGTCAATTTATACTCATTGTTAAGATTCTTATAAATAGTTATGTACAATTGTCAATGCGCAGTCTGCAATACGGCGGCCAGCCCCGGCCACGTCCGACTCTCCCAGAGTCTTGAGTCCGGAGGCCACTACTGGCCATATCCGACTTGTTTGTAACATGTCTGTCTGTTAAATTGTTATAATGTTGCCATCGTTGAGTCTCGTCCAATTAATGTGGAATCCTGCATCAATTGCCTGTTTATTTCTCTGGAACTGAATACTGGTGGATCTTCGGGAATACGGCAAACCTACATGTACCCTTCGTTTTAGCTTACAACCCACAGCGCGCCACAACCTTATACCTTATACACTTTACGCCAACATTCCCTCACCCGGTTCGTACTGCACACGACCGATGCAGATCCAGACGAATTCTTTAGCACCGTAAAATCTACGCGGTCACAGAAATATTATACAATTATTTAATGCTTGAGCAGTCAATAGACCAGAATATTTTTTTTTGGCCGTTGGCCTCGGGCAATAGATCATACTGAGCTGTTCCCTGCACCAAGGGAAAAAAATTCTGGTCTATTGACTGTTCAAGCATTAAATAATTGTTTTATTACCTAATTCCTCTTTTAGTTTTCGGGGTTTACAATTTGCATATTGCAGATGGTTTTCGTGCCATTATGCAATATACTAAGATATTTTTTTTCATCTTTTACATGCACAGAACCTGTTGCATGCATTACAACATCTCAATTTAATAGTAGTTTAAACAAAAGAAGGGGGGCTTAAACCCATTAGATTTTAAATAGTCTTTTACCTTATTTGTGGCTTTAAAGCTGTTGATTATTTGATACTCCATTTTGATAACATTGAATTTGGTTTCACCAAGTACTAAAAACAACGTCTATGTAAAGGAATATACATTCCCTGAGAACTATCGAAAGGATGTAACATTAACATACCCGCGTTCTGAAATACGTTGCCGGTCCAATAGATTGCAGTCTATTGACCGGCGGTCCAATAGATCGCAGTCTATTGACCGGCGGTCTAATAGGTCGCAGTCTATTGACCAGCAGTTCAAAATAGACGCAAATATTTAATTGGTAATAAAACAACAAAATCCGTTTGATTAGGTAATAAAATACTTTGTTTCTCAGTGTTTGTACATCTAATATTGTACTATGGTCAGCTATAAATTTTTTGTATTACGTCACAAGTATGACGCAGCTACGACGGAAAACCTAATCGTTGCTTGCAACGAGCTCGTCTCTAGTTTTTAATAATACAATTGAAATCGATGAAAGGGAATATATCCAAGATATCTTCATTGAACAATAATCCCTTTTCACTCATAAAATTTCACAGGAACGAAAACAATGTTCTTACGGAGATTTGTAATGGGAAATGTTTACATCTTTTCTCCATTTGGTATACACTCGGAATACATCGCGCAAATTTTTAACATTATCATCCGGGCTTAATAATGGCTGATGCAATGCAAAATCTCCCTAGACTTACAATTTTTGGATGTGTATTGAAACCTGAAGCGGTAGAGGGGGCGTTTCAAAACAGATAATCTGGACATTTTTCATATTAGTGGATAAACGTCGTTTGGGCACAAAGGTATTTACTATTATTGAAACTTCAAGCAAAAAGTGGTGGAAGCAAAAACTCGGGACAGAGTATAAATTTATTATGGAATTAGTATCAAACAAAATTGGGCTTGTAGCAAAACAGAGGAAATTCGGACTTAATTTTTCAAATTTTGTTTTTCAATGATATATTTTTGGCAGTACTATAATATTTAAAGATCAGATTCTGTTTATTAATCAACATAATTTTGAATATATTCTGTTGGTTTAATCTGTTTTTTCTTTAAGATAAATATATGGCACACGCTACAAAATTATTTTTAAAAAATGCTTAAACACATTAAAAGACTTCATATCTAAAATTTTTAATCATTAACCTCATATAAACTTTATGCCACCAGAATGTCAAATAATCAGTCTAATATTATAAGTTTTTTTAGTATTATCATATGCATCATTCATGTCTTGTTAAATTGAATAAAAATTGGGTAGGGATTTAGGAAATTCCGACTGAAATATTTTATAAAAACTGCCAATGAAAATTTAATGGTTTGTATCTATTAAGTGGCACTGTCATTTATAAATTGTATTTTATTTTTAAAAGAGTTTAGCGGTATGTAGTATTTTCATCACATCCAAAAAAAATCTAAATAATAATAGTGTAAAACTTTTATTGATTTTTCTTAAACTTTCCAAAAATATTCAATGGCCATTAACTCAAAACGTAGGTCATTGACATTTGAAAGTGAAGATTAACACTTCAATAAAAGGTATTTAACACACATTATACAGTACCGATCAGACCCAACCTTACAGAAAGTAAACCCTAACTAAACCCTGGGTTTACTTTCTAGGTTTACTAGAGTGGACTCAGAGTAAACCCCAAGTAAACCCAGAGTGGACACAGAGAGTAAACCCCGATCAGAAGTATACCCTAAAAGCAGACGCTACATGTGTATTCGGAATATACAAGGGGAAGGAATCACAGGCAGTAGGATGATAAGATAAAATACAGGTCTGCTTCACACTTCAGTGCGTATAGTTGACTCCAAAAGCAATTCTCGAGTAAACCCAAAGTAAACCCCCGAGTGGACCCAAATTTTCAAAAAGTAATCCCGAAAGTAAACCCGGGGTTTAGTTGGGATTTACTCTGGTGTTAGGTTGGGTCTGATCGGTATTGTATGAAGATGGTTTTTGATTATCATCCGAAAACTTTTTTATCATTCTGAGTACACGTATTCGCTAAAATGTCTTAAAATCAAGTTATTTTTATAATAATATCTTTGAACATAGCACCACTAAATTGAAACTAAAGCCTTCTTCCCAAGAATTCAAAGGTTACATTGTGTTAGTGTTGCAATGAAAAACAAGAAAAGACAAGACCAAGATGTAAGGAAAATTTTACTAATGAAATTATTTATCAGGAGATACAAGACAACGATAAAACAATTTTAGTGTGTTTTGAATGGCACGGAACCGTGTTTTGACTACAGTAGTAAGGATATGTATAAGTTTTTTGAGCCAGTAATTTATTTTGATTCAGTCTTTGGTTATTTAACATTGGAATTTAAATATATTTTTGTTTTTGACATTTTGAGTGACAACATTCAACATGAGATACATAATATAACTAGCAGACAAATTGTTCTTGAACAATTAGAGGTCTTTCCACCTCCTTATGTTTTATGTTTGAAATAAGATTGCTTCAGTAGAATAAAGTATTTTTTCTGCGTTACTACATAAAAAAGTGTCAACGAATTAAGTACGAAATTTCTTATTGCTTGACCTTGACCTTTGACCTTTATATTATTTTGATCGGACAAGGTAGACGCTTCAATACCAAGTGGTCCGATGTATCTATGAATATTAATTCAAAAGTTGTTTGTATTTTTATTGAATATTTGAAGCTCTCAAGGGCAATAACTACTAGAAAGTGACTTTGGACCCTTTTGTTATGAATAGATTGAAGGAGCGTCTACGTATACTGGAGACATAAGTAAAAGTTTCAAGTCTTTATCTCTAACGGTTAATGAGGAGTAGCGATAACAAGCATTTTGTACAATAGGGGCAATAACTCTATAATTGTTTCATGGTAAGGATCAAAGTGTTATATTTTGAAATGTCTTATGTCCTATTACAAAAAAATAAAAGTTTTTCTCTACCACCCTAAACTAAAGGGATCCTTAATTAAGAGATTTTCAAATAATGTTGACCTTTGACCTTTATGTCATTTTGTTCGGCCTAGTTAGACGCTTCTATCCAAAGTTGTCCAAAGTTTCTGTGATAAGTAATTAAAAAGTTGAAAGTGAGTTTATGGAAATTTCAATACTTTCAGGGAGTAATAACTACTAGAAGGGGGCCCCAAATCCTTTCGGTATGAATAGATTGAGAAACCCTCAAAGTGTACTGAAGACATTGGTAAAAGTTCCAAGTCTCTATCTCTTAGGGTTTAAGAGGAGTAGCGAAAACAAACTTTTTGTAAATAAGGGATATAACTCTGAATTTTTTTAAAGGAAGGGGCCAAGGGGCTACTTTTTAAAATGTCTTAAGGTGTCCTACTACGTCCATGAAAAAGTTTTTCTCTACCACCCTAAGTAAAAGAGATCTAAAAACTCATTAATTAACGGATTTCCAAATGACCTTGACCTCTGACCTTTATGTTATTTTGTTCGGCCAAGGTAGACGCTTCTATTCCAAGTGGTCTAGTGTCTCTATGACTAATAATAAAAAAAAGTTGGAAATGATTTTATAGAAAATTAAAAACTTTCAGGGGCAATAACTACTAGAAGGGTGGCTCAGATCCTTTCGGTATGATAGATAGAAGAACCCTCTAAGTTTAATGAAGGCATTGGTAAAAGTTCCAAGTCTCTATTTCTTACGGTTTCAGAGGAGTAGCGATAACAAGCTTTTTTTTACACAAGGGCAATAACTTTGTAAGACCTGGGAGGTATCAAGCAAAGGGTCATTTGGTACCATAACTTTTAATGCTCAATAACATAAAGAAAAAATTATTTTAATATCGATATCTCTTGAAACATAAAAGCTGTCCCTGGTAAAAAAGAGAAGAAAAAAAATGAAAAACAGAAGAAATACAAAAGGTCTTTCACCTGAAGGTGGAAAGACCTAACTAACGTTACACGCATTTTCCCTTACTTCTGAGCGTAGCGGTAGATGTCGTGTTGGATCAAAGAACAATGCAAATGTAACATAATGCTAGACTTTATTTGGCACTCAAACATGAGGAAAAAGACAAAAGGATGCCTCTTAATGCAGTACATCAGCCATTTTAATTTCTGTGCATTTTCAAGAGCAAGTCCTAAGGCATCGTTTTATTGTGTTTTCAGGGAACATTCGCTAGCTTTTTAAAGAGCTTTATTTCCAGCTAAAAAATTCTTGAAATTCTGCACGCGTAAAATCCGGATGTTTTGGAGTAATCTCCCTTTATTTTAGGGTGTCACAAAATAATTGTTTTCTACATACTTTTTTCATGTATTAGAAAGATAAACCACTATATTATGCAATTGAGAATTTAAAAAAATAATTTTCATGTATACTGCATAAAAAAGCAGGAAAATCCCTACCCGTCATGCTTTCTCCTAGATACCCCCCCCCCCCCCCTTGGATTTTATACGAAAATCTGTTTAGCTATCTTAGCTAAATATATGTATAATAATAAACATTGTAGTAGTTTCCCAGTCATTTAATCCAAATTTTAATGAAAAATATTATGTACAAAAGAGGTATAATAGCGCACTTAATATAAGATTTGACCTAAAATACAGCACTTTTGCAAACATCAGACATTTTCAATATTATAAAATAATTAGTTTTATGTATATTTTTTAAAAAAACCGCAAATTACACATTTACCATGTTCTAATAGTCTTGATTATCTTACACGACACCTATAAAATATTCAGGTATTGTTAGCTATAGGGATATATAGAAAGTAGTTATATAGTATAGGATAAACAAGGTATCTGTAAGCCAATGCTCACAAGTGATAACCCTGCTCTGATGTGAATCTCCAAAATAAGCGAAGTCGACATTTAACAAAAATTGACTATTTGAACCACTTTAAGGTAGTCCTATACTCGGCACTAAATGGGCTCAATCATTAAATGCTTAGCTTTAAATGATAAATATACATTCAAGCAATACATATACAAAAGAAAATATGAATGTTTACATGCTAGTTTGTTTGTTATCACCTCTCAGACGGGTGTACCCCCTTGCGAAAATTATTGACAATTATGAAATTTGCCAGAGGTCCGTTTTTCCTAAAAATAATTACCAATTTTGGGAAAATTGGAACTGAACATACAGAATAGAGTATAAATATTTATTTAAGCCATATCTCATCAATAATTTTGCGCAAATATTTGTAAGTAAGTACACTTTATGGACCTGATGTATCAAAATAGAATACAAAAAATGCAATGCTAGTATCGCGTTTGGTAATTTTTTTTACTATTTTATGGACTCAAACTTAAATTCAGGGTGTTTATTCTATAGATTGACATCTTAGAAAAAAGATTTGGTAAAATAAATTATATGTTGACGGATTACTTTTCACGCTATAAGCTCTAAACGAAGTAGACCCTGACGAAAAAATCCGTAAAAATCACATTTTGCTACAGTTTTCTGCCTAGATCTATCAACAATGTTAGATATCATTTAAACATTAATTAATTGACGATTGATTAAATTCGAAATAGCTTCTGTCTCTAAGTTTAAACCGGTTTTAGTAAAAGAAAAAGAAAAATTCGGGGGGGGGGGGTCAAATCAAGAAGATATAAGCATACCTGAGATCCTGGTTAATCAGAAACTTCGTTTTTCATTTTACTTTAACAGAATCGAGTTTCTCAACATTAATCATTTCTATCGCTCATAATATACATATATTACCGTTCTAATTGCTTATTATTGCCATTATTTACAACAGCGATGTAGAGCAAAATCAATACCGGGTATCAAAAACGCTTTGTAAAAGTCGAACCAATATTGTAAAATCCGTATTATGACGTAGTGCGATACTCGGACTACTTTAAACCAAAGAAATAAGATTAATATTATATTCTACAGGTATTGTAGTTTACATTCAGTATAAGTTTTGGTTTAACATTATCTTTCTACTGAAAATTAGACAAATATTTCAGTTAGTGTCTTTTCTAAAATAATCATGTTTATATATATATATATATATATATATATATATATATATATATATATATATATATATATATATATATATATATATATATATATATAAATGGTGAAAATGGCGGGCGGCTGCCAAAAGGGTACCCTCATTGTACCGATAACTCCTCGTACAGTTTTCAAGATAGGGAGTTGTTCTTTTGCAGATCAATTGTACATATATCAGAGGTGTGCATATTGCTAGGATTTTTATTTTTGATAATTTATGAAAAAAATACCAGCTTTTGAACTTAGTCATTTTTTGGCAAAATATTGCATATAGGGTACCCTCATTGTACGGATAACTCCTCCTACAGTTTTCAAGATAGGAAGTTGTTCTTTTGCAGATCAATTGTACATATATCAGAGGTGTGCATATTGCTAGGATTTTGATATCCGGTAATTTATGAAAAAAATACCAGCTTTTGAACTTAGTCATTTTTTGCAAAATATTGCATTTAGGGTGCACCATTTCACTGGATATGGGTTGACTTGGATTATGGATACAGTTCACATAAAAGAAAACCCGGTTTGCTGTCACATTGACAGCTTTTCACTTGTTTTCACTTAAATTGAAACATGAAAAGAATTGGGAGATTAAGTTTTATGCATCTAATCTTCTTGGTTTATTTTATATTACCTTGTTTAATTCAGTCTGAGTATGAGAACATTCAATATAAATAGTTATCTTCAACTGCAAACTGATAACTGCAACGTCATAAGCGAAAATCAAAGTTCACGTTTGTAGTTGTTACAGTCATTAATATGACTTTACCCTTAGGATTAGATAGGAATTTTAAGGTAGTTTTCCGGACAAGGCTAGAAGTTAAAAAATGTACGCATTAAATCATGGTTTTTGAAAGATACAGTCTCATATTTACACTTGCAAATGTTTTCCCTTATATAACAGTGTATGCGCAATCGACTGATTTTCCTGCATAACATCATTATTGGTCAAGAGGTCAATGTAGCGCATGCATAATCTAGGTCACTACTTTTTCTATGTGCTCCAACTTCATGTTATCAGATAACGTAATGAAAACATAGTTTAGGCTTAATAAATAAACGTATCTGTATTATGTTATACGAAGTATTATTCATTCGTTTTCTTAAAAAATATAACATTAATTGCGAGTGATAAATGATTCATTAAAAATAGGTCAGTAAGCAGAATATGAATGTTTATACATCGAAATCGTATCAAGGCGTTCTTGAAAAATTACAATCCCAATTTGTCAAAGGAGATAATTCAAACAACAATTATGTTAATAATTGTATTTATGTGTTGAATGCTATAATTTTATTTGCTGATTTATTGTATTTTTCATGTTTATGTTTGATTAGATAAGTTGCATTTCTTTCCCAGGCCTTGTAGAGGTCGTTGGCCATATTATGTAATTTCCCTGCAGTGGTCACTGTCCATGTCTATTTTTAGCCCAAATTCCTAGTCTAAAAACCTCCCAGTGACCTATTATGTAATTGCTAAAAATTCCATGGTGTAATTCTCCCCAAATTTAATTTAATAGCCAATCAAATTAAGCGATACGGTCACGTGGTTTGATGCGGTCAGTATCTGACCAGTGAGAGTAGGGTCATTCTGTCTTCATCTATGAGAGTGTTAGCACGAGTAATGTTTTGATACAGTAGGTTTTTGAAACGCAGTTTCTAGTTTTTTGTTGTATGCGATATCGCATGATTATTTTTGCTGGTTCCGGTTGGGGTACGAGGGTTGTCCCAAAATAGCGTAGACAAGTGGCGTTATTCAGTTAATCGAAGACAAAGGAAGATGAAATTTGTGCCACAAAGGGTTCAAGAAATTTGCATTCAAATAATGTTTTAAAATCGAATATTGTTTGAGATTAAATTAGTGAAATGAAAGCATGTTAGATCAGAAATTCTACATGCGGCGCAATGTCAAAAACAAAACGTTAAAATCAACATAATGAATTGAAAATTGGGAGAAAAAGTACTAATCGAATGAAAAAATTCAAATAAAACATACACCGATATTTGATAATAATTCTATTATTTACTCAGAAAATGTTTTGGCTATAACAAAACTTTTAAATATTTTATAGCGCGTTTTGTGACAAGTTGAAAAGTTAAGTGGTAATAAAATGACGTTTTCAGCGTTTAAGGCGGCGCAGCAGTAACTGATACAATTTTGTAAAGACCATGAAATAAATCCTAAGCGGCTTTGGAAGTAAATGAAATTAACAAAATCGATGAGAAATGCGTTTTGTGAATAAGTAGTTAAACAACATTGAAAATATTCGAACAAGTATGATGACAATAAGTGGAAAAAAGAAACCCCGAACGATATCAATGGACGTCAAAATGTTGAACGACACATTTCGGTAAGACGGACGTTAGACAACAAGTAATACAGAGCAAGTTTGGAGCCGACAGATCGTTTGTACTTAGAAAATATTTAAAAACAAAACAAAACTAGAAATATATATTGAATGTGCACGCAGAGTACATGTTCAAAGATAATATTTTTTCTAAGACATGTTCGGAAATAAAACGTAAATGTTATCGCGAACGATGTGGATGGTTAAGCAACAACGTAAAACTGGTAATTTTTGACATCGCACATTGCGCCGCCTGACAAATCTTGTTGTTACTAATTATTCATTTTCTCGAGAAATGAATAAAGTACAGATTTGAACTTTTCAGCATTCTTTGCTAAAGGGTCATTGAAGAAAACATAGAAGTCTAATGAAATTCCAGTGAACAGATTATAAATTATGTGTCCTGTCTACATTATTTTGGGACAACCCTCGTACAATATGTAAACAATGAGTATTTTAAATGCGTGCGTGATTGGACATTCTTACATCAGAAGATTAAGAGATTATTGTATGCAGACAGAAACAGACAATCTGAATTTAGGCCCTAAAGTGTTTAAAGTATCATTTAGAGGAAAAGGCGGTTTGAGATTAAGCAAGCGTGTCTGGAGATTCTACATTTTGACTCAATTTCTGATGTGGTGTTTTTACAGATTGGTGAAAATGATATCTGTGAAAGTACAAACAGTGAGAAATTAGTTATGGATATTATATCTGTTGGACAGTATTTAAGAGATGGTGTTGGAGTAAAATTAGTGATAATAGGCCAGTTAATTCGCCGAATGCAGTTTGCATCATGCCAACATTTTAACGTCTTTGTGGTTCAGACTAATGAACATTTGAAACGTTTTGCTGAGCGCCTTGGTGGAATTTATTTCTGGGGACATCGGGGGTTTTGGAAGGACTTTCATTATTTAGGCCCGGATGGTGTCCATCTGCTGTGTACCCCTGCCGAGGACCAGCCCATGAGGAAGTTTCGCCGCAGCATTAGGAATGCGGTGATCCTGCACTCAAAAGTTTTGAGGCCAGTATGATTTTAGATCTTATGTGCTACCACTCTAGAATAATGATATTCAATGATATGTGAATATATATATCCATATTTATATATATTTACATTTTATTTGTTTTAATTAAGACAGTGTAGGGGCAGTTTATGTCTTAACTCCCTGAAATTTAAATGTGTGATTTTTTCATGTTGATGAGTATCAGTTCAAGTTTTACCTTTTATTTTGAACTAAGTGTTTTGGCTGGAACTGATAAATTTTATGTTTGGTGAGTTTGCATACTAAAGAATGATGAAGGAATATTGGGTCTGTGTTACCCATATGGCCAGTGGGACATGTTTCCTTCCAATTATGAATTTAATGTTAACATGTACCGGTAATTAAAAATCATGTTGAGACTATTTAGTTACATGAATGTTTGAATCTACATGTACTAATAATGATGAAGGAACATTGGGTCTGTGTTACCCATATGGTCAGTGGGACATGTTCCTTACAATTATGAATTTAATGTTAATAATGTTATGTAATTAAAGTCATGATGGACTATTTAGTTACATACATGTACTAATAATGATGAAGGAACATTGGGTCTGTGTTACCCATATGGCCAGTGGGACATGTTCCTTACAATTATGAATTTAATGTTTATAATGTTATGTAACTAAAGTCATGTTGGGACTATTTAGTTACATAATGTTTGAATCTACATGTACTAATAATGATGAAGGAACATTGGGTCTGTGTTACCCATATGGTCAGTGGGACATGTTCCTTACAATTATGAATTTAATGTTTATAATGTTATGTAATTAAAGTCATGTTGGGACTATTTAGTTACATAATGTTTGAATCTACATGTACTAATAATGATGAAGGAACATTGGGTCTGTGTTACCCATATGGTCAGTGGGACATGTTCCTATTATTATGAATTTTATGTTAACATGTACATGTATATCAAAATCTGTGTTGGTATTCGCTTAACTATCAGGTCAAAATACCAAGTACATGGTTGAAATCATCTGTTAATGCAAAAGTTATTATGAAAAAATGCTTATGGGTTAGGCTAATCATATATGTGAAAGGATAGGATTCATACTTCTTATTCTTATTATATATTTAGCCATTATGCCACCCAAAAAGAGAGCCAGGAGAGATGATGTGGCAACGGGAGGAGTACCACCACCAACACCACCAACTGAAGTACATAATGGCAAAAATGGGCAAAAAAGAACCCGAAAAACAGGCGGAGACTGACACTGTCAATGTGCTATCAAATCTTGATTATGAACTACTGGCAAAAGAAATTGTAAACCAACAAAAAGCTGCTAGTGAGAAACAAAACATCGGTGAAAAGGTTGGGCAACTTCCAATGGTGAATTCTGTTGAGGATACTGCACCAGTAGTTGGGGAAGCTATACCGGCCGCTGCCACAATTCCTGCCTCTGCGGCTGCCACAATTCCTGCCTCTGCGGCTGCCACAATTCCTGCCTCTGCACTGGGAACATTACTGGATAATGTGTTCACAGGTGAGCCCGCAGGCAATTTATCTCAGAGTACGGGTAGTAGTTTTGCATGCTTTAGTAGCCCTCAAATTCACTTATCAGATTGTGTGCCTCTAGGAGCATCAGTTTCCTCCAAACTGAAACTTAAAATTTGGAACAATGAATTTGTTGACTTAAAAAATTTATTGCCGACCTCAGGAGATGAACCCCTTTCAATTGTGGTACAAGCGGGGAAAATTGAGCTACAACAAGCGGCTTCACATAAAACACCTATTACAATCCATCAATGGACAGATGCTTTTCTGGTATTCAGTACAATTTACTTACAGAAATTTCCCCATGAGGCATGCAATCTGTTAAAATACATGTTTACAATTAGGGAGATTCACAAGCTTCATGGGGACCAACCCTGGAGAATGTATGATGAGTCATTTAGGAAAATAAGAGAGACATCCCTCCTGCCGTGGGAGAGAGTAGTAACAGAGTTGCGACTTAAGGTAGCCTCTCCAACCCAATTCCAAGCTTATAATGGTAAACAGCAGCCCTTTCGGGCAAAACAGTGCTACAATTATAACAATGGGCAAAAATGTAACTCCCTACCCTGTCGATTCGCCCATACTTGCCAAGCCTGTAGTGGACCCCACCCCCGATTTCAGTGTAGAAACATGTCATCCAAATCTATCACATCAAACAGGAATGGCGCTGGTTCTTCCAACTCCAGTAAACCCGTTAAGACTTCACAATGAACTATTAGGTTATGAGGCAGATGAATTAAAATTGTTAGTGAATGGCTTTACATTTGGGTGTAGATGAGGCTGTGTTAAGTCCCCTTCCATTCATCCTCCTCATAATCATAAGTCTACATATGAGCACCCAGAAGTTATTGAAGATTACATTCATACGGGTTTAAGTAAGCAGAGGATAGCTGGCCCATTCACAAGACCCCCATTACCTCTTTTTAAAACTTCTCCTCTGGGGGTTGTACCAAAATCCGAGCAAAACAAGTTTCGAATCATTCAAGATTTATCTTTTCCTGCTCAGGACTCAGTTAATTCTAATATACCTAGGGAATACTCTCAGGTTCATTATGTTTCAATTGATACGATACTCAGTTTGGTGCATCAATATGGGATGGGTTCACTTATGGCTAAAACAGATATAAAGGATGCTTTCAGAATAATCCCCGTGAACCCAAAGGATTATCATTTTTTGGGTTTTACTTGGAAAGGTCAGTTCTACTACGAACGCTGTTTGCAACTGGGGACAAGTAGCTCTTGTCAAATATTTGAGAAGTTAGGTACAGCTCTTCAATGGGTTATGTTAAACAAGCTAGAAGCAGGGGGTATGTCTCATATGTTGGATGATTTCTTTTTTATTGGACCTCCTCAGTCTGAAAAATGTAAAAATCATTTGATGAATTTGTTTGATTTATGTGGAAGGATTAATATTCCAATTAATGATAAGAAAACTTTCTGGCCAGTAACATGTATCACCATTTATGGTATTTTAGGTTGATTCTATTGATATGATGAGTCCGCTGCCACCAGACAAATTAGAAAAATGTAGGACTCTTGTATATCAGTTTAGTAGGCGTAAAAAAGTTACTTTGCAGGAGCTTCAATCATTAATTGGAGTCTTAAATTTTGCTTGTTTGGTAGTAGTTCCTGGTAGGGCATTTTTACGTCGTTTGATTGACTTGACTATAGGTGTGAAAAAACCTTATTATCGAAAAAAATTTAATAATGAGGTAAGAGCTGATTCAGCCATGTGGCTTGATTTTCTTCAAAATTTCAATGGAAAATCAGTTCTTTTTCCAGAGGAATGGGAATCTTCAGATGTCACGCGACTATTTACAGATGCTTCTGGTTTTGTTAGGATTTGCTGCTGTGTTTGGTTCAAAATGGTTTGCTGATGAGTGGACACAAACTCTACCTTTGCAAATTGCCGTAAAAGAACTGTTTCCAATTGTTTTGGTTTTGGAAATTTGGGGTTCAGAGATGGCAAATAGAAAAATCTTATTTATGTCAGATAATATGGCATTGGTAAAAGTAATCAATAAACAGTCCAGTAAGGAAAAGTGCCTCATGCATCTACTTCGGCGTTTTCGGATAGTGGCAGCAACACATGCTGCACAGTTAGGCTATTCTGAGAGTTTTATTCAGCATTTAGGCTGCTGGAACTCCAATGCATTACACATATATATTAGAATACAATCGTTTCAACTGTAATTATTTGTATCTACATTCTTTCTTACCCCTGCAGTTTATTTATAGCAGGCCAGTGATTAACTGCTGCTATTGATCTGTACCAAAAAATGTTCTTATGTTTGTTACTTTTTCCAGAAGAGAATCTTGTGCGTAAAATAAGGAGGGTGTCTCAATTAATTTTGTTAGTTATAGTATGTTTACAGGTGTAGTAATTTGTAATGATAGGTCAGTGTTTAACTGCTATTTTTTTAGTTGCACATTGTGTCTTTAGAAATTGTTAGTACAACTTTATAGTTAGTCTATTAGAGTGCCTGCGGGTTATCACATTGGAATTGCCATTCATGTTACATTTGTACGGGTTATAGTATAATGAATTATATGCACTTATTGCCAGGTCAGTGTGTAACTGCTGGTAACAGTATGCCAAGTCAGTGTTTAACTGTTGGTACATTTGACTATAAACTGTGATTTGTGTATGTGTTCACATCAGCATCAACAAGTGCACAACTCACCTTGGATGGCACAATGGAATTGCCAATTGTCATTATGCAATTCACATTTGGTGGCATATTTTATTTTTGAGGTGCCATCTTTTTGCTGGTTTTGTATATATTGTATATAATTTTGAACAAAATATTGTTTTTCTGTATTTTAAGGGGATCAGCATATTGATAAGTTATTTAACATTTTGTGTGAACAGTTTTGGGTCTGATCCCCTACTATGTTGTTTATATTTTTCTTTACTTTCGTCATTTTTAATAAATGACATATTTCATCATGCACAAGTGTTGAGTTCATTTATCAGACAGCAAAAACGGAGCTGCGGTGAGGTTGTGCAGCATGAGAAAACATAAAACAACAATTATGTTAATAATTGTATTTATGTGTTGAATGCTATAATTTTATTTGCTGATTTATTGTATTTTTCATGTTTATGTTTGATTAGATAAGTTGCATTTCTTTCCCAGGCCTTGTAGAGGTCGTTGGCCATATTATGTAATTTCCCTGCAGTGGTCACTGTCCATGTCTATTTTTAGCCCAAATTCCTAGTCTAAAAACCTCCCAGTGACCTATTATGTAATTGCTAAAAATTCCATGGTGTAATTCTCCCCAAATTTGATTTAATAGCCAATCAAATTAAGCGATACGGTCACGTGGTTTGATGCGGTCAGTATCTGACCAGTGAGAGTAAGGTCATTCTGTCTTCATCTATGAGAGTGTTAGCACGAGTAATGTTTTGATACACCCACCACCATCCCCGTTTCTCCACTCCAATATTCGAAAGTTGCATACATGTACAAAATATTGTTATTTTGCATATGGCATATTTTATTTTTGAGGTGCCATCTTTTTGCTGGTTTTGTATATATTGTATATAATTTTGAACAAAATATTGTTTTTCTGTATTTTAAGGGGATCAGCATATTGATAAGTTATTTAACATTTTGTGTGAACAGTTTTGGGTCTGATCCCCTACTATGTTGTTTATATTTTTCTTTACTTTCGTCATTTTTAATAAATGACATATTTCATCATGCACAAGTTCATTTATCAGACAGCAAAAACGGAGCTGCGGTGAGGTTCTGCAGCATGAGAAAACATAAATTAAAATTCATTTCTGACTCTATTAAAAGCCTCGATCAAAATCGCAAACGCAAAATCACAGACCGTTTCGTGTTAAATTCTAGTGCATTCACGGATCACAGTCAAACTTAACTCCTTGTGCTTCTCTGTTTTGTTCCGTAAAAAGAACTTAGAAGTTAAAATTGCTTTCCTCTATCAGACCATTGCAAGTCTTTTCTTTGTTTAGCGTCCACCCTAAACTCAAGAACTTATCTTTCTATCAGGAAAAAAACTACAAACCTTAGAAAAAAACAAAACTTTAACGGTTCAACAAAAAAAATTGTTATACATTTTGAAGTGTTTTCTTCATTTTGTAAAAAAAAAAATACAAAAATAACAAATACCTACTTTATGATTTCCATTTTGAAAATTGTTATATTTGATTTCCGGTCCGGATTTAAAAATGCGATCCTGAGCCCGACATATGAAAAAGCGCTCTTATATTATGAACAACCATTGTGGGGTTTTGTTTTTTTTACATCTCAAAACCGATCAGTCCGCGGACATAGAAAAAACTTGGAATGGCCTAATGTCGGAGGAAAACTATTATGCTCTCGAGTCTGCGATAGAGTTTCCCCTGAAAGTGCCTATTAAGTAGACTCTAACTCAACATTTAATCGCTTTGTTTTCAAACTTCCAACCACTCTGCGGCTTCAAAGGAACTGGTACTATTCAGTCAAGCTTCAGTCGTTTTTTTTTTTTCAATTGTACAAGTGTTTCTCTTTATTATAGTATAAACGTGTTGTCTTGTCAAAAGTAGTGTCATATGTATTTATCATGATAATCAAATACTAGCAACTTTGTTGTACTATCTTTTGTTACGTCATCTTAATCGAAGCGGCTTTCTAGGTCATCACAAAAAAGAAAGTATGGGGCATTGTTATTGGCGACAAAATTAATGTAAATATAAGAAATAAGATATCAATTGTGGATGTATATCGGGATATAAATAAGGGTTGGTCACGTGATCAAATCCCATATAAAGCCCTCCCTTCGGGCTTTTTGAGATTTGATCAGTTGACCAACCAATATTTATATCCCGAAATACATCCAAAAATGATACCTTATTTCTTAAATACTAGTAACTGCAGCGATGTGTGCATACAAATTTCGCGCTAACGCGCGTTACTTAATTTGTGTGCACACACCACTGCAGGTATGAGAGTGTATTTTTCAAAAACTCATGATTCAATGCTATTATAAATGTATTTTGCTTGAATTTATCACGGTTAAGGAAAAAAGATCCTAATGTTAAGGCAAATTACAAACAAATCTGTGGTCTGAAGTGTTCTGTTTACAATCGATGCATATCATGCGGGTTAAACAACCCAAATCATTCGGGGGACGAAACCAAACGATGCACTTTACTTATCATTACCATCATGCATTTTGGTTTGTTTTGTTCGTTTGCCAAAAAGAATCTTTATTTACTTGAATATTTTTAACTTAATTTTTAAGGAGACAGGTTCTGCTGGTGTAAATATGAGAAAGTCCATAACTTTATAAGATAAATGGTTTGTATGGAAAATTATTTGATACTATAATAACAAAAAAATCGGACCAAGCAGCTTTAGACAAAAATATCATTTGAACTAAACAAACATCAGGAATATGACATAAAATCATAATGCAGTAGACTACATGTTTTTAAATATTTAACATTACATATTGCGAGTAATTTAATTACATTAACTTGGTAAACAAAAACGTATAAATTATGGAAAAGCGGAATTAATTAGTAAAATATCTGACAAATATGAATAAATGTACACTCAGCTCGTAACTTTTCCGAATAACGTCCTTAATAGATAAGTGAACTCACCAGTATACAGCACGAGTGTGATTGCAAAAATAAGTTTAAACAAACTCTAAAAGCAGAATTAACTAAATATGAATGGCGATGAACAGAAGCAATTCATAACGTTTTATAGGAATGAAATCCTTTTTAAATGGTTTTAGATCTAACTGCATCCACCACCATCACAGATCCTGAACCAACCGCTGCTAACATCGCCAGAATGCAGAAGACAAAGGCGAAATGGTATTTATATCCTGAGTGAGAGATGAGATCGGCCGTTTTTGCCACAAAAACAGCAAGCGATATCAATATAAAGAGAGCTGCAAATCAAATTTATTTGAAAATTATTATCAAAGAAGTTAAAGAAGTACTAGTATAAATTTTCATCTACGTAGCTCTTACCTCCAATGAAAGCAGTGCCTATTGCTGCAAATAAAGCTGGTTTCATGTCTTTCAGGAAAAACAATTTCAAAATTGTCATTTCAAGAGCAACCAAAAGAGTTAGGAATCCCAAACTGCTTGTTGCTCTTACAGCTTTAAGCCAATCTGTCGAAGAGAGTAAAACGCTTGCTGTTATACGTTGAAAAAAGGAAAGGTAACATATTTTGGGCGAGTCAATGTAATTATGCTTTCAAGTCTGACAATCTTATATCATTAAAATTAAAATAATAAAGTAACAGTGATTTCCATTTTACAGTATTAGAAATAGCTGTATACCTGGTATTATCTCCCAGTCGTGATGAGCACACTCATCTTTGTCAAGTGATATTACCTTTGCGCAAAATTTCCATAAACCGATATGTTCCTTCATTCCTAAATTTTCAAAGGATATCCAATATGGAGAAGCTAAACCAATAAGTTGACAAATGAAAGCACAGATGATAAGCACAAAACCAGTCAGTAATATTTTGGAGGCCTCCATTGTTAACGACTGAAATGAAAAAAAACCCCACGAATCAATTGAGTTCCGTTTACAAATTTGAGCCTAGCAATAATTTCATATCTGTAGCAATTTCAAAAACATTTTATTAATCTTAAAATAATGAATTCCAAAAAAATAATAATAATTAAAAGCAAAGTATCAAATGTAATGATAAACAAACCCTTTTCTTCAGTTTGTAAATCTCACAGCATAATATCAGTAAAGTTTTTTTCATAAGTTGTTTAAATACTCATTTCTATTTTAAACAGACATGCGCACTATACCAGTAAAGCAAGCTAAGTTAATTTTAAAACACACTCCTTCGGGATTAGTCGAGCATATCAAAACGGTAAATATGCAATCAGTGTTTCGGAGTAATTTTGCTGGCTTGAAACTGGTGTTTATCAATAATTCCAATTGAATATATTATCAAAACAAAGCAATTATATTGTATGAGCGATTGGAAAAATCGGGCACATGTGTACACCAACGTTGAAATAACACAATAATACGTACATTAATTTGCGTTAGTATTACAAATACACGAGACTTGTTCATTGAAATTGAAATTCTACAGACGGTGCTTTTTTAATCTAGTACGACTCGACTACAATGTCTGCTCGAAATTGTACGATGTTTGTGCGATAACAGGACGAGTTGTGGCAATTCATTGCAAATCTCGGCGATTAAGTAAAGAACGCTTTAAGATCTGTCTACTAGCAGGTAAGATGGAAGACGATTTTTATTTATAAAATGATTATTAAACAAATTAATGATTTGCATTTTGCATAAAATACTTACCGGAAAATATTTTTTTTTAATTTCAAACATAAGATGCATAATGTAATCAGAGTTATATTCATAAAGATTATAAAAGATTGAAGAAAACACGTACACTTCGAGGTAAATTTGTGAGAATACCAACAAAATACATAAAACGACAATGTTTGCAATTGTGGGTAAAATTATTATCATAATTTGCTGGCTGACTTTAATTACTGTATCTATAAACGAACAAGAAGATCGTGATATTGTTTAAGTTAATAAACTGTTTAAATAATCCTGAAATATTCAGGAAATAACGTAAGTATTACTGCTGCCACAGCCGTAATACTTACGTTATTCCCTGAATAAGATTATCAATGAAGAACAAAATTCATTATTTTAGAATAAGGAAATTACAAGTAAATGTAAAATTTCGAAAGATAAAGTTCTGTAAAAAAAACTTACATAATTACCGAACGATGTACTCAGTAATAAAAAAAAAAGAATACTATTGCCAACCACTAAATAGCCTCGTATTTTGTACTAACTCGTAGTTAACTCGTATTTTGTACTAACTTGTAGTTAATTCGCAACGTTCTCGTTTTGCACTCGCCCCTAATCACTTGTTTTCTTATTATATTCGCATCAAATCGAACTTCATTCCCATTCACTCGGAGGAGACATGGGAAAGACTCACGAAACAATCGCATGGACTCGTAGAATGCTCGGGGTTGATCGTAAGATATTTGTAGCATCGAAAGTACAACGAAGTTTCGCAAGTTTCCTACGAATGTCCAAGTGTTATTGCGACTATGTGCTCGAGTGCAGTGCGAAAGTCTACAAATACTTAAAAATTGTACTGTGGACACGATTGTTTTGAACATGATCAAAACAATCGCCGCGTTTGGCGATTTGCTGAGATTAAGGAAGAAAGCCTATGACTATTTCTACGATAAAACCCGAATAAGTGTGATTATTGAATTCGTACAGTATCGTAACTCAAAATCGTGACAGGGGCTTTAGATATATGGTATAAGAGATATCATACACGAAAGCTTTTTATAGACACAACAAACAACAGTTATGTTAGTTAGTCAAAAATATTCACGTTCAATGTCATTTACTTTTGACCGACAAGGAATAACACCGAGAGTAAAATCTAACATTTTTCACCACTTATTAGTTACTTACGAAAATCGTCGAACATTTTGACATCATTATTAGGGAGCAGTTTTGGTCTCTACAAAACGGATGTTAGCAGACTTGTGAACACTGTTTTTTTGCAGGGGAGCTGGCTGTGTTATCGAGCAGAAGAAGTTCTTGAAAAAATGATAAATTTATGCAATTAAAGAAATCAAAATATTTTGGAACATGTGATTTTATATTATTCATGCGAAATCTTAACGTGTGATATTTTTTATCATATATATTGTCAAATGTCCAATAAAGAAACCTATACTTTCTATACTATAAAAACATATTAAATCCAGAATAAACACACAAACATTTTACACAAAGAGATAGTAAAGGTAACTACCACTTTGAGTATATTATCAGATACAGATTCATTCCCATCATTGATGCCATTCAAAATATAGAGTCACACTTCTTGTGAAATATTCTACTGAGAAACATGTTTTGGAAGTCGACCAACATTTTTTTTTACACCAGAAACCCTTCAATAGTTGCGAGGAACTTAAAAAAAATGTTTACTTTCGGACAATGAGGAGGTATTTTAGAAATCAAAAGAATATACATTTTGATAACCTCGTTGAATCTTCTATAAACCGGAAAAGTCTCAAAATTCTTGGTTTTTTTTTCTACTTAAAAAAAGAAATGTCGACTGTGATTTTTAGGTCAGCTTAGTCAAGTGACCTATAACACTAACTTGATTTATATACTGCTATTGGTCTTCGTCTGTCGTCATGCCTCGTCCGTTAACAATTTTACATTTTTAACATCTTGAAATAATACGAATACCTTGGAAATTCTTTCAAAGAATAAATACATTTTGTTTATTGATTGTTGTTTCCTTTATTATATATTACAAACATTTACAACAATTT
The DNA here is from genome assembly GCF_963853765.1 of Magallana gigas. Lineage (NCBI taxonomy): Eukaryota > Metazoa > Mollusca > Bivalvia > Ostreida > Ostreidae > Magallana > Magallana gigas. Next base: position 32,569,570 of record NC_088857.1, on the reverse strand, counting down.
GTAGCTAATGCATTTAGAAGCAACCTAAATGCGCCGATCGGAAATCAACCGACCGTAACTTTCTCAACCGGAATTTATACCCTAGTGGCAGAAGCTATAGAGAAGCGATCGAAACTAATATGGCGACCAAATGCTTTAATGAATTGATTTACTTATCTGAAGATATTACCCAAATGCACATCAGAAAACTTTAATTAAAGTACTGCGTATTAGATTTTTGTTGTAAATCTGGAAACATACAAAGCAAAAAGAGATACATTACATTATGGATGGTTCATTAATTTTCTAGTTTTGACTGCATTTACACCTATTGTTGCAACGACATCATGTGTCTCGACCGTTAATACGCAGAGATACATGTAATCTTTTGTACCTCCTGCAGAATGTCTGACAAAATTGTACCTTGCACATCTACACGGCTAAAACTGTTATAGGACAACCTATAAATCTTTTTTTTCCAACATCAACATTGCATTAGAGATAATGAAAGAAGTTAATTGTATACATCTTTTTATGTAAAGAGTAGAGGTTCTAAAACACTAAGAATGTAGTGGTGACAGTATGTTCGATTTTGGTTTGAAAGTCTGAGCAAAATATAAAATAATAAAATTTGTTATCTCTTTTACTACAGGAATGTGTGATTTGACAAAGTATAGTTGGCTAACAGGAAATAGTCAAATGAATCCCCTCTTAAAAACGAAGGTTTTAAACCTACTTTACTGATAATCATAAAAAACAAGCCGATACGTAGAACCAGACTCATGGAGTCATAAATGATGAAGTGCATCTAAATGAATCTAACTTGAAATTATAATTTGAAAAGGGCCAATCACTCCATGTTAAAAAAAAGTTAACTCTACGACGTCTAAAGAGAGCATTTTTTGAAAGGGAGAGAGACCACAGAGTGGCAGATAATGAGGAAATCGAAGAAGATAATACATGATTTTTTTTAAACTAATCCACATGTTATTTTACTCAACATAAGTATTGACGAATGTTCATAATGTTGTCGCCGTTATGGAGAATAACATACATCACCCAAGCCTGCGAATGCGTTTGGAATGTTTTTTATACCGTTGCTAATTAAGAGCCATTCTCTGTAAGCATTTAAACACTTGTATTGGAGGTTAGGCACGCATAGTCACCAATTTTTCATAAATTTAAATATAATGCATATTATCAGATACCATTCATAAAACACCAAAAGTTGGTTAGTAGGCATCTCCGTTACATTGGATACACATACCCATCATTCTTAGCACAAAATGGTCTTGATTTTAACTGATGAATACACTTTTTCTGCTTAAATATTTATTTCAACTAGATTTGTTTGTGATAAATTTTTATCAAACTCTCAAAGCATCACATCTTAACTATTGAATGATACATTTAGCAAATCAAAGTACTTATCTTTCTTTATTGTACCAAGGGCTTAAAAGTACTTGGTTAACGACTTTGTAAAAAAACAACCTAGAAATGAGGCATTTTTGGTGATGACCTGTAAATTCTTGCGAACAGGTTGATGCGAACCGACACCAATTCTGAAATGACTGGGCCTTCTGCTATCAGAAACAATCAAAACATGATGGGTAAGTTTCTTCCAAATTGTACTCTTTTCTTCAGTTTGTTAATCTCGCAGCATAATATCAGTGAAGTTTTTTTCATAAGTTGTTTAAATACTCATTTCTATTTTAAACAGACATGCGCAATATACCAGTAAAGCAAGCTAATTAATTTAACTAAATTAATCTAAAACACACTCTTTCGGGATTAGTCGGGCATATCAAAACGGTAAATATGCAATCAGTGTTTCGGAGTAATTTTGCTGGCTTGAAACTGGTGTTTATCAATAATTCCAATTGAATATATCATCAAAACAAAGCAATTATATTGTATAAGCGATTGGAAAAATCGGGCACATGTGTACACCAACGTTGAAATAACACAATAATACGTACATTTATTTGCGTTAGTATTACAAATACACGAGACTTGTTTATTGAAATTGAAACGCGAGGCTATCGTTTCATGAACATTGCTATATTGCTGTATGTACAATAAACCCCTGTCACACTGTTACGATTTATACTACGATTGCCTACGAATTACCAAAAGTTAAAAATCACCATTATTCGCATCGTCAGTCTTGCGATAAATCTACAGACGGTGCTTTTTTAATCTAGTACGACTCGACTACAATGTCTGCTCGAAATTGTACGATGTTTGTGCGAAAACAGGACGAGTTGTGGCGATTCATGTGCGAATTTCGGCGGTTAAGTAAAGAACGCTTTAAGATCTGTCTATTAGCAGGTAAGATGGAAGACGATTTTCATTTATAAAGTGTTTATTAAACAACTTAATGATTTGCATTTTTGCATTAAATACTTACCGGAAAATATTTTTTTTAATTTCAAACATAAGATGCATAATGTAATCAGAGTTATAGTCATATAGATTATAAAAGATTGAAGAAAATACGTACACTTCGAGGTAAATTTATGAGATTACCAACAAAATACATAAAACGACAATGTTTGCAATTGTGGGTAAAATTATTATCATAATTTGCTGGCTGACTTTAATTACTGTATTTATAAACGAACAAGATAATCGTGATATTGTTGAAGTTAATTAACTCTTTAAATAATCATGAAATATTCAGGAAATAACGTAAGGATTACTGCTGCCACAGCCGTAATACTTACGTAATTCCCTGAATAAGATTATCAATGAAGAACAAAATTCATTATTTTAGAATAAGGAAATTACAAGTAAATGTAAAATTTCGAATGATAAAGTTCTGTAATAAACTTACATAATTAACGAACGATGTACTCAGTAATAAAAAAAAAAAAAAGGAGAACTATTGCCAACCACTAAATAGCCTCGTATTTTGTACTAACTCGTAGTTAACTCGTATTTTGTACTAACTCTAGTTAATTCGCAACGTTCTCGTCTTGCACTCGCCCCTAATCACTTGTTTTCTTATTATATTCGCATCAAATCGAACTACATTCCCATTCACTCGGAGGACACATGGGAAAGACTCACGAAACAATCGCATGGACTCGTAGAATGCTCGGGGTTGATCGTAAGATATTTGTAGCATGGAAAGTACTACGAAGTTTCGCAAGTTTCCTACGAATGTCCAAGTGTTATTGCGACTATGTGCACGAGTGCAGTGCAAAAGTCTACGAAAATTAAAAATTGTACTGTGGTCACGATTGTTTTGAACATCATCAAAACAATCGCCGCGTTTGGCGATTTGCTGAGATTAAGGAAGAAAGCCTACGACTATTTCTACGATAAACCCCGAATAAGTGTGATTATTGAATTCGTACAGCATCGTAACTCAAAATCGTGACAGGGGCTTTAGATATAATTGGTATAAGGGATATTATACACGAAAGCTTTTTATAGACACAACAAACAACAGTTATGTTAGTTAGTCAAAAAAATTCACGTTCAATGTCATTTACTTTTGACCGACAAGGAATAACACCGAGAGTAAAATCTAACATTTGCACAATTTATTAGTTACTTACGAAAATCGTCGAACATTTTGACATCATTATTAGGGAGCAGTTTTGGTCTCTACAAAACGGATGTTAGCAGACTTGTGAACACTGTTTTTTTGCAGGGGAGCTGGGTTTTTTTATCGAGCAGAATATTTCTTGAAAAAATGATAAATTTATGCAATTAAAGAAATCAAAATATTTTGGAACATGTGATTTTATATTATTCATGCGAAATCTTAACGTGTGATATTTTTTTATCATATATATTGTCAAATGTCCAATAAAGAAACCTATACTTTCTATACTTTAAAACATATTTAATCAACAGAATAAACACGCAAACATTTTACACAAAAAGATAGTAAAGGTAACTACCACTTTGAGTATATTATCAGATACAGATTCATTACCATCATTGATGCCATTCAAGATATAGAGTCACACTTCTTGTGAATTATTCTACTGAGAAACATGTTTTGGAAGTCGACCAACATTTTTTTTACACCAGAAACCCTTCAATGGTTGCGAGGAACTTAAAAAAAAATGTTTACTTTCTAACAATGAGGAGGTATTTTAGAAATCAAAAGAATATACATTTAGATAACCTCGTTGAATCTTCTATAAACCGGAAAAGAATTGTAATTGTCTTCAAAATTCTTGGGGTTTTTTTTTACTTAAAAAAAGAAATGTCGACTGTGATTTTTAGGTCAGCTTAGTCAGGTGACCTATTACACTAACTAGATTTATATACTGCTATTGATCTTCGTCCGTCGTCATGCCTCGTCCGTTCACAATTTTACATTTTTAAGATCTTGAAATAATACGAATACATTGGAAATTCTTTCAAAGAATAAATACATTTTGTTTATTGATTGTTGTTTCCATGCAACCTAAATGCACCGATCGGAAATCAACCGACCGTAGCTTTCTCAACCGGAATTTATACCCTAGTGGCAGTAGCTATAGAGAAGCGATCGAAACTAATATGGCGACCAAATGCTTTAATGAATTGATTTACTTTTCTGAAGATATTACCCATATGCACATCAGAAAACTTTAATTAAAGTACTGCGTAATAGATTTTTGTTGTAAATCTGGAAACATACAAAGCAAAAAGAGATACATTACATTATGGATGGTTCATTAATTTTCTAGTTTTGACTGCATTTACACCTATTGTTGCAACGACATCATGTGTCTCGACTGTTAATACGCCGAGATACATGTAATCATTTGTACCTCCTGCAGAATGTATGACAAAATTGTACCTTGCACATCTACACGGCTAAAATTGTTATAGGACAACCTATAAATCTTTTTTTTTTCAACATCAACATTGCATTAGAGATAATGAAAGAAGTTAATTGTATACATCTTTTTATGTAAAGAGTAGAGGTTCTAAAACACTAAGAATGTAGCGGTGACAGTATGTTCGATTTTGGTTTGAAAGTCTGAGCAAAATATAAAATAATAAAATTTGTTATCTCTTTTACTACAGGAATGTGTGATTTGACAAAGTATAGTTGGCTAACAGGAAATAGTCAAATGAATCCCCTCTTAAAAACGAAGGTTTTAAACCTACTTTACTGATAATCATAAAAACACGCCGATACGTAGAACCAGACTCATCGAGTCATAAATGATGAAGTGCATCAAAATGAATCTAAATTGAAATTATAATTTGAAAAGGGCCAATCACTCCATGTTAAAAAAAAGTTAACTCTACGACGTCTAAAGAGAGCATTTTTTGAAAGGGAGAGAGACCACAGAGTGGCAGATAATGAGGAAATCGAAGAAGATAATACATGATTTTTTTGTAAACTAATCCACATGTTATTTTACTCAACATAAGTATTGACGAATGTTCATAATGTTGTCGCCGTTATGGAGAATAACATACATCACCCAAGCCTGCAAATGCGTTTGGAATGTTTTTTATACCGTTGCTAATTAAGAGCCATTCTCTGTAAGCATTTAAACACTTGTATTGGAGGTTCGGCACGCATAGTCACCAATTTTTCATAAATTTAAATATAATGCATATTATCAGATACCATTCATAAAACACCAAAAGTTGGTTAGTAGGCATCTCCGTTACATTGGATACACATACCCATCATTCTTAGCACAAAATGGTCTTGATTTTTAACTGAAGAATACACTTTTTCTGCTTAAATATTTATTTCAACTAGATTTGTTTGTGATAAATTTTTATCAAACTCTCAAAGCATCACATCTTAACTATTGAATGATACATTTAGCAAATCAAAGTACTTATCTTTCTTTATTGTACCAAGGGCTTAAATGTACTTGGTTAACGACTTTGTAAAAAAAACCTAGAAATGAGGCATTTTTGGTGATGACCTGTAAATTCTTGCGAACAGGTTGATGCGAACCGATACCAATTCTGAAATGACTGGGCCTTCTGCTATCAGAAACAATCAAAACATGATGGGTAAGTTTCTTCAAAATTGTACTCTTTTCTTCAGTTTGTTAATCTCGCAGCATAATATCAGTGAAGTTTTTTTCATAAGTTGTTTAAATACTCATTTCTATTTTAAACAAACATGCGCACTATACCAGTAAAGCAAGCTAAGTTAATTTTAAAACACACTCTTTCGGGATTAGTCGGGCATATCAAAACGGTAAATATGCAATCAGTGTTTCGGAGTAATTTTGCTGGCTTGAAACTGGTGTTTATCAATAATTCCAATTGAATATATCATCAAAACAAAGCAATTATATTGAATGAGCGATTGGAAAAATCGGGCACATGTGTACACCAACGTTGAAATAACACATACGTACATTAATTGTCCCCCGCCGCATCGCGGAGCGGGGACATAAAAATGCCGGGCGTCCGTCCATTGGTCCGTGCGTCCGTGTTTCCGTCCGTCACACTTTTTTGTAAGCGCTCTCATGCCTACAAATTTTGACGGAATTTTATTAAATTATACCAAATGTTTATACCACTAATACTTTGGTCAAGTTCGAAAATCAGCCTTGGTCGATACTTTTTGTTGCGGTTATGGGACTTTGACCACAATAATGACTCCGTTTTATCCAAAAATTGTCCTTGTAAGCGCTCTCATGCCTACAAATTTGACGGATTTACATGAAATTTATACCAAATGTTTATACCACTAATACCTTGGTTAAGTTCCTAAATCAGCCTTGGTCGATACTAGTATATTGTTTGACCGGCGGGGGACCCAGGAATTCTATTCTTGTTTGCATTACTATTACAAATACACGAGACTTGTTCATTGATATTGAAACGCGAGACTATAGTTTCATGAACATTGTTATATTGCTGTATGTACATTAAACACCTGTCACACTGTCACGATTTATACTAGGATTGCCTACGAATTACTAAAAGTTAAAAATCACCATTATTCGCATCGTCAGTCTTGCGATAATTCTACAGATGGTGCTTTTTGAATCTAGTACGACTCGACTACAATGTCTGCTCGAAATTGTACGATGTTTGTGCGATAACAGGACGAGTTGTGGCGATTCATGTGCGAATTTCGGCGGTTAAGTAACGAACGCTTTTAAATTAAGATCCTCCTACTAGCAGGTAAGATGGAAGACGACTTTAATTTATAAAGTGATTATAAAACAAATTAATGATTGCAATTTTGCATAAAATACTTACCTGGAAATATTTTTTTAAATTCCAAACATAAGATGCATAATGTAATCAGAGTTATATATTCATATAGATTATAAAAGATTGAAGAAAACACGTACATTTCGTGGTAAATTTGTGAGATTACCAACAAAATACATAAAACGACAATGTTTGCAATTCTGAGTAAAATTATTATCATAATTTGCTGACGAACTTTAATTACTGTATCGATAAACCAACAAGAATATCGTGATATTGTTTAATTTTATGAACTGTTTAAATAATCACAAAATATTCAGGAAATAACGTACGTATTACTGCTGCCACATACTGCTGCCACAGCAGTAACTTTTACGTTATTCCCTGAATAAGATTATCAATGAAGAACAAAATTCATTATTTTAGAATAAGGAAATTACAAGTAAATGTACAATTTCGAATGATAAAGTTCTGTAATAAACTTAAGTAATTACCGAACGATGTACTTAGTAATAAAAAAAGAATACTATTGCCAACGACTAACTAGCCTCGTATTTTGTACTAACTCGTAGTTCACTCAAATGTTCTCGTATTGCACTCGCCCCTAATCGCTTGTTTTTGTATTTTTTTCGCATCAAATCGAAAAACATTCATTTGGAGGACACATGGGGAAGACTCGAGAAACAATCGCATGAACTCGTAGAATGCTCGGAGTAGATCGTAGGATATTTGTAGCATCGAAAGTACTACGAAGTTTCGTGAGTTTCCTACGAATGTCCAAGTGTTATTGCGACTATGTGCACGAGTGCAGTGCGAAAGTCTACGAAAATTAAAAATTGTACTGTGGTCACGATTGTCTTGAACATCATCAAAACAATCGCCGCGTTTGGCGATTTGCTGACATTAAGGAAGAAAGCCTACGACTATTTCTACGATAAACCCCGAATAATTGTGATTATTGAATTCGTACAGTATCGTAACTCAAAATCGTGACAGGGGCTTTAGATATATGGTATAAGGGATATTACATGAAAGCTTTTTATAGACACAACAAACAACAGTTATGTTAGTTAGTCAAAAATATTCACGTTCAATGTCATTTACTTTTGACCGACAAGGAATAATACCGAGAGTAAAATCTAACATTTGCACAACTAATATGTTACTTACGAAAATCATCGAACATTTTGACATCATTATTAGGGAGCAGTTTTGGTCTCTACAAAACGGATGTTAGCAGACTTGTGAACACTGTTTTATTGCAGGGGAGCTGATTTTTTAGCGAGCAGAAGATTTTCTTGAAAAATGATAAAAGTTATGCAATTTAAGAAATCAAAATATTTTGGAACATGTGATTTTTTATTATTCATGCGAAATCTTAACGTGTGATATTTGTTTATCATATATATTGTCAAATGTCCAATAAAGAAACCATATACTTCCTATACTATAAAACATATTTAAACAACAGAATAAACACAAACATTTTACACAAAAAGATAGTAAAGGTAACTACCACTTTGAGTATATTATCAGATACAGATTTATTACCATCATTGATGCCATTCAAAATATAGAGTCACACTTCTTGTGAATTATTCTACTGAGAAACATGTTTTGGAAGTCGACCAACATTTTTTTTTACCCCAGAAACCCTTTAATAGTTGCGAGGAACTTTAAAAATATGTTTACTTTCTAACAATGAGGAGGTATTTTAGAAATCAAAAGAATATACATTTAGATAACCTCGTTGAATCTTCTATAAACCGGAAAAGAATTGTAAATGTCTTCAAAATTCTTGGGGTTTTTTTTCTACTTCAAAAAAGAAACGTCGACTGTGATTAGTCAGGTGACCTATTACACTAACTAGATTTATATACTGCTATTGATCTTCGCCCGTCGTCATGCCTCGTCCGTTAACAATTTTACATTTTTTAGATCTTGAAATAATACGAATACCTTGAAAAAATTTTCAAAGAATAAATACATTTTGTTTATTGATTGTTGTTTCCTTTATTATATATTACAAACATTTACAACAATTTGTAGCTAATGCATTTAGAAGCAACCTAAATGCGCCGATCGGAAATCAACTGACCGTAACTTTCTCAACCGGAATATATACCCTAGTGGCAGTAGCTATAGAGAAGCGATCGAAACTAATATGGCGACCAAATGCTTTAATGAATTGATTTACTTTTCTGAAGATATTACCCAAATGCACATCAGAAAACTTTAATTAAAGTACTGCGTAATAGATTTTTGTTGTAAATCTGGAAACATACAAAGCAAAAAGAGATACATTACATTATGGATGGTTCATTAATTTTTCTAGTTTTGACTGCATTTCCACCTATTGTTGCAACGACATCATATGTCTCGACCGTTACCGCATATTTGTTAATACGCCGAGATACATGTAAACTTTTGTACCTCCTGCAGAATGTCTGACAAAATTGTACCTTTCACATCTACACGGCTAAAACTGTTACAGGACAACCTATAAATCTTTTTTTTTCCAACATGAACATTGCATTAGAGATAATGAAAGAAATTAATTGTATACATCTTTTGATGTAAAGAGTAGAGGTTCTAAAACACTGAGAATGTAGTGGTGACAGTATGTTCGATTTTGGTTTGCAAGTCTGAGCAAAATATAAAATAATAAAATTTGTTATCTCTTTTACTACAGGAATGTGTGATTTGACAAAGTATAGTTGGCTAATGAGGAAATAGTCAAATGAATCCCCTCTTAAAAACGAAGGTTTTAAACCTACTTTACTGATAATCATAAAAACAAGCCGATACATAGAACCAGACTCATGGAGTCATAAATGATGAAGTGCATCTAAATGAATCTAAATTGAAATTATAACTTGAAAAGGGCCAATCACTCCATGTTAAAAAAAAGTTAACTCTATGACGTCTAAAGAGAGCATTCTTTGAAAGGCAGAGAGACCACAGAGTGGCAGATAATGAGGAAATCGAAGAAGATAACAGATGAATTTTTTGTAAAATAGTCCACATGTTATTTTACTCAACATAAGTATTGACGAATGTCAATAATGTTGTCGCCGTTATGGAGAATGACATACGTCACCCTAGCCTGCCAATGCGTTTTGAATGTGTTTTATATCGTTGCTAATTAACTCTTTAATAAATCCAGAGGTGCTTGAATGAAAAATCACTAGACTTGTTTCCAGACGAGTCGAAGATTTCTGCAGTGCCTGTCTAAGGAATGTTCGGATTATATTCTCAAAATATTCATAGATTTTCATGTCATATTTTACTGTTATAATTACGCTAAAACATTAAAACGCATTAGGAAAAGTCTTGATTCAAACGTCAACTAAAGCTGTAACATTCGACACAGGTATCGTTCCTTTTTAACCATTGAGATACAAATAATGAATGACCGGATACAAATTCAATTCACAAATGATATAATAAAGGGACTCCAAAATATCATTAATCAAAGCTTCCCGCAAATACTTAAAAATTATAATTAGTAATATAATATCATTAAATTCGTGTCATGTCAATCCAAAAATGTAATCTATAATATGAATGGAAAGAGGTGCGCAACGCCGGAAAAATGTCCATTCCGAAGTTGTCCGTCCCACTGTTATTAATAAAATTCTACTGGTAGACCATCTTGTCCAGGAGATTTATTTTCTTTCAAATTATTTAGAGCTCTTTGACATTCTTCTATAGACGGAGTTTTATCACAATTTTCCTGTTCTTCGATTGTAAACGTTTGACATTGAATATCTGACAGATTGGTATCAATATCATTATCAGGAATATGTTTACTAGCATATAACGAATTGTAAAAAGTATATAGGCATTTCATTATATTATCATTATCTGTATGAACTATGTCATTCTCATCACGAATCTGATTAATATTATTATTAGACTGATGTTTCTTTTCTAGATTATAAAGTACGATGTGCTTTTTTCGCCCTTTTATATGCCCCATTTTTCTGTATAGTACATATCAATTTCTCTCTCTAAAAGACGTTTATAATTAATATTTATTTCATTGGAAGGTTTTGATTAAATTAACTTAATCTGTGCCTCAATAAAATTTACACATTTTTTTCTAAGCCTAGCAATCTTTTTTGAATAATCTAAGATGAAATCTTTTATCAACATTTTAAGATACTCCCATTTTGTAATTGGGTCTTGCATATCATTCATATTTTGGGGTTCGTCTTTTATGTGTGCAAAAATTATCATCGGTCAGTAAGGAAGTATTAAATTTCCAATATCTACTCCCTCTAGTATTTTCAATTGTATTTAGTTCAAAGATAATTCCTAAATGATCACTAAAACGTATATTGTCTAATTTGGGTGCTTCACGTAGATAAATACTATTTAACGGATAACTTAGATTATCTGCTGTAAAAACAAAGTCAATTCTAGTTTTTGGTATAGTTTCTCTATTACACCAAGTTAGACCATCATTACTAGCTTTTCCATTTTTTAGCCATGCGTCATTCAAAGCAAAATGTTTCAAGAGTTTTCTTTAAAAAGTAACACTCTTATCATTACAATTTTCTACCTGACAGTTAAAGTCACCACATAATATTAATCCATCTGTATTCAAAGTATATTTGTCAATCCAGGCTTGTAAGCGTTTAAAAAATTATATCCTTTCTTTTTCAGAATTAGTTGCATACACATTTACAAGACTTAACACTTTTTGGTTAATTTTAACATTAATCAAAGGCTTTCTACTATTTACGGACTGATGATTGTTAATGATATCAACATTCATTTTTTTTCTAAATAAAATTGACACACCTCTACTGAAGACAGAGTAAGAGAGAGCGTGATATTTTTCACCGAACCACCGTGAGTTATAAATATGTTCATTTTCCTTGAGCGAGTTTCTTGTAAAAATATAATGTCGAACTGTGCATCTTCTATCCAATCAAATAACGTTATACTCTTTTGATAAGTGTTTAAGCCTCTAGCATTTAAAGAAAATAAGAGTCAAATGTTTAGTGTTCATTAGCGTCTATAATGGTTGTTGTTGATTGGATCACTTACTAAGCTATGTTTTAGCGCCTTTCTTGCCCGCATCTTTCCTTGCTTCCCTGATAAACTTATCCAGGTTAGTATGGTTGTCTTCGTTTGGGCTTCCTTTCCTTGGCACTGACTCACTCCGAAGCCTTCTACCACACTTAGCAGTCGCCACCTTTTTCACAGTGAGTCCTAGCTTGATATCTCCAGGCCACTTTGACGGGTTGGTGCCTTTAGTGCCAGTAACATCTAGCCCCGTTCCCCAAAAGGTGTCAAACGTTGCTTCCGCGAAAACAGACTTGGGATCGGCTATCTCCAACTTCGCGCGAAAGCCTTTCACCTGGTCGGCTTTAAGCATAATTATCTCTTCCATGACAGTTTCCCTCTCCTCATTCCACCCCACTGGATCCTTCACTGTGTGACCAATCCGCTTGGCCTCTAGAGCTGTGGAGGACTCCCTGAACTTTTGCACAGCATCCATATCTCCCGATCTTATTGCTTTTGTGAACTGATATGCGTGTTCAGCAGATTAGTGAACTTCGCTGAAGGCTTTGATTTCACAAGGGTAAAAGTTAGATAAAGGATTGTCTCTCCCCTGGAAAGCAACGACCGTTTCTGATAGCTGTACAAAATGCTTGCAATCAGGTGACCCTGGTTCGTGGCCTTCTTTCTGACACACTCTACAGGCTTTCGCCTTTTTGCAGCTGGTTTTTCTATGACCAATTCCCCAACAGTTAAAGCACTGGACTTGGGATGAAGTGGTTTCCTGTCCATGATGGTATAAGCGGCACTTAGGACCGGCGCAATATACAATTCTCGGAAGCGAGTATTTATTCGGAAGCGCGCGCGGTTGGACATATAAAAATCTGTTCCCGTTAAGGACGCTTGTCATACGATGGGTGACGGGATGCCTAATGTTCTCATATTTTATTTCACTTTTCAAAGAAACATTGAGTTTTTCCAGAGACTCTATGACAGCACTATCATCACCGACAGAGGTAGACCACAAATGGTAATGATCTTTAAGACATCTTCATTTGGATCTTTAGCTCCGGTTGAATACGAGTTCGAATTGTACACCTGGACTGAAATGTTCCGTAATTCGAATCCGTGCAAAAGAAGCTCCGAACGGCTCTCCATACTTTTGAGGTATACCCTCCACAAATCTCTGTCTTATTGTATACATAGGATGTTATCCCCTATTTTCCCTTTGATAGCTTCATATAATTTAAATGGCACTTTATTTGAAAGTGTAAATAAGAACAAATTCACAATTGATGAAAAACATTTCATTTAAAGTTTCTATAGCTCACTCTCTATTTATTTTGACTCAATTATTTTACTGGACAGTTGTGATATTTCTTGTGGCATATTCCCAAATCTTACAACTTATATTAATAATATGTCATGTTTATTTGGAAAACAATAAAGAGTACAATATTAAAAACTGTATTGATTCATAAATACGTAGTGACAATTAAAATATATGCATTATCACTAAAGAACATAAACTGACTTGCTTTTGTTATTGAAGATTTATTATTTCTAGTATCTAAATTTACTTAACCCAAACCAAAATTTTCAATGAAAATTGATGCATCCGACGTAACGTACGTTTCGCAGCAAATATTGTTCATCAATACACCTCTTTTTTTTAAATTGATGTAGTTTTTAACTAAAAACTTAAATTTTAAAAAAAATTGGGGAATGCGAACTTGAGATTTTGAATAATTCGAAAATGTTATTAGCGGATGGATAATCAAAGGTCAAATTTTCAAAGAAAATGTATTTTGAATTGGACCATTTTATTGAATTTGGGTGTCAAGCGTGTATAATTGTTGGTAATTTCATAAATGTATTTGTAACTAGTAAAATCATTTTCAATTAAATTCTTGATTTTAAAGTCAACACCGAACACTTTCATTTTCTTGATTTCAAAACCAAGCCTAAGGACGATAACTCTGATGTCAATGCAATTAATTTCAGGCTGAAAGTCATCAATATATAAATGTAAAGACGCAGAGGAAAAAAACGTAAAAGTCTGTTTGGTAACGAAACTGGATACATTGTTCATCCGTGGAGACTACAGTTCTAAATTCCCTTCTCGTAATCACAATGTGTATTCAGAATATGTCTAAAGTTTTAATGTCTGTTTGCCTTTCTAACCCCATCCAATACATGTCGAACATAACTCTTCCTTAAGGAGTAAAAATAGTTATTTATTGAAATCACCAATATCTAAACATGTACAAACGTGATAAAAGTTTTAACTGAATTGTTTGTACAAAACGAAAAAGGGAAAAATCTTTGACATGCCAATTGGTGGGGCAATTGTTACGTAGTTACATTTTTACAATTACTTAAGTCATTAAATAATTAATTATGAAAAACGAGACTTATTTAAATTCTAAAATATGACAATCGTAAAATTCATAAGGTAAATCTAGGATATGAAGAAGCAGTAAATCTTGACTGTTCATTTATTTGGGTAGGTAGCGCTTTTATTTTGTGTATTTATATATGTTAAAAAAAAACAACGCAGGTACTCATTACTTAATAAACATTAGGTTTAAAACTGACAGAGGTTTTGACCTCGCTAGCCTGGGATTCACTCAGAATGACCTTTTATGTGAAAGATGAAAAAATGACAATAATAGTTTACCATCTCAAAAATCCATAAAACGAAATACAAATTCAAAGCAAAGCAACACGGACCTCTAAAAAGATAGAGGTAGGATCAGGTGCCAAGGAGGAGTGAGCATCCTCTGCTGACCGGTCACACCCGCCGTGTGTTCTTTGTCGTAATCGGGGGAAAACGGAAAAGTCCGTAGACAATTAGGTGATTAGTTATGGTCTCATAGTAAGTATAAAATAAGGCAAATTTTTCACTTCCATTTATTAAATGTCCCCAAAAAAGTGTGTATGAAAGGGACGGGGGTGGGACTCCATGACAATTTTTTATGTTATTAAGGTACATTCCTACACCGAGACTCATACTATTTAAGACACTACGTCACAAAATGGCGATTTAAATGCTTTGTTAAGATGTTTGTATCAATCGATATAGATGTATATCGTCATAGCTCAGTGGTTAGAGTATCAGGCTTGTAAACCACAGGTCATGAGTTCGAATCCACCTGGGGCTTTTGTTTACGTTTACTGAATGAATTTTTTTTTTAAAAACCTTTTTTTTAAATCTAAAATTGCACATTTTTTTTGCCTATTTGAAATATATACTTCTTATCCATCGTGCTTTCTATCATAATCAATCAATTTTCTGCAGATTTGAGAAACTATTTCAAGGTGTAGTGATGCACCTTCAAAGAACATGTCGAGGCCCCTGGTGGTACGAGCTTTCTTGCACAGCTTCATGTTTATAGTCAGCTTATTCAGCTTATTTATCAATGAAATAATACCCAAAGGTGATATAATCACAGGATGAATCTCTGCCATTCAGAGAACTGAAATGCACCTGATCGGTAACTGAAAGGCAGAAGTTCATCCTGTGAATTATAATCAGTTAACAGAAATCTAGGCTAAAAATGCAAGGTATTCTTAGTCTTTCATACCAGATAACCCTTGCGATTAAATGCTTTGCGCCACTGCAATCTGGTATACCCGTAAGATGGGATGGAAGTCCACCCTGAAAGGCGCTTGGGAATGACGATCTTCGTGCCCTTTTCCATGCTCAGAAAATTCCACCACTTTCCATCTACACAGCCTCCTGTGATTATATGTACAGTTGAATACAACAGTACCTTTGAACATGTACACATTGACGTACATGTACGACATTGAATCCTTTGAAGGTACACCGTCAGTACAGTATACGTAATGTCGGTCGATGATAGCACCATCTTCCGTCTAAGTGCGATAACACCATTCATCTTACTAATAGAATCATGTATACATTATTTATATGTATATGTGGCGTGTTTGGAGTAAAATTTTTGACATGAGTTTGAGTAAAAATATACATCATGCTTCTTATAATTAGACGTTTCACAAACTCTAGGCCCGTAAACATGTTCTTTCTTTAGTTATTTATCTCTAAACTTTGCTACACGTCTGATGGATATTAATGTAATCGGCCATTTGTAACGCCACTGCGCATGAATGCGGGAAAACATCGTATAGAAAACACGATGGAAGAACTGTTTGTTTACAAATTAGAATAACGTTTTCCATGTCTTAAATTAAATAATTCTAATATCAGATGATACCCGAAGCATTATTATTCCCTTATTCAATAAAGATGAAACACTATTTTAGCACCAACGACACGGTTAAATTAGTGAATACCCCCTCTCCTGAGGGATGCATGTACTGAGAGTGTTTATTTATTATTTATTCAAAAATTTCTCTAAACGAAATTCCATTTGTGGTTCATAACTTCTAAAGTAAAGACTTGGAACACATGGAGCACGTACGAACCTGACTAGCAAAACCCCTACAACTTCATGATAATAACTTCTAAAACTGTGGTTTAATTCGGCTTTAATTCCTATTCCAATAATCTAGATGGTCTCCGATGACAATCTTTCCTTTGATCCTATCCTTGTCAGTCAGTATCTTTTTTCTTTCTTTGCCAAATCGGTCAAACTTAACGGTATTACGGGTATACATATCTTTCTCGTCGTCGCCATTGTTGTTGTGATAGACTGAGCGTGGTATCACGTGGCCGATTTAAGGCGGGGTTTATTCAAATGCCGTATTTATTGTGGACGCGAAAATAATTATGACACCTATTTATTAATTTCTATATCCTTTTAACCCGATTGATATAAACTGCGTAATTTATTGTAAAGATATATCTTTATATATATACATATTTAAATAAATCAATCAATCAAATATTTTTAGCATGGAAAAATACGCCACATATACCTTTAAATATATGAAAGGGTCTAATTTTTAGTTATATAAAGTATACTATTGATACATTTAAAGAATTTAAAGTCTTTACCCTTCAGGGAATATTGTCAAAATTCAACCCACATACAAAGTTCTAAATATCATACTATTAACCCCCGTTCCCCACAGCAATTGTCGATTTTCAGAATGAGAAGAAGACCACTTGTTAATGTTGATATTACAACATATACATTTTGAAGAAAAACAGCGGTTCTTTAGAAAACAAAACTTCTGTAGAAAGGAGACAACAAAATATAGCACGCGCCAATATAGCACGGGCCAGCTCACGTATTCGATATTTAATATTCAACATCAAAAGGATGAAGGAACTTTAACTATCATGGCAGAATGATTTAAACAAGGATGCTATGTTGACTAAGCTATATAAGTTACTGATATCCTAATTTATTTCCTTTATAAAACTTTTTTTGATTTATTTTTGTGGTTTTATAGCAGCCAGGGTTACAAAACGAGATGCAAGAATGTTAGAGGCGTTTAGCGTTAACTTTATTTGTTAAACGGTAAGCGTGTTTTATATGACAGAATGATTTAAACAACTAGGGATGCTATGTTGACCTTACTAAGATTTATAAGTTACCGATATCCTAATTTATTTCCTTTATAAAACTTTTTTGGATTTATTTTTGTTGTTTAATAGCAGCCAGGGTTACAAAATAAGATGCAAATTTATTTCTAAAACTTTTTAGGATTTATTTTTGTGGTTTTATAGCAGCCAGGGTTACAAAATAAGATACAAGTATTTTAGAGGCGTTTAGCGTTAACTTTATTTGTTACACGGTAAGCGTGTTTTAAATTTTTTTTCTAATGCCAAATCAAAAAGAAGAACCTCCGAAAGAAAGAAAAATATCAATTGTATATGATCTGTTATGCCTTGTATATGTTTCACTAACTATTTCGTCCAAGGTTAGAGAACGCATGTAGTAAAGAAGAAGCCCAAAGGCCTTCACGGACACCTGTGTTCCAAAGCCTCAAATGATAGATAGTTCCACGTTGGCATCTGAAGCTCCAATTGGAAGTCTTAAACTTAATCTGACACTCTTCTGACTCTTATCCCGCTTTTAATAGGGCCCGCTCCGCGGGCGCCTTAAAGAGATGAGTACGAGATCTCTTGTCGGGAGCATATCTTATCTCCCCTTGGCCAATTCCCCCACATAGTGCCTTTAAGTAAAGGATGTGCAGAGAACTTTAACCATTTTTTCTAGGTCTAAGGTTAAGATCATGGCAGAATTAATCCTTTACCAGAAAAAATCTTCTCTTACATTGGGTATATCTGGCTCATACTTTACCAAGAGAATGCATATGGTCAGAGGGTGTATAGTGACTTTGAATAAAGTATTTAGATCAAGGTCATATCGATCCACGAAAAATCACTTTTCGTTCAGAGAGCATGTATATCCTTCACTTACGCCTATATATTCATACTTCACATAACCAGAGTTTATTTGGTTGTACAATGGGCTTGGACTAAGTTTCAAGATCAAAGGTAAAGTTCATCGTGGATTTATACAAAAAATATTTGACTGGAGCATTATCTATTTTCTCTTTGGTCCAATCTGGCTCATACTTAACCCACAGGGTCCCTGTGATCAAAATGTTTGCAGATACCTAGCTGGAAATGATGCTTGTCAAGTGTCAAATCGAAACTTACAAAACTCATTTTTTAAGAGCATAATTATATACACTCCACTTAGCCCTATTTGGCTCATTCTTTCCATATACAGATCTTTTGGAATAATGGTTTCCAGTGACATTGAACCAAGTCAATATATATAAGTCACAGTAGATCTCCCTAAAAATAAGTTTAAGATCGTAAATTATTTCCATTTGCTTAATTTTGTTCAGATTAAACGTAATGCCTGTATGACAAGGGTAATGAGATTTAAGGTGCCTCACTACACCTTGAAATATTTTCTCAAATTAGCAGAAAATTAATTTTGTCCATCATTTTAGCTTTAATAAAGTAGAGTTTTTAAAATATAACACATATTAGAACAAATATTTCCGAATTACTATTAAACACTCATGTACTTTATTTAGATGTTAAAATTGTTGAAGAATGACCTACTTCAATTTACCTGAAGTAAAAATACATGTTAAATTATTGTCTATGTTACATGTATCCTTCCTTCCCAAATAAAAAGCCTGAATTTCTGGCCCATAGTCTGGACAAAGAATTTCACAATTAAACATTCGGGCATTTTGAATAAAACAACAATGCATGATTTATCTCCCACGACTGTGCTTGCGCGGGAATTAACACATCAAAATTCTATGTCCAAATATTTTTTTACTTACTTTCTTACACATGTAAAATATTTAAAATAAAGCACACCATGACTGGAATGTTTATAGAAGCGAGCAGGGATGAAAAATTATAAACTGAAATGGATGATGTACATGTATACATTAACATTGACTTAATAGCAAACTTGTTTTATTTTATTTCAAACCAGCGAGTCGGTGCGTCGTAAAGACGAAAATGCCCCCCCCCCCCTCCCCAATTCAACTTTCAATATATTCATTGTTTACTATATAATGTACAAGTGTACTACTAATCTGTCGTGTAAGAAAATGTATGAGAGAAAAAACAAACACTAAGGTTAGGGTATGCATATTTATTTGCATATTTTAAACCACAGTTGTCAGATGTAAAGTATCTGTCCAATGGTTAACTCGCCCTTCATTTTCCGCCATGACGTTAATTAGTCTATCACCCGTTCTCGAAAGTTCTTTCCAGCGAAACTTAAATCGTATCAAACAAACTATCTGTGAGCCAATGCTCACTAGTGATACCCCCGCACTGATGTGAATATGCAAAATAAGCAAAGTCGACATTTAACAGAAAGCTGGCATCCGATTGGTACAGAAATATATCCCACAATATGGCATGCCTAAACAAATAGTGTGTTAAAATTTCAAGCATCTGCGATAAACAGTTGCTGAGAAATCTTTGAGGAAAATTTGTTTGAAAATTTTGGCTAAAATAAACAAAGTACTCATTTAACAGGAAGTTGCAACTGATTGGTACAAAAATATATCCCACAATATGGCATGCCTTAACAAACACTGTGTAAAAATTTCAAGCATCTGCGATAAACAGTTGCTGAGGAATCTTTGACGAAAATTTGTTTGAAAATTTTTGCTAAAAATAAACAAAGTCATTATTTCACAGGAAGTTTACGTCCGATTGATACAAAAAATATCCCACAATATGACATTCCCCTACAAATAGTGTATTAAAATTTCAAGCATCTGCGATAAATAGTTGCTGAGAAATCTTTGACGGAAATTTGTTTTAAAATTTTGGCTAGAAATAAACAAAGTCGTCATTTAACAGGAAGTTGACGCCCGATTGGTACAAAAATATATCCCACGATATGGCATGCCTATACAAATATTGTGTAAAAATTTCAAGCATCTGCAATAAATATTTGCTGAGAAATCTTTGACGAAAATTTGTTTGAAAATTTTGTTAAAAAAATAAGCAAAGTCGTCATTTAACAGGAAGTTGACGTCCGATTGATACAAAAATATATCCCACAATCTGACATGCCTATACAAATAGTTTGTTAAAATTTCAAGCATCTGCGATAAATAGTTGCTGAGAAATCTTTGACGAAAATTTGTTTGAAAATTTTGTTAAAAAAATAAGCAAAGTCGTCATTTAACAGGAAGTTGACGTCCGATTGGTACAAAAATACATCCCACTATATAGCATGCCTATAAAAATACTGTGTAAAAATTTCAAGCATCTGCGATAAACAGTTGCTGAGAAATTCTTTGACAAAAATTTGTTTGAACATTTTTGCTGAAAATAAAGTCGTCATTTAACAGGAAGTTGACGTCCGATTGGTACAAAAATATATCCCACGATATGGCATGCCTATACAAATATTGTGCAAAAATTTCAAGCATCTGCAATAAACAGTTGCTGAGAATTCTTTGACAAAAAATTGTTTGAAAATTTTTGCTAAAGATAAACAAAGTCGTCATGTAACAGGAAGTTGACGTCTGATTGGTACAAAAATATATCCCACGATATGGCATGCCTATACAAACACTGTGTAAAAATTTCAAGCATCTGCGATAAACAGTTGCTGAGAATTCTTTGACGAAAATTTGTTTGAAAATTTTGGTTAAAAAAATAAGCAAAGTCGTTATTTTAACAGGAAGTTGGCGTCCGATTGGTACAAAAATATATCCCACAATATGGCATGCCTATACAAATACTGTGTTAAAATTTCAAGCATCTGCGATAAATAGTTGCTGAGATAAATGCGACAGAAATTTTTGTTACGGACGGACAGACAGACGGACAGACGGACTAATGGACGGACAGACAGACAGACACACAGGGGTAAAACAGTATACCCCCTCTCCTTCCGAGCGGGGGTATAATTAATCCATTTTATTTACGATGGTCTGTTTTAAAATTAACCATAGATTGTCGATTCTAGGTATCAGTCTACGATGAGTGGCCAAATCGTCATGTCAACCCGCGTCCTTGGCCGCTCAGGAAAGTTCTATTCGATTGTATCATCCGCGGTCAAAACTAAGATCGCACATTCAAGATCGAACTGACTGACCTTATTTATTCATCATTTGTCAAATCCTAAATTCTATGTATACCCTAAATAAGTTCCAGGTAATTATATTCACTCTTTACATAATCGTTTATTATACTATTGCAAGCATATATTTTTATGAAAACGTCCACTGACTTTGGCCAGCCAGAGCGTGTCCACCGGCGTACTCTCATTTTTGTAATTTTTTTTTTGCATATTTGACCCCCACCAATAAGGCTTTTGGGCTGTAAAGCCATGAATTAATAATTTATATTTTCTTTACCATGGAGATGGATTACACCAAAATTGTTAAAAATCAAAGTACTGAAGAACTGACGGGAGTTGATTTTGTCGATGTTTATTTATATTAAAATCAATGATACGTTATTTTGTACGACAAGTACATATAGTTTCTAATTTGAATTACGCACATTTTTATAATATGGAGTTTAGGACTTTTTCGACAAGAATGTCGAGAAACCCCCATATGAATCATGTTAGATAATATTTAAAGATAAAATTAATTCAATCAAACTATGTATCAGTGATAGAAATATTTCTCGAAAATTGTATGGATCCAAGCAATATTGAACTCTAGTCTCGTTCAACCAAACGCTCGGCTGACACCGTAAATCTCCGACAAGAATTTACGGAGACAGCCGAGCATCGAGTTGGACGAGACTATATTGAACTCTGGCGTAGGAATACATACGACTAAAAAAATATTCAAATTGTTCGTACTATTTAAAATCTGACTATTTTGAAGGTACTTATAAATAAGTTTCCTTGAAAAACAATGCTTTAGCATACATGACATCGAGTTTATCAATTATTTTCAAGAACTAAGTCTTCTCAGCAGCAATGATTTGTGCTGAGGTCCAAACACTGTTTCACTTTCGGTTTGTCTGCGTGACTGCATAGGAGAGTTGATTAAAATCAACTCCCAAAAATCGGCCGAAATTAACAGAAAAATTCAAGGATAAGGACGTGTTTCAATCCCCCATTTATCCCATGAATTAAAATGTTAAATAACCTACTAGTCCTAACCACTATTTGTGTACTGGCTTCTAATGCTCGACTGTTCTCCTATGGGCGTGTTTTAACCTCATTGTTTTTCTGCGCATGTCTGTTTAAAAATTATTTAAACAACTTCGAAAAAAGTAATTCGTCTTTTCGACTCAGCAAGTTTTAAACTCCACTAATATTTTGCCCAAAGAGTTTAGAGACTGAAGAAAGGTAATGTTATTTAACATTTGAGACATTGTGTTTTACGTTAATTCAATTAAGCTGTCTAATTTTGCGCAGAATATTTTTAACCGTTACAAATACGATATTAGTACTACATGTATGCTCAAATTTGTAAACGGAAATAATTTCTGAAAAAACTCAATATCTATATCTTTTTTCTTCAGTTTTGAAAGATATGGATGCCTACAAGTTATCACTGACTGGTTTAGTGTTGATCATCTGTTCCTTTATTTTTCAACTTATTGGTTTAGCATCTCCGTATTGGATATCTTTTGAATATCAAGGAATAAAAGTACACAGCGGTTTATGGAAAACATGCGCAACAATTAAATTGATTGACAAAGTAGAGTGCTTTGACTTCGAGAGTGTATCGGGTAAAACAGCAGTTTTTATTATTCTTGCAAGCAGTCTTACTTAATCAGTTTTTAGCATTCAGTACTACATGTATGAGATAAATGGACTTCTAAAACATAACTGACTCGCAAAAAATTCTAACGTTCACATTTCTCCAACGTATGTGAGGATGTATTTTTACTCTCTTTGACAGATTGGTTTAAAGCTGTACGGGCTACAAGCATTATAGGATTCATATCACTTTTAGTCGCTCTTGTAATGACAATTTTGAAAATGTTTTTCATGAAAGACAAGAAAACAATCGTTTTGGCAGCAATTGGCACTGCTTTCATTGGAGGTAAGAGTTACATAGATAAAAGAAGTTTTAGAAGTTTTATCTTTTACTACTGTTTTTAGAATATGATTATTAATTTTTATAAATTTTATTTTCAGATCTCTTTATATTGATATCGATTGCTGTTTATTCCTCAAAAGTTGGCGACCTCACCACCTCTCAGATTACGCATGATTACCACTTCGCCTTTCTCTTCTGCATCCTGGCGATGTTAGCAGCGGTTGGTGCTGGATCTGTGATGGTGGTGGATGCAGTGAGAACTAAATCAGTTTGATAAAGAATTTATTTCATATTTTAACGTAATGCACTGTCCCTGTCTTTTATAGTGTTTGTGTGAAATTAACTAGATTTAATGTAGCAAGTGCATGCACAGGTTGGTCGAATTAGCGAACATTATTTTTAAAAAGAGATACTTAAGTCTTGCCTCAACAATGGCCTCTGTATACCAACCTTTCTCATCGACAAGGAGGGTGGTATACTGATTACTGATCTGTCGCATTTTTCTCAGCAGCTTTAACTAGCAGATGCTTTATAATTTATCAATTTTTATCCGGGTTTTCCAACGGAAAAATCCGGTTATTAAAATGGTGAAAATGGCGGGCGGGCGGGCGGGCGGGCGGCTGCCAAAAGGGTACCCTCATTGTACGGATAACTCCTCCTACAGTTTTCAAGATAGGAAGTTGTTCTTTTGCAGATCAATTGTACATATATCAGAGGTGTGCATATTGCTAGGATTTTGATTTCCGATAATTTATCGAAAAAATACCAGCTTTTGAACTTAGTCATTTTTTGGCAAAATATTGCAGATAGGGTACCCTCATTGTACGGATAACTCCTCCTACAGTTTTCAAGATAGGAAGTTGTTCTTTTGCAGATCAATTGTACATATATCAGGGGTGTGCATATTGCTAGGATTTTGATTTCCGATAATTTATCGAAAAAATACCAGCTTTTGAACTTAGTCATATTTTGGCAAAATATTGCAGATAGGGTACCCTCATTGTACGGATAACTCCTCCTGCAATTCTCAAGATAGGAAGTTGTTCTTTTGCAGATTAATTGTTCATATATCAGAGGTGTGCATATTGCTAGGATTTTGATTTCCGATAATTTATCGAAAAAATACCAGCTTTTGAACTTAGTCATTTTTTGGCAAAATATTGCATATAGGGTACCCTCATTGTACGGATAACTCCTCCTACAGTTCTCAAGATAGGAAGTTGTTCTTTTGCAGATCAATTGTACATATATCAGAGGTGTGCATATTGCTAGGATTTTGATTTCTGATAATTTATCGAAAAAATACCAGCTTTTGAACTTAGTCATTTTTTGGCAAAATATTGCATATAGGGTACCCTCATTGTACGGATAACTCTTCCTACAGTTCTCAAGATAGGAAGTTGTTCTTTTGCAGATCAATTGTACATATATCAGAGGTGTGCATATTGCTAGGATTTTGATTTCCAATAATTTATGAAAAAAATACTAGCTTTTGAACTTAGTCATTTTTTGGCAAAATGTTGCATATACATGTAGGGTACTCCATTTCACTGGATAAGGGTTGACATGGATTATGGATACAGTTTACATAAAAGAAAACCCGGTTTGCTGTCACATTGACAGCTTTTCACTTGTTTTTAGATAAACCGCGTGGTAGGATTAATATCTGTACCAATTGTGATCTTCCTGTAAAAAAAAACCCACTGTGGTATCATTTTAGCCTTATTTTCGCAGATGGGTAAATGTTCATCAAACTATTAATCAGACGACGTCAACATCCTGTTTAAAGACGACTGATTATTTTTAGCCTTAGTTCGTCAAAGTTTTTCCAGCAACTATTTATCGCAGTTGCTTGACAATTCCAACACACTCTTTGTGATGTTGTCATGTCATGTATATATATATATATATATATATATATATATATATATATATATATATATATATATATATATATATATATATATATATATATATATATAGAAGGATTTTATATTTTAACAAATTCGGTATCAACTTTCTGTTAAATGCCGACTTCATTCACATCAAAGCGTTGGTATCACTAGTGAGCATTTGCCATTTTTCGTCACATTTCAGGAAGCAATAGTTCATGTTTGGGAAGATGCAATTGCTTATAGTGCTTTAGAAGAAGAATTAAGTAACTTTATGTTTTGAATGATTGTGTATTTAGCTTCTTTAAAATAAACATTTTAAAAAATTACATGTTATGACTCAACCCATCCCTGCCAAACCACGACCCGAAGCTTATACATGATTTTAAACAAATTGCCGTTTCGTATGCGTTGTCTTTACTATTATCTTTGTCTTTGTACGATCTTTTTGTGACCAGCTTCGGCCGATCACATTTGTGTCCATAAAGGGATCCGACAAACTTTACTATTTGTACACACATTACTTTTAGCACTAATTTAACTATGCCGTGACAGTTTCAATTAAATATTTGATTGATAGATTAACAACGAAGAACCACTATTTTTGGCGTGACATGAAAACATGCCATGGTGATAACTGACATCACCTGGCGATCACTTGTTTAAAAGGAATTCAATACTTGTTAATTCTTATATGTTGGTGGACAGCTTGATTACGTAGAGCATGATCATTTAAACAGTTCTTTCTAATCATAAAACGTGGATGAGCTACATTCACTTATGAAATTGAAGCCAAGAACGTTCTTGACGACATTTTTTTGGCTGGAAATTAATAAATTAATTCACGCTTAAAGCAAAAAAGTAGGTCCCTTTTTGCAATATTAACTTTGGTAAAAGCACTGTTTATAAATCTAAAACAATTAACAATACTCAACCGATACAGTAAGGCATGCTCTGCATATGACCAATTTCTAAAACGAGGCACCTAACTGACAAGCAAGTTGTTAAAACATAAATTTCTTAAACAACAGTCCAATTGAAGTTACGTGTATCATTTCGTCAGTTCAATTTAACGATCTTGTCAGATAATAACAATGTTCCACTAGTTCGAATTTCTTTTTATTCTTCCGATTTCGTTTTTCCTTCTTTTTTTTTTTTTTTATCAAAGTTGGAATTTTCACATCCGTCTGTCTAGATTTCTACTATTATTGTATAGTCATTATCGCAATGGCGCTTACTCGTATCTCGTTTTGTTTTAAGAAGGGATTTTTTTGCAATCCCATTCATGTCAAAGTTTTATAGTATACTACCTGCAGACCCGTAGCTCTCTGGTTAAAAAAAATTCGGATAGACAAACCATAGAGCTACAGACCCAAGCGTTTTTATCTTCGAGTTACCTCGCCGTTTATTTTGTCGCTCGCTTCGGGCATTATGTCTGACTTTAAAGTAGTCCGAGTACCGCACTACGTCATAATACGGATTTTATAATATTGGTTCAACTTTTACAAAGCGTTTTAGATACCCGGTATTGATTTTGCTCTACATCGCTGTTGTAAACAATTCTATGAGAGATAGAAATGATTAATGTTGAGAAACTCGATTCTGTTAAATTAAAATGAAAAACGAAGTTTCTGATTAACCAGGATCCTAGGTATGCTTATATCTTCTTTGTTTTGACCCCCCCCCCCCCCCCCCCAATTTTTATTTTTCTTTTACTAAAACCGGTTTAAATTTAGAGACAGAAGCTATTTCGAATTTAACCAATCGTCAAATAATTAATGTTTAAATGATATCTAACATTGTTGACATATCTAGGCAGAAAAATGTAGCAAAATGTGATTTTTACGGATTTTTTCGTCAGGGTTTACTTGGTTTAGAGCTTATAGCGTGAAAAGTAATCCGTCAACATATAATTTATTTCACCAAATCTTTTTTCTAAGATGTCAATTTATAGAATAAACACAATGAATTTAAGTTTGAGTCCATAAAATAGTTTAAAAAATACCAAACGCGATACTAGCATTGCATTTTTTGTATTCTATTTTGATACATCAGGTCCATAAAGCGTACTTACTTACAAACATTTGCGCAAAATTATTGATGAGATATGGCTTAAAAAAATGTTATACCTTAGTTTGTATGTTCAGTTCTAATTTTCCCAAAATTGGTAATTATTTTTAGGAAAACGGACGTCTGGCAAATTTAATAATTGTCAATAATTTTCGCAAGGGGGTACACCCGTCTAAGAGGTGATAACAAACAAACTAGCATGTAAACATACATATTTTCTTTTGTATATGTATTGTTAGAATGTATATTTATTATTTAAAGCTAAGCTTTTAATGATTGAGCCCATTTAGTGCCGAGTATAGGACTACCTTAAAAGCATTCAACCGCCTAAAGAATTGGATTTATTCATTAAACATATATTTTAACCCAACTCTTGTTATTTTGTTTTAAATACTTTTTCAATGGTTTCCAACGGTCATCCTCTGTCTTGGAATGTCATTATTAAAAATTAAATTGCCACCTGACAGCCATGGTTAATTTACCTCGTGGCGTTATCTTATTAATTGGTCACGTGATAAAGGGACATCACATCTTAGCTCGCGTTTAACGTGTTTACCTTCACACCAACTGGCATTTGATTTGATATCGGTCTGTATCTTAACAAATAAACTTAATACTGACGACTATTTTTATGAGTTTACTTATTTAGCTTAGACATTTATCGATGATGCAGGGTTTAAATCATGCATACTTTCTGTCAACTTTGTTCTTTGCTTGTCTGAAAATGTACACGCTATCTTTTGGCAGAGATACGGATGCTCATCATGTGATTAGCATACTCCAATGACGTAATGCACAATATTTGAAAGAGTATGCCGCCATGAGACTAAATAAGTGCTTAAACTGTGAGCAACCATTTCTATTTAAGAAGAAATGTTTTAAGAGAAAATTTCAAAACTGGCCATTCCCTTAATCAGGCTCAATGACATTTTAGACTAAAAATTCATTTTTCCTTTAACACCGACCCAGAAGTTTTTGTGTAATGACTGTACATCATTGACACTTACTTAAAATTTGTAAACATGACACAAAGAATAACTCTAGTTTCAATAAACTAGAATAATTAAGTAAAAAGAAAATTCAGCTTTACTGCTGTGAAACTTTTCCAAAGGAAATGCCTGACATCTACCTCCTGTAAAATCTATTAACTTAAAAACCTTTAAGAAAGAGGGGTTCAAAGACAAAGTGTGTGGGTACATCAGCGATTCACACAATCACTGTGCCTTAAGAATAATGATAAAAAATGCAAGCGCACAAGAGATGCACTGATGAAATTTCTAAGGCGCGTGATTTAGAAGGAGGTCAAAAATGTAAACATTCTATCCCTCAATATTTCATCAAGTGTAAAGTCTTTACAGGAGTTTCAATGTCAACGAGTTATGTGATCAGAAGCAAGTCATAGTATTCCTATCTTGACATGCCTTTTGCAAGGATCATTGTCATCTCGTTGGAACAAAAATGTTGTAAGTTAAATAATGGTACATGTTGCAATAACCAAAATAAAGAAGTACAATATGACTGTTGTTATTTTTGCATTTATCTAAATTGCAATACAAAAAATACAGATGTGCAAGAAAAGCTCAAATAAGAGTTAATGGATTCAGGGTCTTTTGTTAAAACTAAGGACCCTTGTTATTAATTTATTTGGAACATTAAAGTGAGACTTATGACCTGTTGTACTTGCAGGATTTAAAACTGGGAATTTTTTTTACGAAAGCAATAAATTGTGATTATAATTAGTGCATAAAAGATAAAAAGAATGTATTTTATTTTAATGATATAAAAAAATATGGCATTTCCATATTTCTATTCCTTGTGACTTGTGGTGCATTATACAATTCATGCGTGCCTTAAACCTTAAAGGTTATGTTGGTTCACTTTTGCGAGCCCTAGGATTATGGGAACTATATTGCATTTCCACAATCCCAGAAAGTGCAATTTCTCAAGACTATTACATTGTATATCTGTTGAAATGTACATATCTGGATGCAATCAAAAGGTATTTCACTATGGTAATATATACATATAACATCATATGCACTAATACTGCATGATTATGACCCATCCTACGGCCCCAACCCCTTGACCCAGGGGTCATGAATTTAAAAATTTAGGAAGAAGGCTTCATGGACATCATACCAATGCAAAGAGCTTATGAATTTGCTACATATCGGATGGATCGATCTCATGGTCGGCAAGAAAATGATGAAAAAATAGATGATTTCGGATAAATTTCCTATCAATGTCAAATTTGTCGTTGCCTGTCAGAAAAGAGGAAGTGTCATCACTAGTTGATTAGATGAATAGGTTGAATCATAGTTTATACTTAAATTGCCACATCTACTATATACGATATATTAAATTACAAATTTAGTTAATTTATATGTATTTAATTCACTGTCACTTTGACTGGAATGGAAACTTTTACATTTAACTTGAAATCGAGGGACTGAAGAAAATGTTTTTTCTTCTAAGGCCATGAGTGTAAACGAGATTTGACAGCAGTTCGAAAACCATGATGTCGGTATTAGCTATTGACGTGGCTGAGTGTTTAAAGTTCATAAGATTTAAGATTCCCAGCATTATTATAATAATGGACGATGATTTAACAACTATTTCACATATAATAGATAATATTGATCCTAACACAATGAAAATGATTGACAAAAATAACGTTAAAAGGAAATATGTCAACCGCGCTGTGAAAACTTCAGGAACTAATATTTTTCAGGGTTCCGCCTCAACCTCACTTTGATTCTAGATCTCTTGTTGTTTAACCTCTTTTTAATCAGCAAATTTATAACTCAATAACATCAACTTCATGATAGATCATTTGACTGAACTATCTCAGTTGACTACATTCTGACTTGCTGACACATTCTAAATCACTAACACCATATGACTGATGGACTTTTCCTTTCTTTTAGATGGTCTTTGAGTAACCTTCAGGTTTACAGCATTCTTTGGTTCAACTGTACACATAGGTTTGGAAAAATATTTAACTGCAAGCACATCGTCAAGTAACCTATCCTATTCTGTTTCTCAAATTTGATTTCACAGTTTCAGTCTGCTTGGGCACTAGATTGAGACATACATAGAATAGGGTTCACAAGGGTCAATATGTTTGGGAATTGGCTCCTTTATTTTCTGTTTATGTCCCCCCAGTTTGGATCACTTTTCAAATCACTGCAAACTGATTCAAATACATGTTATTCTTTAAACGTATAAATGAAATAAAAAATAGCTACTTATACCGAGAAAATGTATTATCTTTCAAGAACCATTCTTTTCAAAGTAGTCTTCTCTATCTCTGCCTCCACTATTTTAATGCCAGCCGCAACAATGTAGTTTTTAAGTGGTTAAAAAGAAGCTGAAGATCCTTGTCTCCAAAATCTGAATATTATCTTTCAAGAACCATTCTTTTCAAAGTAGTCTTCTCTATCTCTGCCTCCACTATTTTAATGCCAGCCGCCAACAATGTAGTTTTTAAGTGGTTAAAAAGAAGCTGAAGATCCTTGTCTCCAAAATCTGAATTAAGTTTTCCAAATTTTAATTACTTACTAAAAGTTATTTCCTAATTTTAATATTATTTATAAATTCAATATGGACACTTTGCTCACCATTCCATAAAAATAGCAATATAATCAAAGCTAACAAATATACTTGTAAATACTGTATCTGAAGACACAAATTCAAAGGAAAATAAAAGAAATGACAAACAAAATAATCAGAATTGCGAAATATATTTTAAACACTAAAAATAATGAAAGCAGATTGACTTTTTAGAACACTAACTTAAGTAAATGAATACCTTTCAAAGTGTCCCAAGATATCGGCAAAGCTTTTATATCCACTATCCTAGTTGCGGTCACAACACCTGCTGGCTAATCACAAAATTCCGAGAATCTCTTGGAAATTACTGAAATAAACTCCTGCAATGCTGATGTTTTGGCATATACAAATATTCTTCTTTTTTATAGTTCAACACCTTCATAGTGGTCAACTTCGCGTAGTTTTATCAAGTATGGTTCATCACTACAAAAAAAGAGCATAGCTATTCCACTATGTGACGAATCAGGTTATACCAATCAAAGAAAATAGGGTAGTACAGGGTTTTTCATTTTAATAATCTGTTCCCCTTGGTATTAAAGATGGAGGCTATATAAATAGCGGTAGTAAGCAGAATCGGGGAGTGTGATTGCTGCAGTCGGAAAGAGAACAATGTAAGCCAAGGTTTAGGCTCAAATTAGGCTGAATAAGCCTTCTTTTCATTAAAGCCTACGAAGGCAGAACAAGCCTTAGTTCGATAAAGGCTACGAAGGCTGAAGAAGCCTTTTAGAAATTTTAAAGGTTGCGCCAGTTGTTCAACCACACTAGCTTTGATACTTGGCAATAAAGGCTAAATAAGCCTGTCCACCAGTGTCTAAGTGAGCTGGGAATATCAACTACTCGGAGACCTTAAAGTTGAACACCGTTCGCAGATAGGCACTGTCCAATGTCCGCCATATTTCTCTTTCATCACTGCGGTCCCTACAACTCCTATATAGGCGAGGACCTCCAAACAGTTCAAAGTACTTTTCTGTAGAGTTCTCGCCTGTGTAGACGTACATCTTGCCTCGCCGTATTACTCGGCCGCGATGAAATTATTCAATTTCACACACTTTTTTCAGGCCAGGAGAACACATATCAAATTAATTGGTCAATGCATTTTTTACAAACAGAATATGCACAAAAATTAAGAACTAAATGCTTAAAATCCAAAGACCACGAAAGGAAATCTACACGTCGGCCACGAGTTTCAGGTGTGCAATCGGGTGTAACGAACTCGAATGGTTTATATACCTGGTACCTGTATGACGGTGCCTATTTACGAGCGGTGTTCATCTTTAAGAGCATTGGTTTAAGCTAGGTAAGGGGGACTTGTGGTTGATTATTATAATGTTTGCGCATGGGTAAATCCTTCTGAAATATATATTTGGTGTATGTTCCAATCATCATGAATATCTTGATTAAGTAAATTTATTATATCCACGCTCCGAAGTAGAAGGGGGTATACTGTTTTACCCTTGTGTCTGTCTGCCTGTCCGTAACAAAATTTTCTGTCGCTGTTTTCTCTGCAACTATTTATTTTAGATGCTTGAAATTTTCACAAACTATTTCAATAGGCATGCTGTATCTTTGGATATATTTTTGTACCAATTCGACGTCGACTTCCAGGTAAACGAGGACTCTATTTATTTTTAGCCTAAGTTTTCAAAGAAAGAACGAGTGCACTGTAGTGAATAGGTCCTTTTTCATTGCCGTTTTTATGTAGAACATATCAACAAATTGTTTTTCCCGTAAATTTTAAGCACAAATTGATACTTCTGATTTGAATGCACGATTAACTTTACCAAAATTGGCATATATTTTAAAAATTTTCAAATGTAACTAAAATCTTAATTTTTTCGTTTATCATAAAATCAAATTCATATAAATGCTATATTGCTGAATTAGTGTCTTAATATTTCAATCAAATTGATTTCCTAGAGAACATGTACGTTTTACTTATTTTTACTTTAATTATAGCGATTTTTTGTCATAAAACACATGGAAAATGTTTTTACTGATAACTCGACCCCCCCCCCCCCCCCCCCGGCCGAAGAAAGGGCAACTTTTAAGGATGTCTGGCCGATTTATTTTTACATATTTATTGCTCGTGCTGATTTTTATTTTTCCACAACCAAATTTTTTTTACCCCTCTTTTACACAAGAGTTACAAAAAAATGTACATGTACAAGTTTTTTAAATTTATGTTTTGACACTGGAAAATTAGCATTGGTCCTCGATTTGCAAAATATTGCATAGAGGGTACCCTCATAGTACGGATAACTCCTCCTACAGTTTTCAAGATAGGAAGCTGTTCTTTTGCAGATCAATTGTACATATATTAGAGGTGTGCATATCGCTAGGATTTTGATTTCCGATAATTTATGAAAAAAAATACCAGCTTTTGAACTTGGTCAAAATTATTTTTTTTGGCAAAATATTGCATAGAGGGTACCCTCATTGTACGGATAACTCTTCTTACAATTCTCAAGATAGGACGTTGTTCTTTTGCAGATCAATTGTACATATATTATGATTTCTGATTATTTATGAAAAAATACCAGCTTTTGAACTTAGTCATTTTTTGGCAAAATATTGCATAGAGGGTACTCCATTTCACTAGATACGGGTCGACATGGAATATGGATACAGTTCACATAAAAGAAAACCAAGTATGCTGTCACATTGACAGCTTTTCACTTGTCTTTCGTTCTATTGAAAACTATTAATCTGTTGATTCACAACAATCAATAACATTATTAGGAATCATTTTGTTTGTTAAGGGTGATTCGTGTCTTTACATACTAATGTATCACAACACGGAAGCGACATGCGCACAGCATCCAACCAACCGCGCACCCGATCTGTGCTGACAATACGTGAATATAACTGGATCTTCTGTATCTGTGGAATCATTGTATCCAGAGATAATAAGACATGGAGGAGATATGCCTAGGCTGGATTTTGGCTTGCAAAATTTCTGAATTATTTTTTCCAACAAATATTTCATATCCACCATCTTCACTTACATGTTCAAAGGATTATGAAAGGGCCTGTTTTAACTGATAAACACCAAAAGTTAGCGAACGTAGATTCTCTTCAGTTAAAACGGGAAAAGCCTCAGCAGCATCTATTTTACACATTTTTACGGCAGTTCTTCTTTCATTATCTTTAAAGAATAAACTTTAAAAATAAATGTTAATGGGTGTTCAACTTTTGATTTTTCCAACACTCTCTTTGCCACAGTAGGATCTGTTGGGTATTTTTCATATAGCGGTGGTCTAAAAGCGTTTATAAGTGAAGCAACAATTCTAACGTAGTCCCCAATAAGGGGAACTTGGTTATTGGTCACTACGTTTGCCAAAAAAAAAAAACCAACGCGTTTTCAGTTTATTATTAGCAAACTCAACCGCCCACCTGATTTTTGTTACTAAACGTGACAAGTTGGTTTCCTATGTTGAATGTTGTTTACTTCCCTTGTGTTAGGAAAAGGACTTTCTAATTTTAATCCAACAGTTATGATCATATCTAAGGAGTCCCTAAACCCACGATCTAAAACTGAAATATCCTTTTCTTCGGCCCATTTCAACAACCCTTCGCCTTCACGCAAATTCTGGTTTAAAATTGCGGCGTCGTTGTTTTTTCCGTCAGTTAGGTAGGGACCTAGAATGTCCCAATATATAGCTATCTGAAGTGACAATTATCATAGACTTACAAATGGACGACCTCTATAGATACTGTATGATTTTCTTTGGAACGTGAACTGTTTCTGAATATATATGTACCATCAATTCACAAAATGGCAGTAATGTTACTTCCGCGTGCTAAATATTCACGTGCAAATGTAGTCATGTGTTTTAAAATTACATCATCTCTGGAAATATGGTCAAAACCGATGTAATTTGGAAACGAAATATTGCAATAATGCTTCTTATGAACAAAATCTCTATTGCAGTTCTATTGGAATGTTTTCTTGAGTTTTTCTCTACCAAAGTGCATATAGTATTTAATTGATCTTATGAAATACCGGTTTTCTTAATGTAATCGGAGTTACCAAAGTCAATACTCTTTCTTAAGCAGTATTTCTCTACATTTTGACAATTGTTGCAAATCCGTAATTTCATATTCCATATGCTTCATTCTTCTATCCATATTTATAATCATAGCACTTATTAGGTAATAAAATTTCTCTACGTAATTATGTGTTTTCTGATTGCACACAGAATAGTTCATCAGTGTTGCTCTCAGATTGTTCAGCGATATATCTTAGGACGCTGATAGCGATGTTTCCGCACCTTCAATCACTGATGTGACCCTCTTTAACTCGCTGGACAGGTTTTAAAGTTAGGTAGCTTCTTACTTATTCCTTGTCCAGTCTTTTGTACATTCATATGGCCGTTTTCTATCGATAACCTTTATCATTTTGTACTACTCGCTTTAGTAAACTATTCTCAGGGCCTTTGTTCCCTGTATTGTTTACCTTACTTCTAGGAATCAAGGGTTTTGATTTTGTTTTTGGGTCCATTTTTGCTTCAAATTCTCAATTAATACGAATATATCTACACAGATAATTCACACAACTCCTGGACAAGACTCTCGTCCGTGACATGAGATTGATATTAATATGCATGAGAGTTCGAGCTGACATTATCAGAATGGTACTACAACTATACTATTTACTATCGTTTCAACAATAAGACCCATGTTAGAACAAAACACTCTAAATCAATGCTTGACAACTTAACGTGTTCGAAAACATTGTCATTACGGGCCGCCAGAAGGCGGTCCGTTATTTGATGTACATTAAGATATTGTAACTGCGTTTCTGCGGGAGAGTTTTATTTTTTATAGAATTAATATTATGTTTATTTTTATGAACTAAAAGTAAATTTGCATGTAGAAATATATTTTATGTCTTTAAAAATATTACATATTTTTTGTCTTACTCGTAGTTAGTAAGTCATAGACTGTGGTGTTAGGCGCGTTTTTATCGAGACTATAATCTATTCGGAAAATTTCGGGAGTATTTCATTCTTTTTTAAACAGTATACGGGCCATACTAATTAAAAACAGTATACGGGCCATACTAATTAAAGACCTGAAACAATACAGACCTGAATGACATGAGATTGTATATAATATAAATGATATATTTGAATTTGTATGTTCTGC
Organism: Magallana gigas; assembly: GCF_963853765.1. Classification (NCBI taxonomy): domain Eukaryota; kingdom Metazoa; phylum Mollusca; class Bivalvia; order Ostreida; family Ostreidae; genus Magallana; species Magallana gigas. The sequence continues at coordinate 32,533,247 of NC_088857.1, read as the reverse complement.
GTCAAATAAGATGACTTTTTGTGTGTATTTATTATCAATATTTCCATGTGAAATGTGGTCGAAAAATGTCATGAAATGATCCCTATTAATTATTCACCAAAAAATATATGAAAGACCTAAAATGAAAATTTGAAATTACCTGCAAATTTGAGCTGACTTGATTTATTTTTAATTCTTTTGAGAACCTCATGCAATTAAATAGCCATGATTATCTTCATAATTTGAAGTGTAGATAAGATTTATAACTCCATTTAAAAAAAAATTCCGGTTTATTTTTTACCTTTAAAATTGTGCAGTTTCTACCGGATGAGTATGATCTTACATGTGTACCTTTAATATAATCAATCTCTATTTTATTATGTGGTCCCTTGAAATCATATAAACTAATGCATTAAGTTTTAATTCACTACAATGCAACAAAAAATTAAAATGGTTTGAAATACATAATCTCCAAGAGAATGATGATGAGCTGAACTTTGTATTTGAATAATGTACAAATCAATGTGTTCTCCATTACTTCGATATAGCAATGGTCATACAATTACCGTTAGAAATGCTTACAGTAACGAACTCGATTCTTGATAATAACAGTAAAATGTCAAACTTCAAAACGTGTTGCTGAAAATATATCAAAATTAACCATCAAAATTAGTACAACCAACGCGCTGTTTTCTTTTTTGTGGTGTGTTTTTTATGTAAACAACCAAATTGAGTGATGATTTATACAGCAATCATATTTTTGCGGCCCATTTGACGCTTGCGTCAATTTGTTTTTTTTTTGTAGCTACATGTAGCACATAACATGCTACCTTTCACATCACGTGATAGAATTTTGGATTCACAAAGTTACCCGAGGTGGGAAATCAGGTCGTGAATTATAGTATTCAACATGCATTATCCCTTGGTTTCAACAGGAAAAGCGAAGGTAAGAAGAAGCATTTTTTTCATTAAACCATGAGCGCATGTTTCTATTAATCTCCCTTTGACACAACTTTGTATTCACAAAGTTACCCGAGGTGAGAAATCACGTGGTGAATTATAGTATTCAACATGCATTATCCCTTGGTTTCAACAGGAAAAGCGAAGGTAAGAAGAAGCATTTTTTTCATTAAACCATGAGCGCATGTTTAACTATTAATCTCCCTTTGACACAACTTTGTATTCACAAAGTTACCCGAGGTGAGAAATCACGTGGTGAATTATAGTATTCAACATGCATTATCCCTTGGTTACAACAGGAAAAGCGAAGGTAAGAAGAAGCATTTTTTTCATTAAACCATGAGCGCATGTTTCTATTAATCTCCCTTTGACACAACTTTGTATTCACAAAGTTACCCGAGGTGAGAAATCACGTGGTGAATTATAGTATTCAACATGCATTATCCCTTGGTTTCAACAGGAAAAGCGAAGGTAAGAAGAAGCATTTTTTTCATTAAACCATGAGCGCATGTTTAACTATTAATCTCCCTTTGACACAACTTTGTATTCACAAAGTTACCCGAGGTGAGAAATCACGTGGTGAATTATAGTATTCAACATGCATTATCCCTTGGTTACAACAGGAAAAGCGAAGGTAAGAAGAAGCATTTTTTTCATTAAACCATGAGCGCATGTTTCTATTAATCTCCCTTTGACACAACTTTGTATTCACAAAGTTACCCGAGGTGAGAAATCACGTGGTGAATTATAATATTCAACATGCATCAGCCCTTGGTTACAAAAGCGAAAGTAAGAAGAAGCAGTTTTTTTTCTCATTTAAACCATGAGCGCATGTTTAACTATAAATCTCCCTTTGACGTAACTTTGATAGTGCAATTAAATATACAACTACTGTTAAACGGAGAACAATTGACAAACAAGCGCTGACTATAGTCAGTATAAAAGTGGGCGTCTTCATTATCGTATGGAGATTGAAGAAATCGTGATGACCCCCGCCTATGAAAACAAATTCGTAATTGGTAACAACACACTTTTATTTAACGCAATTAAGTAAAATTGCAGTTAAGATGTTGACCATTTCTGCAATTGAAAGAAAATAATCTTCTTTTAAAAGCTCGCAGATATCGCATGCCCGTAAATGCAGTTATCCTTTAACCTGAATGAATAAGCTGGCACAATGTGGATAAGAAGTTCTTGATGGCTTTAAATCAGCTGAGCAAATAGGTTGACAATGTGCATTGAGATTCCTATGTTTGTAATAAGCCGGATACCCAATCTTTGATTCCTGCCGTTAGGTGATTATGAGTTATGACCAATGACTCACGTAAACGATGTGGCGCCTCGGCCTCTTGAGGTTTTAACCGGGTTTTCCAAAAGAAAAATCCGGCTATTCAAATGATAAAAATATATAATTGCGGGCAGTATAGTGGGCGGTTGCATAAAGGGCACCCCTATTGTACGGATAACTCCTCCTACAGTTTCAAAGATACGAAAATTTTGTTTTGCAGATCAGTTATTCATATATTAGAGATGTGCGTATTACTTGTTAGTTGTTAAACTGAAGTACTTTTTGGCAAAATACTGCATATAGAGTACCAGATTTCTGGATAGGTATTCTTTTAAATTACTAATTCAGGGTTGATCTAGGGATTGTAAAAAATAATGTTCAATTTTAAAAAAAAACCGGTTTGCTGTCACATTCACAGCGATTCCCTTGGTATTTTTCTTTTGTGGTAAAATTTAAGTATCTACCGTGTCGGATTAGACATAAATATATGATTACATGTAACTATTAGTATTTATCACCACAGCAACGGTACTCTTTACCATCTGGTGAAGATAATTTTTGTATTCACTAAAATTTGTTCTTTCTTTAAACGTCTGCCTAAATACTTTTTAAAGGAGTTTGTTCGATCGTTGCTTAGGTAAATCAGTAATAAAGTAATAAATTAAAACTCTGTATTAGATTTGTTTTGTTACTAGAGGCTCAAATATATGGTTTAACCCTGCACACAAGGGAGCCAACATGATTTCGTAAATGATAAAGAACCCGGGTTCCCCTGATATCGACCAGTATTCACGCTAAGAGATATCTTGTACACAGGCACTCCACTGTTCGGGTTAATAACAACTGTTTTCATTTAACTAAGTAGGTCAATGACATATATGTCATTTCATGTCTTTAGTGAATTGGTTTGTTGTTGCAAAACTCGTCCCACGTGGTCTCAATGTGTACTTAGGATTTAGTATATTAAAAGGACGTTTTAAGAAAGATAAACATATGAAAATCTTCTAACAAAAATAACGAAAAACAGAACTCATGTTAAAGAGTAAGATCTTTCTTTCCAACTTCAATTGAAACCGCTGGTTGTTATATTTCAATAAACAATATTATCAAGAATTGATTTAAATGATATTAGTAATCGTTTACTCTTTCACTGCTTTTCTTCTCCAAATCGGTCTAGGGTATCACAAAGTCACGTGACCCCGTCTATTGGTTTACTGTCAGCCGAAGTCTCAAACCGGAAGGCACGCATAGAACACATGAATTGAGTCTACGCGTAAGAAAATAGTGCAGAAAGTTTTCATGCATTTCAGTAAATATGTATTATACTAACACGCATTAAATCTTTTTAAGTCCTCTGTGTATAAACAAAATTCCATTTAGAAGATAAACAAATAGTTTTATTGATCAAAATATTCTTGCTCGGGTTCAAATGTGGAATGAGTTATGTAACTGAATGCACAGCGCCGTTGACGATTCAGTTGGTGTACGAGCTCATTAATCAATAGAAGAGGTTGATGGTGGAATCGAAATTAAAGTTCCCAAACGCAATGTACCATTTCTGAAAAGTTGTGAATTTCATTTTGACAATCTTTCACCATACTACTACCAAACTTCTTGCGCAAACCGAAGTTAAAATCGGGACGGGTTATACACAGATGTTTTACAAATTAAATTTTAAGTTTAAGAATTTAAAGTTTCATTGGCTTCCAGTCTACTTGCGGTATGACTGCTGTTCGTCTCTAAAGGAATTTTGTACAAAGAAAATAAAAACAAGTCTGAATTTGCCTTCTCGTTCGTTGGCTTTTAGTTGATTAAGCTGGATTTAAATTTTAAACAATGCATTGTAAGCAAAATCTATAATAGATTATACAATTTGGAAGACTTATACATCAAATAATATATACAATCTTATCGAATAAAGAACCAAGTTAAATGTTAATGTTCATGTTTTCCGGCTTAGTTGGAATCAGGCTTGGGGTGAATTACATTGTAAAATAATGCATTACATTACCATTACTTCATGAAATAGGGCATTAAATTACCATTACCATTACTTAATTTTCTTGAAGCAATGCATTATATTACCATTACATGAGTAAAATAATGCATTACCATTACTTTGTGAAAAGTCAATAAGTTTTAAAAAAGTAATTTAAAAACTAAATAAATTTTCATAAATAAAACATGCTTAAAATATTTACAGGTTCATGTTCGCTATCAGGTTCAAATTTAATGACTTATACAAGATTGCTGTTGCACTTGTAGTTCTCAAAGTGAGGTTGGTCCCGTAACATTTACACGCTAATGGCGGAGTTGACATTCTCTGTTATTTATGTCTCTGATTTTCGGAGTATGATTTTTAATGAAAAGAACGGTTGTATCGTAATTCGTGTAGGTGATGCACGAGTTTACACAAAAAAGTAGTAAGTGGCGAACGGATTTATTTTTACCTATTAATTTTGCATGAATCGCAAATGAAGAAAATCGTGTCAGATAAGTCGGTCTTAAAAATCAAAATGGCGACCGTGACAAATCTTTTTATTGTCAAAGTTCTTGGAATCTTAATGTAAAAAAAACAAGCATTCTGAGAGTATTGCATAAGCAATAAACGTCCCCTACCGGTTTGTAGAAATTTGTGAAAACAATGCACTGTTATGCAGAATATCATTTCTTACCGTCTCAACAGACCAACCCGATAACGAACCCGATAGTAATAATACAAACAACCCTGTCGATTAAATTTACAACACAATGCTTGACACTATTTTACAGAACTTATTTGTTTGTTAGAAACAATAAAAGGAATGGTCCAATTAATGCACGATATTATTACTGACAACATACTTTCCCCGTTTATTTGATACACACCAAGCCCGATAACGAACCTGAACATTATAAAATTGGAATATAAAAAATTAATTTTCTCGAAAATATGTCAACCAGACGCTACAAAAGTGAAAACATGATCTGTAGTTTGACATTTTGAAGCTGCTCCGCAAGTTTCACATCATTCGTCCAACGCATAAAGAAAAAAAACAGTGGAAAACTGAAGTGGGACAGACAGACGGACGGACAGACAGACTGACGGACGCAGAAGAAAGCTATAGTCCCCTCCGGTAAAAACCGGTAGGGGACTAAAAATATTTCTTACGCCAGGTGCCTGTGTTTGTTATCGGTATACAGATGTTCACTTTGTTTATTCAGCAGTTTTAGAGTTTTCGGGGTTTTCATAAAACTTTTATTACAAATACTGTCCGACTTGTGGATTTTTCCTTGGATCACAAAATTGAATAAATCTAATGATTAAAATTATCTACTTTGATATAGTTGTTTGATTTTCCCGGTGAGTAGAAATTTTTAAAAATTTTCCTTGGGGTCTGATTTTACATAATATACCGTTGTGTCAATTTTCTACTATTATGAAGGCCGGGATTTAGTAAAATTTCGACAAAGTATCAGACAATCGCAAAAAAGCCGAATTAACATAGATTGTAACAACTAATTCAAACTCAATAATTTTAGAAGCGTATTCAAGGAAATCCAGGACAACTACAAATTCAAACTTTCAAGACCCCGTCTTTCAGTACTCTCAGTACTTTGATTATATTTTCTGCTTCAGAAATTAATTTGCTTTCGTAAGAATTATGCAATTAGGAATTTTGCAGTACACATGTAGTTATGATTTTGAGTTATATTACTTTTACCTATGATGAGAATTGTTTTAATTTTTATCAATTCTGTTTATTTTTACCTTACTAAGAAAAATTAAAACCTTATTTCAGATATTTTAAAAAATCTAGAAAGTGGATCGGATTATAAATTCTTCTCTCGTTATCAATATTTAAAGACTTGCCGTGCTTTAAATAATGTTGGTTAATTTTAATTTTCCTAAAATGCCTTTTAAGGTATAATCAAAATGAATACAATTTGTAATTCATAACATATTTTATTTCATATCTTTTTTTGGTTTGCATAAAAGCCAAAACATACATGTTCAAATCAATTCACGAACAGAAACAGAGTACCAGTGTCAATTTTTTTTCATAATTCAATGTAAATTCCAACACATTAATAATTCTGGGGGATAAAATGATTTCTATTGCGAGTTTGTAAGCGTTTACACAAAAGTTAATATTTTGAGAAATGTAAATCCAGTTTTTAAGTATCAGAAGTAACTCGTGTGGTTTTAACGAAATAAATAGTTAGTGTTTGATATTAATCGATTACTCAGTAATTATCATAAATTATAGAAATAAGCAAACACCATGCGGCATAATTATAACAAAGTAAGAAATAATTAATAATTTGATAGTTATACACTTTTAGGCTTTTAACGCCTCCACGATCATAATGACCCCCGCAACAAGTGCTGCCAACATCGAAATTATACAGAAGGCAAAGGCAAAATGATAATCCACTGAGGCCCCTCTGGCCGAATCGTCCGCTTTAGAGGCGTACACAGCAATTGAAATCAATATGAAAAGAGCTGCAATGCAATATGAATATTATTTATTAAATTATAAGTATTTTATTTTACAAGTAACTTTAAAGAGATTTCTAGCTAAATGTGTATTATATAAATAGTGTCTGTTTGGGAGGGTAACAGTTGAAATTGACACCCCGAGAAAACCATTGTCAATCGACGCGAAGCGGAGGTTGACAATGGTTTTCGAGGGGTGTCAATTTCAACTGTTATCCTCCCAAACAGGCACTATTTATTTTGTTATACTGAATGTCTTAATTTTTAAGAAACTTTTACTGCTTTTATATAGGAATAACGTGAATTCTACAGCGAACCGTACGCGCATAATTTTCGCGCATGTAACATTTTTTAATGTTACCCGTTGCTAAGTGCGTTGCTAACGCTGAAGGTAATAGAAAATATTATTAACTGCGTCGTAACCAATCAGATTTCAGTATTTAACATGAAAGTATAACAAAACATATTGTCTAAAAAAGAGTGGATATTTTTTATCCTAAAGATAGCTGTAACAGTTAAATCGAGAATGGCAAAATGATATACACTCTATAATTTTAGCGTATTTTTACATTGCACTCATTATAGGTACATGTAGAGTGAAACTTACTTTATCACTAGTGATTTTATTCACGTATAGTTTTGCTTTTATTTAATCCAATTATATTAGACAATCAACTATAATTATTATACGTAATTATAAACTATATTTTCTTACCACCAACGAAAGCAGCTCCTATTGCCGCAAACAAGACTGGCTTCATGTCTTTCACGACAAACATTTTTAGAAGTATCATTACAATACTAACTAAAAGTGAAATAAATCCCAGTATGCTTGTGGCCCTCACCGCTTTAAACCAATCTGTAAAAAAGAAAATAACAGCTCGAATACAAACAGGTTGAAAAGCTTTCAAAATGCATAATAAATATATATTTGATGAGTACCCAATATTTGTTTTCTCCATAGTGATTTATGTCTAAAATTATTAAAAAATAAAAAAAATTATAACAGTATTGGTCACCCTGTACGCTGGGCAGGTCATTGCATACAGTCGTATCAAGCACTTTAGTATATAAACACGATTTCCATAAGCCACTGTATGCTTTATTTCCTCCGAATTCGGCGAATATCCAATACGGAGATGCTAATCCAATGACTTGAAATATTAATGCGCAGATGGTCAGCACCAAACCAACAAGCATGAATTTAGAAACATCCATTATGTACAACACGGAACTGGAAAAAAAATTGGCATCGTTCATATTCAGTGAATAAAAAATATTTGCCTTTTTTAAAACTCTTTAGAGTTTAAGATTGGATTAAATTAACTCATATCATTTACTGCCCATTCTAATTTAGACTGGTCATCTTTACAATTATTAAAAAAGCTTTAAAAACCATGCTACCTTTTGCTGCGTCGGTTGAATTTTACTGTTATGGCCCATTTATTCTTATCAGTACGTTTTATATGTCGAATGCATGGTAACGGACAAATATTATTTTGATAAGGTATGGTAACATTACTTATTGACATGCGCATAAAACTAGTTGAACAAGTTGAAACAATTTGATTTGTAAATGGGAGGGAGGTGGTGTATTATCTATATAATTTCGGATGAAAATGTCTACGAAAACAAAGAAATTATATTTCTTATGCACATCAAGAAAATATCCAACGAAAATGATTATGAACAAGTTGCTGTCCTTTAAAAAGGGACTACAATACGTGGACCATTTGCATGTGTTTCCAACGAAAACGTGAACGCCTTAAGATTATCAGAGATTCCACCGACTCTAGACCTGTTTTTACCCACTCAATTTGTACGTTGTATTACGTATACATGTATGTATAGCCCTGACTTTTTATCTCAGAATTTAAAGGATTCATACTTCTGAAATAATTATGATCTATCTATGAATGGAGTTTGCATGCATAGTATAAGGCATTCGGTGAATTCTACTATTTGCGCACACATTACGATTCGCAGTACTTTGTTAACTATGCAGTGACAGCTTTGTGTAAATTAAAAATTTCATATTTTGATGCATTTTTCTTGAGATTTAAACTTTTCTAGTGACATAATTATTCAATCATACTTAAATGCTTAAAAAAATTTAATCGGGAAGTTCTCTAGCCTCGCCTACTATAAATGTAAAGTTAAGTTACATGTGTATTCAGAAAACAACAAAACATTGCAAATTATGCTATTTGATGCATGTTGTAGTTTCGGAATAACATTACCTTATTTCATAATACGGATAGTTCATATCCCATGCCAATCGTTTCTTTAAAATGAATACTTTGTTTCTGCACTGTTTACCGACAACTTTACAATTACAGCGCCTTTGAACTTTAATGTGCATATGGCACGTAATCCCGATCCCGATTCAGATAAACGTGTGCTAGCCTGGTTCCCTGAGCTACCCATTACGCACAGGAACCAGGATAGCTCGTGCGCAGGCTGATTTTCCCCATAGCCTCCGGTTTAATCTCGCTTATATATTTTCTGCATGGACCTCAGGGTCCACGCAATAAAAGAAACACTTCTTAACTTTTTCCATTAGGGTAACAACATCCTAACTTGATGCTCCCCTTACCCTGATACAAGTGACATCGTCCACAAAAACCATTCTTGGTAGAAGGGAAAATATATACCCTTTCCGTTCAAATTAGCCAATACTAAAGTTAAGATTCAGTTAAATCATTATCATTACACATACAAAGTATATGGATCTAAAAATGTTAAACTCCAAAAAGCAGTTATCCATGATCTTATTTTAAAATAGTCACAGAAAAAAATGCAAACTTGGAGAAGGAGTGACCAATTTACCTAGAAATACATTCAACAATAACCTTTATTGAAGAACGCTCTATGCTGTTATCAATGAGAAAAAACATCATACAGAAACAGGCGAATTGGAAAAAAATATATTTATACACACTATAATCTTTTCGGTTTTAAGAAGACCACAATTTGATAGGGAGGGCATTCTTTACATGGGTAGTATTGTTTGAGGTACTGAACCTTTAAAAGCGATATTCAAAAAAGCTTATATAAAGGTTTATTAACAACGCCCATATATTCCTAATTTGGGTTAAACAAATATATTTGCCACAAAAAAAACATTTTCTTCTGTCTCAATAATAATCTCAATAATTCAAAAAGTGAATCCATTTCAAATGAGGTGCACATTAAACAGATGAATATAGAAAATAAGGAGGGGAGAAGTCAATAAACCGGGAAAACGGCATGAAAATATACTATTTCATTTTATCACATTTTTTTGTAAGTTTCATTAATTATATATTTTTTTGGTAAAAAGACATTGGTTAAGTTGCTCATAGTTGCTAACTAGGGCAATAAAGATCTCTTGTTGAGAAACTTAGCTAATGTTGCTTGTCTTTTTTGTTATATGTATAGATAGCACAAGTTTTATTAGTTTAAAGGGATGTGATTGTTTAAAGTGTTTGGTTAAAACCCCGGTTTATTACTTTTAACATGTCGAAGCCGAGCCATTGAGATGCCCCGTTTCATCCTTTAATTGCGAAATAAATCATTTTAAAAGACATTTTTCCATCTATCGACACATAAAGCTCCAAACTACATGTATTACACTCTTTTCTCTTAAGGTATCCGATCCATAATAGACCTAGATTCAATGAATCTGGATGTATAAAAGAAATGTATTGGCTTTACACTCATCAAACATCGACATAATCTGTCTTAAGTATTGACTTTTCCTGTTTTTCCAGAGTTGAACCCCCCCCCCCCCCCCACCCCATTCGCTTTTAACTATAAATATCAATTTTAAGTTTAAGAAATCTATCCAGTTTAAATTTATTTTATACAGTTTTTACATTCCTATTGATTAAATACATCTTTTTCCCAAAGCATTTATTGATATTCTTAGTATTTACAATTTTATTTTCAAAAATATGCTTCACTCTATAGGCCATAATGCAATCTTCATTAAGTTTAATAAATTACTGCTTCGGTAATAACATTATTGAAAATTCTCTTAGTTAATCTTTTTTTCTACTCGAAAATGTTCAAATTAATATCAGATTATTTGATATATATTTGGGTATTCAAGGTCCTAATATGGATCGTATACCTTAAAACCAATGCTGATTTTGACGATAACAGATTGATGGCAAAGTTTTCTTCTTAACAGATAAGAAATATCCGTAGTATCTAACAATGTGGCGCATATGGTTCAAGAATTAGTTTTGGTTTTGGGTTTTCATCTTTTAAAAGTATGTTTTAAATGCATTTTTAGTCAATCATTTATTTAAGAACTAAAAGTAGTAAATTAATGCATTTTAAATGTGTTTAATTTTTTTTCTTGTAGAAATGTTCATGCTTCCTAGCTTGATATGACATGAATTGAGCTAAGAATTACTCTTCGTTATAGCGTTTTAAGTGCGTTTTTAAGTTGGAATGTCAGTTGTCAAGTTTATCTAGAAAGAAGCAGAGCTCACAAATAACAATCTCTTATTTTAACACAAGGCTGGTGTCATGTTTTTGCGTACGTTTGATAAAAATACTAGTAAAAGTAATAATCCTAGAGTTTGTCATTCAAATTTTGTTTGGAGCCGTATGCTATGTATTCAGCATTCAAATCACGACCTGACCTTCTCTTACTGTATCCCGCTTATAACCCAACGGCGTACACTTAAATTTGATTATTCAAAATGGCATAAGGAAACATAATTATAACAATCAAAAACTGAAACATGAAAATACTTCGGACTTTATTGGATATAACCACGACCTGACAAAAATTATCATCTCGTTATACTCAAAGAATAATTCCTTATTTCATAAATCTAAGTAAACACTAAAATAAATCATTTTGATATAGAATACATTCTGAATCCATAACATGTGGAACAGGAGACGTGAATGGCGTTAAAAAGAGGCGGGAAGATATCAAGCTAAGGGTAAACAAGAGATGCTTTGAAAACTTATGCCCCTTCCCTTGCATGCAGCGACCTCTGCGAAGAAATGAACGGAAAGTGCAAGTAATTGGATTGTTCTAAGTCCCTAGTGCATAACTCTGTCACAAATTGCTTAATCATACTCAAAATCACACATGACCTAGATATTATTATAATAATCTGTAAACTAAATCACAATCGATTAAGTGCAACTCTTGCAATGAAAGGGAACTGCAAATAAAAGTAGAATATTTTTAAGTCCAAGGGACATAACTCTGTCGAAGACTGCTAATTCAACTTGACCTAACTATCGTTACGATAAATCTGTATACCAAATTTATTTTCAGTATGTGCAACTCTGTGAAGAAAATGAACGGAAACTTAGTGGACCGAGACACAGACGGGCAGCAGCAAAGCAATATGCCCATCTTTCTTTGAAGAAGGCATAAAAGAAGATAGCTGCGAGAAAGCAGCAACAAAGAAAGACGGAAGGGGGTCCTCCAGAAAGTGTACAGTTTATACAATGGGAAATGGAGGTTTGTTGGTTCATAATTTATAATTGTGTAATGGATCATTTTTATGTTATCCGGTAGTAAACGTGGTGCATGTACCTGTTAATATTATTTTTGTTTTTCATTTATTGCTTGTAAAGTTTGTTTATTTAGTGATGTAATGGAAAATAAAATTAATTTACAGGTATGACACTTATTCCTGAGAAGAGCATTGTGGCAGTAGAGCCGTTGACAGAGATCTAGATTTATTAAATAAAGACACATGTAATTTCAATTTTGTTATGTTTTGCATCTAAAATTATATGAATTCAAATTTTAATAATAATGTCCATACATACTCTGTAAATGAAAATTAAATACGTATCAAATCCCTGTAATGCTTAAAAAATCATGCTTTAAAAATGGTTTGCTTGAGTTCTTGGCTCTATTAAGGGTTTTTTAAAATAGTCATTTGTTAAGGTGGCTCTATACACCACTTTTTGATGACGCAGTACGCAAAAAAGTAAATCTGGAAGTGTGAAATTCCGGTACTGGCTGATTCAATCTGAGGCGAATTGTATGGGGACCGCTCTTTTAAAAAATTTGTTACATGAATAGTCTTAGATTTAATTTGTTAATTGGACAAATCATTACTTACGAGTAATGTGATACCTTCACGTTGTGTTGTATTATTTATCGAAATAAACATCTTACAGCGTAGCGCAGTGGGTTCACTACAAACCTGTAGGTAATGAGTTCGAATCCCGTTGAGGACAAACAAAATTTTTAACTTTCCAAAACTTTCTAAAACGTAATTAGCCATTGACTTTACCCTACTTGAGCCAGCATCAGATGGTAGAGAGAACGTTCTCGTCATGACTGATATTTTTTCGAAGTTTACACAGGCTGTTCCAACAAGAGATCAAAAGGCAACAACAGTAGCGAAAGTTTTAACCAAAGAATGGTGTTTCCGTTATGGAATTCCCAGAAGAATCCATAGTGATCAGGGCAGAAATTTCGAAAGTGCCATAATTCAAGAACTCTGTAAAATTTATAACATTTCGAAAAGTCGAACAACACCGTACCACCCAGAGGGAAATGGTCAAGTTGAGCGGTACAACAGAACAATGCACAATTTACTCCGAACTTTAACAGCGGAACAGAAACGAAAATGGCCTGAATATTTACCTGAACTTGTCTATGTTTATAATTCTACAATCCATTCATCAACGGGTTACACCCCATATTTCTTAATGTTTTGTAGAGAGCCAACACTACCAATTGATCATTTCCTTGGCCTTGGTGACGACAACCCTTCTGCAACGGTGGATGAATACATCGAAAAACAAAAACAACGTATGAGTCACGTTATGGAACAAGCAAAGAAAAATTTAGAAGACAATGCGAAACGGAGAAACAAACATTACAATCGTTCTACAAAACAGAGTGAAATTGCCATTGGATCACGTATTCTACTCAGAAAAAGAGTAATCGGTAGAAGCAAAATTCAAGATACGTGGGATTCAACGCCGTATCGAGTTATTGCTGCTCCAAGTGATAACGTGTACACTATTCAACTTGCTGATGGTTCTGGACCAACAAGAAACGTCACACGAAGAGAAATCCTAGACACGGGTGGAATTGTGTTATCAGAAGATGACAGTGATTCAGCTATTTCTGATTCCGATTCTGAAAGTGAAAACCGTGTGTTTATTCTTAAAAATGTGCAAAATTGTGATCCAGCAAGTGATAATGATGTTGAAGAGACCGAATTGTCTTTACCGGATACATCGGTAGCACCCTCAGTACAACCTAGACGTACAACGCGCAGCACTGTTGGAAAACATTCCAATCTTCACCACTAATTACCAACTTCCGCCATCAGATCTCAAACAGTAACAGAAGATGTACACGATTTTCAACAGTTAAGTCAGGCTGTTGCGAATCTCGGTGCTTCTTTGGCTTCTACACTCACCCAAGCGTGGGCTCAGTATAAACACTAGATTGATTTCTTTTATGTAGAGTATAAATGGTAGAGTGACTGTTTATTATTTATTGATATATTTAATTCAGTAATTTATTCATTGCAGTGTAAAGCAATGTTGAACAGGGGGAATATGTAACAAATGTGTTTAAAAAATATTTATTTTTTTGTATCATTTTCAATGTAGAAAGTATCTATACTTATAAATTAAGGCATTTTGCAAATAAACTATAAAACGCCTGCACCAAAGTACTTGCTTACACCTTTGGTATTTCAACACATGCGTGATGCTGTCCGTTAGGTATAATTGAATTTTAACTGATAAGTTATTATTGTGAAATTAATCAAAAACCTACTTTCATTTTCGATAAACAAGCCCGAAATAGCCATTCGCTTGAGAACTTTCCAGAACGGGGTAACCAAGAACGCGAATGGACTAATTGACGAAAAGTGTAGGACGGGTTCATCGTGCATCGCGGGCAGATACCTTGGATCGGACTTCTATTAATACAAAAGTTAATAAATAAAATGGAACAATTAATGCGATTTTAATATTAATGAAAAGAACTTTCCAGAATAGGGTGCCCAGAAACGGGTTGACTAATTGACATCATGGCCCTATATATAGGGCGAGTTAACATGTCGGCCAGATACTTTGAATCTGACAAGTTTGGTTAAAAATATGTATGCAAATGGATAATAATGCATAACCTAACGTGTTTTAATTTAATTTTATACTTTTTTGTATCACGACAGATGTAAACCTTGGTTGTAAACCTAAGACATAAATTTGTTGAAAAGATAATTGTATTCTACGTAAATGTTTAATAGGGATGCCCCGCCCCCCCCCCCCCCCCATGATTGTTTTTTAAAAACAGTCTTTTATCTGAAGTTCTGATTTTTTATCCCCGTCCGTTCCTCTAAATCTGCAATGCAGTTTGGTTTTTTTTTTATTTCAATTTTAAAGAAAAATGGGACAAAGATAATACAAAAAAGGAACAAAAATATGGTTCAACATATTAAGATTATATGATAATAATGTGTAAAGTGTTAAATCCAGCGATTGAGCGGGGTATCATCTAGTTAGATTAATATAAAAAGTCACAGCCGTGACGGGGTGTCGAACCGCGGACCTATCGTGTGTTAATCGGGTGACTTACCCACTAGCCTATGTGTCACGCTGCTTATATGAGTTTTTTAAAGATAGTCCTTTAGTCAATGGATGTTTTCATATAAGTATTATTTCGATATTTTTCACGCTAAACAAATTAAGATAGTTGTTTTATTGGATAAAACTCCGATTACTTATATTTTTCTTTAATATATATAAATCATTTTTAGATTTTTTGGTAATATAAGATTTTCTTTGTTCTAAAACTTCCGGTCGCTAACTTACAGCCATTTGAAAATTGCTCTCGACCGGGACACATCATTTGAATGTAAGTAAGAATACAACTGAAATTTTATGTCTCTATGTATGCATAACATGATTAGTTGTTAGAATAGCTTATACCTTTATATATGAATTATTTAGGAATGAATTTAGAAGATATAGTTATTTTAAATAGTATCACAGAACGTAAACCGGTTTGATCAATTTGTCAGATTTATAGAATAACATAAAAAGGATTATTTAGGATTATTTATTTATTATTAATATGATACTTAAGAGTATATATGCACGTGGATATTGCATTTTATTTTTTAATTTTAGAAATATTTATAGTATTAGTACAAAACGATATTATTTATTAACAGGTGTGTGTAGCCTACATAGTATAGCCTACGTAGTATAACTACCTATAAGGAGTTACTATACGCTCTGTCCCACCCTTACTTAGGGTATGCATATATTATCATTTGTACTAGCATATTATATTTGATAACTACTGTAAACTATGTCCATATTTATTTGATAATTTCAGTAGTTTGGTACATAATACTTGCATGAATAAGTAGAGAGAAAGAATTATATTTAAATGTTTGCATCTATTTAATTCTTGTTTAATACGAATATATTTTAACAGATAATTTAATACTTACCTAAATTTACGTGCTTATAAATGAAATGTTATATTACGACATGTATAATTACAGTTGAGTAATTATTTATATCATGTATTTGTAGGAACGACACATTTATATATAATATACTGGAATAAAGCGGAATCTCAAAAGTCTGGTTGTTGACATACTAAAAATTGGAATAAACTATGGGTGTATAGAGCCACCATTTTAAAATACATGTAGTCATTTGTTTAAGGATGTGCAGCCATCTTGTACAGTTGAGGATACGAATGTAAACATTTCTTGACCTGGCTTGTTTCTGCCCGAAACTGGCGAAAAATGTTGCCAAAAGATATAAATCCAATAAATATGAAGTTCAACATTTCAGTTTGTTTTAAAAGTATGCATACAAGAAGAGGGCAATTATGTCTTTTTAATCACCCAGAACAGCTGTCGAACTTCGCAGCTACAAACTTATTTTAAAGATTTAAAAATCTGAAAAAATATGGAGGGGGTATATTGTTGTCCTCTCTACAAAAATTTGTAGGAATGGTTAATTCTGCTGAGCTAGCGCTGAAAGCTCAATAGTCAATTATAGATCATTTTATATGTAAAATATCAAAAATTACCAAAGTATTACACCCCATTTCTCATAACTTGAACTATTCTGATTTGATTTTAACAATACTATTGTTCTATTCA
Organism: Magallana gigas; assembly: GCF_963853765.1. Classification (NCBI taxonomy): domain Eukaryota; kingdom Metazoa; phylum Mollusca; class Bivalvia; order Ostreida; family Ostreidae; genus Magallana; species Magallana gigas. The sequence continues at coordinate 32,516,416 of NC_088857.1, read as the reverse complement.
ATTTTTGATATTCCATTTTTAAAGGTAACCTTTTTATTTATATTATATGAAGTGGACATACTATCGGAGTCTTTAATAGAGCCCGGTTCAAGTGAGACCCTCGCCGCGGAGGACACTTCCCTTGCCTTACATGCTCGCGAAAGAGAGATAGCTGCTCCAAGTAAGTAATTATACACTATTTCTATTCATTTCAGATTCAATTCAGAAAACTCGTTCAATTCAGAAAATACAAACAACACACATGTCTATTAAATGTATATATTTGATTTTATATGCACTTTTTAAACAGTCTGTGCGTTTTTGTACGATTTGAATTTATATCTAATAATCGATGATCATTTACGTCTTTAAAACATGTAGATCATATGACTTTTAAAGTATTTTATTTCTTGATTTCATTAGAAGTTTGAAGTTCATAATTCTCAACTCTCAGATTTTGAAAGACGCAAAGGGTGCGTCTCGCCTTTTTACGGGGATATTCCTCGAGCTTGCGGTTAATTAGGAATCTACCGTTTCCATACGACACAATAGGATTGATATACGTCATTATACGGTGGGATAAGATTGTAAAAAATAACGTTCCTGGTACTGCGGTACCAGTCCCTGTAGGGAATAGGTTGTGGCTTATTGATCTTAATACACAACCTTCCTCAACATTGGTTAAGTTGGAAATCGCCCTCAGAATACTAAAGTTTGTCACATGTCAATGCTTCCTTCACTTTTTGATACATTGTTCTTGTAAATATACACGAAAATACATATTCCTGTCTAAGAAATACAATTGAAATTGTGTAAGGGGGGAAATAAAAGATTTCTTCAGTGATACTTCACTGGAGAAATTGACATGACATCTTTTCCCCATTCGGAATTACTATAAAAACCTCGCACAAATATTCAACGTTATCATACGGGTGTTTTAAAGTCTGCTGCAATGCACAAATCCCTAAGACTACCTTTTTATGGTTGTATATTCAAATCTGCAAGGGTAGAGGGGGCGTTTCAAAACAGATAATCTGAATTTCTTTTATTTTAGTGGAAAAAGGTACTTTGGCACAATGGTATTTATGATCATCGAAATCATAACTTACCCAAAAAGTGGTGAAATCAGATACTTGGGACAGAGCAATGAGTCATTGTGGTTGCCAGTACAGGAAAACAAAATAATTAACAACAAACTGTTTCTAATGGTGCAAAACCACTTAGCGCCGTTTAAGAATTTTAAGATTTCTTAAAACATTTTATGTATATTGACCATTTCTGTGAAATTCGCGAGAGTTATCTTTCCGATGGTGTTGTCAAAATTATACAGCATCTTCATATATGAGCACAAAATCAACGTCGCTGGATGTAACCATTATAAGAGCGTTATTTCAATATCGTGGGTTCTCAGTTTCTTTTAGGACACCAATAGCTATGCACTGAAAATTTTCAAAGCGATCTTAAAACAACCTCCACCTTTTCAATGAACATGATTGTATATAAAAGAGAAAACTTGTTCGGTGTTTTTATTTTTTTTTTTAGCATGGCGCTTTCAGACTTCAAGGATTATGTTTTTCATAAATTTTCTTATCAATCACATCATTGAATACATGAAAAATTGGAGTTATTGATTATTATAGTGGTAAAATATTATGGCATAATGAATTAAATATTCATAATTTTACGATTAATTTTATAGAAATTTTGTTATATAATCATCTATGGATATTTTCCTGATTATTTCAAACCAAATTAAGTTAAATGATAAAGTCACAAATTTAAAGTGACAGAGTGCAACATCCCTATTTTGTTTTGTGATGTTTACTTTATAAAGATGAAGGGCTCAGGTGGTACAATTTCGAACGGATGGAGGTTTATTATTTCACAAGTCGTGGAATTATTCAAGAATGGTCTATTTTGAACAATATTAATTATGAATAAAGCGTAATTTAACGGAATAAATTATAATACCTGTTTATCAAAATCACATTCCTTTCTCTTACAATCGACCCGTGACACTGATAAGAAAAATCAATTCGGCCATAATCTGGCCTGTCGCTCTACCCCTAAATCACGTTTATCGGTCCTGTCCCTAGACTTTCGTGTTGCTTCGTGTTACAGCTTAACATGATAAAAAGTTTCTTATCAGCTAACTTTAAGAGATATGACGATCCCAGGTTATTAAAAAATTGAGATAAAAAGAACCCAGCTCTATTCTAAAATCAAATTCCTTTCCATGAAATATGCACCATAGCTACTTCTTTATCTTGAATGAACAAATACAGGTAAGGTACATTTTACCCCCAAACAGACCCCAATTCATAGTGATTTTCAAGTTTCAAATAAATTCATCCAATTTTTGGAATTGAATTGTGTATAACTTCTTCACTGAGATTGAAAATGAGGCAGCAACATATTTTGATTATAACAATTTTAATTCGATTTAAAAGTTTTATTAATTATCATTTTAGAATTTAAAGGATATCATTGTTCAAAACGTTATAATATAGGTTATATCGCCGCGACATAAATTAACGTCTAGTTTAATATCTGAAAGTAAGTCGAGATGTGAATTGAAATTTTCAAGCTATTGTTCAAATCTATATGACGTAAATTCGTCCTATAATTTATTACATGTCAAATGAAAATCAATACTTCGATTTTAAAGGTGTCCGACGGTTGAATTTATATTAATTTTTTACGAAAAAGATAATCAATGAATGCCAGTTTTAACACAGGGTCGGCGAACAAATGAAAATTAAAAAATGATGCTCAAACTTATTAACTACTTAACATATAAAAATGTTATAAAGTTTTATCAGATTTATTAATATCTATATGTAAAAAAGATAATTTTGCGTTCATAAAACAACACGGATATTATAATAATAATAATACTAATGAATAATAAGTATTTTATGACTTAAAACTTAAAATGTGTTTGTTTTCAATCGTTTTTCTTCATAAGGGTTCTTGTATGAAATGACAATATTTGTATAATAGTTTCCGAACGTTTTGCGTTAATTCGCGAAAGTTACACATTTATTCACGAAATTTTCGCGTTAATTCGCGAAAGTTTTGCGTTTATTTGCGAAAGCTTCGCGTTTTTTTGCGAAAGTAACGCGTTATATCGCGAAAGTTTTGCGTTTATTCGCGAAATTTTTTTTTTTACCTACGAAAATGAGCTCGATTGGCTTTCGTGCAAACCACATCAGTTCGTGCAGTTCGTAATTTTGTTAGGTTGCTAATACCTTCGATCGATCGATTAACTGGTTTAAACTGGAATGTGTGGAATTAAGCCGTGTTAGTTTCTACAGAACAATGATTCCAATCGGGTGTTTTAGAAAATAGGGGAGAAAATTCTAAGCGGGTGTAAATATAAAATTATACAATCAGATCTTCACAGTAAGAAGGTACATGTAGTTCACTTGACATGTAGAATTCATCACAGTAATACTGATCACAAAATAAAAAAATATTGTGTAATAAATAAAAGAAACAAAAAAGACAAAATACAATACTTTTTAATCATGTCGATTTTACAATTTTAAGATTTTACTACTTCGATCATCATAATTGCTCCCGCACCAAGCGCTGCTAACATTGCTATTATACTGAAGGCAAAGGCAAAATGGTAATCAGCTATGGTCACCGTTCCCTTGTCAAACTCCTCCTTTTTAGAGGCGTAAACAGCAATTGAAACTAGTATGAAAAGTGCTGCAAAAATGTAAAGAAATCTTTACAAATATGACGAATATATTTTGTAAAACTACCATAATAGAACCTGCTACTTGTGTACTCTATGCACCCTTTACAGTAATGGTATTCTTAATAATTTTTAGTGAAAGAGAAATTTATACCGCTACAACTTTACTTTAAATTTTATTAATTATATTTAACAAAATGAATATTTTTTATCAATACGTGCAATAAATAAAACTCTTACCTCCAACAAAAGTAGTTCCTATTGCCGCAAGCAAGGCAGGCTTCCTATCTTTCATGACAGACATTCTTAGAATTAACATTACAAGAGCAACTAAAACTAATAATAATCCTAGTATACTCGTAGCTCTTACAGCTTTTAACCAATCTGCAAAATAACAAATGATCTTTTGCTTTTTCTGGTCTCATACATGTAAGAAATAGATAGAAATACTGATGAACATATCAAATTAATTAGATTTGTTACGTACCTGGTATCAGTGGCCAATCAAAGCATTGACTTTTATCGAACAATTTGGAATAAACGCAGGTTTTCCATAAGCCACTATATACTTTGTCTCCGTCGGACTCGGCAAATATCCAATACGGGGTCGCTAAACCAATAAGTTGAAATATGAAAGCACCAATGGTCAGCACCAAACCAATTAGGATAAACTTGGAAGCATCCATTTTGTTCAACACTGAAATTTTAGAAAAAAAACTAGCAATTAAAGCTATTTTAAAACTAAATAAATTATTTACAATTTTTATTTTCCATTTTTTTAAAACTAAAAAAAAAATATAATATTATTTTAGTTATAACTACAGCTGAACTGATTGAACGAATTGAATGTACAATTACTAAATGAAGGAAATTTAGCTGAATGTATAAAGAAAAGTAGTGTATAATACCTTTCGCCACTTTAATAAGTATGACCCCGTGTCTTCCTGTCAGTGGATTTAATGTTGGTTGTTTGGACTTGGAGAAGTATTTATTTAATAGGGCGTGCTTTTTTGCGCGCAGGGATGCGCATTTGACTTGTAGAAAAACCCAGATTTATTTCCAAAATTAAATTCCTTTTCCATGAAACCTGCATCTTATTTTCGGTTTCATTTTAAGTAACTAAATGTTTACATTTTCCAGTGTCTTTGTCTACGACCTATGGTGTTCTAATGGAACCACTTCGCACTTTCGCCTTTAGGGCGAAGAAGCGAGAGGGCGAAGAAGGAAAGTGGGACGGCGAAGGCAAGAGTAATACGATGATTTAATTAATGACATGTGCAGCATGCATGCATTGGCATTTTCACACCTCCGAGATCTATGATTGGGGGAACTTTGTACTCTACGATGTACCTATGTTCAGTTCAAAACGTTTTGCTTTCAAATTAAAATAATTGAAAGGAATTTCAAAATACTGAGTCGTAAATTCATATCATTCGGTACATTATATAAACTTTAAGGTCAAATTCTAGTATATCAAATGTGCTTACAGGTTTCTAAAATTCCAATGTTCCATAGCAATTATAGCTTGTTTTAAATATAGGCTGTTCCTGGCCTTAAATTTTTGTCAAACACATTGAAAAAATATGTTTTAAACTGTCATTTTTTATGAAATAAAAAATATAAGTAACCAATTTCGGAGTTTTGTCCATTTGAGAGTAATGAAATTATCTAGAATGCCTACAGTTTGTTAAAAACGGAATTAAACAAGCTCTTGACCTCCTCTTGAAAATTATGCCAGGTTAAAATAGGTATCAGGATTACATTTTTCATGATTTAAAATAAAATGCAAAAAAGTGTTTCATTTTCTACATAATTTCTTTTAAGGGGAAAATTTTCATCAAGACATTTTTTTTCAAATAACCTACTTTCATAAGAAAAGGCTCATTGATACGTTTGTTCCAAACTTTATTTTCATATAAAAAGCGATAAATTAATTGAATTTCTGTGCTACCTACTATACTAAAGATTGATATTACGTAACTTCAACCAAGTAAATATTAAACTCTTCTGACCAAGATCACATTACATGTTTTAGTGATAAATATATTCTTTATCGCTATGCTGTCATACTTCGATTTCCAGATTATTTTTTCTTTGAAGGATTGATGAATTGATTTGAAACTTGCTTGGTAGCTTTATAATGAGGAACTACAGAATAAGTCTGTGTTGACTAAGATTGGTCAACAGATGAAGAAGAAATTACTTTTGATCGACTCAGTTTCTAATAATCGGGGTTGTCCTTAAATAAATATTCACAAAACGCTCTATTAAGCGCATGAAACGACAATTGCCGGTAGGACACATGTATTCAATTTATTGTAATGATAGCTATCTGACATCGACTATGTGTCTTTTACAAAATAACAATTTTTATTTGTCAATGTTCATTAACTTTTACAAATTAACATTTTTTATTTGTCAATGTTTATTAACTTTATCACCAATACAATTTACCTAACATCAATTACAAAAGCAGTAGATGCTAAAATATAAAATACATAGATTTAAGCAACACTGATATTAGAAGGTAACACTACTGAATTCAAAATCCACTGATATTCCCAAATATTGACTGACATTGTCTGACATCCACTGTACATTGACTGTACCTCACTGTACATTTCTCTGACTTCCACTGTACTCCACTAGTACCCCACTGTACATTTCTACTGAACAGCACTGTATCCCACTGTACACCACTGTACAGTCTTACTGACTTTCAATGTACCCCACTGTACGCCACAGTACAGGGCACTGACCAACACTATACCCCACTGTACGCCACTGTATCGGGCACTGACCATCACTGTCCCCCACTGTACTATTAATTTGAAGGGAAAAAAATCAGATTTTTAAATCTTCAGTATATTTTTTTCTTCAGTATTTATTTTAATTATGCTGTATATAGCATTAACATTATGCATAGATACAACTTGACAGAAGAATGCAACAGGTCGTTAAAATTTATTTAGTATGTTTTATTTATTGACGTCTATTGTTATTGAATGTTACGATCACAAAATTATGATAATGTCCCTAGCTATCAGGTGAAAGTTCTGAATTTTACATGTTGAATCTGATTATCAAAAAAGTGCATGTCAATATGTTTATTCTGCAAGTCATTGGAAAATAACCCCCCCCCCCCCAACCAGCAAGGTAAATTATCATTCCTTATTGATGATATACGACAATCCCTCGGTTTAATGATCTGTTTCTCATGAGCTGTCTTTAACCCACTGAAAAACAGTCAAATAAACACTGAATCCACAAAATATATTAATGATTATTCGTGTGCATGTCCATGAATCATGACTGCGCGCTTGACTACTCCGGTACATTTTGAAGAAAGCGTGCGAGTTTCTAGCTCATATGTTGATTTCTTTGAAAATACATTGCAAATATTGGGTTTTAATTTTACAAAATAACATATACTGCAGAATGCATTTTAAATTTTAAACAGAGAGAGAGAGAGAGAGAGAGAGAGAGAGAGAGAGAGAGAGAGAGAGAGAGAGAGAGATTACAAGTATATCACTTTCTGACTGTATTGTATTGGTATCATATGTAGTCGTAGAAAAGTTCATAATAAAATCTATGCTGGAACTGGCTGTTGTGATGCCGTAAGGGGATTTTAACGTGCTTATTCCGTTCTGAGTCCAGGCCTCAATTTTTAGCACTAGAAAATTCATGAGAATGAGAGAGAGAGAGAGAGAGAGAGAGAGATTAACCAGAAATCGATTGGGGTAAAAAAAAATTGATTGTCTATTAATCTGCTTATTTTACATACTGATTATTTTTCTTAAGTCTCAAGTTTATCTCTTTCAACGTACTCCCGGGTTAAAAAAAAATCTGCAAACTTTAAGTCGAAAAATAAAATGTAGTACGGATAATACACCTCCCAGTTTTATTCATCCACTTGCAAATTGATACCCCTTGCAGTACTGTGCTTTGTCGAAACGATTTATGTTAAGCATGAATATTATGTTAATAAAATTAATGCATTTTTGTTTAATTTTGACCTCGGTGTGTAATAACAGTTACTATTAAATAGATATAATAAATCCATCCCACTTTTGTAAGCATTACATGCAAATAGTCCTAATTTTAAGTAAATAAAAATAATCTTTTAAGACAGATTCTAAATGATTATGATCCTAAGGAACCCGGCAACCGTAATGGGTTTTTTTAATCAAAAGTGAAAATTCAAAGTTTTGTTTTAACAGTGTATTTCCCCGACGTTTACATCTGTTTATACCTAGGCTACAACACAGATACACAGGTGGTCAGTTTTCACACCTTGACGTGTGTATAGTCTGCGCCTTTTTCTGTTAGTTTTGAGTTTTCCGTTGTTCTCAGACAGACAAGATTTTTATCGGTAGACATACACAAAGAAGGAGACAGTACATCGTCGATATAAAAAATTACTTTTTAGCGTTGACTTTCATTCATTAAGAATTTTTAAGACATTCCATAGGCGTCGGAACCGGGGGAGGGGGTGGGGGGGGGGGGGCTTGGGGGGCTTAGCCCCCCCCCCCCTACCTTTTTTTGGCAAAGTTAGACCTAACCATTAGGCACATAGCATCATAGAGGGTTCAGCCCCCCACTTTTTCTCGCAGCAAAGATAATTGTTCCTAAATCTATCTCGAAAGAGTGAGAATTAAGTTGGTAGTCATAGGTAAATCTCAGGTGAGGGCGAGGCTTAATTTCTAGAGGTGTGAAAGCCTCCGGGCTGGAAGTCTACCCGCATGCGGTCGTGAACGCTGTTAATCACTATACACAGCAAGCAGATATTACACAACATATAAATGATTAGTCAGAATTGGTCTTTGTTTGAAAATCTTATTGTTCTAAAGACAACACGAAGCGATTTAATGTAGTCCATCCATAACTATCATATTTCATATCTAATAGATTGCAAGTTTGATCACTAAAATCTTAATATGATTTTAAGGAGTTTATTAAATAATAAAGTGTCACCTTTGAAATTTAAAAAAAAAATTAATTTTGAAAAATTTATCATATGTTGAAGTTAACATGGAAGTCTATGGGAAAAATGCATTTTTATACCCCCGCTCCGAAGGAGAGGGGGTATACTGTTTTACCCTTGTGTGTCCGTCTGTCCGTCCGTCTGTCTGTCAGTCTGTCCGTCCGTAACAAAAATTTTTGTCGCATTTATCTCAGCAACTATTTATCGCAGATGCTTGAACTTTTTACACAGTGTTTGTTAAAGCAATATGAGCTGCATTTTTCATGTTGAGCTTTCTTTTTACTAAAATGTTCTTTTCTACTAAAATGACAAAAATATCATGGTTTTTAAATTTCTGTTAGCCATATGTTTGTGGAAAAGGCCGTTAAGAAGCCTTATTTGGAGCAAAATTGAATTATTGTCGTCCTGTACAAAAATTGATTTGCTATATATTCCTTAGAAGAGAAGTATTTCCTTTGACAAAAATTAATGATTTTTTCAAACCTTACTTATCATAAAAGTTTAAGTTATATGCAGACTTATCATACTAGCAGGTTTTTGCAGCAAAATAAAATTCTAAAAAATACAGCTCATATTGCTTTAAGGCATGCCATATCGTGGGAGATATTTTTGTACCAATCGGACGTCAACTTCCTGTTAAATGACGACTTTGCTTATTTTTTAACCAAAATTTTCAAACAAATTTTTGTCAAAGAATTCTCAGCAACTATTTATCGCAGATGCATGAGATTTTTACACAATATTTGTATAGGCATGCCATATCGTGGGATATATTTTTGTACCAATCAGACGTCAACTTCCTGTTAAATGACGACTTTGTTTATTTTTAGCAAAGAATTCTCAGCAACTGTTTATCGCAGATGCTTGAAATTTTTACACAGTATTTGTATAGGCATGCCATATTGTGGGATATATGTTTGTACCAATCAGACGTCAACTTCCTGTTAAATGACGACTTTGTTTATTTTTAGCAAAAAATTTCAAACAAATTTTTGTCAAAGAATTCTCAGCAACTTTTTATCGCAGATGCTTGAAATTTTTACACAGTATTTGTATAGGCATGCTATATCGTTTGATATATTTTTGTACCAATCAAACGTCAACTTCCTGTTAAATGAGTACTTTGTTTATTTTTAGCCAAAATTTTCAAACAAATTTCCGTCAAAGATTTTTCAGCTACTATTTATTGCAGATGCTTGAAATTTTAACACACTATTTGTTTTGGCATGCCATATTGTGGGATATATTTTTGTACCAATCGGACGTCAACTTCCTGTTAAATAATGACTTTGTTTATTTTTAGCCAAAATTTTTAAACAAATTTCCGTCAAAGAATTCTCAGCAACTATTTATCGCACATGCATGAAATTCAAATTGCAATAAATGACTATGGGTATGACCTTTTCTTATAGAGGAAAGCCGGATCTTAAATGTTAACATTAAAGGTCCGGCCGGACCATTTTACGGACCGGACCTTATACGACACCGGACATTTGGGAGGATAGTTACAACATTAGAGAGAGAGAGCGAGGGGATCTCTTTTTTCTTATTAAAAATATGTAACTATATCATATATATCATGGCAACATTCTTAGCTGTGCAAGAGAAGATACAACGAACAGTGTTAGAATTCAAAAGTATTTAATTTAAAGTATCGTAACAGAGTGAAATATTAATTGAACACTGTTCGTTATCACGACATTTCATTTTTAATTTAACACTATACTTATTTTCATATCAGCGACTGCTGAGAGAGGGGGAGGCATTTATAAATATTTAACAGGTTTAATATCCGACTTGATTTAAATAATAAAAAAACGCATCTAAAATGATGAATATAAAGAAAATTTCGTTTATTCATCCATGTTATATTTTTAAAAATATATATTTCAACTGGATTTAATACTCTAAAGACCACAAATACCCCTATAAGGGAATTACATAATATCTTGAACAAGGTGTCAGACTGACAATTTACAAGGTTGAATATTGCGACATTCATACCTTCTGATCTACTGAAAGTATGTATACTATACACAGACACTGACTTACGGATCTTCCTTTGAAGTAAAACTTCAAAGACATTTTAAAGTATAGACCAATTAGTTATGTTCTCTCACTTGAAAAAAAGATCAGTATGTTGAGCAATATGGTGGATTTTTTTTATCTATAAAATGTAATACATAGTTTTAAATTCTCTGAATTTTAAAACTTTAATGTTACATGTAAACTAATATTCATTTGACAATACATATGGATAAAATTAAATTCATTGTAAAAAAAAAAAAAAAACCCCAAAAAAACCAACCAAATATTTAGTTACTAGAAAATTGATATTGAAATATATATAAATACTTTCCCCTTTAAATTGGATAAGTTGCTTTATTTTGTATGATAATTGGATTCTGGGTTTTTAATACATGCACGGATCGGCGGATAGGGGAGGGGGGACAGAGGATAATTTAGTTTTTTTTAAACTTACATTGTACAACTATCCAAAATATGTCTAAGCTCCCCCAGAAATCGATGATATCCTTGCCCTTTCCCTGGAAAAAGATCCTGACCTAGCATGTAAACTAATTATATATGAACTTAAAGAAATAGAAGCCCATTTTCTCTCCTGTAAGCAATAGGAAAGAATCAAAACAAATCCAGATTTTGGTCTCAAATAAAGTAAATATTCAATTCATTGTTCAAACATATAAATAACTTATAAAAAAAATTGGTACAGTGGGTTACAGTGGTGTACAGTGTTTGCCAGTACCCTGTACAGTGGTGTACATATACAGTGGGGTACACTGCTGGTCAGTACCCCGTACAGTGGTGTACAGTGAGGTACAGAGCTGGTCAGTGGGTATGTACGGTGCTGTCCAGTGGCTCTGTACAGTAGGGTACAGTGGGATACAGTGTGGTACAGTAGCTCTGTACAATGGGTGTACAGTGGATATACAGTAGGGTACAGTGAGTATACAGTGGATGTCAGACAATGACCGTCAAATTTTGGGAATATCAGTGGATTTTGAATTCAGTAGTGTATATAACTGACGTAATGTTACATAACACGTACTATAAAAAGTATATTGAAACTTGCCATCAAATTAAAAAAAAAATTGACAGCTTTACGTACATGTTATTAAAAATTTTTTAATTCATAACGATATTCAAAAATATAATAATTTTATTTTAGTTAATTTCAAAACAAGTTTTCCTCACAACATACAGATGTATGTGTTAGATACGTATTCTTGTTTTCTTTGACAGGATGCTCTGATGTATAATATCCGTAAGTACAGATTACAGCAATATTATATAAATCCTATATTTTGTAAAGAAGAAGCTTCAAAACAAAAATGGAGTTTAATTGGTGCTATACCGGTAGAATTTTCATTTAGTTATTTAGTTTCATACATATTGCACTGTTTAGTGATTGATAATTTTTTCTACCAAGAGACCAAAAATCTAAAGTTTGAAAGGGGTTTATCTAGGCTTTTCCTGTGGTTTTTCTTTTAAACTGTCAATAAAATAACCTTAAGATTCTATTTTAGGGTACGGAGGAGTACTGGTTCTGAGAGTGTTGAAAAATTCTTATGTTGCAACATGCCGATTCATATACATGTACCATGCATTATCCATCACTACATTTTTAGTCATACTGTATTTTTAATCTTCTTATAAGTACTCCATTACATTTATTAGTCCCCTACCGGTTTTCACCGGAGGGGACTATAGCTTTCCTCTGCGTCCGTCAGTCTGTCCGTCTGTCTGTCCAACTTCAGTTTTTCCACCTTTTTTTCTTTATGCGTTTGAGGAATAATATGAAATTTGCTGAACAGCTTCAAAATGTCAAACTACAGATCAAGTTTACACTTTTGTAGCGTCTGGTTGACATATTTTCGAGTAAATTAATTTTTTATATTCCAATTTTTTAATGTTCGGGTTCGTTATCGGGTTCGGTGTGTATTGAATAAACGAGGAAAGTATGTAGTCAGTAATACTATCGTGCATTACTTGGAGCATTCCTGTATTGTTTCTAACAAACAAATAAATTCTGTAAAATAGTGTCAAGCATTGTGTTGTAAATTCAATGGACAGGTTTTTTTGTATTATTACAATCGGGTTGACTTCGTTATCGGGTTGGTCTGTTGATTCCGGGTACAGAAGACGGTAAGAAATGATATTCTGCATAACAGTCCATTGTTTTCACAAATTTCTATAAACCGGTAGGGGACGTGTAGTACTTATGCAATACTTTCAGAATGCTTTTTCAGAATTGATGCTGTTTTTTTTTTTTTTTAGAAATAATTCTAGATTTCGAATTAAGCAACTATGAAGTTTTTCAGCCAAAACACTCAAAAATGAAATGTATGTTTGATTTTAAAATGGGACCAGAGATTCCAGGTTTCTAGGTATTAAATTTTCTTGATGGTATTTATAGGTATTAAGATGGTATGTACCGTTTAAATAAACTCAACTTGGCTATACCGTATATCCTGGGGAGAGGGAAGTTCGCGCGTCACAAAATGTGCAAAAATTGGGGGGAAAGTGTATTTGCGTCAGTCACTTTTGCAATTTTAAAAGTTTCTTACAAACGATACCTGATATTATTTCTAAATATATAGCGATGTATAAATAAATGCGAGAAAAGCAAAAATTATATCATCGCGAAAAATACTGAAAAAATGCATACAACAATTAACAGTCCTATAAAACATCATTCTCAAGAAAATTAATGTAAAGAAGTGCCTTGAGTTTTAAGACAATGAACTTTTATCTCGTCATAAATGGAAAATTTCGCCTGACAGTGATATATTGACGTTGCTATTCGATAATCAATTTTCAGTTTTTCAGTCCACACCTCGTTTTTAAATCTCTTTGAAGACTTTTGCGGACAGTTTTATTAAATTGGAAGTGTAAGAACAAGGCCTGATCTTGTAAAAGGTTTAATACCTTTCCGGGAGAACTTCATATAGAATAGATTTTAATCTAGATAATTAAACAAAGTTTTGCATCCGTTCGATTAGTCGCTAAACATACGAGCGCTACACATTTACTTTAAACACACTTGATTAGCATTTATCTCTTGGTGTGATTTCAGAAAATCTTGTTTGCACATACCGGCCGCTTATCACGTAAAAATATAATATGACCTTTCCATTCTTTGTTATTTTCAGAAAACGTCAATTTTTGTTTGTTTCGTTGTTGCGAGTAAACCTTGACTTACATTTTTGGATACCGGCCAGATACCCCAAGGTAAAGATATCATTACCCATTTTGAACATATTTATTGTAAACAACATATTCAAAAGGATTAGAAACAAGTTTGAACACCTTACGAGTATATCCTCAAAATTGTAAATAAATGTAACTATTACACAACTGCATAAAAAATTGTACAAATAAAATTTAAATATACAGAATATTAACAATTTGAAGTAATAAAAAGCTAATTAATGAAGTATAATTTAAAACAATATTTTATCAAGTTTGATTTAAAGGGTGTTGTCATTGACGCCGATTCAGATGTCGCAACAGTTTTTCACCGTAAATTCACGTCAAAACAACGCTGAGGAGAAAGAATTTCCGAATTTTCCTTCCAATTTGGCCCATTTCCGCCTGCGACAAGGGCTAACCTTTTGTGTTTTAAAAAAACATGTGTAAGGTGTCTGACTATCCGTTATTAGCATACCTGAGATCCTGGTTAATCAGAAACTTCGTTTTTAGCTCACCTGAACCGAAGGTTCAAGTGAGCTTTTCTGATCACCCGTTGTCCGTCGTCCGTCCGTCCGTCCGTCCGTCCGTCCGTCTGTCCGTCCGTCTGTAAACTTTTCACATTTTCAACTTCTTCTCAAAAACCACTGGGCCAAATTTAACCAAATTTGGTACAAAGCATCCTTATGGAAAGGGGATTATAAATTGTTAAAATAAAGGGCACAGCCCTTTTCAAAAGGGAGATAATTGCGAAACAGTAAGTATAGGGTGCATGTCTTTAAAAATCTTCTTCTCAAGAACCACTGCACCAGAAATGCCAATATTTACACAAAAGCTTGTATACATAGTGAAGATTCTAAATTGTAAAAATTGTGACCCTCGGACCAAAACTGGGGCCCCAGGCGGGGTTCAAAGTTAAACATAGAAATACATAGGAAAATGTTTAAAAAATCTTCTTCTCAAAAACCACTGCACCAGAAATGCCAATATTTACACAAAAGCTTGTATATATAGTGAAGATTCTAAATTGTTAAAATCGTGACCCTCGGACCAAAACTGGGGCCCCAGGCGGGGTTCAAAGTTTAACATAAAACTACATATGGAAAGTGTTTAAAATATCTTCTTCTCAAGAACCACTACACCAGAAATGCCAATATTTACACAAAACACTTGTATATATAGTGAAGATTCTAAATTGTAAAAATCGTGACCCTCGGACCAAAACTGGGGCCCCAGGCGGGGTTCAAAGTTTAACATAGAAATACATAGGAAAATGTTTAAAAAATCTTCTTCTCAAGAACCACTGCACCAGAAATGCCAATATTTACACAAAAGCTTGTATAGATAGTGAAGATTCTAAATTGTAAAAATCGTGACCCTCGGACCAAAACTGGGGCCCCAGGCGGGGTTCAAAGTTTAACATAGAAATACATAGGAAAATGTTTAAAAAATCTTCTTCTCAAGAACCACTGCACCAGAAATGCCAATATTTACACAAAAGCTTGTATAGATAGTGAAGATTCTAAATTGTAAAAATCGTGACCCTCGGACCAAAACTGGGGCCCCAGGCGGGGTTCAAAGTTTAACATAGAAATACATAGGAAAATGTTTTAAAAATCTTCTTCTCAAGAACCACTTCACCAGAAATGCCAATATTTACACAAAAGCTTGTATATATAGTGAAGATTCTAAATTATAAAAATCGTCACCCTCGGACCAAAACTGGGGCCCCAGGCGGGGTTCAAAGTTTAACATAGAAATACATAGGAAAATGTTTAAAAAATCTTCTTCTCAAGAACCACTGCTCCAGAAATGCCAATATTTACACAAAAGCTTGAATGTGTAATGAAGATTCTAAATTGTAAAAATCGTGACCCTCAGACCAAAACCGGGGCCCCAGGCGGGGTTCAAAGTTTAACATAGAAATAAAAATGTTTAAAAAATCTTCTTCTCAAGAACCACTTCACCAGAAATGCCAATATTTACACAAAAGCTTGTATATATAGTGAAGATTCTAAATTATAAAAATTGTGACCCTCGGACCAAAACTGGGGCCCCAGGTGGGGTTCATAGTTTAACATAGAAATACATAGGAAAATGTTTAAAAAATCTTCTTCTCAAGAACCACTGCTCCAGAAATGCCAATAATTACACAAAAGCTTGAATGTATAATGAAGATTCTAAATTGTAAAAATCATGACCCTCAGACCAAAACTGGGGCCCCAGGCGGGGTTCAAAGTTTAACATAGAACTACATATGAAAAATGTTTAAAAATTTTCTTCTCAAGAACCACTTCACCAAAAATGCCAATACATACACAAAAGGTTGTATATATAGTGAAGATTGTAAAAATCGTGACCCCCGAACAAAAATTGGGGCCCCAGTAGGGGTTTAGATTTTAACATATATAGGAAAATGTTTTAAAATCTTCTTCTCAAGAACTATAGTGCAACTGTTTTGGATAATACTATGCATACATGTACATCCTTAAATAATGTAGATTCAAAAAATTGTAACTCCCGCACAATTGATGGGCACCAAGAGGGGTTCAAAATTTAAACATTTTAAAAAACATAAAGGAAAAGTTTCAAAATTTTCTTCTCAAGAACTACAATGTTTTAGTTTGTGGAATTTCTATGCATGCATCCTTCGCTTATGTAGATTCCTAATTGGTAAAATCGTGACCCCAGACCAATACTGGGGCCCCAAGATGGGGTCAAAGTTTATTATAGAAATATAAAGGTAACATGTTAAAAAATCTTCTTCTCGAGAACTACAATGCTTCAATTTGTGAGATTACTATCATGCATACAACCTTGGATAATGAAGGTTCGACAGTTTTAAAATAGTGACCCTTGGACTAATACTAGGGACCCAAGATGGGTTTAAAGTTAAATGTAGAAGTACCGGTGTATATGGAAAATGTTTAAAAATCTTCTTTTCGAGAACTACAATGCATCAATTTGTCAGATAACTACGTAAGCACCCTCAAATAGTGTAGATTCGAAATTAAAAAAGCCGTGACCTCAATCTAATACTGGGGCCCCAAGAGGTGTTCAAAGTTTAAATTAGCATAGCAATATAGAGGGAAAATGTTGAAAAATCTTTTTCTAGGGAACTATAATGCTTCAGCTTGTGAGATAACTATGCAAGCATCCTTAAATAATGTAGATTCCAAATAATTAAAACTTTAGCACTGGACTAATACTGTGGCCCCAAGAGGGGTTCAAAGTTTAACATAGAAAGATATATTGAAAATGTTTTTAAAAAGTTTTTCTCGAGAACTATAATGCTACAGTTTGTGAGATTACTTTACAAGGATCCTCAAATTGTGTAAACTCCAATGTAGTGGAACCAAGAGTTGTCTTTCTTGATGTTCTGTATAGTCTGAGAGTTATTCCTCTTGAAGTGGAACTCTTCTCTTCTTTTTCAGGTTGTGTACGTGCGGTCCCACCGCAGTGCTACACATTTTAATTCCTATGTTACTATTTATGTTGTTCAAGCCAACCATAAACCTCGGACCATAACTGGGTCCCCAGAAAGGGGTTCAATGTTTAAAATAGAAAAAGCATATGCTACGAAATGTAATGTTACAAGGAACTGCTGTTCAGGTGAGCGATGTGGCCCATGGGCCTCTTGTTCATTTTATTTTAACAGAATCGAGTTTCTCAACATTAATCTTTTCTATCTCTCATAGAATACATATATCACCGTTCTAATTGCTTATTATTGCCATTGTTTACAACAGGGATGTAGAGGAAAATCAATACCGGGTATCTAAAACGCTTTGTAAAAGTCGAACCAATATTGTAAAATCCGTATTATGACGTAGTGCGATACTCGGACTACTTTAATAGAAAAGGAAATACATGTATTTTTGCTGAAATTTCATTCGTGGCTTATCGGATGTACATGTATAAATGACTACATTCTGTGTTATAAATTTAGATTTATCTTGAAATACACGTTTTCAACATTTTGTCATTTTTGTTTGTTTTATGCACTGTTGGATATTTGAATATCCAACTGATGGGCGGTTGGATATTAAAAATATCCAACTGCCCATCAATTGGATATTTATATATCCAACAACTGCTGATTGAATAGTGAAACTAAACGTTGACCAAATACAATGGGTGACGTCATAGAAGTTTTTTCAGGTCCAATGACGCTTGCAAAATAGCCAGACGTAGACACTACCATTATCTTGATCAGAGGCCGGTGTTTTTGCAAATTGTAAGAAGGTCGCTGGAACCGAAACAAAACTTTTTTGAATATATATGTATGTTCCATTTAATACGAGAATAGCTGGATTCAAACCTTGACCAAACAGAGTCTGAGCCAAGGGACGTGTGTGGTTTTTAATGAGATCTTCTATTGTTATATGTTCAAAACCGATATGATGTGGCGTAAATGTTTGTAGTAAATTTTTTCTGACAGATTTTATGGCCCGCCTGATAGAGTCTCTGGAAACCTGGAATAATGTGGCTAATATTTTATTCGATAAACCGGTTTTCAATTTTGTGAGGTAAATACCTAAACAGGTCCTCGCTTTTCGAACCTGTGTGTCACGAATTGTCGACAGATATGTCAACAAGTTTTCAAATGCTGCTCTGTTAAGGCCAGTCATATTGTTTATATCCGTATCACTGAAAGTAGAATCAAAGTTAATCCCCTTTTCATCTTTCTTCAGCAGTGCCTCACGTACTTTACCGAGAAGATTCATAATTTCTGTTCGATTGAAGTTCGTGTTTTGCCTGAAGTTGTTCATCACATTGACTGCCTCCTCGGTCATTATGTCATCGGAAATATGTACTGGACAGCACCTTGATCCAGAGGGAATGATCACATTCTTGTACAAAAAAAACAATTAAACCTTGCTTTCTATGACACAACTGTCAAACCGCTGTTTGCAAACGCAACATGTAGAATGACTGCCTCCTATTGATGGGAGGGGTAATGTAATATTCTTAGGGGGAAATTCCACTGATGTTTTTGCCTCTGTTTGGACAACAGGTTTGGGTCCAGATATTCCCTGATGATTCCTTTGCTGTGTGGTATTTGTGTAATACTCTCGTCTGCATCTACCACAGAGTACATCATTTTCTCTGCAGTTAACTAAGAAAGTTTTCTCAATGTACTTCCTTAAACGTTTGTTGTTTGCACCAGATAGAGGCCTTCTCTCGTGTTGTTTCGTTCGTTTGCTGCAAATGATGCAAGGGAAGTTTCGTCGTTGCTCTGATGACATTCTGTAAATAAGAAAGCGAAAATTGATAGAATTGAGTACTAAGAAAATAATGAGGATGTCATTAAATTCTAGTTATTTTAAATTATTTCTGTGTGTTCAAGTAAACCATAAAATATTCCAAAAACCACTAATAAGATATGAACTTGTAAGTTTAACGACACTTTAAGATTCTGCTAGACGTTAGCGTTAGTATACGCAAGTTAAAACTGATAAATAAGGTAAAAATTCGCAGAAAATACTCATTGTAGGACAGGAAATAAAATGAAAAATAATGTCTATCAAATATCCATGAGGGCTGGTGCTCAACAAATTACCAAACACATATCCTTATGATTTTACTTCTTTATGATATTTTGTATAATGTGTTCTAGAAAATCATATGTCTGTACATGTGCAGTAAAACTTCATATTTTCCTGTCATCCTTTTCATCTTATTCCACCCGTTCGGATTCCACGCAAAACGTTTTATCGATTTATGCATATTAAAAGTCAACATACGAGAAATCAAATTGTTTATTCAAAAAATTTATTGGATTATAGCCTTTATCAACATTTAAAATCCCTTTAAAAACCAGAAAGCCAACATAAAAAGAAACCGGTTAACAATCAGTACGTTTTTGCTTTACAAGAGTTGAAAAACGAATACAACCTAAATTATTACATATCGTAATTTAAGTTATATTAAAATAAACAATTTATTGCATGAACGTTTGGGGGGTACGTAGATTAATTCTCCTAGAAAAATCATATTTTCCTCGGACATTGCTCTAGGAAAATATGTTTTCCCTGGGGGAATAAATCTTTATATCTCCCTCACAATCATGCAATAGATGTATAATTTTTTGATAATTGGTTTGCCATAGACTTTATTATTCACTAAGGTAATCTTTGGAATATTTGATGTTTAAAATATCGATTATTTTTCTTTCTTGATACAGAGCGCTTTGTTTTAAGGAGTTTGATATAGCCTGGAAATAGCCTTGACTATCCAACTCTCTCAAAAAAATCTCTTACACAAAGCAACTCGAACTGCTTGTGAACGCTAAACAGTGAACATTTTTACAGCCTTACAGAATATAACGCATTCACAACTGCAAGGTAAAAAGTTAACACACAATGAACACAAAATAATTTATATCATATGACTTGTTTATTTTGCATTGAACGTGCAAGCCAGTGAATAAATGTATAAAATGAATTGAAATATTTTTTTTACTAAAACAAGGAATTTGTTATATATTTTATTCAGTACCAAATTTGTCCTAATGAAAATAATAGATTTATTGCATAATTTAGTTACAAAACTAAGTCTTTTTATAATAATAATGAACACGTTTATAATTAACACGTAGGGTTTTTTCGGGGGGGAGGGGGGGGTTCATATATCTGAACACTTTAACGCTACTAAATACTTCCTACAGAAAGCTTGTACCTCTTTACATTTGCCCAACTATACGGAAACTACCCCCGTCCGAATTTACCTAAAATAGGCCTTGGACCCCCCCCCCCCCCCCCTCGGCAAACACATTTTTTTCTCGCCCCACCCCCTCCGAAAATTTTCTGTATCCGCGCATGCACACACAGGGACTCGGTTGCCGAATAATAGAGTTCTTTATTATTTGTTCCCGAAGACAACAATGATGACAATTAAAATTTTAAGTGTATTTCTGTGTATTACATTAAAAACTTCATGAAATGTTTTAGTGCATTATACAGAAATACACTTATATAAGATAATTTTAATGAGAAACAAATAATAGAGAACTCCAGTATTCGATAACCAAGCCCCTGTGCATGCACCCTCTAAAAAATCACATGACATGTCAACATATTTTTGTTGATTTGGGTCTGACTTTTCCCGTAACGTTCTTTGTTTCAATTCTACGCGCCTGCTTTATGCTAAATTCACTGGATCCGCCATTAAAAAAATTACTGTTATAGCCGCTGTAGACTCGACCGCGCTTGTATTTCCGTGCAATAGTACATGTATACTACTATGCTACTGCTTATACAGTCGTTTTACCGGTAACGAATATTTGCCAGTATCGAATAATTTTTAGAAAAATTATTGGTGGAAGACGAAATTGAGGTTTTAAAAAATCCTAGCTAGGTAATTATAAAACAAAAATAGATATTCTATCAGTGCGTGAAGTTGTTTGCCATTTGCACGATTATTTACCGAATTGTTTACAAATTAAAAATGACCCACTTTGAGCTGCCGGAAGTTCAAAGCAGAAAAAACGAAAGTGTGAAAATAATTAAGCCTAACTATGAAAATAAGTTTGTTATTGATCCCTATTTAGTAGATAATTAGTAAATATAATTCATTTAAAAAGATAATGCATCATATCAAATAATAATGGAGCTTTGAATGAAATTACGACTTCAAATAGAACCAAGTGTAGTATTCCTAGTTTCGGTTCATTGCGACAGAAGTATTATTTGGCTGCATAAATTGATAGATATACGGGGAAAACAAAGGAAAATGACAACTACTTATCATCAATTACTATTATAAAGAAAATTCAATATTATAAAGTAACGCAAATGAAAACTGTTCAAGTCCAGTTTCAATTTGACGGGAAAACGGTATGATAAAAATAACGATCATATTATTTGTTTAAATGACATATTCCCACAATTGTTTTTCCTTCTTCATTTATAAGTCCATTAACATGTACCTCTAGTATATTTTTGAAATTAATTCGCCTCAAAATATTCGGTCAGAAGTGATAAAGGGCGCTTAATTCGATACTGGGAAACGAATTCGAAACTAGGAAAATGGAGGGGGTGTTGAAATTACTGTCTCCGTAATTCATCCTTTATATTTTCGGAAGTTTGATACACAAAGAAACGCGATTTAACAAAAAATAAAAACATCTGGAATTCCGATATTAATAGTTGCATGCACGACGCAACCGCATACTGATTCGTTTCCGGTAAAATGACTGTATATCAACTTATTTTGAAATGCACTATGATCCAAGTTTCTCGTTTCTTTGCCTTTATAATCTTAATGTATAGATTGATAAGCCTTATATGCAGCTGTTATGTGCATAGCTAACGCAGCAGACACCAAATATCATAGCAATGCATATGAACAACTGTGATCTATTTTAAAGGAAGATGAAAACGTGAATAAATATGCATACCTTTTCCTTTATATCGTTTTATTTTCATATAGCTTCATTTTCTTTGCACGTAGAGGAACAGGGTTCAATTATCCTAGGCTAAGTTTCATCGGATACAAAACGGAAACAGGTGTTGTCATGAATGTAGCGTATCTAGCAACATCCCTATTTTTTTAGAATATGATACATCGCATAAAAACGGACGGAGAGAATAATGCAGCCTTGGATTGTGTTTATAAAACCAACTTCATTGGCGGATCCAGAGGGGGGGTTCCGGGGGTTGGAACCCCCCCTTTCTCTGGGACATATGATTTTTTTTGAAAACGTTTAACGCCTATTTAAAGGCAATTTTCCCCATTTATAATAGAAATACTGTAATTATCTCTAATAAATGCTTTTAAAATTGCTTATTTAAAGAATTTCGTACTGCGTCCCATAATTTTGTTCTTATATGAAAAAACCCTATCGATTTTTTTATCGAAATAAAGTACATTGAACTCCCCCTCAGCATCTGGTGTTTACTACACTGAGTAAACATGTGGAAAATTAACGAAAAAATACATAAATTAAGCAGTATCGCTAAAAACACAGATATATAATAACATCTACAATGAATCTTCTACTCATTTTTTTTTAATTGATTATAGTTCATAGTTTTGAACTGACGAACCATCGAGTAAAACGAAGTTCAAGTACGAGTACACGCATTCGTTTTACTTTAAAAAGCCGCTTT
Source organism: Magallana gigas (assembly GCF_963853765.1). Taxonomy (NCBI): domain Eukaryota; kingdom Metazoa; phylum Mollusca; class Bivalvia; order Ostreida; family Ostreidae; genus Magallana; species Magallana gigas. Next base: position 32,493,426 of record NC_088857.1, on the reverse strand, counting down.
CAAATGTATTGTTCAGTTAATTAATTAAAGTAATTATAATATATGAATTTTACTTCGTTTCATACGAAAAATACAAAGAAAATTACATGACCCGCTTATGCGGGTTATGCTATTTTTCTGGAATGCTAGCTACTTTCATACTGTCCTTTACAAAAATTTAGATTATTGATAATCAAAATTTGTACATGACAATTGTCATGTTGTATATTTTATTTGTTAAAAATAAAATATATCGGAAAGGACAATACCCACATGAAACACAAAAGAAAGCCTTTTTTGTTTTGTTTCCAAGAATCGGAAATTCTGTAACAAAAATACCGTGTAAAGGGTTTATATATATTTTCCATTATGAAAATGCCCAACTTTTCAAAACTTTTCTAAATATGATTGCGTGTGTACTAGTGCCGGATGATGTAACGCATCAATTACAGAGGTCACATCAAGTTCCCTGGGACGACAATTGCGTTTACCATTGTATTACACACGTACCATTTATTCAGCAGATAAATTATCCCCTTTCTTTTGTCATATCCTATCATTTAGATCTTTATTTACGAAGACAATCGATAGAAATCAAAATCGATAAATAGTTCAGAATTTAAAAACATCAAAGACATAAAAAAAATTACCAAAATATTCATTTTTATAATAGTTTGTCGTAATTAGTCTGAGTTATTTTTTGTTTCTTAGTGTTTCTTTTCTATCAAGCAGGGGCGCACTTTCTCATTGCTGGAGACTTGGGTTTCTTGAGGCTAGATATTATGCAAATCTTTCTTACCTAGACCGAAACGGCAAAACGCTCAATAATGCAGTGCACTCTGCTGTTGAAATATATATGAAATAGATAGTGAAGAGATAAATGTTTATCCAATACGGTTGTATACGCACGGAAATCGTTCAAAAAGTCCTTATTTATTGACAAATAATGAATTTTGTACATATTGGTTTTCATCAAATGGAACCCCCCCTTTTCCAAATTGCTGGATCCGCCTCTGAACTTGATATGATAATTCAACTCTGTACATAAACCGTATATATAATTATATGAGACGTGTTATATGAATATCTAAGATCCAGTTTATCTACACGCTCAGTATACACGTACAATGTACATGTTTGACGTTGGATATTTCGATTAAAACTGCAACTTGTTTAACTTTATCAAGAAAAGAAAATACATATAACACACTTAGATAGGTACTTTTTTTGTTTAATTTATAAAAGATATTTAGGTGTGTTGGTGGAAATAAAACACTAGCTGGTGATACTCAGTCAGTGTTGGCAGATTCTCTCTACTGCGTAGTTCTTTTTCTAAAAAATTTACACCCTCCACATGTCTCCACCAAAAAGATAATTTTTCCTAGTATTTTTACCAAGGTAGCAAACAGGCACGTAGCATCGTTTTTGAAAGTGGAGGGGGGCAGACTCATCCAAAACATCTTGACAAGCAAAATAACAAGGGCACCGCTAAGCGGAGCATCCCCTTGCGACATTAATTATTGTGTGTAGGGATGCATTATTTAGCAATATATAGTTATGTTAATAAGACGACCACATTCTACTAACTCTCCATTACTGCAAAAACTACATTTTCTTTACCTGTAGTAGATCTAAATCAAAAAAAATATCAAGTTGTTGATTTGAACTGCTTACTTTCACTTTGGTTTCAAAGAAGTGAAGCGGAAGATTGATAACTCTTACTCAGAAATTTTGATTGATAACTCGTATACAACATTGATAATGACATTGATTTATTGAAATAATAATTTGTAATACTAGTATTACTACTGTAGTAGTATTAACTAAATGCTTTGGAAAGGCACATGCATTTTTTATTTGTTATTCTACAAAGTGTGCAATCTATGATAAATATTTTTTAGTTTTGAACGAATTTTGTCATAATGTATGCCCCCCCCCTTTACAATGGTGTAATTTTATCTAAGTTTTTGCATAAAAATTTGACCAATTAATATGACATTGCATTTAATTGTTTTAATCTTTTACAATGAGGCATATTTGGGCAAAGGTTGAGGAAATTCTATTGGAAGGGTTTTTATTAATTTACTAGAAAATTGAAATGGAGTGCACACACATACATACATACACACATACGAACACACACGCGCACGGTATCGATGCTATAAGTTGCGCGAGGTGATAAAAAAAGGGAAAATTTTAAGTTTCCCATAATCTGGCGTAGTATATAACTTCAATTTCACTCCTCATTTACTCATTTTCATATCCATTTTATACATACTCCCGAAAAAGTGGGGGGGGGGGGGGCAACTCCATGATAATTCAATTTTTTATATGTAAATTTGTTGCTGCGAGAATAAGTAGGTGCTACGTGCCTGACAAAGCATTTATCATTATATGATCATGGTGGAGGCATTGCAAAGTCGAGAATAATGTTGAAAAATACGATATTTCTTCTTATTTATGAATTCTACGTCAAACAGACGTCATAGAAGAGCCAAAAAATGATAAATCATCAATTGCTGTAATGAGCAACATCTTTGAAAATAATTTAATGTAAAAGACAATAATTTAATGTGATTTTAAATATTATGATTTTTGGGGCCGATTTTGGCAGTTACAGCCCATGGCTCTTTGTTCTAAACGCTAAAAGTATTCATGAAATGAATTATTATTGACAAACCATTCGATAGTTTTACTATATTATGGACTTAGGCTCAAGCAAAATTGGACTTATAGCAAAACAGAGGAAATTTGAACTAAAATTTACAGATTTTGTTTATCACTGAAATATTGTTGGTAGTACTGTAATATTCAAAATTATGATTTTATCTGTTAGTCAACATAATTTTGCATATTTTCTGTTGGTTATATCTCACTTTTTCCTTTAGATATTTGAATGGCACACACTACAAAAATATTGAAAAATGCTTAAAAACGATAAAAGACACCATATCTCAAAATTTTTATCATTGACCTCATATAAATTTTATGCATGCAGAGTAAGGTCAATATACCTAGTTTAATGCTATAAATGTTTAAATATTATCATCATTCAGTTTTTTCTAAAATTGAATCAAAAAGGGTAGGAATTTCAAAAATGATAGGGGAAATTCGGACTGGAATATTCATAAAAATTGTGAATGAACACTTAATAGTATGTGTCTGTTTAGTGTCACTGCCATTCATAAACTGTATTTCATATTTAAAAGAGTTTAACAATTTGTATTATTTTCACTATTAAGAAAATTTCAATCCTACTGAAAATTTTTAGGGACTTTTTTTAAATTTTCAAAAAATATTCAATGGCCATTATCTCAAAAAGTAGGGCATTGACCTACTTTTTGAAAGTGAAAAATAGCACTACCATGATAGGTCTTTAACACACAATAGATGGTTTTTCATTATCATGCGTAAACGTATACCTTAATCAGAGAACTATGCGTACAGTAAAATTCTAAATACATGCTTAAAATTGCTCTATGCGTACAGTATATGATACAATGAAAAAACATGATATTCTGACGAAATTTTCTACTTTTATTTGCAGTGACATCAAACGCCAACTACAGTGGTAACAACGTTATTGTTGACAAGCCAATCGTGTTGAATAGTTCGTGTAACATGGGTGATCGTTCGTATAACGTGCAGAATCGTGCGTGTATCAGGGAAATTGGTTTGCGTTTTTTACCGTGCGTGTTCGTGCGTGTTCGTGCGTGATCGTGCGGTTTTTTCGTTTTGTAACTTTTTTTACGGAATGCCAGGATTTGTTCTTAAAACAAAGACAAGTAGTTTTTGTAAAACAATGTTAATTTAAAACTTTTTTTTATATAAGAACATTGTAACAAACTAAAATTCGTTGTGTATAATTATAATTCCCCTTGGTTCACCTTTTCGGTTTATCCTTTGGAGAGCCCCTTGTTTTAATACTTTGACCCTTGGTTACCGTGGTAAGATATCAATCCTGTGGGGAGCCCCTCGTTGATACCTTAAATAGTTGGTAAAAGTATGCACGGGTAGTACCCGGGAACATCAGCCGATAGACGTGGTCGTCATCCCGTCTAGTGCTCAGGGGCCTGTTTTAGAAAAACATCAGGTATTTAAACAACCAATTTTTGTACGTTTTAACCACGCGTGTTTTAATAGGTTTTCGGTAGTATGTTTTTCTTTTTGTTTATTTTATCAGGGTCTTTTCTGCCTTGTTTTGCTGTAAATTTCCCCGTCCCTACAGAACGTCAATACCTGTCAGGGAAGGAGGGTTCTTGGGTGCTGAAATATTTCCGGCTCCGGTATTTATGAGTAGCCGTTTCCATGTTCATGGGATAATTTATAGAGACCGCTGTTCTACAGTGAGTGAGATAACTCCGGCGGCCCTATCGACACATCTTTAAAACTACTTATGAATTTATACCTGAGGGCGATCCTCGCAGTTTTACCAATTTATAATCGTCAATGCAGATACGTGCTTTAACTTAACATTGTGAAAGTTTGATATTTTTATAATTTGTGTCATGTGAAAACTTATATTCTGCATATTGAGTTTATTGAAAGAAACCTCCAATCAGCGTGGACGAGGCCATGGGTCATTTACCTTACCAAAGAAAACTTTCGTCAAATGCAGCCTCGATAGACCCGTGCAGCATGTGAACTTTCTACTTCGACTTAGTTCTTGTGGTTGCCGTTATACCTATACCTATACCTGACTGTAACCACGTGTTCACCTGAGGGTTCTTCAATACCACGTGCGCCGGAACCGGGCTGACTATATATACTTTATTTCTTCATTTCATTATTTAATTTGTATATTTTTGTTTGTTTGGTTTTTTTCTTGTTGAATTTTCTGTTAAATTTTATTTCATTTTGTTAGTAAATATTTTGTTAAAAATTTCATACTTGTTCTGTTGATTTATGTAAGTTCATCAGGATGCATAATCACACATCCTCACAAACATTGACAGTTGTTAACATTTATTCTCTCTTTCGTCGTTAAATACATTTTTTAATTTCCATAGCTCATTCAATCCTTTGTTCAGTCGAGTTAGTTTTGCTTTATTTTATAATCAGCCTATACGCGTATGTCAAGCATCAATTGTGTCTTGACAAATAATTTCAATCATATTAGCAAAAACGACACGTTGAATGAAAGCGGCCTAGCTTACCCATTCCCCGTTCTAAACTAAACGATTATTCCCAAGGTTTTTCTTTCAAATGAGAATACGATACGCATTATTATCTCGTAGATTGTATACACATTTGTTTGAAATAAAATTTATTTAGACGCTTTAAAATTTAGAATAAATAGAAGTAAACCAATTATGTACTGTAAATTATGAAAATATTGGATGTAAAAAATCGAAATTCTATGAACAAGGTAACAAATGTACCTGTATCCCGCATAATTAAATCGTACGTAAAAGAATTAAATTACATACACAGTCAACTCGTATGTAAATAATTTCGTGTAGTTTATGCATTATTTTCATTTCTATTACACGTAATTTTCTTTAACTTATGATAGAAGTTGATATTCGTTATGGAGACAAAAAAATTAATTTGTGTGTGAATCCTTTATATTTGTTTATGGATGTGTAAACGTGTTAACTCGTAAAATACAAAACAGTGCATGACTAAAGTACATGCCGCTTTTCAATAACACACAGACATAAAGCAATACAAATTAAAGTAATACGTTTCCTTAATTCTAATCTTAAAAATTAATTTTGATTTTGCGTGTTTAATGGTGTAGAATCGTTCGGTTGTGTGTTTTATCGTTTTTGTTCGTGAATCGTGAAGATTCAGTAAGTTAGTGATCGTCCGTGTACCGTGCGTGATCGTTCGTGTATCGTGCGTGATCGTTCGTGTATCAGAATCGTGCGTGTCGTTTGTCAACAATAACGTTGCTACCACTGTATGAAGTCAGATTACTTTCTTGGGGTATATATCTACATGTACCTCTACATGTCCTTTATTCAGTCTTAATGACTATTTTGTACATAATAATCATTTCAATTTTGGAATGTGACCTTGGAACTTGATAGTAAAAATGTCCTTTGAAAATCATGCTGCAAAAATTCAATATTTTAAACTTTTCTTTTTACAGATTATTACCATGATAACGTTTTGAATTGTTAAGGAAGTTTGTTTAACATCCATTTATCAATTCATTTGATTAAAATCTTCAACTGTTCGCAGAGCTACGTCTTCTATTTGTTTGTTTGCTTCGACAAACAGCGCAACCTACAACTGTTCGCTTCCGTTCCTTACGATATAAAAACGTATTTGTTTGCATATAAACGGAAGTTACGTTTCGTATAGTAATTAGCATTTGTATACTTAGTGATAGCCAGTGAAATAAGAGAGTCGAAAATGACGTGTTTGAGTATTTTTCTGAAAGTTCTGGTGGTCAGTTTCTAGCGCACGCTCTAACCGAGCAAGTCAAGTTTATGTGGGGACGCTAAGACAATGGAGATGAATCACGCAATTTCTGAACAAATCAATTTGGCAGTTTCCCGTCAGCAGACAGACCTGTTAAACAATTTGGAAAGAATGATAGACTTAAGGCTTTCAAATTTCCAACAAAATATCCAACAAATTTTGAGTTCGCAAATTAACCGCATTGAAGAAAATCTTAATGAGCATTACGTGTTCAGGAGGAAGGGCAACGAAAACAAATATAAGCATGAAGCCCGGGTCTCTTCGGAATTAAAAGAAGCAAACGAGCATCTGAATTCCAACACGGTGAACGAAGAAATGGTTGAGGTCGCAAAATCTAGCATAAATGAAGATATGGAACTGGTGAAAAAGAGACAAAAATTAATAAAATTAGCAGATTCGTCCCAGTTAGGATGGAAAGTGGTAAAAGAATATGAAACGAATCCAATTGCGGCAGACTCGGACGACGAGAAAAAGATGTATCGGGCACAGATGAGGGCGGAAAGAAAAGCCAGAGAGGATAGAATTTCCAGGAGACTGTCTTGCAGATTCGCGCCTTATTACAAGAAGCACGTGGCAGAGACTGCAACGTGAATGGAGACAGATGACAAGTCAACAGCATCAACTAAACCGGGCAGATGTTACGACTGTGGGGCAAGGGGCCACTGGAGCCGGGACTGTCCAAGAAAAGATGAGTCTAACAAGATGAGTAAAAATTTTACTTCAATTTTGAAACAAAAATGTATGTTAAAGTAGATAACAATTTATCAAACAGTTGTAGTCCTGTTGGTCGTTTGAAATCAAAGGTGAGTGAATGGGAAGAAAATGGAGCAAACAAAAGCATTGTTCAATTGATCAAGGTTGGCTATAAAATTATTTCAAAACCGAGCCATCGTCAGTAGTATTGCGTAATAACAAGTCAGCTTTGAACGACAAAGATTTTGTTACAAAAGAATGGCAAAACTTATTGAACAAAGGGTGTGTATCAAAGGTTGATAATATTCCCAAAGTTGTCAATCCATTAACGGTTGCAAAAAACAGAAACGGTAAGTCACGTTTAGTTCTTGACTGCAGACTTATCAATCCGCATTTGCATAAGTTTAAGTACAGGTATGAAGATTATCTAAGATTGATTACTTTGGAAGCAGCAGTGAGTGAAAGCAACATTTCTGGATCTTTACAAAGACACAGATCGCAAATTGATGTAGACCAGGATGCTTACAACAGCCTAAGGTGCTCTTTCATCTCTTCTTTGAGAGTGATGTCAAAAAATAAAACGACAAACACCAAGGCACCAAAAAATCAATTGCGTCAAATTCTGGCAGATATTGCCAAATACGATGAACAGCTACGTGCAAATGAGTTTTATTTGAAAATTGTATCTCCATTAGCTGAGGACATAGGTGAGCAACTAGGAATTAAACAAACAATCAATTGCATTGACTGTAAATACAGCAATATCATTACAGAATCACGTGTTAACTCCTTTGCTCTGACAATTCCGAATGATGAGGGAGATGTATCTATTACATCATTATTGAGAAGTTATTTTGAGCACGAAGTTCGTGAAAAATGTCAACAATGCTCAGGACTGCTGTATTTACAACACAACTTAACCAAACTTCCATCAACTCATCACCGTTAATAGGTTTCAGTTCAATCACCTTACTTCACGCACATCAAAGCTGCATAGATGCCAATCATGGGGTAATCGTAATCGAGTAATCGTAATCGATTGTAATGATTACTCTTTTTCAAGTAATCGACAGTAATCTGTAATCGAAGAGATTTTCGATTACTTGTAATCGTAATTTAATCGATTACAGCTAAAAATTTCAGTGTATTTATAATTAAATTTTTGATTACTTTCGATTACTCTTTGCATAAATATTTTGTGATGCACATATTAAAAGAAAAAATACTCTACAAGTGTGGTTTATAATATTATAATTAGAATAAATTTGATAATACTTATGTAGTATGATTTTCCTTCTTCACCTAAAATATAAATATTGGTTAACTTTTGTATATAATCAGATAATCAGTTGTTCAGTATGCATTCACTCTGCTTTGCCATTTTTTCATTATTTAGAAAAATCACTAGAGCTACATTTTTTGACCATAAGAGTTACTCTGAGTTAGAGAGAGAGAGAGAGAGAGAGAGAGAGAGAGAGAGAGGGGAGAGAGAGAGAGAGAGAGCTCAGTGGAACTGCTTAATGATTGACCATTATTGAGAGAGAAACAGAGAGGGAGAGGGGATATACATCTATTTTGTGTCTAGTTTGCCAGAGAAAGAGACAAAGGGGTGTGTAAGTGTCCTTAAGGGTGTTTGTCCTGGTCAGTTAAGAAATCCACAATAATGGAGTTAATGAGGTATGACCACCCTTATGTTTAGATAACAATTAAACTATGGCCCCAATAAGGATTTAAATTTTAATTAGAACAATTACAAGCTCTAAAAACAATCCAAATCAAGAAGCAAGGTTCCCTCAATTATTTTTGCATATTTATACCAATAATATTTTAAATATGAAATTTCAATCAAATTCTAATTTTCAAGAAACCAATAACATATTAATTATGATAGCTAAAGGTGCAGGGTCAAGATTCCATCTAAACCATACAAATAAACCTTGTTTACTTAATTTAACATACTGGTCTCTCCATATTGATACTTTGACATTTGAATTTGAAAAAGCAGTGGAAATAATAAAATGTTATCTTAATAAGATTGAAATTGAAGTCTCAAATTTTTATATCATTCTTAATGAAAATCCCTATATAACTCTAAATCCAAATCAACTTAAAGAGTTTATACACTTTGTTTAGAAGAGGTATCATTTACATTTAAGTGAAAAATAATAGAAATAATCCGGTGCCGGACATCTCACCGAAAGACAACTCGCCGAATGCGACAACTCATCGAAAGTCAACTAATCGAAATTAAAACATTTTCGTTATGCAATCCTTTGTTATTTTAAACTACACATGTATTATATAGCATAAAGTACTTGTAGATTTGAAAACAAATCCAAAAAGTTACCTTTAAGTGTCTAATAAGTTTAAAAAACTGTCCATTATTTTAAAGAATGGACAGTGGTATCTGCCCAGTAAAAAATAATGGATAGTAATTGTAAACTTATTGGACAGGTACAGGTGACGTGTAATAAAACAAATACCATGCAAAGCCATACATCTGAGAACAAAATGAAATTTAATTAAGCATGCTTTGAAATACTAGTATAATAATCCAAATGAATTGACACAACTCTGTAAAATAATTCAAATGCACTGGTACATGAGTGGAAAATAATCCAAATGCAGTTGTATACATGTGTGGAATCAGGAAAATCCAGATTTGACTTTGCCTCCGTTTTCTTAGATAAACCACTCCGTATTAAGTCATCCAAATCCTGCTGATTCAGAGGTTTTAAAAACCTATTATTGCTCTCTACCTCTTCACTGGCGTTAATCATATCTTCATCAGAGATATCACAAAAGACACAGTTCTGAATTAAATCAAAATCTGGCCCAGCCTCCATATCTAGAATGTCACTCCGAACACCATCCGTGTTTGGATGATTTTCATAATCATCCTTGCATTTTGGCTGAGTTATTTTAAGAAAATGCTTTCTCCATCAAAGGAACACATCTCGATACTAAAACACAAGTTGTGTGAATGAATGAAAAATCATGCAGTTTAAGTTATACCTAAAAAGTCACCTGTATCTGTCCACTAAGTAGACAATAGAAACAGAATTCTACTCAGGACTGCATTTTTGTTAGGGGTGGTTATAAATAGCTCTATTTTCATTGTCTACTGGTGTACCTGTTGAAGTCCATTCTTAAAACAAAAGAGGAGAATGTTTTAAGTCAGTTCTTTCTCTCACAGAATGGACAGTTTTTGGCTTATATCCTTTACATAAAACTCACCGACGTAACATGTCAATGAAAGACATCTCGTGGACGACGACAACTCATCGATATAAATTGAAATAAAAATATTAATGTTTGAACACTTTTAAGTTATTGTCTTTATTCCTTCGCAAAGGAATAAAAACAAATTAATGTGACAAATGTGATTAAAACAAAAAGATTTACTTGATCGTTTCAACATTCGGAGAACGAGTCGTGAATGGCAATTTTTTACCATACCTTGAAGGGCTAGCACACAATATAAGGTAGTAATGTATATGTTAGTCAGTGCGAATACAATTAAAATTTTGATACCTATTAGTTATTGTGTTTTACTTTTTACTTTTAGAGTCTACTTTTTCACTTTTATTTCACTTTCGAAAAGTTTTGATGAGTATCGATGTATTGGCGTATCCATTAGATGTCTATTCCATGACTTGTCGTATCGTTGAGCTGTCCATTCGGTGAGTTGTCGCATCGATGAATTTTTTTCGATGAGTTGTCTTTCGATGAGTTGTTATAGACCCGAAAAAATCGATTATTAATCGATTACTGTTTTTTAAAGTAATCGATTACTGGACAAAAATAAATGTAATCGATTAACAATCGATTACACAAAATTCCACTATGTAATCGATTATTAATCGATTACATTTTCAAGTAATCTTGCCCATGCCTGATAGATGCATTAAAATTAATCGTGATATAGACCAATCCAATTTTGTCAATGATATTCCAAACTACCAACATGTGTTTAAGAGTGTTGTTTGTCACCATGGAAGGTCTGTGCTTGGCCATTACACGACAAATTTAATCAGAGATAACTCCCTTTTAACGGTAAGTTATGCAAATATATCTGTACGTACAAATGGAAAAAAAACCCTGCTAAGTCTTGTTTTATGACAGACAGGTTATTATGCCGCCTACAATAAAGCCAACGTTGGAATGCCTTAGTACAACATTAGCAAACACTGTTGCAGCATCATCTCTGAACCGGAGCACTGTCCCAGACGTGTACATTCCCACTCTTTTGAAAAATGGAGACATTGGCAAAGCATTGTCTTTGCTAGAAAAACATGTCGATCTCTATAATTCAAACAAATACATTGATGTGTTTGAGACAACACTGCAAAATATCTTTGGGTGTGCTAAGGAAGCATATCTGAAAAGTCATGCTCACGGTTTCTTGTTTTCCAAAGTCCAGGTTAACATTTGCAAGGTGTGTACAAATAAAATGATTAAAATGGAAAACAAATATTGTATCTTAAAACCTTTAAACCTATCGCTATTGGAAATTTACCATTGCTTCACTGCATCTAGTATTATGTGTAGAAATTGCCAAGGGCCAGACCTAATCTCAAATGACTACTTTTGTAGTCTACCAAAAACTATAATACTGTGTTCCAAGAAATCGTTGAGAGAAAATACAATGCCCCCTTCAGAATTTAATCTTGAAATTTGCGTACAGACTGCCTTTCCCCTGGTAAGTAAAGAGTACCGACTTGTAGAACTAATGGTTCAAGACAAAAAAGGGAATGTAAGAATAGTAGGAAACGAGGAGAGATATTACCAAGACGTTATATGCACAATATCCACTTAAGGGGATTTCAGCAATGTTACGATCATGGCTGCAATTTACAACATCAAACAGAAATCCGTCTCAATTACAATAATGCAAATAAGCATACTTAACAGACTTTACTCAACACCTTAACGCATTCCACACAAGTCGTTCAAAGATTCTTTGCACAACAAAAAAATCTGGCCATGAAGGATCGATTCATTTGGAGATGGCCATTTCCATTGCAAAAGAATCATGTTGGTTGTCCAGTGACGATATTAATAATGACACGAGAATGGTTTGTTTGATGGCGCCAGACGACGTCGATTATGTGGACGCCGGATGGTTCAGTTATAAAGTACTTAGAAAGTACTTTTTTTCATCAATCTTTAGTTTAGAAAACAGCAGGTATAGTGGTTTACCAAATCAAAAGTGATCATACCTGTGAATCTAAGAAATGCGCATTGGGTGTTAATTGTTATTGACATAAAAGGGAAAGTCTTATATTTCTGTGACTCAAAGGGAGGATCACCTGGATTGATATTATTGCAAATATCTCGATATCTTTCATTTGAGTACCTTATGAGGTACGGTATGAAACTAGATCTGTCAGTTTGGAAATATGTCGAATACTGTAATGAACTTGATTTTCCTTTGCAGATTGACGATAGCAGTTGCGGGATTTACATATGCGCGATGGCAAAATCGATCATCTACAGGAAAAGGATATATCGTCGTTACAAATTATCGACACACATGAGAGCCCAAGTGGTCAGGAAAATGTTCTCCGGTTCTGTAGAATTTTAGGAATTTTCAATCGTTAAGTAATAGAAAGAGAAACAGGGATTAAAAAACCTAACTGGTGAATCAAAAGTGGGTGATTCCCTGTTTGGTTTGATTGGTTGAGGTTGTAGTTTACTGCTCTATTTAGAAAACTTTTAAAGCTTACTGGCTAGGTTATTACGGATAAGAAAAAACATATTTATGTACTTTCAATAAAAGAAAAATCGGTATGTGACTCGTCACCTCACTTCAGAAGCAGAACATGAGTTTGAATTTGAGTGAGTGAAACTTGTTTTTGTTGTCAATTCATCACATAGTTCGTGGTACAAGATATCGTTATTTCCTTTCCTCGCACCACCTTTTCCAAGAATTAAACAAATCGGAATGGAAAAACAGGAATACATATCTTTATTTACAATTTTTTTTCGATTTTAATTTTTACAATGCGTTAGTAAGATAGGCAACCACAATTTGAGTGTCATTTGATATGTTATAAGCGAGTTACAGAGCTTAAAATTCTTCGCTATGTAATCAAAGCGTTTGTTTACATTTCGAATGTTGAAGTGAAAATTCATTCCAGTTTTAGACCTAAAATAAATGTTTTAATCGTTAGGAACTGTTTATTTATGCTTTAAATGAATAATAAGGTAGACAAACCTGCTTTAAAAAGATTTTTTTTACAGGTATATTGAACCTATGTAAACAAAAACAGGGCACGAGCCTTGTTTACATGACGAAGAATTGTGAGCCCAGTACCTTACTTAAAACTCAACGACTGGCACCCAAATTTCATTTAATCATTAGAAATGCATTCCTAAGTCATTGCACATAATAAAATCAGAAAAATAAAATTCGACCAAAATCGTGACCATGTCACTTTAAAAAGAGGCTATGACAGTCACTTGAGTACCATAGCCCATGGATTAACATGTAAAGGAGTTGCACGTTTGCATTTTAATTTTCAAGTCAAAATCCTAATTTCATACACATCTGACTGTTACCCCTGGTTTTTTTATTTGATGTTTGCGTGCATCAGCTAAAAAAAACGGGGGGTGTCTCGGGGGAATTTTGGATTATCTGTATCCTATATTCCGTGTTCATCTTTGGTAAACAGAGACCCATGGGCCTTTAAGGCTCATTTCTCATCTAGCACCTTTTTATTTCATTTATTCAACATTTTTCAATTCTGAACATCTGTCTGTTATCTAAGTAAGTTTCTAGTAAATATATTCACTTATTACGTAATCATTCAATATTATGTCATTGCAAGCATATTTTGTAATACTAACTCCCACTGCCATAAAAAAATAAAAGATTTTAATCAATATTACAAAAATTACTTATCAGGCAAAATTCAACTATAGCTTATGAACATCTAATTTAATACGTGATGAAATACACAAGTTGTAAGCAATTACTCTAGCAAAAAGTCTTATATTATAGGTTTAGATAACTCACCGTTTGACATGTAATTAAATCATATTGAGAAATGGTGTACATTAATTTGAATGTATATAGAAATGGACTTCAATCTATATGATTAAAACAACAAGTGAAAAGCTGTCAATGTATGCGAAACGAATGTAGTGTCAAGGTTTCATGGACCTAAAGCGAACACGTGTTGACAGTAGCGAGATATACGAAAATGCACACAAACGACTTAAGAGGTTACCCAAGACTCCGCGTTCGTCATTAAAACATTCAGTAGCTGAGCAGATCGAAAGCTCTGTCGAGAAATTGAAAAATTAGAGTTAGGTGGGACAAAAGAACCCCCTAAAACTGTTAATTGAATCATGCGGGGACACTTAAGAATCATTTCTAGACCCTAATATTACAACTGCATGCACATGACCATTTGTCTTACTGCAAGTTCCAGCCAGTGCAGAATAAAGAAGACGATGCGGATAATGAAACGAACCTTCTTCTCGATTTGATGGAACACTTCAAAAGCCAGGCAATTTTGTCATCATCATTGTGCAGCATGGCATCAACAATTACAAAGTCTATCAAAAATGTGTTCAAAGAAAGAAAAAGTCTCCAACAGCCAGGCAACTTTGTCATCATATTTGTGCAGCATGGCTTCAACAACAACACTTATCTCTCGAAACAACACTTGTCTATCGAAATTGTGTTCAAGGGAAGAAAAAGCCTTAAAAAACCAGATATGCAACTTTGTCATCATATTTGTGCAGCATGGCATCAACCATTACAAAGTCCATCGAAAATGTGATCCAGGGAAGAAAAAGCCTTCAAAAAAGACAGGCAACTTTGTCATCATATTTGTGCATCATGGTATCAACAATTACAAAGTCTATCGAAAATGTGTCCAAGGGAAGAAATAGTCTTCTTTTCGTGAAGACCCATTTCAGTTAATGAACAAAAAACTGGATGAGAGAAGTTTCCACAGAGATGAGCGAGAAGTGTTCGGATCTTTTGCAGATATTTGTACGTTTTGTTTATTATAAAGTATATTAAATGTAAATGTTAAAATATCAAGCATACTGACTTTGTGGTACAAATTCAATTAGGGATTTAATGGATTATTGGGTACACTTTAATGTATTCACAATTTATATACTAAAAAAAAATGAACTGTCTTCCTTTCTAATATTGTGAAATTTATATGTCCCCTATCAATTATGAACGTGTCAATTGAAAATAAGCAGTCCATTATAATTGGACCAACACATTTTTATAATTTGTAGGTCATATAAAGACGTGTTTAGAATTATATTTATAATCAATATTACAGAAATAGATATACTCAGTAAAAATATATTTGTTTTGTAGGTGACGGAGTTTCTCCAGAATAAAAACAATCAAAGTTATCCACAATTTATGGAATGATTCTACACTGCAAAAATGTTGAAGCCTTCGCCATACAGCGTATATTTATGCTTTATGCACGAGATACCATGCATACGCTAATTTTTATAAAGTCTAGTGGGCTAACTATTCGGCGCGTCCGCACGCTCGCGCAACAGATTTTGTTTGTCAATTAGATTATCGATTATACTATTTTACTTTCATCGGGCACGATGTTTTAATCTGCGAAAATGAGTAGTGAACAACGATCATGGTAATTGATGCACAAAGTAATAATTATAATTCTGATATCAATGAGTTTGATTTAAAGTAGGCACTTGGTGTCTTTTTCAATAGAAATCTACACATGTATTAGAAACATTGAGTATATGAGATTGCAGATATGATAAATGAATGAGAGAAAAATCTATAAATGTTTTAATACTGCCGGTGAATTCTGTTTGTTTGATGTGTTCGTTATAATACAATTTTACGTTGTTAGTCATCAAACTTTATGTTGTTTTCATATAATGCTAAATACCACTAGAAATCAGCTTTATTTTTGCTCGAGAGCATCGGGGAGAGGGAAGCACAAGCAGCTGGATGATGTTAAAATATTACTTGCGATAATGAGATAATTCTACGTACTTTAATAATTATAATTGTAGTACAGAAAATTGTCATATTTCTAAAATAAAAACTTACAATGTCAGACATCTGTGCCGCGGTGAAATCGTACCCTGGATAAGTATATTCATTGTTCATGTAATAAGGTACGGGTTCAAGGCCAAGAGGAAAACATAATATATACCCTGTGCGCACATGTATAGTAGTGCCTTGTATTATCATTTAAATTGGAAAGAAGTTCTCACTTGATAAATATCAATGTATCGGTATAGGTGCGGGAGAAAATTTGAAGTTATAGAAAATGTCTGTACAAGACATGGGCCTTCTTGTTATTCACCTTACGATATTATTGCTCAGACGACGATTAGCCGTGTGTAAACATATATTTGATATATCAATCACACTGAAGACAGTATGGACAAATCATGCGACTAAATCACTTAGCAAAACATGTAAATTTACATGACAGGACGGCCCCATACCCCGGTGTATAATGTTTAGGCCAGTTGGGCTATTGACTCAACAAGTCCAATTTCTAGACGATTATATATTCCATGTTGGTATTAATAAATACGGATAGTATGTATTTGTAAAACACTGACCGATACCCTGTTTGGAATCAGAGACATAAAAACGTGTGTTTAATGTTATTTATGTCTCTGTTGGCATTAAATGCAAAGATTAGTCTTACAAAAGTAGACTGGACTCCATGATCAATGTCGTATTAAAGATTAAAAAAAAATGTCAGGTGATGTCCAAAGAAAACAAGCATTCTGAGAGTATTGCATAAGCAATACACGTCCCCTACCGGTTTTTGGAAATTGTGAAAACAATGCACTGTTAAGCAGAATATCGAACCCGAACTTTTAAAAATTGGAATATAAAAAATTATTTTTCTCGAAAATATGTCAACCAGACGCTACTAAAGTGTAAACTTGATCTGTAGTTTGACATTTTGAAGCTGTTCAGCAAATTTCATATTATTCCTTAAACGCTTAAAGCTATACACGCTATAATTTGCGTCAATTTTGAATAAAGGGGAAAATGTATGTGTTTGATTACTAATAAAAGTTACCTTTATTCTGTTAATTATAATGCTCAATTCGATCACGTAACAAATATATCAAATAATAAACAATAAAAACTATTTATTTTCCTGCCAGGAAAGTAATGCCTCCTCGTGAATATCAATCCATCACGTGATATCGACAGCTAAATTTAGCCTATCATACCAAAACTGGTGAAGGGTCAACATCTTCATAATTGTGATAGTTTCACAAAGGAAAGGATATTTTCAGTAAAGCATGAATTTGTCCGATACACGAGTACAAACAAAAGAAAAAATTACAAGCCTGTGAGTAAATATCAATACTTCCTTTAAAAAGATGACGTAGACCTGTGTTTTTCCCCTATGTGCTATTTATAGATCCTATAAGTGTTAATGCAGAAGTAAGAGTATCGTGAATGACAAACGTATTTTACTCATTATACATGTATGTATTTCAAATTAACAAATGTTAAGCATATTAAAAATCAAGTTGGATATTTAATTAGGCAAACAATAACGACCACCAAGTTCTCCGCGGACATGCGCAATGAGGTCGGTTTCGCTCTTCCTTCATCAATATTCATGAAAAGGTATATTTTCCTGGGAGGAAAATAAACAATTAACAATCTATATCTTTGTAACGAGATGGAATTCACCATTGTAATTTACAGATTAAGGATAACTTTTATAAGTAGACAAACACATGCGTTTTCACTGTCATTCAAAATTGACGTAAATTATAGCGTGTATAGCTTTAAGGAAAAAAGTGTGGAAAACTGAAGTGGGACAGACAGACAGACTGACGGACGCAGAGGAAAGCTATAGTCCCCTCCGGTGAAAACCGGTAGGGGACTAATAAAAGCAAAAGCTCTAACCCCTCAAAGTTATAGCAAAATAGACAATATCCATTGTTAAATCATTAATTAAAAATGAAATGCAATGAACTTTGGTTTGTGTCACTAAAGAATAAATGAGCGATTTATAAAAGCTCTACCGCCTACCGTTATAAAAGTAAATCAAAACTATATTTTTGTCAAGATAATTTCTATCGGGTTCGAAATTTCTTGACATGAATGTAAGCGATAATGCTTTAAAATAAAGAAAAATCGACGTCATTTCAGTGTTTTACTACAGGAAGATTTTACTTGAAATAAACGAGATGAGATGGGCGCGCCGACGCGCTGAATTCAATTAGCCGTCTAGTGTATATTCATCATGTTAGTACCCCTTACTTTATTTGCTCAATTGAGCCTATATATGGCCATCACAACATGCTAGACCCATTCCTGCCATATGGTTTTTAATACTAAAAACATTGAAGATTTTTGTCCAGTCAAGCTTTGATATTTCCACAACATTTATCATGTTAATTCTGTCTGATTTTTATATTTATAGTATGTTTTTATTTCAAAAGCTTAATGTAGGTTACGGAATTAGCCGAGGTTTGCCGAGTGTGTTGGATACGTTTTAGGTTTTCTATCTATATCTATAACTTACTTATTAGATTGGATAGACTTGGGGCTTTTATAACAATAGACTGTCTTCATGTATATAAACTAATGTTTTTTAATTGCAAAACTGAAAGGGACTAGAGAATTATAATTGGTTTCTTGGATAATACTTCACTTTAAGTAGTATGTGACACTTAAATATTATGACGCACAGTTTCCTATTGAAATTAAGGTAAAAATATAATTATAATTTTTTCCCACGTATTTGTTAACTAAAACCCCAACCGGCGGTTTTTGATTATGAAATTTGATAATGAATTTATGCAAAACAAGAGGCCAATTGGCCTTCACGGTCACCTGAGTAGCATATAACCCATACAAAAACTTGTCGAGGAGTCTCATATATGCATTTAATTAATTAGGTTTTATTCTGGAGTAGAAAAATTATAAATTTGTAATGACGACCACCTCCCTGCCTGAAATCTTTCAAAAAGAACTATGAAACCGATAATTTTTGCAAAAAACTTAAAGATCTGGTCTACAAAATTATGAATTCAGTTTTCCTTTCAGGTGTGTGGGAGTAAAGAAGATAATTTTTTAACATTATATGCATTAACACCTATCCATTTTGGCCCTGCTCTAGAGTCAAAACCCATACTCCAGGGGAAATGAAAATTAAAAATTCAGTAGAGGACTTCCTGCTAAACATAATTATAAGTCAGTTTTTTTAATACAGATGTGTGAGAATAGAGAGGAAAATTTTTAAACATTATATGCATTAACACTATATTGCCCCCCCCCACCTCATGTCCTGAACCCCTGACCCAGAGGCTATGAATAACAAGAACATTTTTTAAGATTTAAAACATTTTATGGCCATATTGGCCCCACCCTAGAGCCTGAACCTCTAACAAAGGGGTCCAGATTTTAACAATTTTATTAGAGGGCTTCATGGACATTATAACCAGCATTTAGGTTTTAACAAATATATATATATATATGGAAATAGAGAAGAAGATTTTCTAAGATTTAATACACTTTTACTACATGGCCATATTGGCCCCACCCTAGAGCCTGAACCCCCTCAATTGGGAAAATTATCGACATTTTTTGTCAAATTGGGAAAATTTGAAATTTGGAATACTTTGATATATCATTAAACTGACTTTTGTATTATATAGAACAATCTGTAGTTCACTTCTTAAAATTAAAGTTTTACAGCTCACATGTTCTCAGGAACTAACCAAGAGTAAAATGAAGACACAAAAATATTGAAATTTTCAGAACTATGAAGAGTTCAAATTTTTAAGATTTTATTTATAATGTTGATTTACAAATTTAAATTTTGATTAGAATTTCACAGTGGTCAGGAAAATAAGAAGACTTTATTGTTTTTAAATAGTAACTAAAAAAAGGTTAAAATCAAATTTGGAAAAGGGAACCAAATCTATATAATGTGGAATTATTATATTTTATTTCATAGATTGAATATTTGCGATATTTTATAAGCAAAATATTGTGTAATATATGTTACTGACATCTTGTGTATTAACGGGTAATAGTAAAACCCTGTGACCAAATTACAGTCGTAATGCAGGAGGTCTGTCTACGAAGTCTACAAAGATTTCCTGATAATCTAAGCATTTACTTGGAAGGCTTATTTTCTAATTACAAAATATCAACCAATGCTACTATCATCAAGATAATTTATAACCATCATTAGTAAATTTCTGAGCACTTTAATATGCATCAATCATAATGCCCTGCCGTATAACCCAATAACCTAATTGGTATAACCAACCCGAAAGATGACCCTGCTAGTTGGGCTTGTTAGGTCACCACAGGGGTTAAGTCCAGTTGTGAGAACTTTTCAATTAATATAATCATCAGTGTAGCCACATTACTTGATCATTCAGAATATAATTAAGCCATCTTTAATCAATTACGGGAAATCTACTGACCAAAAAGCAAACTGCTCCTGCAAATCGCAAGTTGTAAATAATTAATGCTTTTGGGAATTTTTATTCTGAAATTGGGAAAATCTGTGGCTTTTTGGCATTGGGAATGGGTCCGATATTCGGTTCAAATTTGAGGGGAGTGACGGCCCTGCATGAATTTCACAATTTAGGTAGAAGTCCTCATGATGGACATCATAACCATGCATTTAGTTTTTAACAAATATATATGGGAGTAGAGAAGATTTTCTAAGATTTAATACATTAACTATATGGCCATATTGGCTCCACCCTAGAGCCTGAACCCATGACCCTCATGGACATCATAATCATGCATTTAGTTTATAACAAATTTAAATGCGAGTAGAGAAGAAGATTTTCTAAGATTTAATACATTTGGCCATATTGGCCCCACCCCAGAGCCTGAACCCCTGAACCAGAGGCCATGAATTTCACAATTTTGGTAGAAGGCTTCATGGACATCATAACCATGCATTCAGTTTTTCCTCACGTGTGGTAGTAGAGAAGAAGATTTTTGAAATTTGGCTCTCTTTTTTTGCATATTTGGCCCCGCCCGTGGCACTCCAGGGGTGGTAGAGCCATGAATTTCACAATTTAGATTCTTCTTACCATACAGATACTTCACACCAAAAAAGGTTACGATTGGCCAGGTAGTTTTCAAGATGAAGTTAAAAATGTAAAATTGTTAACGCACGACGACGGACGAAGACCAATTGCAATAGGTCACCTAGGTGACCCAGGTGACCTTAAAATTAGATAATTCGGGCGACAGTCGGCTGTTTATCTGCGCCGATATCGACTTTAATCCGTCGGCCGTCCAAATTTGTCTGTCGGGTCAAATTATAATTTGTTTTAGCGTCGGTGGCTGATTTCTTTAGTTTAAGCAGCCGTTAAGTAGTCCGTCGAGCAACATTCCATCGGCGGACAGTTTATTATGTCCGTCGTCAGTCGATCAACATTTAAGCATTTAGAATTTTCTTAAACGACGGTCGGCAGACACCGATTGACGACCGAAAATCAACCGACCGACGGTCGGCTGGTCTATCGGGCTATTTTGAAACATCAACCGTCTATCGATCAAAAAGCGGCGGCTAGGCGGACAACGCAATGCTTAAGACTTTCTTCGTCAAAACTGAAAGAAATGTCCGTGATCGTAATCGGTCGACCGTTAATACCACTGTGGTTCAACGTCCGATGTTCCAGTGACAACTCACCGTCTTAAAGATATCGGTGTTCCTAGACGGCACTGCGTCATTCAATGGTCTGCAAAAAATATAATTGTAGGAATAGTTCATATATTATTCCCCCCGCGAAAAAAGTTTGGGGGGTAGATAGGAATCACCTTGCCTGTCCGTCCGTCTGTCTGTGCAATCGAGTCCAGTCCATATCTTTCTTATGGAGAAACATTGGAAGTTCTTACTTCACACAAAGATCTCTCTGAAAATGGCATGGCCTGAAGAATTTTTTTTTTTGGGGAAAAAAAAATGTGTGGATAAAAATTTCGGAAAAAAATCGGGCTCAGTATACCAATAATTTAAAATGTTTAAATATTAAATGGCTGCTTGACATGAGGATTTTGGTTGATTCGAGTCATGGTTGTTAACGGAAGGATGCAAAAGCCCTCATGCATTAACAGTTAACTTAAAATAAAATGAAATTAAAGGATAGAAACTGGTTTGTTTACTCCTATTAGCATTAACAGTTTTAAAAAATAGAGCAGTTGTTATTTATAGAAAATGGACAGTGAAATAGATTCATCCAATATTTTCTATAATAGCAAAAATACACGCGTAATGATTTTTTTTTCTTAGCGGAAGGGGGGGGGGGTATCAATTACGAGCTTGCTCACAGTACCTCTAGTTCAATTTGTTAAGGTCTTACGTTTTCAACGGAAGACCTTATTGTTATTCTTCGGATTCTTTTTAAGGTCTTCCGTTTCCAACGGAAGACCTTATTGTTTTCGTTCGGTTTCTTTTTCCCTATTATTATTACTAAGGTCTTCCGTTTCCAACGGAAGACCTTATTGTTATTGCTTTGTTTCTTTTTCCCTATTATTAAGGTCTTCCGTTTCCAACGGAAGACCTTATTGTTATTCTTCGGTTTCTTTTTCCCTATTATTATTATTATTTTAATTTTTTTTCTTACAAATTTTGTGCACGCGATTTCTCAGAAACGGCTCGACCGATTTTCATGAAACTTTCAGATCTGATAGATAATGATCTAAACCTTATAGGTTTTTTATCATATTGATGACGTCACTTCCGTTTTTGAGAATTTTACGTTTTAGCGATTTTTAGAGGGGTCGCTTGTCCCTCTACATTCTCCTAAACTATAAAAGATATTGAGTTCAAACTTTCAGGAATAGTAGACAAAAGATTGTAGATTTGCAATTTTATTTTCATTTTGATCTGACTTAAAAAGCCCCGAAGCTCGCCTGGACCCGAAAATTGAGATTGAAAAAACGTCGTCATTTTTTCCGGTTTTATTTGATTATCTCTTTTCTAAAAAATATTTTGTTAAGACATGTAACGTAAAAAAAGTTTGTATTTACAAGACCTTTTCTTTAAAATCAAGAAAAAGGGGCTGGCCCCTTAAAAAAGGGGACCAAAGGGCTCTAAAGTCTTTAATCTGTAGCCCTTTACTGAGAGATATTTTGTGAAAGGTTATAGAAGCAAATATGTTTATCTCACAGTTATGTATCCAAGCAATGTAATGGTTTTATTATGTGTTACGTAATTAAGGGTTTTTAGGGGCCAAACGTCCAAAATTTCGATCACCCATATCTCGGAACGAAAAAATATTTTCTAATGCAATACAGAAGAAAAGTTGTTCAAAAAAATGTTCTCAACAATATGCAACCTTCAAAGTTTCGCTAAATGGCCCCTAAAAGGAGATAAGGGATCGGCCCCTAAAACCTTCTTTCTCATATATCTCCAGAACGGTAACGAATTTCTATACACTTGTTGAGCATAATTTGTTCAGAATTAAATGGCCTTTCATTTGATATCAAGAAAAGGGGGCTGGCCCCTCAAATAAGGGGACCAAAGGGCTCTAAAGTCTTTAATCTGAAGCCCTTTACTGAGAGATATTTTGTGAAAGGTTATAGAAGCAAATATGTTTATCTAACAGTTATGTATCCAAGTAATGTTATGATTTTATCATGTGTTATGTAATTAGGGGTTTTTAGGGGCCAAAAGTCCCAACTTTTAATCACCCATATCCCAGAAAGGAAAAATATTTTGTAATGCAGTACAGAAGAAAAGTTGTTCAAAATGATGTACTTAACAAAATGCAACCTTCAAAATTTCCTCAACGGTACAGAACGGTAACAAATTTCTTAACTTTTGTTGAACAAAATTTGTTAAGAGTTAAATGGCCTTTCATTTGATATCAAGAAAAAGGGGCTGGCCCCTTAAATTAGGGGATCAAAGGGCTCTAAAATCTTTTATCTATAGCCCTTTAATGAGAGTCATTTTGTGAATGGTTATTAAAGCTAGATTAGGTATAATACGTTTATATATCCTAACAATATAATGATTTCCTCTTGTGTTACCCAATAAGGGTTTTTAGGGACCAGAGGTGAACATGGTTAATCTTTTTCATCTTAATTGGAAGAAATGCAAGTATTTAAAACAGCAATGTAAGAGAACCTATAAAAAGCGATACAATAAAGCATTAGTACTTCACTCCTTTTTCCATATCATGTTTTGTGGTCAAAAATCAAAGTCGATGATGTCATGTTTCCTTCTAAAAATCAGACGGAAGACCTCCTCGTTGCTCGCAACGAGATCGTGTCTAGTTATTATTATTTTTCTGCCTTTTTTTGTGCACGCGATTTCTCAGAAACGGCTCGGCCGATTTCAATCAAATTTTAGGATGTGATAGATAGTTGTCTGAACTTGATTGGAAATTTTTTGTGTTGATGACGTCATATCCGTTTTTGAGCTATTGAGATTTTTCTAATTTTTATATGGGTATTTTGTCTTCTGTTGTTCTCCTAAACTATAAGAGATATTGAGCTCAAATTTTTACGGTAGGTAAAGGAAAGATTGAAGTTTTGCATGATTGTTGTTTTGTATGTTTAGCACTACTGGCGCCAAAGCTCGCTATGGCTCGAAAATTGACATTAAAAAAGCGTCGTGATTTTTTGTGCTTTTCTCTCTTTATCTCTTTTCTGGAAAATATTTTGTTAAAACATGTAATGTAAAAAAAGTTTATATTTACAAGACCTTTCAGCTGATATCAAGAAAAAGGGGCTGGCCCCTCCAATAAGGGACCTAGAGGGCTCTAAAGTCTTTTAACCATAACTCTTTACCGAGGGATATTTTGTAATAAATTATAGAAGCAAATATGTTTATTATACAGTTATGAAGCCAAGTAGTATAAGGATTTTCTCATATGTTACGTAATTAGGGGTTTTTAGGGGCCAAAAGTCCAAAGTTTCGATCACCCATGTCTCACAAAGGAAAAATATTTTGTAATGCAGTACAGAAGAAAAGTTGTTCAAAATTATGTTCATAACAAAATGCAACCGTCAAAATTTCGTTAAACGGACCCTAAAAGGAGAAAAGGGACCGGCCCCTAAAACCTTCTTTCTCATATATCTCTAGAACGGTAACAAATTTCTAAACACTTGTTGAACAAAATGTGTTTAGAATTAAGTGACCTTTTATTTGATATCAAGAAAAAGGGGCTGGCCCCTTAAATGAGGGAACCAAAGGGCTCTAAAGTCGTTTATCTATAGCGTTTTACTAAGAGCTATTTTGTGAAAGGTTATTTAAGCTGAATTAGGTATAATACGCTTATATATCCTAACAATATAATTATTTTCTCTTGCGTTACCTAATTAGGGTTTTTTAGGAGCCAGAGGTAAAAAAGTTTAATCTTTTCTATCTTAGTTTGAAGAAATGCAAGTATTTAAAAAAGCAATATAAGAGAAGTTATAAAATGCGATACAAAAAAGCATTAGTTCTTGACTCTTTTTTCCATATCATGGTTTTTTTTTCAAAAATCAAAGTCGATGATGTCAAATTTCCTTCTCAAAATCGGACGGAAGGCCTCCTCGTTGCTCGCAACGAGATCGTGTCTAGTTCTTCTTCTTTTTTTTTCTTAACACTTTTTGTGCACGCGATATCTCAGAAATGGCTCAACTGATTTGGACGAAATTTACAAATCTTACTAACTATGTTCTGAACCTTATCGGAAATTTTTTTGGTTGATGACATCATTTCCGTTCTTGGGATATTGGCATTTTAAGGATTTTTAGGGGGTTGTTTTGTCAAAGAGTGTTCTCATAAACTACAAACCATATCGATTTCAAAATTTCAGGTATGATAGACAAAAGATTGTTTGTATGCACAAAAGCATTCATGTTTGCCTAGCACAAGAAACGCCGGAGCTCGATAGGGCTCGAAAATTGAGATAAATAGCGCTGTAATTTTGCTTGGTTTTCTTTATTTATCTCTATTCTCGCAAATATTTTGTTAAGACATGTAGAAGAAAAAAAATTTTAAGTTACAAGATCTTTTGTATGACATCAAGAAAAAGGGGCTGGCCCCTCAAATTAGGGACCTAGAACCTTTGAAAGTTTTTACTTTATAACTCAAAAGCGGTTAAGATTTCGATATGGCTGTCGCTGCAAAAGTTGTTCATTGTGATCTTACCAATGTCGTTACAATAATATTGTGTTCGGGTACTGCGTAATATGAGTGTAAAATGCTAGACTTGTTACCATGTATTTGTGTTTTATTTGGCAAATAAACGGGGTATTTGTGCGTATAACTGACAAAAAGGGTACCAGATTACATACGGAAAGTGTTTAAACATTTAGTTATTTTCTAGTGAAACACATTATGGACAAAAGAACTGCTTCTATGCAATGCATTTTAGTCGCTTTTAAATTCTAGCTGGATTCCGAGCTGTGTATGTGAACTATTAAGTATCCGATCCCTTGCCCGCGGCCGCATGACTATTTAAAGTGTACATTTGTTCATTAATAGTTTTGAAGTAAACATTGGCCGGATTAGGCAACATCCGGTTAAGAGGACAATGTTGCAAATTAATTATAGTATTTAATGCAATAGGTGTTGATCGAGTATTCTTGCAAAATTTTCAGTTCTTTGGATATATATTAGATTTCATCAATCTTATTTATGGGACCAATTTTCATTTTCGTTTTTTTTTAAACAATAAATTCATAACATATCTTTTATCAATAGCTCTTTACTGAGAGATATTTTGTGAAAAGTCATAAAAGCAGATATGTTAATGATTTTATGATGTGTTACGCTATAAGTTAAAGGTTTTTAGAGGTCAACTGTCCAACATTTAAATCCCCCATAGATCAGAAATGAATTATCTTTGGAAATGCAGTAAAGAAGAAAAAATGTTCAAAATGATGTAGTTAACAATATTAAACCTTCAAAATGTCATTAAACGGACCCTATAAGGAGATAAGGAACCGGCCCCTAAAAATTTCAGGAACGGTAATTAATTTCTGAACAAAATGTGTTTAAGATTAAAAGACCTTTCATTTGATATTAAGAAAAAAGGGGCTGACCCCTCAGCTTAAGGGACCAGACGGCTCTATAGACTTTTTTCTAGTCCTTTACTGAGAGATATTTTGTGAAATGTCATTAAAGCAGATATGTCATGTTACAGTTATGTATCCAAGCAATGTAATGATTTTATCGTGTGTTACCTAATTAGGTGTTTTAGAGGTCAAATCCCTTAAAATTAATCACCCATATATCAGAAAGTAAAAATCGTTTGAAATGCAGTACAGAAGAAAAATATATTAAGATAACAGATCAGCCCCTAAAAGATGTTGAAAATTAAAGTCGATGACGTCATATCACCTTCTGAAAATCGGACGGAAGATCTCCTCGCTGCTCGCAACGAGATCGTGTCTAGTTATTTCTCTTTTCGGAGAGTACATGAGATGTATATTATAGAACAATATCAAACATGCATATTTACAACAATTATGAAATAATTATAAAGATATACAAAAATCTGTATACATATTTTAACGAGCGTAAAAATTTGAGTATTATAATTGAAAGTGCTAAATTAATTTAATGAGGTTATATACAAGAAAAAAAATTACAAGAATAGTAATGAAATATTAATATGTGTATATTAATGCACATGACTACTGTGTATTATCGATTGTTGTTTTGTAAATTGCAAACACTTTAATGAGATATGTGCCACAAAAAAGAATATTAAGCTCTTTTTCATTCTGTTCAGATGATGAGCTGCTTGGATAAAACCTAATAGATGTGTGTAAAATTCCTCCTCGTCAAGGGCGCAAATGACCAGATCGAAATTAATTACATCACTACAGAACTAGTCCCTTTTTCTGGAGAAGTTCCTAAAAGGAATTATCAATCTTATCTACACTTCAGTTTCTGAACATAATCATGGTTATTTAATTGCATGAGGTTCTAAAAGAATTAAATATAAATAAGGTTAGTTGAAATTTTTAGGTCAATTTAAATTTTCAGTTCTTTCATATTTTCGCGTAAATAATTGATATGGATGTCATTTCATTATATTTTTCTACCACATTTCACATGGAAATATAAAAATATACACACTCAAAGTCGTTTTATTTGACACAGCGCATAGAAATTCAAATATATCATTTATATTAATAAACTTAATTTTATTCAGGTCTTTATAATTTCAGGCCTTAGTATGTCCCGTATACCGATCCGATACATTGTTTGAAAAGAATAAAGAATTCCGAAATTTTTCGAATAGATTATAGTCTCGATAAAAACGCGTCAAACACGACAGTCTACTAAGTTAAGTATGACTTACTTTACATTTACGAGCAAAACCAAAAATATGTAAAAATCTTTTAAAAGGCATAAAACATATTTCTACATGCAAATTTACTTTAAATTCACAAAAATCAGCATAATATTAATTTAATTTTTTTTAAACTATCCTGCAGAAATCCAGTTACAAAATTTAAATGTATATCAAATAACGTACCGCCTCCTGGCGGCCTGTACAAAATTGTTCGCCTGACCATCGGCTAAAATGTGACCTAGGCATACATGTTACAGTGTAGCGCGATACGTTAGCGTTGACAACGAATCTTTTAGTCACTAGCTCGAATCTTTTTTATCACTGCGCAAATGTATGTTTCTGATGCCTACTACTCTAGAAAGTTGGCCACTTACAATTTCACAGGTTATGATATGATATTTAAATCTGTTGTCTGTAATATCTGGAACGAAACAGATGCCAAAAGAGGAAGCTGTGAAATTGCCATACAATAGTTACTTTTTAATTAACCAGAGAGTGGGGCCAAAGGAGGAAGTAGTATAGTTTACTGACAGCTTTACCGGGCAACTACGAAACCTACCATTCAGCGCTATTTGACTGTATTTTGTTGCTAATGTAATCTTCCTATAAAGGGCCCGACCAATTATTATTTCAAACATGGCCACAGTACTAGTACTCTAAATTGGAAGGAGACAATGTACATACCACAATAAAATGTTCAGAAAATCAACGCATCTCTGATTGGATGACTGCGATCAAAATGTATAGAGTTAGAGACCAAAATATTAGGTAAAAGATTTAGGCAATAATATGCTGTTTAAAGAATCTGCACAGAAGGTAATCAGCAATCATAGAAAGGATATCAATGGGGAAAATGTGCAATGGAACAAAATTCACATTTTCAATAGAAAAAAGAAAACCCAGACACCATTGACTTCGAGTAAGAGTTCTAAGAAGTGTTCATAGCAATGCCCTTACAACAGAGAAAAAGGAAAATTGCATGCTGCATTAGTACCCAAATGAAACCTCTTTATACCCACTAAATTTCTATTTCTGAGGCAAAATATAATTACGATTTTCAAACACTGTGTTAAAGAGGTCCACGTGCCCACAAATTTCTTCAAGTTCTTACCACATGAAGAAGATGCTGTTTTGCAAGAACCGCATGGTTCGGATGAATCGGATGTGAAAGTTGACGTGGATATTGTTAAAACTAAAATGGTACAGATCAAGATTTAATTTTCTCGTTAAACAGTATTTTCTTATTTACTTAAAAAGTTTGAAAAGAAAAAAAGTCCACATGGGACCTTTTATTACTACTTCGTCGAAGTAATTTATAAGTACATTGTAGTGCTTTACAAGGTACGGGCCCGCCATCACAGTGTTTGGATTTACACTTTAGCAATGCAATTTAGGTGGATAAAAAGCTGAAAAATCAAAATAAGCATTCTCTATATTTTACCAAAATAGCACGCCATGGTCATATTTAAACTCCACATTTTAAAACACACATTTTAAATAAAAAATTAAAAATAATAAATTTTGTGCAATGTATGTTTGCAATGTATGTTTAATATCATTATCTTTATATTTTTCAAAATACATGTACATATTTTAACTACAAAAAAATAAAATCATTGCTTTTCATTTAAAACCGACTGAACACAATAGGTACATGTACATGTACGCTATGAATAGAAATCTGACTTTCAGGGTTTTTAAAATCATCTTACACTTTTTTGATACATGTACGTAAATCATATATTGAAATATTCGCTCCTTAAGCCGATTAGCACTTATTTCAAGCATCAAAGTTTTAAAATAAAAATATGAATATTTTGAATTCGCACCATCTTGTGTGACAACATACATGTAGGTGTCAATCGCCCATCCTTATACTTTTAGTGTATTCGGCAAACCACTGCTGATGCCGTTATCTCCATCACACCGAGCTCGTCTCTACCTTTATTTGTAATGCGGCTGCCTGTTTATCGCAGAAGAAAAAGGTTGCGCATCGATAATAAATTCTTACAAGAATAGAATTCCTGGGTCCCCCGCCGGTCAAGCAGTATACTAGTATCGAGTCTATCGACCAAGGCTGATTTAGGAACTTGACCAAGGTATTAGTGGTATAAACATTTGGTATAAATTTAATGAAAATCCGTCAAAATTTGTAGGCATGAGAGCGCTTACAAGGTCAATTTTTGGATAAAACGGAGTCATTATTGTGGTCAAAGTCCCATAACTCCAACAAAAAGTATCGACCAATGCTGATTTTCGAACTTGACCAAGGTATTAGTGGTATAAACATTTGTTATAAATTTAATGAAAATCCGTTAAAATTTGTAGGCATGAGAGCGCTTACAAAAAAGTGTGACGGACGGACACACGGACCCACGGACCCACGGACGGACGCCCGGCATTTCTATGTCCCCGCTCCGCGTTGCGCCGGGGGACAAAAATGGCATTTTTAACCGGGTTTTCCAACGGAAAAATCCGGTTATTAAAATGGTGAAAATGGCGGGTGGGCGGGCGGGCTGCTGCCAAAAGGGTACCCTCATTGTACGGATAACTCCTCCTACAGTTTTCAAGATAGGAAGTTGTTCTTTTGCAGATCAATTGTACATATATCTGTACATATTGCTAGGATTTGATTTCTGATTATTTGTAAAAAAAATACCAGCTTTTTAACTTAGTCATTTTTGGCAAAAAATTGCATATAGGGTACCCTCATGGTACGGATAACTCCTCCTACAGTTTTCAAGATAGGAAAATGTTCTTTTTTAGCAGATCAATTGTACATATATCAGAGGTGTGCATATTGCTTGGATTTTGATTTCGGATTATTTATGAAAAAAATACCAGCTTTTGAACTTAGTTATTTTTTGGCAAAATATTGCATATAGGGTACCCTCATTGTACGGATAACTCCTCCTACAGTTTTCAAGATAGGAAAATGTTCTTTTTTAGCAGATCAATTGTACATATATCAGAGGTGTGCATATTGCTAGGATTTTGATTTCTGATTATTTATGAAAAAATACCAGCTTTTGAACTTAGTCATTTTTTGGCAAAAAATTGCATATAGGGTACCCTCATGGTACGGATAATTACTCGTACAGTTTTCAAGATAGGAAAATGTTCTTTTTTAGCAGATCAATTGTACATATATCAGAGGTGTGCATATTGCTAGGATTTTGATTTCTGATTATTTATGAAAAAAATATCAGCTTTTGAACTTAGCCATTTTTTGGCAAAATATTGCATATAGGGTACCCTTTCACCTTATCCATTTCACTGGATACGGGTTGACATGGATTATGGATACAGTTCACATAAAAGAAAACCCGGTTTGCTGTCACATTGACATATTTTCACTTGTTACGCAATGTATTGACGCTGCTGTTCTTTATTCGGGAACTCTGAAATTGTTCTCATAGAAACGCATAGACTTTAAATGTTTTGTATGAAGGACAGTACTGTGTATCAATATTCCATACATGAAACATAAGAGGCGTTCTACTTAACTGCTGTCGTGGTTTGACCATCACAATCCCCATGGGGAAAAAAAGAAAAAGCCAATAACAGCCCTTAAAACTCACTAGACCAAATAATAAGTCCTTAAAAGGAATTAAATTAATGCTTTTGTATTAATAATTTAAGTTGGTTCAATACTTTGCTTTTACAAATGTCCGAGAGAGAAAACAGTTTGTTTTATGTGCTTCACTTGTTCATTGTTTAAGTAACGGTTACTGTAACCATTATAATTGAATGATTAAATGCACAATGTTACATATTATGACTAT
Organism: Magallana gigas; assembly: GCF_963853765.1. NCBI lineage: Eukaryota > Metazoa > Mollusca > Bivalvia > Ostreida > Ostreidae > Magallana > Magallana gigas. Next base: position 32,461,246 of record NC_088857.1, on the reverse strand, counting down.
TTTCAAATCCAGCCATGCAAGAAGTGATTGATGTTGGAGTAGTAAACATAATAACTAAACTTGAAAAGAAAGACGAAAAAGAGACCAGAGGCTCGTAACATAAAGGGTACTTATTAAGTTTAAGACATGTATAGTGATTAAGTAGTACATTTTTGTGCCTAAAGTACGGAACTACATCTAGAAGAGAGCTTTGCAAGGACAATATACCCATAACGTAGACGGCCGGTATAGGTGACATATATGTATTAAGTATTGTTTATACTTAATTTGATGTTTAATTGTAATTCCCTCACATACATATATTTTTACTTGCGGATTTTAAGAAAGAAAAGGACATTTAAAGAAAGGGAAATTGGACGACGATTACTTCATTTCAGGGTATATATAGACTTGATAGAGATCTAATACTTTGAGTATGTGAATAAGTGAGGTAAGATATTGAGAGAAGGACATAAAGAAATCACATATGTGTATCCTCACATGTTCTCACAGTATTGGGGTATTACGCCAGTGGTAGTTTTTTCAGTCTTTTGGGGAACTCTAAGGGCATGTCTAGAATTTCCCGAGTTTTTCTGACATCTGACACTTATGCAGAAATAGTGTTATGCAAAGTCAAAATTTTCGAGTGTTTTGGGTTGTATTGATAAAACTAAAGTTCCTATTAGAACACCGTGCAAGCATGAACATTTATTCATCAATAGGAAGAACTTTCATTAAATCAATGTACAGGGAGTATGCGATTCCGACCTTCGGTTTACAAATTTAGTAGCAAAGTGGCCAGGCAGTTCACATGATTCATTCATATGGACAGACTGCACTTTCAACGAAGTTTCGAATTGATTGTGGTATGTTAATTCTATTTTTGATTACAAGAAAAGTTTGGAAAGCTTTTAGATTCTTGATTTGGTTAAGTTAACGTTTTGATAAAGTTCTTAAACACCATCATAGCTATAATAAACTTCATAATTTAGTATAAATATTTTGAAAAACAGAGTGTAAATATGAATTAATTTGAAAATATCGATAATATACACGTATATGACTGTAAGTTAAATAGGTGAAAGTTGGCTCCCATGATTACCCCCTTAGAACCTGGATGATGACTCCGTATATGTATTTACAACCATCTTGCCCAAGGAAAATTCGCTACTAAGCATGCAAAGGCAAGAAACACTGTAGAACGCAGCTTTGGTGTGTGGAAAGGTAGATAAAACTGGTGGGCCTCTATTATTCGATCCAACGAAAGCATGAAAGGTATTTCATGCTGTAAATCATAGTATTTTTTACATAGTTAAAATAAATCGGTAAAAATTAATAATTTATAACATGAACCGCAATTTCAGATTATTGTTGCAACAGCTGTGTTGCAGAATATGTGCATTAACAAAAGAAATCCTCTTCCCGAGAATGAGATAGCTGCTCATGGCAACGACAACATAGTTTACGATGGAAATGTGAATAATGGAAGAGAGACAAGGTATATGTGGCACTAAGATTACGATAATTTTATCAAAATCAGAAAATTCTGTTGGTAATACAAAGTACATGTATTTCTTCACTCTGTTGGCATCACAAATAATAATATTCCTGTTTGCATCTTTCTTCCTCTAAACGACATCTACATGTACTACCCTTTAACTCGTGTCTTTTTTTGTCGATTTCCAGTCCCTTGTAAAATGTAATAAAATAATAGGTAATAAGATATTATGTATCGTTTTTTAAAATCGCATTAAAATATATAATCATAAATGTAATTAATAAATACAATTAATGTTTACACTTTATAATCATTATCAACATGCAAAATACATTATTGGGTCACTTTGTTTCAATATCTACCGGGTAGTGTAGGTCAGCAATATCTATGGTGTATGTACCTCTAACCTTCTTTCTCTAGTTGCGGGAGATTTTGCTCTCCGTATGGGATTGCGGATTAATTCGTTTCCTATTCCTGCAAGGACCAGCAGATGTACATGTATGCGTAAATTCACTGGACTCATATTCAACTTGAGGGTGCACACCATTCTTAATGAAATTCAGTCATGTCTCCACAATTTGTTTTTACTGCAAGCGTATACCAGGCAAATATTTTAATGATGTTAAATAGTGTCTTCGAATATTGAATCAGCAAATGGTCTCAAATCAAATGAACGGTTACTAGTAATCCATTTTTTTTAAAATTTTAAACCCCTTATGTAATTATACCCCTACGCAACAAAGTTGCGATGGATATACATGTAATAATTTTGAACCGTCAGTCCACAGGGACCAAGCCCGTTTTAACATTAATGCAACTCCTCTAAAACAGTTGCATGGAATTAAGGGAAACTTTCTAGGTATTTAGAACACACATATAATGTGCATATTGCTAAGACATTTTAGTTTCATTATTTATTTAAGTGAGAATTCTGGCCCTTTTCTAGCTGCTCAGTCCGATTTTTAGCTATAACAGTATCAAAACCCGTTATCTTAAAAAGTTTAGCATTTACCTATTTACACCACCAGCAGAATCGGTCTCCTTTAAAAGATAGAAATCGTCAAAGTAAAACAAAAAATATCTCTATATGGGAACACCAAAAAGTATCATGGGGATCTTAAGAAAAAGGAACCGATTTGTTGGGTTTATTCATCCAGAATTTTTAAGGGCCCCGCACAGCGGGCGCCCTATAATGAGTCTGTCCGTCCGTCTGTCCTTTCATCCAGCTCTCACACCGAGATCGCTTGTCCGTTTGACCCAATCTGGCTCATACTTCCCCTAGAGAGTGATTAGGGGTTAAGGGTGTGCAATAACTTTAAAGCATGTTTCTATTTTAAAGATAAGGTTATAACATAATTATACATACAATCCTTATCCAGGGCATATCTTATTTCCCCTTGGTCCTATCTGACAGAGGGTGTGCAGTGACTCTGAGTGAAGTGTTTTGGTCAAGGATCAATGTAACATCGTACCACACACAAAAAAATTTCCAGAGCATTTGTACTTTTCACTAAGCTCTATTTGACCCACACTTCAGATAAACAGAACTTCTGAGCAAATGGTGTGTTATGACCAATTTTCAAAGTCAATTGTAAAGGTCTTAGTAGAAATATATGGCAAATCCTTGTCCAGAGCATATCTTCTCTCCCTTTTCTCCATTCTGGCTCATATTACACCCACAAGGGTGTGCAGTGACCCTGAATGCTGTTTGTAGGTCAAGGGCCAAGGTCATATTGGATCACACAAAAATCCTTTTTAAAGGCATAATAAATTTTCAACTTAGCCCTTTTGGGCGAATATTTTACTGAAACAGCTTTTCGATTAATGTTGTGCTGTGGCCTTGAACCAAGTCAATGTGAAGGTCAAAGTGGATCTCTTTATTATTAGTTTTAGACCGTAGATTATTTTCAATTTGCTTAAACTTGCTCAGATTTAACAAGGATACCTTTATGTAAGGGGTAATGAGATTGAATTTAAAGTTCTATGCCAGCTGGAAAAATTCTAAGTTATAGGTCAAGTTGAAGCAAAAATCTCAGAATTTTTTTTTCATCTTTGTTTCCATTATTTAAGAGAGGCCCTTCAATTTGAGATGGTCACCATCTCAATTTTGTCTAGTTATCGATTTTCAACAAAATAAACTTTTAGAAATATTTGTAAAAAAAAATGTTCACTTTTTTTTAGATGGGGACGAGTCCCGAAATCAAAGCCCAGAGGTCATGATTTTCACAATTAAGGTAAATGTAGATAGTTTTAAAATAACGATAACCATGCATTGATTTCGATTTCCCCGCTTATTTCGTCAGATATCCATAGCATGTAAGTTTTGGCGACAAAAAATTCATAATCAAAGAGAGTAAGTAACCCTAACATACATGTACAAAACACAAGCCACAATTAACAGTATGAGATAAAAACATTGTCTCCGAATATGCACAATGATTACATACCTGGTATAATCCAACAATAATGCTCTAAACTGGATTAATATAGAAACTTTTAACGAGGCCGGGTCTAATTTTTTCTGCCCTAGATTTTTGAATGAAATTTTTTACAAGAATTTCTAGTGATATAATTATTATTTTAAGATTAAAAAATAAGACATTTACCACACCGTTTGTTTAAGGGGTCATCTCAAAGTTTGTTAATTTCTAACATAGGTCCCTATTGGATTTTGCTTGAAATGTACCAAAATTGCACATTTTTTAAACTTCTGCCCTAGGGATTTATTTTTTTGTTCTACATATTAAAGTTATTGCTAAAAGGCATCAAATTGTCAAATAAAAAAAACCTTTTACCTCCTGGTTTGTTCCAGGGGTCTTATCAAAGTTATTTTTTGTACGCCCAATTTCCAAGTTTGTCAGATAATGGCTATTTTTTATTTGACAAAGACGGAAATTGTGATCTTTATTGTGTTATTAAAACATTACGACATATTTAAGTAATAAATAAATATATAACATCACATATTAAGGGTAATTAATATAAAATACATACTTAAATAAATGAATTAAGCGATATTAAGGCGGGTTAAGAAAACGTGACAGAGGGTTAGGCTTGCTGAACCTTCTTCACGTTTCGACCCGAGCCCAAATATAGCTTATACTTCGAGACATTTATGTTTATTCCACAATATAATATCAATTTTACACATCAAACGAGCTATTTTCAACAAATTTCGCTTAATATCTGCAGTTGAAACTATCACGCCATGGCATCAACAAAGCAAAAAGTTGACGTCACAATACAAATGAAACGCTGCGAGAAAGCGTGCGTACTCGTTCTGTACTCGGCCTCGTTAAATTTGATTTCACCCGAGTCCAACTATTAATGTTTGTATTTTTGTGAAACGGGAAATCTGTTTTGATTTTTATAGCCTAAAATTTGGCCTTATTTAAAATATGAACCGATTTAATTTTTTTAAAAACCCACCCTGATCCGTTCAGAATTACCAGTATCTTCAAATTAGATTTTACAAAGATATTGCAGTTTACTCTACAATTGATATGCATTATAAGATCGATCATTGAACCTACCATTTTAAAGGTAAACAACCTATAATTTTTGCCCAATTGTGATAATATTCGGACCTAATAAAATTTTATTCGAGATCAATTTTACTAAAGCCAGGGTTGGTTAGAATTCAAGATTTTTTCTATTTTGCCTGAATTTCACAATATTTATCAACTGTCTTTATGATATCATTACGAATCAATTTTGAACCCGAAAACCTAATAACTTTATAAAGCATGAGTGACACAAAATGGGCGTCTTATTGCAAAACCGAAATACAGTGTTGGCTGCGCCACAAAATGATACATAGCATGTGCTAGGTAAAAAGTAGTGGTTTGAAAATAATGTTGGTTTAACGTGAAAAAATTTGAAATAATATAAATACAAGTAATAAGGAATCATTCTTTGAATATTTATGAGGTGATAATTTCGGTCGAAACGTGGTCAAATCTATCATAAAGCCCTTCGGTCTTTCAATGAATTCGACCACACCCCGACCGTAATTATCACCTCAAAAAACTCAAAGAATGGTTCCTTCTTCTTTAAATAAGGTTCCTTATTCCTTAAATAATTTCATTTCAATTTCTTGTGAAATTATGCTTGTCTAGCAATTGTTTAATGAGTGGCAGTTATAAAGCTTTTATCCATGTTTTATATTTTATTATGATGTTACTGGTTTTCATTTCTATAATTTTTTTTCATTAGAAAAATTTAAAAGCTTCGTTAGCAGTCTTTGACAGGTACTTGTGTTTAAAGGAAATTAGCTCTAATACTTTATAAGAAATAATTTTCGCTGCTGTTCTGATATTTATGAACAAAACGTAGAGATTAAGGTAGCATTAGGTCTTTTTGTTTGAATAAAGCATATATATAAAGATAGATGTATACATTATTTGCAACTAAATAATTTACCACTTCCAATTTTAAAGGAAAGTATCAAGTTTTTGTAAACTTGAATAAAGAAGAAAAATGAAACCTTTGAAATTTAACGTTAACACACTACTGTATACAGAATTGAGTATTTTCGACCCATGCATATTCACACGCACTTTATTTCAGGATGCAATATGTGTATTTTTAGGAGTTTTGAACAGCTTTTAAGATAATTGTATGAGAATAAATGTGCCTTCTTCTTACAATGCCATGTAAAATCAACCAATATCAAACCTTCTCTTGACTGAGAAAATTTTCTTTTTAAGGACGGTCTCTACAATTGAGATATTTAAGAACATTTTAGAGTAAGAGTTATTAAGGAGACCCCTATTGTACGGATAACTCCTCCTATAGTTTTCAAGTTGTTAGTTTTTGTTTTGCAGATCAATTGTGCAAATAGATTACATAGATGTACATAATTACTTCCAGTTTTCATAATTAAGGCAAAATATACCAGACGTTGAGCTTAAGTCAATTTTTTCAAAATAATTTTATAGAGTAACGCACTTTTTGAATAGGTAATGTTTATAAGTTTAAGGTAGATAATTTTATTGTTTATACCATTCATACAAATTTTGTCTTGTTTAATTCATTGCTTTACGTACAATAAATTATGGATCATTAACCGGGTTTTCCAACGGAAAAATCCGGTTATTAAAATGGTGAAAATGGCGGGCGGGCGGCCGGCTGCCAAAAGGGTACCCTCATTGTACGGATGACTCCTCCTACAGTTTTCAAGATAGGAAGTTGTTCTTTTGCAGATCAATTGTACATATGTCAGAGATGTGCATATTGCTAGGATTTTGATTTCCGATAATTTATTTTTAAAAAAAAAACAGCTTTAGAACTTCGTCATTTTTCGGCAAAATATTGCATATAGGGTACCCTCATTGTACGGATAACTCCTCCTACAGTTTTCAAGATAGGAAGTTGTTCTTTTGCAGATAAATTGTACATATGTCAGAGGTGTGCATATTGCTAGGATTTTGATTTCCGATAAATTTTTTTTTTTTTAAAAACAAGCTTTTGAACTTAGTCATTTTTCGGCAAAATATTGCATATAGGTTACCCTCATTGTACGGATAACTCCTCCTACAGTTTTCAAGATAGGAAGTTGTTCTTTTGCAGATCAATTGTACATATGTCAGAGTTGTGCATATTGCTAGAATTTTGATTTCCGATAATTTATTTTTAAAAAAAAAAAACCAGCTTTTGAACTTAGTCATTTTTCGGCAAAATATTGCATATAGGGTACCCTCATTGTACGGATAACTCCTCCTACAGTTTTCAAGATAGGAAGTTGTTCTTTTGCAGATAAATTGTACATATATCAGAGATGTGCATATTGCTAGGATTTTGATTTCCGATAATTAATAAAAAAAACAGCTTTTGAACGTCATTTTTCGGCAAAATATTGCATATAGGTTACCCTCATTGTACGGATAACTCCTCCTACAGTTTTCAAGATAGGAAGTTGTTCTTTTGCAGATCAATTGTACATATGTCAGAGGTGTGCATTTTGCTAGGATTTTGATTTCCGATAATTTATCTAAAAAAAAAAACAGCTTTTGAACGTCATTTTTCGGCAAAATATTGCATATAGGGTACCCTCATTGTACGGATAACTCCTCCTACAGTTTAAGATAGGAAGTTGTTCTTTTGCAGATAAATTGTACATATATAAAGATGTGCATATTGCTAGGATTTTGATTTCCGATAATTAATCAAAAAATACCAGCTTTTGAACTTTAGTCATTTTTTGGCAAAATGTTGCATATAAGGTACTCCATTTCACTGGATACGGGTTGACATGGATTATGGATACAGTTCACATAAAAGAAAACCCGGTTTGCTGTCACATTGACAGCTTTTCACTTGTTTTATATTTGACATTTTAATGACATAGAATAAATGCATGCATTAGAAAATGTTGTTGCAACCGATTACGTCCACACAGGTGAGATCACTACAGTACAGTACTGCCGACTGTAAATATTGCCTGACTTCACTGCGTCAGACATATTTACGGTTTAAAAGTTTCATGCGGAGAAGCAGATTTTGCATATAATTTTACATTATATACACACAGTTGTGAGTAAAATTTCGTTATAATTTCAGTACAACATGCAAATGCCGAAATATTGTTAACGCCATAGCTGTTACATGGTCGAATTCCCATAATAAGGGATGGTTTACCCCTAATGATATATGATAAGAATATTTTTACAAATTAGACATACTATTACACAGGTCTAAGATCACAGGTAAAAGAATGCATCAGGCAGGCTTTATTAATGATTGTCAATGTACCAATTTGTTTATCTGCTATGAAATATCAAAAGGTTTTATGATTTGCACGATATTAATACAAATGCATGTACAAAAATCACAATGTACCAAAGACAAATCTTGTTTAAAATTAATAACGAGAACAATTGAAGAGTGCGATTTGAAATGAGTGTGCATTTTGATCTTTGTCATTGTAATCAAACCATTGAAAAAAGTTACTAGAAAATACCTGAATAAGCGTTAATTAGAGGAATTTATTGAAAATGTAAATTTCATATCAGTTAGTTTATTAATAAAATCAGGTTTATTACTGAACAGTTACGAATAATATTTGATTTGTTTCATAAACAATTTCAAAAAGAATTGAATCATTTTTTACGGTTTTAACAAATAAATTTCATTCTTTTATCATTCCCAGTAATAGAATTGCTCCTCCTGCGAATGCCATTATCATCGCAAGGATGCTAAAGGCAAACGCGAAATGAAAAGTGAATGTTAAATTAGACAGCAGGTCGTTCAAATCCGCGGCATAGACTGTTATTGCTATGAAAATTAAGAAACCTACAAAAAAAAAAATTGGGAAATGGATATTAGACAGTAATATCTTGGTTTACTATCACAACTATTTCAACTCTGTTTTTTGGCTAATAGAATGGCTAGTTAAATCTGATTTGTAAACATGTATAATATTTCTTTGTTTAGAATTTCAATTAACTATACTTCCGATGATTGAAATTTCAATCCATTCTTACCGCCGGCAAATGATGTTCCTATACCGGCAAACAGGACTGGTTTCTTGTCTTTCATGACAAACAGTTTAAGAACGGTCATGACAACAGCAACAATCAACAAAAGAAGACCCAGAATGCTAAAAGCTCGCACAAGTTCAAACCAACCTGTAATAAAAAGTAGTTCTGATTATATTTCTTGGAGTTGAAAAATTTCAACATCAACATTGAAACAAACTTGTTTAAATGGTTTAAACGAAACATATTATTTCAAAGTAGATCTGAGGCTACAAGGAAATCTTTTTTGTGTGAGCCCTTTGGCTAGTTTATATATAATGATGATTTTTTTATTTATCATATGTGACTGAATTGATTCATTTTCAGTTATATTGTATGCGCTCTAAATGAAATTTGTCTTGAACTATGATTTTTTTTTCCAATTTGCTTATGTACTTCAATTCATTTATGGTGATTTTTGTTTTGAATTAAAAGTCCTTGTTTGTTTGGTTATGGTAAGCACGAGTCTTTTAGCATTATGTGTACCCATCTGACAACAATGATAAGCTATTAACAAGCAATAAAACTATATCTTTACTCATACATGTATGATCTCCGTCGTATATTAATATTTTCGTTTTAAGTTCCTTGCCGTATATCGCCAAATTGTGTGCTTCAAAATTACCGATATTTATTTCATAATCGATTTCCACCTATCTCGGCTTTCCCTGGATCTAATGTAAATAAACTGGCTGTTAAATATACCTAGTTATGATACATGTAGCGGTCACTTGATCATTCATCATTATCAGCGTAGGCGATTTTATTTAAAGCACTTTAAATTGTTTCTCAAAGGAATGACGCTTTACATAATTTCTCATATCAAATAAGATACTTTTTTGGATACATGTCCGATATTTAATTCAATTTAATAATTAGAATTCAATTTCAAAAACGTTCAAAATTACATCTGACAAATGACATGACATGGGTATTTTATACAAATAACAAAATTACTGCAGTCAAAATTGCCATCAAGCAAAACTTAACTTTTTATAATTTACATAGATAATGTTTGGATGACCTGCTTTTATCAATTGAAAAGAAATTTCAAGCGACTGGGTAAAAAAAGCTTTGAAGTACTATTTCTATATTATTAATATTTACAGATTAAGAAAAACAATCTTGACATGTATCATATTCATACCTTCACTATACGCTACGTCGGAGCATGATGTTGTTCCCAGGACTTCCGTACATTGCGTCCACAAACCGGAATACACCTTGGAAGTACCGAATTCAATGTAAGCCCAATATGGTGGCGCTACGCCAATAATTTGGAAGACCAATGCACATATATTTAGGACTAGTGCAATCATAAACAACTTAGAGGAATCCATGTCTTTTGTTGCAGTTCAAATCTATTTAAGACAATAAAAAGATTTTGGTTTTTTAAAGAGACCTAACGGTATATACATTAAAAAATGCTATACTATGAATTTATTTATCATATCTCATGCACATTGTACTAAAATGGTGGGCTCGATTTATTGCGCTTTAATACCTATAAAGTATTTCGAATATATATATACTAGTATATCTATCGATTACTTTATAGCGATCGGCGAAAGTAGCAACACCTTCTTTAAGAATGTGAACAAATGTTTATAATGTAGCTGTTCTTTTTTTTATAGATTTTTAAGTAGTTTAGTAGTAGCTTTAGATTTTGTTTTCTTTGTTTTGTACTCATGTAATTTATTTTTTGGTCCTGAAGAAAGGACTGGTTGTCCCGAAAATTTGACAATTTCTATTGTTCGTGTCGTTAGCCATTTTTAGTGCATTATATATATATATTTGTTTTGCCTCGGACTAGAATGTCTCGACGTCATTGGATGAATCGCGTCACATGATTGCCTTATAAATTTCTTTACACGGCAGGCGTCAAAATTTATACGGCAACATGGCGGACAACGTTATTTGAGCTTTTTTTTAACACAAACGTTCAACCATACCTATAATTTTTAAGCCCCAAAATATTTAGAGTGACTCCCCCTTTGCCCGTGACGTAATAAAACGATCCTATATACAATGGCAAACAGGTTTACACAGATGACTGACGAGAAAGGTACAAAATTAGATGACAAGCCTTTGAATTTAATTGGTATATATTATCTTTTGTTGTTTACATATCAAATTTAGGGTCCTCGACAAAACAAAACACTTATTAGGTTTGTTACTGACTGTTTACAGTAATTTGTGGGGTCGGTAAAGGCCATAGAAGGCTCGGCTCCGCCTCGCCTTCTATGGACTTTACCGACCCCACAAATTTCTGTAAACAGTCAGTAACAAACCTAATAAGTAATTATATATATATATATATATATATATAAATATATATATATATATATATATATATATATATATATATATATATATATATATATATATATATATATATATATATATATATATATAAAAGAAAATGCACATTTCCAAAGTTTCTATTCACTCGCGCTTTTTGGATATTAGCATCCGTCTTCAGGTGAACATTCATAAGATGTTATGTATCTTAATATATCTTATGTTTGTTAACCTGAATACAGATGTTAAAATCCAGAAAGCGCGAGTGAATAGAAACTTTGGAAAATAATGTGCATTTTCTTTTCTTCTTTTATTTTCGATACTGTGTGGTATCACCTTTCACTCTTCTTGGATTATATATACTAGACTTTGACCCGTGGGTGTATGGGTTGACATTGCATATCGGACATTTACGAAATAGATACATCGACACACTGTATTATTGACATTTACATAACAAAGCTATAAGCCTACACTAATGCTATTAGTTTCATTACACTTTCCTTAGTTTGAATAATCTAACCGTGTCTCGGGAAAGGCCATCACCAAAGTTAGAATGTCTCACTTATACGCGTAATGTAGCAGAAAATTGCAGAATCGCTCCGGAACGATTTTGGAAAAAAATTAATGAAGTTGCCTTGAAAACAGTCAAAGTCATTAAAATAAACCTTTTTGAGACTGTAAATACCTTCATCTAAAAGTTTTAATCCAGATAATGGAAAAATTCAACACTTTTTTTTATTACGTACACGTATTCTTCTTAAATAAACAAAAATCCTTTCACAAGTTTGTTGACTATATATTCATAAGCTACTTTTAGATTATATTTCTTTCTATTTGTAAGTTAATAACAGTGTATTAGATTCTAATTTTATAACGTTTTTATATATTTTATTTAGCAATCTATGTTAAAAGAAATCCACACATTAACTTTATTTGTCAATTGAATAAAGGAGAGTCATTTCAATTTCAAATCGGTTACATGACTTTAAAACACATGCTATCTTGAGGATAAAACCCTGATTGTAAAAATAATCGACTAAAATCACAAAAATAATATTGCATACATATTGTTAAATTTACCTTCCTCCAAGTCCGTTATCACAATAACGTATGTTCATTGTCAAGACAGGTGATCATCAGAATACATTGTATATATTGCTATCGTTATAGAAACCTTCAAAATATTTGAAGAATACTCAGTATATTTAACTAAATATTTAGTCTAATAACTTTTGAAATGCCTTTTATTTAACACTACGAATAGAATACTAGGTTTAAACTGATTTAAATACAAAAACAAATATTTTATTGGCACAAACACAATTGCAAAGACCCAATTAATGTACAGGAACATAATTGTATGTTTACAATAACTGCATGTGTGTGTGTGTGTGTGTGTATATATATATATATATATATATATATATATATATATATATATATATATATATATATATATATATATATATATATATATATATATATATAAATAAAATCCACAGTGGTCGGCGAGTTATAGATAATAAGTAAAAAAGAAAACACGAAAAACGTTCAGTATAGCTTAAGCGCTTTCATTTTAAAATCTTCAGAAGCATATAGCTTATAGTTATATATAACATTTCCTTAGAATAATTGACATTTGTGCTCAAAGCAATCATTAATGAAATTCACAGTAATTTTTAAAATAGTATGTATATCACCTATCTATTTAAACATAAATGTAAAACGTATCTTTTTTTGTCCAAGTTATTGGCAATATTTATTTTAATTATATTTTAAAAATTACTAAAATAGTTTTTCCTAAGTTAAGAATAGGCCTTACATTTAAAAGGAAAATGATTTTCATCTTCAATTGCACCAGTTTTATAAGCATTACAATATCTTTCATTCCTAAATGTGGCATTATATCTACCACTTTCTATTGCACGTTTATGGGCACTTAATCGTATTCTACTAATAGAGGATCTCTATAAATTATCTAGAGTGCTTATTAAAAGACAGAAATAGTACAAAATGCTTAAATTATTAGTAAGATGAGATTTAATTTTTCCCCATTACAGACTGATTGCAAAGTCTAACAGCATAACTTATGCTCCGTTTAAAGACCAATATTCTAAGTACATGTACATCAATCAAATGACCCCAATTGCATTTACACTGTGATGTATTACATTATAAAAAGTTAAAGGTTTATATTTCAGTTTACTGAAAGACTTCTATTTATGGCTTCTAATGTATGTATCAAATAAATAACAAGCGCTAAACGTGAAATGATTCAAAGTGCCGCGATTTCCATTTTCTTGATAGATTGACCGATAAACTGATTCAACTGTGTTTATAAATAATATTATCATCAAAAAGCACAATTTCTTTGAAACTCAACAATACAACTTACATGTATATGTAATCAATAACCGTTTGGTTTCGTCCCCTGAATGCTTGGATTTATTCAACCCGCATGTTATGGATCGACTGTAAACAAAACAGACATTTAGAAATATTAGTGAACAAAATGTACACAGGTGTATCTTTTATTTGCCAAATTATTAAACCTTGATATATACAGCGATGTCTAAGTCGTATTACAATCACAGCCGCCTGGACATCGGGGGCGAATTTTGATAGGAGGCGAAATAATGCGGTATCTCTTAATGTCGTTGGTTTTGTTAAAAAAAATTTCATCATTTTTTTTCTCATTAAAATATGACTTAGTTGATAAGGAAAACTACTGCAAATATTTTATTATGCACATACTTAGCATAACCATCGTTTGAAAGCGTTCACAAAATTTAATAGAAAATCGGAAAAGCAGTAAAAATATCCATATTTACCATTCTACACTAAAGAGAGATACTAAAAACAGGAACACTAAATTTGACTTTTTTTAACTGAATTCGTATTTAAGTTCCTTTAATATATATTTGTAAGTAAAATTCGCTTCATCCTATTAACTATTTATGCGGGGCCCTTTGAGAGGGTAACCATCTCAATGTTGTCTAGTTTGGCCTATGATAATAACACATTTTCATTACAGTGTATAGAGAACTATGCAGAACTATTAGTGATGACATCACCCTAGTAAGCACTAAGGACCCTTCTTAGGTATTTTAAATATCTCTGTAAAACCAATGGCGTAGCTGCCGTTAGGCACTTAAGGCACGTGCCTACACATGATTTCAAGACCAAAAATTAAAAGTGTTTAAATGTAACATTTAAATTAATTTAAAAAATATATATAATACCACACAGAAAATATCTGTCTTTTCTCTATTTCAAGACTGATTGTTTGGCGTCACAAATATGTGATGTCATATTGGTATAGGTATTGCGTAGCATCTGAATCGCTTATGAATGCACATGTGAGTGACGTCAATAATGCTAGTTATTGCGTAGTCAGTCAATGAAAAACAATGTCGGGCAATGACCCAAAAGTAAGAACCTTGGATGAAATTCATGAGGCAAAGCGCAGATACTCACGGTAATTCTAGCAATGAAAAAAACATCAGAAGAGTTGCCTGCTAAAAATTCTGATGAACAGGACAATATATCTACTTCTACAAGCTCTTGTTCTGAGACTTGCAATAATCTCATTCTGCCTAATCCTTCTTATCCTGATATTGCCAAATAACTACAACAATGGATGATTCAGTGCAACAAGTGATTTTGAGTAAAAATTGGGGCGATGCAAATTTGTTAACATTTCCCAGGAGATAGTCAAATTAAACAAACTTCAGTCTTGTTCATAGAAAATAACCCCCCACCCTTTTTTTAAATTTAAAAACAAAATAAGTAGAATGATCTTCTTGGAATTGTTTAGCTGAAATAAGGAAGTTTTATAGCTATTCGTTTTTAATAAATAAACTACGGATAAAGGCTATAATAAACATAAATTTTCAATAACCCAGTGAATGGCTCATGAATGCAATAAACTAAGAATTTTTAAAATTCATCACTCATTCCGCCATTCCTCATAATTGCATTAAGGTTATTATCCATACGTCACAAAACAACGTCTGACGTAATTCACGCGTTATTACGTATTTTCCGTGCCCGATCAAATCGAGACCTAACGCTAAAAGGTGTACATGTGTTTCAAACCAAAAAAATCAAGCTGGCCTAAAACTTAATTCAAAACAAATATATATAAAATCCTGAAAACTGCAATCAATTAGCCTATTACTCAGCGAAATGAAAAACTGACTGGGTTGTGTCGTTTGAGTACTCGTTTTGAAAATATACTGTAGACCGCTTACTTTTGTCCTGCATAAACATCAATTCAGTACAAGGTTGAACTTAATCCGATGCTTTGAACATTAATCCATGAAAGTCCATAAACATTCAAAATGAAATCCTGACAGAGATCTATATTCCAGTGCATAAGGGAGATAAATACACAAGGGGAAATGATTTGACTTATTTCATCTTTATCCTATATTTGCTTAGCAACGAGCATAGATATATTTTCCACACAAAAAATGTTTTTAGAATTAAAATCATGCGCTGAAGAAAAGTTATTTCATTTTAAGAACAGTCTTTAAAACCAGTAAAAAAAAAGGTTGAATATAGATTTTGTCTTAAAGGCATATCAGGTAGTTAGTATTATCCACGCGTGTGACTGCAATTTCTAAATACCGATCTCGATCCATAATAGTTACCGATATCCAAAGATACAACTTTTGCTATTTGAATAATAAAGATTAATCAACAGTTTGTTTAATTCATGTTTTCTATTTAACAATTATCTTAACATATTTTTTAGAGTTATGAAATAATAAACCTATGCACAATTAAATTTTTACGGATCTTTTTTCAAAATATATGTTTTAATGATTTTTACCCAAAATACGCCCATTGTGATCCTGAAAACGCCGGTCCCTTGGGTAATTTTATTTCAAATTGATTAAAGGCTTAAAAGGGGCATGGTCACGATTTCGGTCAAATTTTATTTTCATGTTTTTATTATTTTACAATTGCAATGCTTTAGGAATGTATTTCTAATGATCAAATGAAATTTAGGTGCCAGTCGATGAGTTTTAGGCAAGATACAGGGCTCGCAATTCTTAGTCATGTAAACAAGGCTTCTTTTTCAGGCTGATTTGTCTATCTTTTTATTCATTTTAAGCATAAATAAACAGTTCCTAATATTTAACACATTCATTTGAGGTTTAAAACTGGAATTTTCACTTCAACATTCAAAATATAAACAAAAGCTTTGTTTACATCGCAAAGAATTGTAAGCTCTGCAACTCGCTTATATCTCAACAAATGACACTCAAATTTTGGTTGCCTATTAAAAATGCCTTACTGAAGCATTGTAAACAATAAAATCGAAAAAATAATTTTTGACCAAAATCGTGACCATGCCCCTTTAAGGTTTAAATAATATCAAAATTTTAGAGAATTCTGTACGTAAATAAAATTATAAGAGCTTGAATTCTCTTTGAAAATTTATTTCATTTTATCTCATTTGTATACAGATTTATCTATTTTTGATAAATAATCAAGTGTAACATAAAATTTTTGTTTTGAAATAATAATTCCTTTTTTTTACATAGGATATCAGTCAAAAAATGATTTTGTGAAATTCAAATTTCAGGCTTAGGCTTATATTCTTTATGTATGAAAAAGCGCAATTTTCCGCAATCGGTTTTATTTTTAAGCAACGACCCTAGCTTTTATAATATTGAGGGACCACGCAACAGGATAAATTTGATAAGAACATATCCTCAGATATATATTTGAAAAATATGAAAAAATTCTGTACGCATTTTATTTATCTAGTGTGGTACCTTAAGTAGGATTTTTTAAATACTTTTTCCCTTTAGAAAGTTTTGTAAAAAGCATATGAAATTGCAAAGTTCTTCGATCCTAACTTATCCGTGGATGAGATATTCCTTTTCAACGGATACGCTGCATTGTGCGCATTGCGTTCCTTTTTCTTGCAAAGAAAAATCCTTTCTAAAAACTCCAATTTGCAATTTGAAGAACCTTCCCTCATTCGCCAAACGACACGAAAATTCGGCCTAACATCAAGGGTGTTTTTTGAGCAGAAACAAATTTATTCGCATTAAGGAGGAAAAAAATGTTCTTTAATCGCAAGTTTTATATCTTCCGGACACAAAAAAAAGTGTCAACAAATCGACATGTCTTGAAAAAATAATAGAAGTCATTTTGTTGTGTGGGCGCCTAGAATATACCATTACGTGGTCATAATGAAGAAAGAAGCAATTTCATTGCTATATTACATGAAAAAGCTAAAACTGATATATTTAAGCCGACCATCTTGCTTTTAGGGCTAATTCTAGGACCAAATATACATCGTCTGATATTCAGAATGAGCTGACTGAATTATGCGGAAAAGAGAACTTGCAGCAAGTAATTGATGCATGAAAAAATGCTATGTGTTTTGCTATTATTGCTGACGAATGCACAGATAAAGCAACAAAGGAACAAATGTCTTTGTGCTTGAGGTTTTTGGACTATGATTAGTAACAACAAAATTATAATTAGAGAATAATTTGTAGGATTCAAACATGCCGAATTCGTAAAGGGGCTGCTGTCACCAATATTATTGTAAATCTTTTGGCTGAGCTTGGACATCATATTGGCAAAATCAGAGCCCAGTGCTATGATAGGGCTGCAAATATGACAGGCAACTACAGTGGTGTACAAGCCAGAATTCTCCAGCCGAACCTAGAAGCACACTATATTTACTGCAAATTAAATCACATGCTCTGAATCTGGCTTTTATATATATCAGTAAAGATGTTTCTGTTCGAAATGTGATTTCAACTGTGCCAGAAATTGCATTTTTAACCGGGTTTTCCAACGGAAAATTCCGGTAATTAAAATGGCGGGCGGGCGGGCGGGTGGGCGGCTGCCAAAAGGGTACCCTCATTGTACGGATAACTCCTCCTACAGTTTTCAAGATAGAAAGTCGTTCTTTTGCAGATCAATTGTACATATATCAGAGGTGTGCACATTGCTAAGATTTTGATTTCCGATAATTTATGAAAAAAATACCAGCTTTTGAACTCGTCATTTTTTGGCAAAATATTGCCTATAGGGTACCCTCATTGTACGAATAACTCCTCCTACAGTTCTCAAGGTAGGAAATTGTTATTTTACAGATCTATTGTATATATATCAGAGGTGTGCATATTGCTAGGATTTTGATTCTGATAATTTATGAAAAAAATACCAGCTTTTAAACTTAGTCATTTTTGGCAAAATATTGCATATAGGGTACCCTCATTGTACGGATAACTCCTCCTACAGTTTTCAAGATAAGAAGTTGTTCTTTTACAAATCAATTGTACTTATATTAGAGGTGTGCATATTGCTAGGATTTTGATATCCAATAATTAATGAAAAAAACCCTCAGCTTTTGAACTTATATAGGGTACTCCATTTCAGTGGATACGGCTTGACATGGATTATGGATACAGTTTACATAAATGAAAACCCAGTTTGCTGTCACATTGACAGCTTTTCACTTGTCATTTGATTACTCTGCAAAGAGACTTCTTTCTTTCTTTGAAAAGTTATCTCAAAATGAAACGGCAAAAGAAATCAAAGTACTGAAGGGAGTTGATTTTATCGATTATCATCTATCTTAAAATCAACGATATAATGTTATTTTGCTTGGCAAGTAGTTTATAATTTCTATTTGAATTACGCACATTTTTATAATATGGATCCTCGGACTTTTCCGACAAGAATTTCGAGAAAACCTCTTATGAATCATGTTGTGTAATATTTAAAAATAGAATTGATTTCATCAAACTTTGTATCGGTATTCGAAATATTTAAAAACGTGTATGGATCCAACCAATAATGAACTCTAGTCTCGTTCAACCAGATGCTCAACTGTCTCCGTTAATCTCCGACAAGTAAGAGATACCAGGTCACGTGATAGCTTGATGATGCGACCTTTAAATATAGAGTGACTCTCTGCTTGTCGGAGATGTACGGAGTCAGCCGATGGTTGAACGAGACTATATTGAATACATAAGACTGCAAAAAACTTCTAAATTGTTCGTACTATTTAAAATATGACTATTTCTTAGGTATTTAAAAGTAAGTTTCCTTTTTAAAAAATGCTTCAGCGTACATTACATCGAATTTATCGATTATTTTCAAGAAGTAACTATTGTCAGCGGTGATGATTTGTGCTTTATACTTTTCTCAATGCTTTTCCAGTAGTTGGAGGCTTTAAAGGAAGACAATGACGACAAAGTTGCTAAATATTTGGATGCAATTCTCAAATTTGATATCATCATTGCTATGGTGGTGGCTGAGCACCCCATCAGTACCACGGTAGCACTTTCTAATTATTTCCAAAAGGCCAAATTAGATTTGTTGGAAGCTGTACAAGAAGCCAAAATTGTTGTGAAAAGATAAAACAATGAATGCAGTGACCAATATGTATGGGCAGCACTTTTTGAAAAGGCGGAAAAGATTGGCGAGGAATTTGAGAAAATTCCGAGAATTCCCCGATTAGCTGGGCGACAAAGGCATCGATTGGATCACCCAGTTCGTGACTCATCTGAATACTCGAGTGTCTCTTTAACGGATGTTTCTAGATCATTTAGTCACAGAAATTTCAACCAGGGTAATTAAGAATGAAGGAAGGTTCACCGCAGAGAATCTGATTCCTTCAAATCTTCAAACATTAGATGAGCAAAAAGCAAACGCTGTATTTGATGTTTTAGCAAGATACTGGAGACAGACAAGTGTTCTTAGATGAGGTTGCCCATTGGAAAGTAAAGTGGTCAATGGCTGTAGGTCAGCGACCACAACATCTACTAGACACCTTAAACGCAACAAAGAAAGATTCGTATCCAAATATATTTACAATTCTAACAGTGTTGCTGACAATGCCCCTTTCGTCTGCTTCCAGTTAACGCTCATTCAGCGCAAGACCGTATCAAAAATTATTTAAGGGTAACGATGGTGGATGAAAGATTGTCAAACCTTTCCCTGGTGGATATTCATAGATCGAGGCATGTTGCGATCTCAACTATCATTGACAAATTTGCAGCTAATAAAAATAGACGCCTTTACTTTGTGTAACATCATGTGTGTAACATCGTGTACGACTATGTTATTACAAAAAAACAAGCAATATTTCTGTTTTCTTATTTAAAATTTAACATTACCATTGCAACTGTTTTTGAATTGTGACAATTTCAATTACAATGTCTTAAATATTTTTCCTTTAATAGTTTTAAAGTAAACTACGGAGACAGATAATAGCTTGAGTATGATTTTTCCGTCATTTACTTTGATTTCGCTAAAAAAAAAAAAAGGACTGCTGGTGAAAACAAATGGGATTATATTAATAATGTTTTTGCCTTTTTACCATGTAAAAAAAGGCAAAATTTAACCTACGAAAAGTACCTTAAAATTGTTTCTGGCTGATATTTAAAACATGAAACCCGATGAGCGGCCCCAGACCCCTCGCTGTTGTTGGTGCCTATACTTCATTTTAGTTCTATACTCTGTCCCGAGTTTTTGCTTCCACCACTTTTTGCTTGATATTTCAAAAATAGTAAATACCTTTGTGCTCAAACTACGTTCATCCACTAATATGAAACATGTCCAGATTATCTGATTTGAAACGCCTCCTCTACCGCTTCAGGTTTCAATACACATCCAAAAATTGAAAGTCTACGGAGATTTTACATTGCATCAGCCATTAATAAGCCCGGATGATAATGTAAAAAAAATTGCGCGATGTATTTCGAGTGTATTCCGAATGGAGAAAAGATTTAAACATCTCCTATTACAAATCTCTATAAGAAAATTGTTTCCGTTCCTGTGAAATTTTATGAGTGAAAAAGGATAATTGTTCAATGAAGATATCTTGGATATATTCCCTTTCATCGATTTCAATTGTATTTCTTTCACAGGTATATGTATTTTTATAAAAAATCATCAAAAATTGATGGAAGCAATAGCTTGGGACAGACTATAGCTGCGCCACTGAACACAATTCCTCGATATAATCTTTTAAGTTGGAAAAGAAAGCAATCATATTTTTTTCAATGTTCACAGGATGTAATTGCATAGCCTTTATAAGTATATTATTATAACTTTTGATCACATTTCATTATTTATAAATTAACATACACGTTTCAATTTATTTCAAATTCGATCTCTCCTCTACCTGAATCCGATTACATTTAAAGAGTGCATTCATTTCGTCATTTATCTTGATCATTTACTAGGAGTGTTTGTCAAATAGAAAAAAATAGATAAGTATTAGAATTTTATATATATATTATAAATCTGCAAACATAAATATCTTACATCCTGCTACATTGTATATTATAAGGAAATCAAATGCTACAACATTTACGTGGAGACCATATATATTCCATTAACTCTTGGTACGAAATATACCTTTCCTTGAGCATTTTGACGTCATTGTTAGAGCATTGTGACGTCCGGTTTTGCAACCAAATTGAAACTTGTAAAATTGTTATAAAACGCTTACTTTTCATTGTTTTATTGGCTTTTTGTCAATAACCTGAGGGCATTCGGTTAGAGATATATAAGAGTTGACCTATTTCAGTAATATGGTTTTAACGTTTATACGTGATCAGTAAATCTCGCTCTTGCCCCAAATTTACTGAGCATGTATACACCATATAAAGTCAACTTTGACATATGTAACTGATGAAAGAAAAAATGAGCAAGCTAACATACTCCACGCTCCCTATATGTCATATAATTATACTTACGAAGTTTTACTATATTCCATGCAGCGGCCGAAGTGGAGTTGTTCATTACTCTATTCAATATACCGGTATAGCTTGATTTCAAGTTAACCATTTGTGTGCCACAATGCCGATTTCGGCCGATTTTGATATCTGCGTGCAGTGCCATAGTGCTGATTTGGGCCGATTGAAAAAAGTATATGATTTGGATTTTAAATCCATTTGCTGTACTTGTGTTGTTTAGAAAGCATAACACGTTAGCTGTTAATTTATTTATTTGAAATTATGATAAATATCAAAGTGATTAAAAACTAAAACTTTATAAGGTTGCTAAAATGACATCACAATTCACGTCATTACTTCACAAGGCGCCACTTAGGTGTACCAATAAACCCGGGGAATCTATTACGTTGTTTTTTGAACCTGCAAATCATAATTAACGAGGTCAGGTCGAATTTGTTCTGCCCTAGATTTTTGAATGAAATTTTTACATGAAATTTTACTGATATAATTATTATTTTAGGATAAAAAAAAATAAGACATTTACCAAACTGTTTGTTTAAGGGTTCATCTCAAAATTTGTTAATCTTTAATATAGGACCCTATGGGATTTTGCTAATATGAATCAATTTTGCACATTTCTTTTTTAAACTTCTTTTTTCTTCTTTTTCTGTTCTACATATTAAAGTTATTACTAAAAGGCATCAAACGGTAAAAAAAACCGTTTACCTCCTGGTTTGTTCCAGGAGTCTTATCAAAGTTTTTTTTTTATGCACAATTTCCCAGTTTGTCAGATAATAGCTATTTTTATTTGACAAAGGCGGAAATTGTGATCTTTATATTATTATTAAAACATTCAGACATATTTAAGTAACAAATAAATATATAACATCACATATTAAGGGTCATTGATATAAAATACATGGTCATTGTCTTGAAAAAATATAAATTAAGCTATATTTAGGCGGGCTAAGAAAACGTGACAGAGGGCTAGGCTTGCTGAACCCTCTTCACGTTTTCGATCCTAATATACATTGTAGCTTATACTTCGAGACATTTATGTTTATTCCTCAATTTTACGCATCAAACAAGTTATTTTCAACAAATTTCGCTGAATATCTGCAGTTAAAACAATCACGCCGTGGCGTCAAATAAGCAAAAAGATGGCGTCACAATACAAATGAAACGCTGCGGGAAAGCGTGCGTACTCGATCTGTACTCGGACTCGTTAAACAGAAAATCCATTCAATTTCCAGTGCCTCAGTGACCTGAGGGTCAGTCCACAATGTTGTAAGATATATCTTAAGCAATGTCTAAAGTTATTTTAGGATTTGACATATGAATGACAACTATAAGATATGCCATTACTTTTATTTTAATGTTAGTGGGGAGAGAAAGAGAGAGAGAGATAAAATGAATCTACATTGCTATTCTATGCAGTCGATTAAAAATGCATGTACTTCTTGTGATAAAATAGAATTTTTGTGTAAAGGTAACATACCAATACAAATTCAAGAGTTAAATCTATTTGTTTTAATGTAAGGTGGCATTTAAATGGCGAGCCAATTGAGGTTGTCGATAGCTCTACATACCTGGGCCTTTTGTTACAATATAATGGAAAGTTTAACAATACACAGAAACAGTTGACGAGCCAAGGGAGAAAAGACATGTTTTCTTTAAAGTCAAAAACAAGTCAATTGTATCTGAACACAGAACACAGAAACAATGCTGTCAATTTTTGATACTTATATTGCTAGTATGTTAAACTATGGCTGTGAGATATGGGGCATGCATGCTGCAAATGATATAGAAAAAGTGCATTTAGAATATATTAAATTTGTGTTAAGTGTGAAGAAGAATACAAACACTGCAATTGTATATTTTGAAACTGGGAGACTACCTATGAAAACTATACGAATGTTTAGAATATTCAAATTTTGGTTCAAATTGTTACGAAGTCAGAATTGTTTTTTGCAGTCCTGTTAAAAAATGCTGTATAATGAATGTGAATCGTCTTTGGCACCTGCTGAAAATTGGGTTAGTGTAATTAAAAATAATCTTTTTGAAGTAGGTCTAGGACACATATGGTGTGAGCAGGAATATATACATTGTGCAACCTATTTTTCTTTAATTAAGCAAAGAATCATTGATCACTTTACTCAACAACTTCAAGAACAGATTAATTCATCATCTCGATGTTATTTTTACAAGCATATTATTGATCAGTCATTACAATATTATTTGACAAAATCAATACCTTCTACATATAAAAAACAAATTGTAAGAATTAGATTGTCATCTCATAGACTTGCAATTGAAAGTGGACGACACACTAATGTACCAAAGGAAAGACGCTTGTGTAAAAAATTTTCAGATATTGAAGATGAATTCCATTTGTTTAGAAATGTTGACAGTATAGAGAAATCTGAGTAAAATATATTAAGAAATATTATTGGAAAAAACCTTCTGTATACAAATTTATACAATTATTAAGTGTTCAAAATTATAAAGACCTGTCTATTTAAGGGAAGTATATCCATCTAGCTTTCAATATTCATGATAATTAAGAAAAAATCTCTGGGGGGTTTTTTGCCTGTTATTAAAATTTCATTTTATATACATTGTCAATGTTCTTTACATGTACATGTACCATACCATTATTTCATTATTGCTATTAATTATATATAATAACCTATACAATAAGATGTATGTCTTGTGCAAATAAAGAATGTAATTCAAAATAGCTTCTTAGCATTTTCTTGTAGGAGATTTTAATCTGTAGCTAAGTTACGGGAATATTCATCTCTTAATTAAACCTACGTAAATGCTAACATTCGTCTTCAAAAACGTATTATATTCATTTCGAAACAAAGAAAGACAACTTTTGCAGCATAAAATTAAAAGGATTGAGATCTGTGCTTTTTGAGAATTTGTGAATTTTGTTGATAATGTTTGTGCTTTAGTGCACAAACTCCACAAACCGGAATAAATCTTTGTAGAACCAGCATCTATGAAGATCCAATATGTTGGTGCCATGCCAGTAATCTGAAAGACCACTGCACATATCGTTATAGCGAGAGCTACTCGCAAAAGTACGGAAGTTCCTATGTCTTCATCAGCTGTTTTAAAAAAATTCCATGGATGATCAAATCTATGATTTGCCATCTGGGAATAGCAGAGTGGTTAATAAAAACAAATTGATCAATAACACACAAAAAAGGGGAAAGTACAGCAAGGTCGAAAATGCATCATACATTTTATTCATTCATATGACCAAATAATTTTACATTTTATGAAAATCACTTATTCATTTATCTTGTAAAAAGTGGCAATATATTTTTGCATTTATGTTTTCGTTTATTTACCTGAAAAACATTACTTAAAATGGGCAGTTTTTATTTTTACATAATATAAAAAACCATAATATATCATCGATGAAGGAATCTATTTAAGTAAAACTAATCATAAAATGTAGAGGAATGACAAACTTTGAAAAGATTCAAAATCTTTGATTCTATATATTATAAGATTTAAAGTATACGTAGGGGAATCAGTATGAAGCTAAATTACGCTTTTGTCATTACTCGTTGATAAGATGTGCAAGTATATATTCGTGGAGAAGGCTTAAATAGGCTTTGCCTGCTGCCCAATCCTTTTATGTAAATATTATTTTGCATAATAAAATATGTTCAAATCAAATCAAGTATATAATTACTGTATATAGGAAAATATTCGCCCCGTTTTATTTTCGCCCTCGTTGTGAGCGGACGAATTTAAAACTGGCCGAATTTCAATGTCTCAAATTATCTCTCTTATTACACAACTGTGTCTGGGCAAATTCAAGACGGGGCGAAACTGTTTGCAAGTGTAAGGGGGGCGAAAATTGCGAGGGACGAAAATAACCATGTATACTGTAGTATCTGTACAACAAGCAACAATAATGCTGCACTGCTATTACTATCGATATATTCATCGATAAATAAACTCGTTAAATCAAAGTACTGAGAGTACTAAAAGACGGGGTCTTGAAAGTTTGAATTTGTAAATGTCCACATTTTCAAAACATTATGAGTTTGAATTAGTTGTTTCAATTTAGTATGCTAAAATTCGGCTTTTTGCCCGATACTTTGTCTAAATTTACTAAATCCCGGCTTGGGCTGTTCTTCATAATTGTAGAAAATTGACACAACGGTATTACATGTAAAATAAGACCCCAAGGATAAATTTTAAAACCTACAACTAACCTAGAAAATCAAAAGAACTATATTTAGGTAGATAATTTAAATCATTAGATTTATTCAATTTAGTGATCCAAGGGAAATTCCACAAGTCGGACACTATCTGTTATACAAGGTTTATGAAAACTCCGAAAACTCTCAAACTGATGAATTACCGAACAAAGTTAACATTTGTATACCGATAACAAACACAGGCACCTGACGTTAGAAATATTTCTTTTTACAATAAGATTATTCCAAGTACTATAACAATAAAAAAGTTCGTCACGGTAGCCATTTTGATTTTTTAGACCGACTTATCCGTCACGATTTTCTTGCAGCGATTCATATAAAATTAATAGGTAAAAATAAATTAGTTCGCCACTTACTACTTTTTTGTGTAAACTCGTGCATCATCTACACGAATTACAATACAACCATTCCTTTCATTAAAAATCATGCTCCGAATTCAGTCAACTGCTTTTCAAATCGATAAAACTAGAAAATGGAGACCAAAAGTGAATGAAACACGTCATATTTTGGGGTAGACCTTTCCTGATTGGCTGTTATATTTGTCGTTAAAAATAAAACAACAGAATAATAAAGACATTAACTGATAAATGTATAGAGATAAGTCAGTTAAAGGACTGGTTAGAAAAAAAAATAAGAAAAATGTCCAGATCAGTTACTTAGTGTTAATGAAGGAGAGTTGGTTTCATGTCTAGGAAAAAATATCCATATGGCAGTAATATGTTTTACTGACAACTGATAAAGCAATAATTATTGTATGATAATTGTGAATTGTTAATTTTAGCTATTAGTTCAGAATTATTTGATTTTAAAATTTCTAATATATGCAAAGTTAACGCTTTTAACAGCAAAATTAACAAATGTTGTAGAACATTGTCATGTCAGGGATCTGTGTCCTTTCAATACACTCTCGTCTATTAAGCGAACATTTTCATGCGTGTCTTGGAAAAAATGAACTTAATTTCGAAAGCGATTTAATTTCAATTTTTTCGAAGAGCTACAATAAAGAAGTAAATCAGATTTTAAAACTACGATAAAAACTTTTAGTTTTTAATCTTCTTAAAATTGAGATAAGTAATATTTATTTACATGTACTACCACACGGTAAATTAAAAATTTCAAACATAACAACCATGCAGTATCTCAGAATTCACAGATCTGATATTGGTGCGAGATAGTTACCGATGGGAGAAAGGTCAGCTGAGGTTCTGATGAGAGACATTAAGATATTGATAAAGATTTCTTTACATCATGAATATGACTGGTTTTGTCCGTTATACAGTGTAGAAAAGAGTGTAAACTTATGTCTCATAACATTAAAAAAAATTACATGATTATATATTCCAACTAAGCCGGACAACATGAACATTAACATTTAACTTGGTTCTTTAATCGATAAGAATGTATATATTATTTGATCTTTCGGTCACCCAAAATGTATAATCTACTGTGAGTATATAGATTTTGCTTACAATGCATTGTTCAAAATTTAAATTCAGTTTAATTAACTAAAGAGTCAATGAACGAGAAGGCAAATTCATGTTTTTATTTTCTATGTACAAAATTCCTTTTAGAGGTGAACAACAATCATACTGAAATCGAAGCCAATGAAACACCTATTTAATATGTAATACATCTTTGTATAACCCGTCCAGATTTTAACCTCGGCTCGCGCATGAAGTTCGGTATTTTTCTCCATCCGGAAGTCACTCAGAATTCTTTGTCATTATAGTATCAAATAATTTTCTATACAAACCATTTATCTTATGAAGTTATGGACTTTCTGCTATTTACACCAGCAGAATCGGTCTTCTTTCAAAGTTAGAGATATTCAAAATAAATAATAATAATTTCTCTTTGGGCAAACGAAAAAATGAAAAAACAAACCAAAATGCATCATGGGATGTTTAGAAAAGGGAACTGTTTGGTTTCGTCCCCTGAATGATTAGGGTTATTCAACCCGCATGCTATACATAGATTGTAAAGAAAGCAGAAATATTAGCGAACAAAACGTACACAGGTTTATTTGTAATTTGTCTGAACATTACGACCTTTATTTATAGCGACGTCAAAGTCGTAATACAACCATACCCGTCTTGACGTCAGGGCGGAATTTTAACAGGATGCGAAATAACGCGATATGTACCTATTTATGTCGTTTGTTTTGTTAACAAATTTTGTACATAATTTTTTTTTATTGAAATTTGGCTTAATTGACTAGGAAAACTACTGCAATGTCTATTATTATACTTATACTTAGCATAACCATCGTTTAAAACGTGCACAAAATTTGATATAAAATCGGACCAAGCAGCTTTCAAATAAAATTCACAACTTTTCAAAAATGGCACATTGCGTTTTGGAACTTTACTTTCGAATCAACCTTCAACCTCTTCTAATGATTAATGAGCTCGTCTACCAACTGAATCGTCGACGGCGTTACATGGATTCAGTTACGTAACTCATTCCACAAATCACTACAACTACTGAACCCGAGCAAGAATTTTTGATCAATAAAGCTATTTGTTTATTCTCTTTATAGAATTTGGTTTATACATAGATGACTTAAAACGATTTAATGCGTATTTTTATAATATATATTTACTGAAATGCATGAAAAGCTTCTGCACTATTTTCTTACGCGTAGACTCAATTCATGTGTTCTACGCGTGCCTTCCGGTTTGAGACTTCGGCCGATAGTAAACCAATAGACGGGGTCACGTGACCCCGTCTAAAAACCAAATATTATGTTATTTTAAGCCCCTCCGTCTCCTCTTAATATGAGTAGAGGGCAGAGGCGTACAATGCCTGTCAAATCCCATGCGCCCAGTATGATTAAACGACAAACAAACAGGTCTTACAAAGAAATCTTACATTGAAAGGTGTGCATCCGTACATGTATAACAAAGTACTACATCTCCAATATACAATGAATAAACAAAAATACATTTATGCGTACTTTTCTCCTTTGTTTCATCCCTTGGGGTGCCAACAAGGAACATTACATTTATGCTGACTTTTCTCCTTTGTTTCATCCCTTGAGGTGCCAACAAGGGACATTTAATGCATATACAATACTGTTAAAGTATCATATTTTGTATTGAATAGTTTTCAGATGATAACACAGGGTTTCTTTGCGTTTTTGAAAAGAATGAAAACAAGCATTTTAAATTTTAATAACTTAAAGAATGCATAAATAGTTTTCAGGTCATGAAAATGTCACCGATTTCTGTTGATACATTTAATGAGGTGTGTGAATAGCTCTTCAGTTGAGTTTCATCAAATATTAAAATTAGAAAAGGTACGTGTGCATTTTATTATCTGGTTATTGAAGGTTGTCATGATTATCATTTTGATAATTTTAATACGGTACCTGTAGCACATTTGTGATTTTGAAATTTAAAAAGACGCATTTTACCTTGATCTGTCTTTTTACATTAATAGATTTATCCTTAATTCTCGTTTTGAAAATGTCAATCTAAAAACCTCCATTAAAGGCTTGTTATATTTGAAAAAAGGCATATGTAATTTCAAACGTTGCGATATATTTTGTTCGGCAAGGCTTTGTGCAAATAACAATGAAATTAGCATCATGTCTTTTCACATTTGTAACAATTTATTTAGACCCAACACCCTAAATGATGTCATAGTCTTAAAAATGGAAATATCTTAGATCTCTTAGAATACCTATGATCAGAGAGTATATCACTTACTATCGGAGGTATTTGAATATCTTAATCAAGTAAAAAATTCAATAATGTCTGCCTAACCAGATTAGATCTATGCACATGTAGTAATCACTCGTTCATCATTTAATTCAATTAGATCACATATTTCTTTAATTCAAAAAACAATATCACACGTAACTCTGTGTGTTTCTCTGCGCATGGGTTAATAAGGTTTACGGTCTGAACCCTTCCTAGGAATCACATACATTTATATTTAATAATTTTAAACATTAGGAATTATTTAACACTACATATCCCTTGGAAAACACAGACATATTTTGCAAGTTGGCAAAATGGTATATATATGTTCAAGGTAAATTCAAAAAATGTGGTCTCTCTCTCTCTCAATAATTAGATTATAAGAACATTCTATACCACATGATTGTCTCTAGGGATTATTCATTTGGCACCAACTAAGATATTTTATTTTTCACATTCTGTCCTTTATATTAAAATATAGACTCGAATATTTGGTCTTTAATACCGAGAAATTTTGTTTTTTATATCTTAAACATCATCGATACTTGAAGATTACCAATTTTGTTTTTATTTTTTCTCAGTTAAGCTTCGCTAATTAATAATCAACAAAAATTCCCAAAAAAATCCCGGAAACCACGTGGATTTTTTTGGATTTTACAATCTTGCGCTTGCGCAATACATTCACGCTAACGGGATCTTTAGTGTATGTTTCCACAATATCACATCTGCATGAATAAACTTAGAAATGATAATACAAATGCGGGTAAATTTTCATTTGCTATACATTCTGTTCATATATATATATTAATGATTTCTTATGAGAGAAAGTATAAAATAACAAATGTACATTTCAACTAAGTACTTACTTTTGTCATCGTGGTGACAAATAATATTTGATTACATGCAAAAAAGTTACATTATATTTTAGGAGAGTGAAGATAGAATATGTTTTATCGTAAAGATGAATAATGTCCTACGGACCCAGTTTTACAAGGAAAATACTTGTACGTTAGTGAAAAGGTGTTGAATTCTTCCATTCTATGGATTTAAAAATTCTTTAGTTGAGAGGTATTTGCACTCTCAAATGGTTTGTTGTGATAAATTTGACTGTTATTTTCAAGGCAACTTCATTAACTTTCTCCAAAATCGTTTTAACTGTAGTGAGGGCCTTTCCCTAAACACAATTAGATTATTCCAACTAAGGAAAGTGTAGTTATATTAATAGCATTATTGTAGGCTTATAGTTTTGTTATGTAAATTTAAATAATAAGGTGTGTCTATGTACCTTTTTCGTAAATGTCCGATATGCAATGTCAACCCGTGTACGCACGGGTCAAAGTCTAGTCCTTTATATTTAAATGAGTCTGAATATTTTGTGTAGTAAATGGTATTTTAATTTATTTTATTTTTTCCCTTTCAACAGATTAATCAAGTTTATTTAAAAAAGAAAGAAGAGTTCAGGTAAATTATATACATGATATACATTCATGCCATTTTCCCTTGGGTCTAAGATAGGAAAAGTAATTTAACTTGGCTCAAATATGGTTCTTTCTTAAATTAAAATTTTGTGCTGGAACACTCCTTCCAAATTTGTAATTAAACACCCACCCGTAACACATCTTCTTCTCATCTTTGTTTTCAGTGATAATCAGATGGCAATATTTAGTTTGCAAAGCAATAGAGACTGCCCATGCAATGGGACACGATTGTGGTGTCACACAGCTGATAACGGTGGAAGCAGCCGAGCGTCAGGTTTCTCTCGGTAAGGTTTGGCATTTTAATTAATTCCAGCTAAATCATAAATCCTACAAAGTTCGGGGGGGGGGGGCCGTGTTTTAAATGATCAGATGAGTATTTAAACGAAATAAGAATATTTGTCTGGATGTACCCTTCAAGACAAAATTTCGATAAACAAAACATTGACCTGCAAATCTTTTAAATATTAATTTATAAGATTGTTGTTTTGTGTGTTTAGAACAATCAGTAAAGACCTAGTAAGTTGTCAAAACCTGTGTACGAAACATTTGTTTATGTATCTTATATATATGTATACAATAAAATATGTTCAAATCAAATCAACAATCTTAAACGTAAGATATATAAACTTTTACAAATTGTTTTTTTAGCTCAGACCCTGAATTAAATTTAAACTTAGTTTTCCGTGAAAAAAAAACATTTCCAAAAGCTCTTGAGTGTTTGTAATGATGTTACCTAAAGACCAATTGTGAATAAAAAGACCGTATTGGTTTTAGATCATCTAACGGCTAGGTTATATATATCATACTTTGTATTGAATGTTTTTCAGAAGATAACACAGGGTTTCTTTGAGTTTTTGAAAAGAATGAAAACATGCATGCCAAATTTTCATAATTTTAAATATACAGGAATAGTTTTTAGGTCATAAAAATGTCAAAAATTTGAGTTGATACGTTAAATAAGGTGTGTGAATAGCTTTCAGTTGAGTTTTATCACATTTGTGAGTGAGAATAGGTACGATGATTTTCATTACCTGGTTATTGAAGGTTGTCTTGATTTTCATTTTGAAAATGTTGATACGGTACCTGTAGCATATTTGTGTTTCTGAAGACGCATGTTACCTTGATCTGTCTTTTTCATATGATCGTTCTATGCAATATATCATCCTAAATTCTCGTTTTGAAATTGTCAATTCAAAAATTTCCATTAAAGGCATCTTACATTTAAAAAGGATGGCAAATGTCTTTATAACGTCTCGATTTATTTGTTCGGTAAATGGATCATCAATTTTTCAAGATTAATTATGCATAGAAGACTTTTATCATCGATATTTATAGCACTGCGGTATGCGTGGAAAAAAATTTAAAGTTTAGAAGTCTTCATATCATCGATATTTATAGAAACAAGATCCTTATAGAAATGCCGACTCTGCAAAATAATTAGCATGCGATGCTGACTATGGGGTTCTGTACTGAGGACTTTTATCATCGATATTAATAGTATTGGAGCATGCGTAGAAAAATGTACTATATAAAAACTGAGCGTACGAAGAAAAAGGACTATTAGTTTCATCATTTATAAAAATTTAATTATTTCATTATGGATTATAAAATTACAGTACAAATTGAAAATTATAGCATGGAGAGCATAAAAAAAGATGAGATTTAAAAAAAAAAACAAACAAACAAAACGTGGATATAAGATAAATGTCGTTGGTTTGATGATAAAAATAAACCTGGATAAAAGAGAGAGTCGTTGGTTTGACGATAAAAGATATTGAAGCAGTAACCTGAAACTACTAGAGTTTTGTCCCAGTGAGCGCCCAATAAGAAACAAGATGAATGTAAAACAGACAAAATTATCAGTGAAAAAAGCTCAGTTTGATACTAATGTTCCCACTCTGATAGTTCTATTCGAAGATAGGAAAGATGAATGGATAAAGTATGTCCTTGAAAGAGCTCGTTTTAGGAGAAGAATTTTCATAAAGGAAAAAATTCCATCCCCCTAATACACATGAGCGGCCTTTTATGTACAATTTTGGATTTAACTATTTGCATGTGAATTTTAAATTGATCAAAAAACTTGGTCTTTATAATTATTACAAACAAAATGAACTTATGCCCCCCCCCCCAGGCGGTTTCCGGATTTCGATTTACTATATAATTTGTATGCCAACATTATCGTTTAACGGATTTAGAGAAGGGGTGGTGGTGAGACGTTCAGATCCCCCTTCTCCTTAAAAAAAGAATTTGTATAGTAAAATTACCCAAAAAAACCCTCGGACTCGGACCTCAATTCCCCTGCAAACACAATTTTTACTCTATCCCTCCCCCCGAACCACTCCTAATAGATAAATAAACATCAGAATATTTTGATGACAATGAAAGCCTGTACATGTGGTTGCAGCAGAGAAGATTGTAAACTAAAAAAAAAACATAAACATATTGCGCAATGACTACCAGGACAGAAAATATAAATACTGATTTAAGGTGGCATGGGACACATGTCAATATTTATTTTGATGTTTGATAATTTTTTAAGTTTACAATATTTGGACAAAAAATAAGTTTCTAAAATTTTCGAAAACGTTTCTTTTGTGATGATCAGCCAAATGAATTCATACTGTGCTCTAATTGGATTATCTCTATGGTGTTAACCAATATAGGTAAGTATTATATACGTAGTAGCGCAATATTATGATACACCGATATGCAGAACAGTTAAGTTTTACTTCACTTTCTTTAAACGTAATCTCTCTTTGCCAGCATACTGTATCATCTTCTTTTATTTAGATAAGTCATCGTTTAATTTCCTATTTAGTTGAACAGTTTCTGTCATTTTTATTGCAAAACTTTTTTTTGCATTTGTCAGACTTACACTTTTGAGTTGACATATTTTCCCTGTTATTTGTATTAAATTTGTGTTATAAATAAGTGTAGAGACTAAATCATGTTAATTTGAGCGGAACGAAAAGGGGTCTTAATCCTTCCCCATCCCCAGAATTTGTGGATTAGTTACATTTCTAAAGAAAACGAATGCAGCTTTTTTCCCTTTAAAACCCCTACCCCATCATCACACACCATGCAGTAATAGAAAAAAGTTCATGAGTGTAGCATTATTTTGCTTCTATGTATTCTTTTTGCCAGGAGATTTGTGGTATTAACATGGGTACAGAATATGTTAAAATCGTACTTGAGCAGACCTGCGCTCTATACTTCCGAATGCAAAATTTAAAACAAAAATGGGAATATTTTAATTATCAAAGATGAAAATTAAAATAAGGGAGTGCCAGTATACCCAATAAATAATAAAAAAGAAGAAATAGCTAGTTATACCCCCGCTCCGAAGGAGAGGGGGTATACTGTTTTACCCTTGTGTGTCTGTCTGTCCGTCCGTCTGTCCGTCCGTCTGTCTGTCTGTCCGTCCGTCTGTCTGTCTGTCCGTCCGTCTGTCTGTCCGTCCGTAACAAAAATTTCTGTCGCATTTATCTCAGCAACTATTTATCGCAGATGCTTGAAATTTTAACACAGTGTTTGTTAAGGCATGCCATATCGTGGGATATATTTTTGTACCAATCGGACGTCAACTTCCTGTTAAATGACGACTTTGCTTATTTTTTAACCAAAATTTTCAAACAAATTTTCGTCAAAGATTTCTCAGCAACTGTTTATCGCAGATGCTTGAAATTTTTACACAGTATTTGTATAGGCATGCCATATCGTGAGATGTATTTTTGTACCAATCAAACGTCAACTTCCTGTTAAATGACGACTTCATTTATTTTTGGCCAAAATTTTCAAACAAATTTCCGTCAAAGAATTCTCAGCAGCTATTTATCGCAGATGCTTGAAATTTTTACACAGTGTTTGTTTAGGCATGCCATATTGTGGGATATATTTTTGTATCAATCGGACGTCAACTTCCTGTTAAATGACGACTTTGCTTATTTTTTAACCAAAATTTTCAAACAAATTTTCGTCAAAGATTTCTCAGCAACTGTTTATCGCAGAAGCTTGAAATTTTTACAGAGTGTTTGTTAAGGCATGCCATATCGTGGGATATATTTTTGTACCAATCGGACGTCAACTTCCTGTTAAATGACGACTTCGCTTATTTTTTAACCAAAATTTTCAAACAAATTTTCGTCAAAGATTTCTCAGCAACTGTTTATCGCAGATGCTTGAAATTTTTACACAGTATTTGTATAGGCATGCTATATCGTGGGATATATTTTTGTACCAATCAAACGTCAACTTCCTGTTTAATGACGACTTCGTTTATTTTTAGCCAAAATTTTCAAACAAATTTTCGTCAAAGATTTCTCAGCAGCTAGTTTTCGCAGATGCTTGAAATTTTAACACACTATTTGTTTTGGCATGCCATATCGTGGGATATATTTTTGTATCTATCAGACGTCAACATCCTGTTAAATAATGACTTTGTTTATTTTTTGCCAAAATTTTCAAACAAATTTTCGTCAAAGATTTCTCAGCAGCTATTTATCGGAGATGCTTGAAATTTTTACACAGTGTTTGTTAAGGCATGCCATATTGTGGGATATATTTTTGTACCAATCGGACGTCATCTTCCTGTTAAATGAGTACTTTGTTTATTTTAGCCAAAATTTTCAAACAAATTTTCGTCAAAGATTTCTCAGCAGCTGTTTATCGCAGATGCTTGAAATTTTAACACACTATTTGTTTAGGCATGCCATATTGTTGGATATATTTCTGTACCAATCGGATGCCAGCTTTCTGTTAAATGTCGACTTTGCTTATTTTGCATATTCACATCAGAGCGGGGGTATCACTAGTGAGCATTGGCTCACAGATATCTTGTTCATACTGAATTCTTTCTATTGGCTGAATGGGCCATGGCCGTTTAAGTGAGGGAGCCGAGGCATCAATATATAGCCTTGTATGGCATCCCTAAAAATGCAAAAATGGTGAACCCTGGGAACAGATGTTCACAATTACATACTGTCAAGATAAGCACATATTAGTTATAACCAAGTCCAATGATACTACTGGTAAGCCTAAAAGCCGCATCCACACTTTGAGGCGTCTCAGACTTTGGTGAAGAAGATGCGAAAAACGGCCATGACGATGGGATTGATGAAGACTCAGCAAGATCAAAAGCAACACAACCTGTTAATACACCAAATCTAACAGCAGAAAAGGTGTAACAAAATCACAACTTATATGAAACATTTTATATTCAATAACCGAAAATGCTAGTTAAAGAGGGTGGGAGGGTGGGTAAAATCTTCTGCTTTGACTGATGATGGAAATGCGTACTATAATGACGTCAGCAATTCATGATGTTCTCACTAATTTTCGCGCGCAAAGTCATTAGGCTCAAATTACGAAATTTTATAAAAAAGGAAAAATATTGTCCGTTCACTTTGATAAATGGATTTAACCTTAAATGGTGAAATCCTATTAGTTTGCAAATGTGCGGGAATTATGTCATTTAGGTGACGTGATAATGATAACCAGCTAATAAGCAATGATGACTAAAATCAAGATAAAAGTGATAGGCATCCTCTGTACAATGATTTATAAAGATATGATTTTTATACGATACTATTTAAAAATTGATTGAAATCGGGGGCAGATATTTCACCATACCGCACATAGTCCTTTTACCCATGACATTGAACTTTATATCAATCTGAATTTGAGAACGCAAACCCTGAGTAAACAACGTCCTTAAAGAGCGTTTACCCCGAAGATATTATAGGGAAAGTGTGGAAAAATAAATGGACTCGTGTAGGGTTTTCATTAAAAAAAAATAACAAAGATTATTAAGGATTGCATTTCAAATTCTCAACATATTCTTTCCTTTGTTAACCCTAAAAAAGAAAACACTACAATGTAAAAGACTTCTCGTCTCCTTTGAATCAGCAGAAACGCCTTAATACATTGAACGACGAATGGCTAGGTAAAAAGTCATTGTTAACGCACGAAGATGACGAGGACAAGTATAATATAATGTATAATGATTCAAATTAAATTTCAATAACACATGTACAATCAATTGCGAACTTAAATATTTAACATTGCACATGTGGTTATGAAAATAACCTCGCATATTCTTTAGGGATTTTTTGTACACTGGGTATAGATTAAAACTAACTCAATATTCCAATAAACATCGACAAATGTTATTATTCATACAGAGAAGATTGAACATAAGAACATAAAGGTTGCCATATCAGGTTGCCATAAACCTACTGCAGGGTCTCCTTCATACCAAAAGACAAAACAAGAAAAACAAGAGGCCGAGGGGCCACATCGCTCACCTGAGCAACAATTACCTTAACTCTGATCAAATTAGTATTACAGTAGCAAAATCAAAATATCTTGACAACTAAGTACAGTAGATCTTGCTAAAAAAAAATGAAAATCTGCCCATTTTTATCCACATCTTTTTTCTTTTTATAAATACCAAGCCCCTTTTGTTGTTGTACCTCTAAGAAGCTTTTTCTCTAATCCTATATACCGCCCTCCCATTTTGTGGAGCCACTTTTCTCTAGGGGATCATGGTTTCATTAAACTTAAATCTGCATAACCTGAGCTTTCACAGAAAGTTTTGAGTTTTGGACTGAAAACTTTCCAAAATATTTTCAAAGATTTTCTCTATATATTCCTATGTAAAAATTTAACCCGCCATTGCGGCCCCGCCCTACCCCCAGGGTCTATGATTTTGCAAACTTGAATTTACACTACCCGATAGTTTTTAAAAAGAAGATTTTTAAAGATTTTCTCAATATATTCCTATGTAAAAATTCACCCCCCCCCCTAATTGTGGCCTCACCGTACCCTGGGATTTAAACAAATTTGAATCTATACGATCTGGGGATGCTTCCACTCAAATTTGGGCTTTCCTGGCCTAATAGTTTTGAGAAGGAGATTTTTAAAGATTTTCTTATATATAAAAATTTATCCCCCATTGTTGCCCCGCCCTACCCCCAGGGACCATGATTTAAACAAACTTGAATCTATACTATCTAAGGATGCTTACACGCCAATTTGAGCTTTCCTTGCCTAATAGTTTAAAAAAAATTAAAAGATTTTCTATATATATTCCTGTATAAAAATTCATACCCCAATGGTGGCCCTACCCTACCCCCGGGGACCATGATTTGAACAAACTTGAATCTACACTATCTGAGTATGCTTCCAGTCAATTTTGAGCTATTCTGACCCAATAGTTTTTGAGAAAAAGATTTGTAAAATTTTTCTCTATATATTCCTATGTAAAAATCCATTCCCCCATTGTGTCCTCACCATACCCCCGGGGACCATGATTTGAACAAACTTGAATCTTTTCTATCTGAGGATTCTTCCACTCATATTTGAGCTTTCCTGGCTTAATAGTTTTTGAGAAGATTTTTAAAGATATTTTCTATATATCCCTATGTAAAAATCCATTCCCCCATTGTGGCCCCGCCATACCCCCAGGGACTATGATTTGAACAAACTTGAATATACACTACATCAGGATGCTTTCATTTTAATTTGAGCTTTTTTTACCTAAAAGTTTTTGAGAAGACGATTTTTAAAGATTGTTTCTATATATTCCTATCCCCCTATTGTGGCCCCACCCTACACCCGGGGACCATGATTTGAACAAACTTGAATTTACCTGAGAATGCTTCCATTTTAATTTGAGTTTTTCTGGCCAAATAGTTTTTGAAAAGAAGATTTTTAAAGATTTTCTCTATATATTCCTATGTAAAACTTGATCCCACTATTGTGGCCCCACCCTACCCCCAGGGACCATGATTTGTACATACTTGAATCTACACTACCTGAGGATGCCTCCACACAAGTTTAAGTTTTTCTGGCCAAATAGTTTTTGAGAAGAAGATTTTTGAAAAATACCAACAAATCTTCAATTATTCTCAATTATCTCCCCTTTAAAGAGGGCGTGGCCCTTCATTTGAACAAACGTAAATCCCCTTTACCCATTAATGCTTTGAGCCAAATATGGTTGAAATCTGGCCAGTGGTTCTGGAGAAGAAGAAGAAAATGTGAAAAGTTTACAACGACAACGCCAACGTCAACGCCAATGCCGACGACAGACAACGGACAAATTTTGATCAGAAAAGCTCACTTGAATTTTCAGCTCAGGTGAGCAAAAGAAACCAGGAGACAGCTTGTTTTAATTTAAAGCTAATAATTGAGTCGCATTATTAGTTTTAAATGTAAACGAAGAGAAAAAATGAATTAAAATATAGTTAAGTGATTGTTTTATACATTGAGGTATTACAGAATTTATAGAAAGCTTTGTTCGTGTGGGCGTCAGGGACTCGGTTCATAAGGAGGCATAAGTACTACTTTTGATTTTCGAGACAACGCCCGAACTCGCTGATTTTGCTTTCATAATTGATTCAAAATGGCAAAAGTTTAAAAATATTGTTACATTCCAAATTTTGACCGATCCTGATTGAAAGGAAACGGATCCCGATCTTAATTTAAAAGTACAAAAAGTGAAAAATCAATATTTCTTCAATTGCAGCCAAGAATTCAGTTAAATTTAATTGTTCAATAAATTTGCAAATCATATTATAACGGAACCTTCCGGTTTTGGGGTAAAATTGTTGTATATTCAAATTTAAAATCATTCGAGTCGGAATCAGCCTAATTTCGATCGGATATGGATCAATTTTTAAAACTAGTATTTTTTCCTCTAAATTTAATATGCCAAAATATATCGATAGAAATATCAAAATATTGTTTAAAAATGGGGTTTTTTTTTTCAGAACAGCATGAATTACCGTAATACACAAACTGTCTGGAAGTTTAGTTCGGGCTAAAAATCAGAAGACTAAAGTTACAGTACTTTAAAACTATTGATTTATGAAAAATTTTCATTCTTCTTTTAAACCTTCCGCCACAAAAAAAATCCCTTACTAATATAAATTCTTATAATATATAATATTCTTTTAACAATTTCATTCAGCATAGTTTATTTGGAATTGTAAAATATAAATATAAATATATAAATAGAATCAATATATGATTTTAGATAACAGGTGACATAAAATAGTTACCGAAAAAGTGAGGAGCGAACTTCTTTTAACAACTTTTGAATTATAGGGCAAATAATGAGAGAAACTGTACCGTCTTCTTTCAATGATTACTACATGATATGGCACATCACTGTAGAATAATATAAAAGGTGTGTAAAAATTTACATACAAACAAATAAGCTCCTTGACCAATAAATGAGCTCTATGACATCATGCTTTACATGTAAGTCCTTAAGGTAAATATTCATATAAAAGAAGAGAAAACATGATATGGATATATTAGAGTAACACACATTTACACACAATTCACAATAATTTAAGTAAATTAAAGGTGTTCAAAATCTCTGGAAAAGAATCCTCCACATGTGAAACGCATCGTATGTCCGTACAGGTAACTCACTCTTTCATCATGCCAAATAGCATCACACCTCCTGCGGCGAATGCCGTTATCATCGCAATGATACTGAATGCAAACGCAAAATGGTAGTCAAAATCATTAACACCAGAAGCAGCTAAATCATCTTTATTTTTTGCTGCAAACACTGCCACTGCTATCAGGATAAAGATACCTGAAATGCATGAATAATTTTCCTTACATTATATATCAATTAATATTTATTGATCTTAGATATTTCAAGATATCAGTAAACACATTTTAAGCCGAAATGTAAATCTTACCTCCGGCAAATGATGTTCCTATACCGGCAAAAAGAACCGGTTTCTTGTCTTTCATGACGAATAGTTTTAGAACAGTCATGACAACAGCGACAATCAACACTAGAAACCCAAGAATGCTCATAGCTCGTACACCTTTCTGCCAATCTGCATTAAAGATGTTAGTAAACTGTATGCCCTTTAATATAAATAACAAAACAGACAAAATTTAATTTTGTCATTTTACTTGCAATTAGTCCTTTTCTTGGACATTAAATTATGTTGCATTTTTATCAAAAAACTTATAATATCCATCTTGAAACAAAGAGATTAATATCCATCTTGAAACAAAGAGATTACTCTTGCAACTGGAAATTAAAACGATCGAGATAGATACTGTTTTAAAAACCGTTAAATTTATAACACTGTTGAACAAAAACGACTCACGGTACCTTCTGTAGCGTCTTCACTTATACATGTTTTATCTGACTGTACTTCAGTGCACCTAGTCCACAAACCGTACCAAGTCTTCGACATACTATTTTCTATGAGGACCCAATATGGTGCTGCTAAGCCAATAATCTGGAAGACCACTGCACATATCGTAAGCACGAGGGCTACTATAAAAAATACTGAGGTCCC
The DNA here is from genome assembly GCF_963853765.1 of Magallana gigas. Taxonomy (NCBI): domain Eukaryota; kingdom Metazoa; phylum Mollusca; class Bivalvia; order Ostreida; family Ostreidae; genus Magallana; species Magallana gigas. Next base: position 32,419,458 of record NC_088857.1, on the reverse strand, counting down.
CATGTCTTCATTAGCTGTTCCAAAAAATACACATAAACCATGATGATCAAATCTAGCGATGAAACTTGGAAATAGCAGATTCAGATAATAATAATTCCTTTAAGGTTACATATACTAGTAACAATTAACACAAAATCAATATCCACATTTTTATCAACTTTTAAACTGCATGCTGGTTGAAACAAAAGAGGATTGTAAACTATTTTTAAGATTATAAGAAATGTATAAACTTCGCCAAATTTCGAGTTTTTAAAAAAAAATTACCTTTACGTGTGATGTTCCAACAGTATGTTGTGTTTACTGCAGGCGCGCTGCTTTTATAGTCTTTGTGTTTCAATCGTTATAGAAACTATCAAATATTTCAAAACAGTTCGATATCTTTTTCATTGTTATTGAAATTAGTGGTTTATTTTTTAAGTGCATTCCTTTTTTAAACCGTATACATGTAATTAAATACTTGTGTAAGCAAACTGTTTTTTTAAATAACAAAAGATGATTGATGTGGAATTTGCCCCCAGAAAAAAAAGGAATGGCAAATTCATCCAACAAACAGTTGGTTGAAACAGGACACAACGTCTTAAACTAGACTCTAGTACATAATTTTGTCTAAATGAGACTGAACATAAAGCATGTAATTTGTATTTTACTTAATTATGTATTTATTGTTGTACCAATCAGACTTCCCAAACTTCCTGCTCAATGACAATTGTTTATTTTTAGTAATTTTTAATCATACATTAATAAAAAAATATATTTCGTCAAAGATTTCTCTGCAACTATTAACTGCAGATGCTTTATTTAACCACACTCTTTGTTAAGCTCTCCCATATGGTGGGATTTAATTTTTAAACAAAATTGATGTCATTTTTCCGTTAAATGTTGACCTATATAACGATAGGGGTATCCCAAGTCAGTATTGGATAACAGATACCTTGTTTTAATATTGTTTGATGAAAGGATTTGAAACTTGCTGTGTTGATTCAATATAATATATTATATTTTTATAAGTTTGACATTTGTTATTTATTACAATGTGTAAAAGTTATCGATTTCTAAATTTTCTCGTATTTATGATCGGGTATAGGCTATGCTTAATCAGTGTTTCAATTAAAGTCCGAGGTCAGTAAAACCCTCGTGTACATTATCATCAAGGGCAACAATTCATCAGGACCTTTTTCAGCATCAGAATTTTTTGTGGCTTTTATACTACAGGTACTTAAAACAAGTGATGTTGGACTCTACTTTATAAATATAAGGCATATAAAACAAATTTAAAGAGTGACTAAGGACATGCATTGCTTGTACAATATTCTCTAAATGTTTGTTTTACTATGAAACGTTTAAATATTAAAGTTCAAAATTAAAACCAATGCCAACTTTCTTCTGTCATTTTTTTGTAATCTATCACCTGTTTTCTGACATAATTTTTACCCAAAGCAAATAGCTAAAAGAAAACATAACCGTTGATTATATACAATAACTTAAATTGTCATCTGTCTCTCGAGATAAAATTGTATGAGGTTAATGTTTAAATTCATATGACATGCTTGAAGTAATATTTTAGTAATATTTTCGTTATGGACAAGGTCATATTTAAAAGGGTGGCTTTTTTCGCGGGCTGCTCTCTTAAAACTGCAGAATAACGAAAAGGTAGCCGATTCGTAGAATGTTCTGAAAACAATCGGACCCAAAGCAACTTGGGTTCACGTTTTTCTTTTGTGCAATTAAAAGAAAAAAGACTGAATGGATTTATTTTCAAATAGCGTTTCGGCCAGGAATTACAAATTAATACATCAAATTTTACAACATTTTATAATTTTGGGCTAAAAGTTATTATAAAACCATAAAAACTAAACTTTTGCAATGATATTGCTGCATAAAAAGTTTTCAATACATATTCTTTTCGTCGTTGCTTATCTTCCTGTAAACATCAAATAATCAAATCAGATATGACAATTGTACGAATATTCATATATAACATTGTTGTTGTGTGTGCTTAGAACAATCTTTTGACTTAAGATGATTGTAGGGTTTGTTTTTAATTCAACTAAGACCCTGAATAAAGGTAATTCTAAAGTTTCCGTGTAATTATATCTGGAAAGCTCTTAAGTTTTTGCATTGAATTGTAAAGGTTTTGTGTTGCTATATTATTACCTCTTCAGTTGAGTACATATGAAAGGAAGAATAGGTACGAGGATTTCTTTATCTGATTATTTAAGGCTGTCGTGATTACTTTAATACGGCACCGGTACGGTAGGACATTGTGGTTCTGAATTTAAAAAAGACGCGTTTTACGTTGGTCTGTCTTTTCACATTAATCAGTCAGTAGAACATACTATCCCAAATCTTGTTTTGAAAATTCCAAAATTTCCGTTAAAGGATTGTTATGTTTGCAAAATAAGTGAGATATGGAATTTCAAACGTTGCTATTTGTTTTGTTCGGTAACTAAAGGCTTTCAATTTCGATTGAATCATCATTGTGTTAGTTTAGTTATAAAGAGAGGACGTTTATCATCGCTATTTATAGAATTGATCGAGTTTAGTATCATCGTTATTAATAGAAAGAAGTGCGCTGCTGACTATGGAAATCCGTATAAAGTCCTTTATATCATCGATATTTATTGAATTGGATGCTCGCGCAGAAAAACATTATAGCATAGAGGCCCCATAACGAAACGGGATCAATATAGTGGTGCTTACTATACAAAATAGTGAGCATGCGCAGAAAAAAGAGAAGTTGTTTCATCGTTAATAAAAAAAAACCGATCATTCCATTATGAATTGTCAAAAATACTTAAAAATGGAAATTTTTAGCATGTAGTACATTAAATTTCGATACGGTACCGATTGCACATTTGTGTTTCTAAAATTAAAAAAATACACGTGAAACCTTGGTCTGTCTTTTCACATTATTTGTTCAAAAGAATATATTATCCTTAATTCTCCTTTTGAAAATGTCAATTCAAGAATTCTTATTCAAGGATTAGTGTGTTTGAAAAAAGATATCAAATGGAATTTCAACCGTTGCGATTTATTTGGTTCGGTAAGGTTTTTCAAGTTAATAATATAAATCATCGAGGTTTTTTTTGTTCAGTGTACATTTAATTAAAATTAATGTTTAAGATATGACTCAACATATAATTTATTGTTCAATGGCTACAATTTATCAATTGAATTTTCGTGGGATGCATAGATAAACAAAATGAAATTTTTTAAACAGGCAATATTTAAGGACACAAGATTTCTCAATTTTAGATAAATTTCATTGGCAATTTATTTTCTATTTATTTGCATCCACACTGAAATCAGTTATTAAATCAATAAGATATGCTATTTGGAATAAAGCTTCCTTTTCAGAGGTTTTCAATTGCGTATCAGCAAGTTATTTGTATCTTATACTTGAAATTTTATATATAGACTTTTTTGTTGTTGAAAAAATACACACACATATAAACTAAACTTCTGCGATATTATTAATATGCATGAAATAGTGGTAAATTGTGCATGTACTATGCCTAAATTGTAGTCAGGGTTTGGTACATAGTGCACGGGATAGAGGCGAGCACATTAACATTAACATTAACAGTTTAACATTTTGGGTTTAAAACTGGAATTTTCACTTCAACATTCAAAATGTTAACAAAAGCTTTGTTTCCATAACAAAGAATTATAAGCTCTGTAACTTGTTTATAACTCACGAAATATATATATATATATATATATATATATATATATATATATATATATATATATATATATATATATATATATATAGCCAATTATTGAGTTCTTTGACGTAACGGTAGTGCGTTGGGATTTTGACGTAATAATTTTATATTATAGCTTTAAAACAAAACTTAAATAAAGACACATAGACTGCAAATCTTTTGAATAAAACATTGTTATATTGTGTGTTTAGAGCGATATTTGATTTCAAATAATAAATGTTTTAACTCCGACACTGAATAAAGGTAACTCTAACGTTTCCGTGCAATCATTATTTAAAAGTTCTTGAGTTTTTGCAATGATATTACCTGAAGTCTTTTGAATAAAAAGACCGTATTCATTGTAAGATCTATCGGCCAAGTTTTGTATTGAATAGTTTCACATGATAACACAGGTTTTTCTCGCGATTTTGAGAAGAATAAAAATATGCTATATTCAATAATCTTAAGAATACAGTAATTGTTTTCAGGTTATGAACATGTTTTGAGTTTATACATAAGATGAGTTGAGTGAACACCTCCTCAGTTGAGTTTTTACACACATAAAAGTGAGAATAGGTAGGTGGATTTCATTATCTGGTTAAGTAAGGTTTGATACGGTATTGCTAGCACATATGTATTTCTGGAAGTAGAAAAACGACACATGTTACCTTGGTCCGTCTTTTCACATTACTTGCTTTCTAGAATATACTATCTTTAATTACGTTTTGACAATTTCCCTTAGAAGATTGTAATGTTTTGCAATGGATATAAAATGCAATTTCAAAGGTTGCGATTTATTTTGTTCGGTAAGGTTTTCCAAATAGTTGATTTTGTTTATGGTTGTTTAAATATGCGCATGAATACCATTATAGAGGAATTGTAGAAAATGACGTAACTATTGGAGTTTGTATACAGTTTTACAGGGGCCCTATATAGGTGTTGACTACATGTGGATCCGTACAGAGGACTTTGCCATCGATATTTATAGCATTAGTGCATGCGTATAACAAGTGAAAAGCTGTCAGTGTGACAGCAAACCGGGTTTTCTTTTATGTGAACTGTATCCATAATCCATGTCAACCCGTATCCAGTGAAATGGAGTACCCTATATGCAACATTTTGCCGAAAAATGACTAAGTTCAAAAGCTAGTATTTTCTTGATAAATTATCAGAAATCAAAATCCTAGCAATATGCACACCTCTAATATAAGTACAATTGATCTGCAAAAGAACAACTTCCTATCTTGAGAACTGTAGGAGGAGTTATCTGTACAATGAGGGTTCCCTATATGCAATATTTTGCCAAAAAATGACAAAGTTCAAAAGCTGGTATTTTTTCGATAAATTATCGGAAATCAAAATCCTAGCAATATGCACACCTCTGATATATGTACAATTGATCTGCAAAAGAACAACTTCCTATCTTGAAAACTGTAGGAGGAGTTATCCGTACAATGAGGGTACCCTTTTGGCAGATGCCCGCCCGCCCGCCATTTTCACCATTTTAATAACCGGATTTTTCCGTTGGAAAACACGGTTAATAAAACTACTTTTGGCACACAAGGTAAAGAATTATGAGTGCTACCATGTCATGTCAATTTAACAGCTTGTTCAACAATATTTCAATTACTTTTGGGGTTTGTTATTCATGATATGTAATTATTAGACAAAAATGAAATTTAAATTTTTTTACAAGGATGTAGAAACTGTTGACAAGACTATTCAGTACAGAGACATCACACCTCTCTAGGTATGACAGGGGTTGCCATATATCTCACCTCTGCAAGAAGGTTAAGCCTACTCTAACACCCTAAATTTGTGATGTCTTCCAAGGGTACAGGTCATTTAACTAAACTACAAGTGAAAAGCTGTCAGTGTGACAGCAAACCGGGTTTTCTTTTATGTGAACTGTATCCATAATCCATGTCAACCCGTATCCAGTGAAATGGAGTACCCTATATGCAACATTTTGCCGAAAAATGACTAAGTTCAAAAGCTAGTATTTTCTTGATAAATTATCAGAAATCAAAATCCTAGCAATATGCACACCTCTAATATATGTACAATTGATCTGCAAAAGAACAACTTCCTATCTTGAGAACTGTAGGAGGAGTTATCCGTACAATGAGGGTACCCTATATGCAATATTTTGCCGAAAAATGACTAAGTTCAAAAGCTGGTATTTTTTCGATAAATTATTGGAAATCACAAGTGAAAAGCTGTCAATGTGACAGCAAACCGGGTTTTCTTTAATGTGAACTGTATCCATAATCCATGTCAACCCGTATCCAGTGAAATGGAGTACCCTATATGCAACATTTTGCCAAAAAATGGCTAAGTTCAAAAGCTAGTATTTTTTTCATAGATAATTAGAAATCAAAATACTAGCAATATGCACACCTCTAATATATGTACAATTGATCTGCAAAAGAACAACTTCCTATCTTGAGAACTGTAGGAGGAGTTATCTGTACAATGAGGGTACCCTATATGCAATATTTTGCCAAAAAATGACTAAGTTCAAAAGCTGGTATTTTTTCGATAAATTATCAGAAATCAAAATCCTAGCAATATGCACACCTCTAATATATGTACAATTGATCTGCAAAAGAACAACTTCCTATCGTAAAAACTGTAGGAGGAGTTATCCGTACAATGAGGGTACCCTATATGCAATATTTTGCCAAAAAATGACTAAGTTCAAAAGCTGGTATTTTTTCGATAAATTATCAGTAGCCAAAATCCTAGCAATATGCACACCTCTGATATATGTACAATTGATCTGCAAAAGAACAACTTCCTATCTTGAAAACTGTAGGAGGAGTTATCCGTACAATAAAGGTACCCTATATGCAATATTTTGCCGAAAAATGACTAAGTTCAAAAGCTGGTATTTTTTCGATAAATTATTAGAAATCCAAATCCTAGCAATATGCACACCTCTAATATATGTACAATTGATCTGCAAAAGAACAACTTCCTATCTTGAAAACTGTAGGAGGAGTTATCCGTACAATGAGGGTACCCTATATGCAATATTTTGCCAAAAAATGACTAAGTTCAAAAGCTGGTATTTTTTCGATAAATTATCAGAAATCCAAATCCTAGCAATATACACACCTCTGATATATGTACAATTGATCTGCAAAAGAACAACTTCCTATCTTGAAAACTGTAGGAGGAGTTATCCGTACAATGAAGGTACCCTTTTGGCAGCCGCCCGCCCGCCATTTTCACCATTTTAATAACCGGATTTTTCCGTTGGAAAACCCGGTTAAAAAGTAGTCTAATGTCATCGTTATTTATAGAAACAAGATTCATTATGCAAAGTTCCCGACAATACGGCTCAGTAAAGATGACTTTTGTCATCGATGTTAATAGTAATGGGGCATGCTTTTAAAATAAAGTCATGGTATTGAAGTCTCATATCGTTATTTATTGAAACTTGATCCATGTAGAGGTGCTGACTATACTAAATAGTGGGTTTTCGTAAAACACAAAAGACTCTTAATTTATTATTTATAAACAAAACACAGAAATTATTTCATTATGGATTGTCAAAAGGAACATTTAATTATGGACTGCATAAAAAAAATGATTAAAAATATACGAAAAACGTGGACATTGAATGAATGTCGTTGTTTTGACAATTAGAAATCCTGCATAAAATATTTTTAAAAAGTAACCCGAAACCGCTACAATTTCTCCGACAGCGGGGGAACTGAGGACTTAAAACGTCCCACTGATTGCCTGCTATGAAACAAGGTGAATGTAAAACAAACATAGATAATGTTAACACTATGGTTGTTCCATGCGAAGATAGGAAAGATGAATGGATACAATATGCCATTGTTAGTAAGAGCTCATGTTAAGAGAAGCATTCAACAGGCGAAAATGATTTGTTACCGATATCAAATGTAAAGAAATATTTAAAAAACCCATATTTACAAAAGGTCGTAGACGTAAACTACGTAAAAAGTTACAAATGACGATTAAAGTTACAAACATGTGAAATGCTTTTTACAAAGCTACTCTTAGAAAAAAGTTTTCTACGTATTCTTGGATTTCAAAGATGGACTCGAAGAACGAGAGATAGACAAATTTTAGGGAAGGTGGAGGTGTTGGTGAACGCCGTTGCCACAAGCTACAAAATGATAAACTGGAAGTTTTTGCCGTCTCTTACAAATAGTATGAGGACGTTGCATGAAAGTCGATGACCCTGAAGTACATGTAGGTCAATTATAAATCATAAAGATAACCATGAAAATATAGATCAGCGATATCATTTTACTGTTTACATTGTTATTTGTTAAAGAGACAGTACGACGCATCTTATCAAAAAACCGACTTGAAAAAAATTTCCGATTGGGTTCGGTATTTTTGTACTACTCATGAATGTATAAACTTTCAGAAAATCATTATAGTTTCGGACACCCTTAACATAGCTGTGTGTGAGGTAATACCTGTGCCCCTTTGCCACTCTCCCCTCTCACCCTACTCCCTTACCCCCACACACGGATTTTTTTCTTTTTTCAAATGTAACTAAATTGTAGTTACTAGCACAATACATGAACAATATGTGTTCGATGTTTTAAGCCGGAGAATCTTTGGACGGAAACTTTTCATTTTTCTCTCTATACACACCTCACAGCCTTATTAGCATAATCGGAACCTTTCTGGTTTTTATATTCACGAAAGAATTAAAAAACCCGAGAAAGTCAAAACTTCGTATACCTCGGGATTTTAACGAGACCAGTCTTATACTCGTGAAAATCGAGAGAGGAGTTTAAATGGAAAAAGTAAGTAAAAGTTTTTGTTTCTTATATTGGCAAGCTTTTAAATTATATAGAGTTGCAGAACAATTGTTTATTAATGTGAAGTCAAAGTTTGGGGTGATTAGCCTTATCTCGTTAAATTTTGTTCAGCATGAAACAGTCTGAACAGCAATCCTCGATTTTGTCAACAATCTAAAACGTGCTAAGGAGTAGTCATTCGTCGGTAAGAACATACTTACTTACATTGTTAAACTACTCAAAAACTCTTTTAAAAGCCTACAATGCTTTAAGTCTAGTACACATGTTACAAAAATGTCGATAATTAATGGTCGTTATGAAATGTGACTTGAAAGACATGTTTGAGTTTGAAATGTGTATGCAGGTGTATTATAGTCAGTTTTTACACATATTGTTACGCAGCATACGTTAAAAAAATATTGTATGTTTTTCCTAGAATATTGAGTTTTTGTCAATCATGCTTTCAGTCATTTCCATACAGAATTTCCTCGACACGTACAATGTACACTGTACATGTGGTTTTGATATCTGTATCTCATTCAAACTGTTGACTTTATGTCTTATTTATCTATTAACGATGACAGTGTTTATGAATCAAGGGTCTGCATTTGTTATGTAAATATAACATTATACAATTGAGAGTATGAGAGAGAGAGAGAGAGAGAGAGAGAGAGAGAGAGAGAGAGAGAGAGAGAGAGAGTAATTACAATGTGCATGTAATTGTTATTGATTGCCTTGCTTCCATGAACCATATATATATTTCAATAATGCCACATTGCACTAGAAATATTGCTGACAAAGATGTTGAGAGAGATCATGGAGAGAGAGAGAGAGAGAGAGAGAGAGAGAGAGAGAGAGAGAGAGAGAGAGAGAGAGAGAGAGAGAGAGAGAGAGAGGAGAGAGAGAGTATGAAAAGCCATAACAAATTTTATAGTTATAGGTCATTTCCCACTTAATGAGTTGTTATAGCTGTTATCATGGTAATGTTTTGACCATGTCTCAGATACTGCATGTGCCCATAAAAAAGTGTAATCTAGGACACACCCTTTTGTTTTGATAATGACAGCATTTAGCTTTGTAATGATAGCTAGTGTATTTTTTTCTTCTTATCTACAGATTTACATGCGGCTTCCAGATGATCTGAAGATCAGGAATATAGAAAATATTGTCAATTTCATATTGCTAATGACCCAGTCAAGTCTGCTGAAGCCCAGAAGGTACTTCTTTGTCATGTAATAAACTTACAACTTGTCTACCATATGTAGATATATTTGGTTTAAGCTGATTGAAAGCCAAGCAAGTCATCTACATAGCTACAATGTCTTGTGTAAAACGGAAAGGTTTATATGGGCATCTTGTTGCAAATCTGCTTGATTATCTGTATTTTAAGGGGTGGGAACCTCTGAAAGGAAGACCAGGAGTTTGAAAATATTATAAACTTTAAGAGATGTGTTTTACACTCTCTGAAAAAATGGGATTTGCAGAAATCCCATGAATTTCTTATGATGTTGATAGTTGAAACTCATACAGACAGTCATATGTTACATAAGTGTTACGTAAGTGTTTATGACTTTGATCTTTGTTCAATACATTTAATATCTTTCTGTCCACTGGATATCTAATTAAAATATCTTGGAAGTTACACCATTGAAGTTACACATTCATTACATTTATCATGTGTGTGCAGAATTGATTGAGCCAGGTTTCCTGATGTTGTCATATTAATAAGTGATACATTGTACTGCTTTAAAAAGTATATATCTCATGTGACTTACTGGTATATTAGTACATATTTCATTTGTAAAATCATTTGACAAATTTAAAGTGTTTTGTAGTGCTGAAATGTTTTTATGGCTTTTAAAATTACTGAAAGTACATGCACATGATGCAACTATCTTTTGACGCTGTATATATAACAAAAAGAAACTGTCAGCTGGGTTTAAAATTAGTGGCAAAATGATGTAATACATGTATGTACAATATTAGAAAAGATTACATTGTTAGTAATTGTACATTCTTGAAATAAATGCATTGAATATATACATGTAAGTATTTGATGAGTGCACAATGTTTGCAAAAATTACATGTAATTCTCTTAACACTTTCTGTTTATTCTATTTTAGTTTCCAGACCATGACATTAATGAATATTTCTTGAATGGAATGCATGAGGATTAAAATGGAACCTTATTCTGCCTTTTTACCAACTCACACCATCTTTTCAAGATTTATGGAGCCAACCACAGAAGAATTTGTTCTATGCACATCATTCATAACATTCTTATTTATGTTGCATAACTTTAAATGTTACTGGATGAATTGTGTTCACATAATGAATACCAGCAAACTTTTTATCGAGTGCACTTATTTTGTATTTTTCCTACCCATCCATCTAACATATGTTTTTATATAACATATTCATATACATGTAACATTTTTGGAAACAGCTATTTTTTTGAAATTGGAATTTAGCCTTACTATTTTATACAAGTTTTATTTAATATACTCTTTTGTATACAAACAGAACAAAAATACTTAGTTACAATGGGAAATGGACATAATATATATAAAAGTGTCTGATAAATGTATAGGTCTTGTTCATGAACAGAAGAAATTGACAGAAAAAATATTCAGTTTTAGCCATGAAATACAAATATTAATATTTTTTAAGAATATTATTTAATCCAAATAAAATATAAAAGTTTTTTCCCCTTTATTCCAATGTTTGGAAACAAATCCAATATATAATTAAAATTGCTGTACAGTATATCCTATTGATTCCTATAATATATCACTTTAGTTTCTTGAACAGCATGTTTATTACTTTTTTTTTCTTAAAATGATGTATACAAGGTCATTAATTTATTTTCATTATATTCAACTAGATACAAATAGGCCTTCTGCAACTTTTTCATTGTTTAAATGGTATCGAGTGTTAATTACCTTTCATATGAAAAATGACATCTAAATCTTAAATTGCTGTACATTATATCCTATCCATCTAATGTATCACTTTATTTATGTTGAACTTCGTGTCTATTAGTATTATGATCTTTTTAGAATGATATATGCAATTTCATTAATTTATTTTTCATTTTAAGAAAATTCATTTTAAAAAAGATCTCTTACAACCTGTGTAATTTTTTTTTCAGTTTACATAACACAGTGTATTAATTGAATGTAGCTGTGTAGATTTATACATGTACCTACAAGCAATATACATTTAATATTCACCAGGTACATGTACCAGCCTACTATATTTGATAATTAAATGTACTTCTTTCATGCATTTTACTCATTGTTATATGTATTATTTATAATTAAAATACTTTGAAAACTTTTCTCAATGTATTTATTTTAATAAGATTAAGAAACGGACTATAGTAAATGCACGTTTTCAAGAGTTGTCTCTCTTTGGGACAATAATGAATGCTCCCCAGGGTTCATGACCCTGAATATTGAGTAGGCTGTGAGGTGTGCTATAGCTATAGAGATAAATGGGGATAAAAGCTTCACCAAGAAATTGCAAACTCTAGATTAGTTAGCATCATTTGAAAATAATAACATTTCAAATGTCTTAAATTGAATAATAGTAAGAATATTTTCCTCTGAGAGAACGGATATGGGAAAACAAAATTGAATCAAAGTACTGAAGTACTTTTGGGAGTTGATTTTATTAATTATTATCAAGTTTAAAATCAACGAAATGTTATTGTGCCTGGCAAGTAGTTTCTAATATGTATTTGAGGTGGCAGGGGACAGTTTTTTTGATACAATGAAGGGATGCATGTCTTCTGAACTCTGTAACTAGAATTTCCTCATCTTCCATTCAGCACAAATACCTTTAATTCACTCTTTTTAAGGCCAATCACCAATTTCTGAAGAAAATTATTAGTCAAAACCTGTAAAATTCTCTACATACTGGTTTTTATGAGTCTTTGACCCTTTCATATTTTGCTAATTTTTCATGATTTTTCAGCTTTTTAGACCTCTCCCAGCTAATTCCCTGCAGAGGGTTGACCTTCCGTACCGCGTGCATGTTGCACTATCACATGTCAGAAACTTACCGGAGTATAGTTTACAATGTCCCATCCACCTACTTGTCGTGTTATTTTACCTCCCGTCTGTAACTTGCAATTTCACTGTGTAAAGTCAGCACAACAGTCATAGCCGCAGGTTTCGCATTTTACATCTGATTCTCATGTACCTAACATAAGGGGCCTACATATTGCTTATCAATTTCAACAACAGACACCCCTCTAACTAATGATAATCAATAAAAATCATTTCATGAATTTTAGCAACACTCATAAGCCTTCAAGTACAGCAACTCTCAATTTTACAAAAATATTGTAAGTACTTTATTCGAAACTGTCCCTTGCTAACTGAATTACGCACAGTTTTATAATATGAATTCTCGAACTTATCGACAAGAATTTCGAGAAAAACCCATATGAATCATGTTGTGTAATGTTTAAAAAATAGAATTAATTCCCTCAAACAGGGTATCAGTAATCGAAATGTTTCTAAAAATTGTACACGTCTGAATCCAAGCAATATTGAACTCTAGTCTCGTTCAACCAGACGCTCGGCTGTCTCCGTTAATCTCCGACTACCAAGAGAGACTCTCTGCTTGTTGGAGATTTACGGAGACAGCCGAGCGTCTGGTTGAACGAGACTATATTGAACTCTGGCGTAGGAATACATACAACTACAAAAAACTATCAAATTGTTCGTACTATATAAAATTTGACTTTTTTCAAGGTATTTATAAATACGTTTCTTTTGAAAAACAATGGTACAGCATACAGTATACCGAATTTATCTACTATTTTCAAGATCTACGTCTTGTCAGCGGTGATGATTTGTCACTTCACTTATTCCTGTTCGCTCGTTGGGGAGCAAAGGGCCGCAGATTTGTCGGTGCACTGGCTTCCTGATGGCTTTCACCTGCACACGTCATGAGCTCATCTTGCAAGCCATTTTCCTGATCTAGGTCTCGCTCTTGACGTGGTATTGTTGCGGTTTCTGTAACACTGTGGGTTTTTTATGAGGTGGAGTTGCTAACCCCACGCCCAACCCCCAGGACCCGGAGGGCTGCTGGTTTTCTGTTAGGGTTTTCCTTCCCTTGATGATTTGTGCTTAGGTCCAAACACTGTTTCACTTTCGGTTTGCCATTGTAACTGCATAGGAGAATTGATTAAAGTCAACTCCCAAAAATGAACAATATCACACTTTGTTAAGGCCTAGAATATTATCCCTATATTGTAATCACACCAATTACATGTACTTGAAAAGCATTTATTTGATCTTCTTTGTGTTATTACATCAACAAAATACTTTGGTATTTTTTTTTAGCATTTCTTAGATTTTTGGATCCGATATACTATTATATTATCTAAATTGAAAAACAAAATACTAATTAGAAACTATGGCAATTTATCATTTACTGTTTGTAAAACCTTCAATATTATATGATAAAGAAAGCTAACTCCTGCCGATCAAGCAATATTTATTAAAAACCTACTGTCGAATCATCATTGCTCGTGGGGTCAAGGTTCGTCGCTTTGATGTGTTATCCTTGCCCACAATCTTATATCCCCATGAACGTATTTACTAGCATTCATTGTGTTTAAACTTGTTCAAATAATCCCGAAATTGCTACCAAAGAAATTAATCCCCACGAACCATGAACATTTTGGCAAACCACGAACATTGACCCGGGTCCCGCGAATATGAAATGATTCCACAGCATACAAAAAAGTTCTATTCTGTAAAAAAATAAATGCTGCTACATTAAACAAACATTGACTGGGGTTGAGGGCAACATTGATTATATTAGCCCCCGAGGGACGAAATATTGCCAGCTGCGAAGTGGAGGGCAATATTTTCGTCCCAAGGGGGCTAATATAATCAATGTTGCCCGAAAACTCGGTCAACATTTGTTTTGTTATATGAAGGAACAAACCAAAAAAGGAAGAATTTGACAACAGATCGCCGTAATTTTCTGTGCGTCCGTTGTTTACTTGCCTTAACTGATTTCCTATTATGACTATCTATTTATCTAATGTTTTGGAGTCGCGAAGAGTTATTTACGTCACCGTTTACAAATCATCAAAGCAGAAGCTATTGATCGAAACAGAGGAAATATTCTTTAAATACTAGTATTATTCCTAGCCGGTCAATATTATTAGTTAATTTGTTTGTAGTTGACCTAATATGGTTTATACATGGTCAATAAATTCCATATGGAATTTACTGACCATGTAAAGATTATTTCTTACCGACTGTCTTTTTTTAATGATAAAAAATAAATAAAACAATGGAAATCAAGCTTTTATGATAATATTATAAGTTTCATTTTGAGTACAAGTAGGGAATATACATAGTCTCAACGTGACTGCTGTAAGCCAATGATTTTCCTACAATTTAGCAGGAGGTAAGATATTATTACTTATTAGGTTAGTTACTGACTCACTACGGAAATATATTGGGTTGATCAATCTCATAGATGGCGAGGAATATTAAGCGACATATTTATTATTCACAAATAGCGACGATCTACGCAAAGCTCTTTCAAAATCTTTGCTTCACCCAACAATTTACTTACAATGTTTTGTTGCTATTCAATTTTAAATGTTTTCTCCCTTTCCTCTGCAAAGATTTGAGCAAATTTCGACGCTGCCATTTTGTTCTGCTACAGACAAAACAATGTGACGTCAATATTCTAAGGGCAACTACTCTAATTTTAAAGAATTTCAAGGGACAACTACTCCAAATACTTTAAGAACTTACGGCATGCAGTTTATGTATAAAATACTATGAAATGTCGAAATGAGTAAGCGAAGCGTCGAGCCATGACGGCCATATTGCCTAATATTATTTCTCACAGAACAAATATAGAGATATGTGAGGCAATCACGTGCTATGTTTAAACCAATGAAAATGTGACATTTCAGTCCAAGGGAAAACAAAAAAAAATATTGACCGATCAATGTTTTTCGGACGAGCTTATATTACAATTATTGACTATTCGTTTATATAGAATTATATAGTGAGAATATACTACTGAATATAAAAATTGATTTTAATATGAATTGACAGTGATTATTTTAATATACATTTCATATTTTTAATTTTATGCTGCAATTATAAAAGTTTGCTTTTACGATTCACGATGTCTAATTTTCCTCATACGAATAAACATATTATAATTCTTTGAAAAATTCTAGCTGTGCTTTGTCACTTCGCTTTTCTTTGATTTGATTCTATTGATATTGACTGATGAAAATCAACATAACGTAATTTTAATAAAATTTGGAAAAATTTATGGTATGAGTATATCATTTTTTGCAATTTTCATGTAACACCTCCCCGCATATAAAAATGATTGATACACCCCATGCCTTTTTCACTTCCTTTACTTTATTGATTATTTGTGTTTTTAGGGGGGTTGTAGATTTGTGGATAGCATTTTTGAGATGTTTTCTAATCACAATTGAGAGAATCAGCTGACTATATACCCCGCTCTGCAGGCGCCCTATAGTGATCAGTCTGTCCGTCTTTCCGTCCATCTGTCCGTCCGAGATCTCTTGTCCGGATCATACATGTATCTTCTCTCCCCTTGGCCCAATCTGGCTCATACTTTACCCACAGGGAGCCTTTGGGTAAAGGATGTGCAGTGACCTTGAACCATGCTTCTAGGTTGAAGCTTAAGGCCATAGTAGATTTATATGAAAAATCCACCTTTGGGTAAAGGGTGTGCAGTGAACTTGAACCATGCTTCAAGGTTGAAGCTGAAGGTCATATTAGATTGATGTGAAAAATCCTTGCTCGGAGTATATCTTCTCTCCCATTGGTCCAATCTGGCTTAAACTTCACTCAAAGAGTACCTATGGTCAAAGGGTGTGCAGTGACCTTGAATGAACTTTGTTGGTCAAGGGTCAAGGTTATATTTAATCATGCACAAATTCTATTTTTCAGAGCATATATATTCCTCACTTAACCCTATTTGGCTCATACTTCACATAAAGAGAGCTTTTGAGTAAGGATGTGCAGTCACCTTGAACCAAGTTTCAAGGTCAAATGTGAAGGTCATAGCAGAATTATATGAAAAATCCTTGTCCGGAGCATATTTTTTCTCCCTTTGGTCCAATCTGGCTCATACTTCACTTACAGAAATCATACGATCAGAGGGTATGCAGTGACCTTAGATATTGTTTGTAGGTCAAGTGACAAGGTCGCATTGGATCATGCAATATTCATTTTTTCAGAGCATATATATACTCTTAGTAGATTATTTCCCATTTGCTTAATCTTGCTCAGGTTGAACACAAATGCCTGTAAGTAAGGGGTAAGGAGATTGAATGAAAAGTTTTTTGCCAGCTGGAAAATTTGTTATAGGGCAAGGTCAAAGAAAAATTCTTTGAAATGCTTTTCATTCTATTGTCCATTATTTAAGCGGGGCCCTTTGACATGGTCACCATCTCAATGTTGTCTAGTTCTTAACTGTTTAGACTGGAGCCCCGGGACAAAATATTGGTCCTAATAAGGGGCCCATGATCAAAGTTTGATATAGGTGTATATGTATATTAACGGTTGTTTAAGATTTTGTTAAGAACTGCAATGTTCAATATGTGATATGACTATAAAATCTTCCTGATACAAGAGAGGCTCAATGTTTTACATAAGAATATCTGGAGAACAATTTGATAATCTGTTTAAATACAAGATACGTACATTGTCCAGATATTTCTTTTATAGAAAACTCCATTAAGTTGATTTCATTATAGCTGTTGTTGCTCAGGTAAGTGACGTGGCCCATGAGCGTCTTGTTTAATATTTTTTTCATAGTGTATGTAAACATTTTTGGATAGCGAGATAAGATTTATCTTCCGTTCATAAGGAAAACGAAAAACTCAATTATTTTGTTAGTACAGCCTAGGATCTCAGCGCATAATTGAAATTGGGAAAGAGAAGCTTTCGATCAAAAAGCATTCTAAGGCATCTGGAATGTTCTTCCCATTAAAACTAAAATTGTATATTTACTAGTATTCAATTTTCGTATTTAGCGATTATGTTTGATACAATTTATCTGCATGGTGCATGATGAACTCTTCCTTCACTTTCCGACATTGTGTTTGTCAACCCACGTTCTTGGTTAACCCGTTGTGGAAAAATCTATCCATCAAAACTAAAATCGAGCATTCAAGGAAAGAATTAGCTCATCTTATCAATTCAACATTTGTCAAATCTCTAATTTCCGTGAATATTCTAGTAAATAAGTTCCAAGTAATATATTCACTCTTTACGTTATCATTCAATATTATTTCCCTACAAGTATATAATTTGACGCAAACTTCCTCTAACTTGGATCCGCCAAAGCGTGTCCACCAAGTAGGCTTTTAATTAATTTCACAATAGTTACTTTATAAGGTGAAAATCAATTATAATTTACGGACATTACGGACAAAGATGTAAACAGCTACTCTGATGCAGGCATTTTGAAGTTTATTGACAAAATAACACTATTTATTTTGTTATACTGAATGTCTTAATTTTAAAGAAAACATCACTGCTTTTAGATAGGAATAACGTGAATTCTAAGGCGAACCGTAGGCGCATGATTTTCGCGCATGTAACAATTCGTAATGTTACCCATCGCTTAGTGCGTTGCTAACGCTGAGGGTAATAGAACAGATTATGAACTGTGTCTAATTTTAATAGTTACACTCCCAAACAGGCACTATTTATTTTATTATACTGAATGTCTTAATTTTAAAGAAAAATTTACAGCTTTTATATAGAAATTACGTGAATTCTACGACGAACCGTACACGCATAATTTACGCGAATGTAACAATTCGTCATGTTACCCGTTGCCAAGTGTGTTGCTAACGCTGAGGGTAAAAGAACGGATTATCAATTGCGTCGTAACCAATCAGCTCTCAGTATTTAACATGAAAGTATGATTATACAAAATACTGTATTATGCGAAGTAAAAATATCTCTAGAAAGTTGGCCACTTACAATTTCACAGGTTATGATATGATATTTAAATCCGTTATTTGTAATATCTGGAACGAAACAGATGCCAAAAGAGGAAGCTGTGAAATTGCCATACAATAGTTTCTTTTTAATTAACCAGAGAGTGGGGCCAAAGGAGGAAGTAGTATACTTTTCTGACAGCTTTACCGGGCAACTACGAAACTTACCATTCAGCGCTATTTTACTGTATTTTGTTGCTAATGTAATCTTCCTAAAAAGGTCCTGACCAATTATTATTTCAAACATGGCCACAGTACTCTAAATTGGAAGGAGACAATGTACATAGCACAATAAAATGTTCAGAAAATCAACGCATCTCTGATTGGATGACTGCGATCAAAATGTATAGAGTTAGAGACCAAAATATTAATAGGTAAAAGATTTAGGCAATAACATGCTGTTTAAAGAATGTGCACAGAAGGTAATCAGCAATCATAGAAAGGATATCAATGGGGAAAATGTGCCATGGAACAAAATTCACATTTTTCAATAGAAAAAAGAAAACCCAGACACCATTGACTTCAAGTAAGAGTTCGATTAAGTGTTCATAGCAATGCCCTTACAACAGAGAAAAAGGAAAATTGCATGCTGCATTTGTACCCAAATGAAACCTCTTTATACCCACCAAATTTCTATTTTTGAGGCAAAATATAATTTCGATTTTCAAACACTGTGTTAAAGAGGTCCACGTGCCCACAAAATTCTTCAAGTTCTTACCAAATGAAGGAGATGCTGTTATGCAAGAACCGCATGGTTCGGATGAATCGGATGTGAAAGTTGACGTGGATATTGTTAAAACTAAAATGGTACAGATCAATATTTTATTTTCTCGTTAAACAGTATTTTCTTATTTACTTAAAAGTTTGAAAAGCAAAAAAGTCCACATGGGACCTTTTATTACTACGTCGTCGAAGTAATTTATGTACATTGTAATGCTTTACAAGGTACAGGCCCGCCATCAGTGTTTGGATTTACATTTTAGCATTGCATTTTAAGTGGATAAAAAGCTAAAAAACCAAAATATGCATTCTCTATATTTTACCAAAATAGGATGCCATGGTCATATTTAAACTCCACATCTAAAAACACACGTTTTAAATAAAAATTAAAAATAATAAATTTAGTGCAATGTATGTTTGTCTTTATATTTTTGGGAGTTGATTTTAATCAACTCTCCTATGCAGTTACTCTGGCAAACCGAAAGTGAAACAGTGTTTGGACCTAAACACAAATCATCACCGCTGACAAGACGTAGATCTTGAAAATAATAGATAAATTCGGTGTACTGTATGCTGTACCATTGTTTTTCAAAAGAAACGTATTTATAAATACCTTGAAAATAGTCAGATTTTATAAAGTACGAACAATTTAATTGTTTTTTGTAGTTGTATGTATTCCTACGCCAGAGTTCAATATAGTCTCGTTCAACCAGACGCTCGGCTGTCTCCGTTAATCTCTGACAAGCAGAGTCTCTGTTGGTAGTCGGAGATTAACGGACACAGTCGAGCGTCTGGTTGAACAAGATTGCTTGGATCCAGACGTGTACAATTTTTAGAAACATTTACTGATTACTGATACACAGATTGAGGGAATTAATTCTATCTTTTAAAATTACACAACATGATTCATATGGGGTTTTCTCGAAATTCTTGTCGGAAAAGTTCGAGAATTCATATTATAAAAATGTGCGTAATTCAAATACAGATTAGAAACTACATGTACTTGCCAGGCAAAATAACATATCGTTGATTTTAAAATTGATAATAATCAATAAAATCAACTCCCGACAGTACTTCAGTACTTTGATTCAAAATGCATGTACATATTTTAACAAACTACAAAAAAAATAAAATCATTACTTTTCATTTAAAACCGACTTAGCACAATAGGTACATGTACATGTACGCTATGAACAGAAATCTGACTTTCAGTGTTTTTAGAATCATCTTATAATTTTTTGATACATGTACGTAATTCATATATTGAAATATTTGCTCCTGAAGCCGATTGTCACTTATTTCAAGCATCAAAGTTTTAAAATTACAATATGAATATTTTGAATTTGCACCATCTTTTGTGACAACATACATGAAGGTGTCAATCGCCCATCCTTATACTTTTGGTGTATTCCACAAACCACGGCTAATGCCGTAATCTCCAACACACCTCGTCTCTACCTTTATTTGTAATGCGGCTGCCTGTTTATCGCAGAAGAAAAAGGTTGAGCATCAATAATAAATTCCTAAAATGGCGATTTTTAAGCAATGTATTGACTCTGCTGTTCTTTATTCGGGAAATCTGAAATTGTTCTCATAAAACGCGATAGACTTTAAATGTTTTGTATGAAGAACAGTACTGTGTATCAATATTCTATACATGAAACATAAGAGGCGTTCTACTTACCTGCTGTCGTGGTTTGAACATCACAATCCCCCTTGGGGGAAAAAAGAAAAAGCCAATGACAGCCCTTTAAACTCACTTATACAAGACCAAATAAAAAAACCTTAAAAGGAATTAAATTAATGCTTTTGTATTAATAATTTAGGTTGGTTCAATACTTTAATAGCTTTTACAAATGTCCGAGAGAGAAAACAGTTTGTTTCATGTGCTTCACTTGTTCATTGTTTAAGTAACGGTTACTGTAACCATTATAATTGAATGACTAAATGCTAACAGTTGAAATTGGCACCCCGAGGAAACCATTGTCAACCGACGTCAATTTCAACTGTTATCCTCCCAAACAGGCACTATTTATTTTATCATACTGAATGTCTTTATTTTAGAGAAATTTTTACTGTTTTGTATGGGATTTTACAGCGAACCGTACGCGCATGTAACAATTCGTTGTGTTACCCGTTGCCAAGTGTGTTGCTAACGCTGAGAGTAATAGAACAGATTATCAACTGCGTCTAAACCAATCAGATTTCAGTATTTAACATGAAAGTATAATAAATTAAAATAATAGACTCGAATTTTTGGGCTTTAATACCAATAAATCGGAGGAGAACTGTCTTTTGTTTTATAGATTATAAACATCATTGGTACTAGAATATTACAAATTTGTTTTTATTTTTACTCAATCAAGCTTCACTAATTAATAATCAACGAAAATTCCTTTTAAAAATCCGGAAATCATATGGATATTTTGGATTTTAGTCATACGCATTACATTCACGCTCAATCACGGGAGGCTCATTAGTTTATGTTTCCAGAATATCACATTTGCATGGATAAACTACAAATACGTGTCAATTTTCATTAAAAATCTGCTGTTTATATACTGTTCATCAAAGAACTCTAACTCAGTGCATTTAATATGGAAAATCCCGAGAGTTTCGAATATCCATATGGTGTGTAAATTTGAAGCGAGTAAAAAACGTTGGTGGAAAAGTGTTGAATTCTTCATTAAATAAAATTTATAGATAAAAGGTATTTACAGCCTCAAAATGGTTTGTTATGAATAACTTTACTGTTATTTTCAATGCAATTTATTCCAAAATCGTTTCAGAGCGGTTCTGCAAGTTTTTGCTCAATACGGGTATATGGGAGGTTTTATAACTGTGGTGAAGGCCTGTCCCGAGACACTGTTAGGTTCTAACTAAGCAGAGTGTAGTAAAATTTATAGCATTATGCTTTTTTGTGTAAATGTCAACAATACGGTGTGTCGATGTGTCTATTTCGTAAATTTTTGATATCATATGCAATGTCAACCCGTGCACGCACGTGTCTAGTGATAACTAAACTTGAAAAGCAAGACGAAAAAGAGACCAGAGGCTCGTAACAGAAAGGATACTTAAGCTTAACGTTGGACTTAGTAGTACATTCTTAGACTAAAGTACGTACTACAAGTAGAAGAGTGCTTAGCTAAGACAATATACCCAAAACGTAGGCGGCCGGTATAGGTGACTTATATATGTCTTTAGTATTTTTTACACTTAATTTTTTTTTTTTTTTTTTTTTTTTTTTTTTTTTTATTTATTATTTTTTCATATGCATACAAACATTTTAATAATATAATTCAAAGCCATTTTTTATTCATCCACTCACACATTCGTGCTCACATTCATCCAGATTTGGCAGTGGTTGCTTATTTAACAAAGGCAAACAGTTAATATTAATAATAAACAAAGAAGAAACAAAAAATAAAAAATTACTGAATTGTATCAAATATTTGTTTCCATACATGCCAGTTGTTAGTAAACTTTTGCATTTGAAATTTCTGACATGAAATATATTTTTCAACTTTGTATTTGTTATATAGATAAAATAGCAGCCCTAGTAGACTAGGCAGTATATCTTTTTTAAGACAGCAAAATAAATATTGTTTTGTGTACAAAATTATAAAGTTTACAACTTTATTGTCTTTTGACAATGGGAGTTCACCCAATAAAATATTGATAACATTGAAACCAATTCGTATAGAAGTATATTGGTAAATATGCATGCTTAGGTTGCTCCAAATTGTTGATATTTTTTCACAGCTTACAAAAACATGTTGGATTGTCTCAACATCACGTTCACAGAAGGAACAGCAATCAGAAGATACAACATTAATTTTTTTCAAATAGTAATATACAGGAAGAATTCTATGAAGTAATCTGTATTGTAACCATTGAATAGATGAGTCATTGGTTGTCTTAAAACATACATTAAAAGCATCAGAAACACAAATTTCTACCCCATATTGTACTAATTCTGAATTCCACTTTGGTATTGCAGTTGGGGTTATTTTACAGGCAATGAACTGTTTATATATTGGTTTTGTACATTTATCTTGCAAAAGAAAAGGTTTGTAATATATTGGAATATATGGAGTAAAGGATCTCTTAAATAAACATTTGATATGTACTGGAAGAGAGGATCTTAGATATGTTGATATAGCACTAACTATACTGTTGTATTGCATTGTACAAATATGCAAATCAAATTTTTTTTGAAAACTTACATGTGACAAAAAATTTCCATTATCATCTAGAAAGTCATTGATGACCTTTACACCTTTTTTGTACCAACTTTTTTATAAACAATGTTTTCATACCAACTCTAATATGACTATTATACCAAATAGGCATAAATAAAAAATTTTCCTCAATATAATTATCATCAAAAGATTTTATAACATAGAGCATTGATTTAAATACATCTTTCCAAAAATTATTATTTTTCGGAATAACACATTCAGTAATAAATGCATCACCAAAATCCAGTAACAAGTTGACAAAGTCTTCACCATTAATGGCCTTCAATATGGAAGTCCATGAGCTATGTCCAACAATTAATCTTTTAATCCATGAACATTTTAATGACATAATAAACTTGTTAATATCCAACATTTTTAAACCACCTTTTTGATACTCTTGAATAACTACTGCACGTTTTATTTTATCACATTTGGCATTCCAAAAAAATTCAAAAATGTCTTTGTTCAATGTGGTGATTACCTCTTTAGGAGTAGGTAAAGACATAAATAAATGGTTGATTTTTGGAATAACTAGAGATTTTACTACCGTCACACGTCCAATTGGTGTAAGGTTTCTTCTTTTCCATTGTTGAAGCATGCTTTTAATTTTTGGAACTTGTATATAATAGTTTAACTCAATAACTTTTTCAAGATCGACAGAAAAGTTAATACCCAGTAAACTAAACGTTGTTGAGCCCCAATCTAGTTTCCATCTCGTGTGGTGAAAAACCTGATTTGAGAATTTTTTTGAGCCAATCCATATAATTTTTGTTTTTGAACTATTTATTTTCAACCCAGAAATATTTGAATAAAAGTCTAGAGTATCTAAAGATGCAAATAGTGAAGTAGGTGAACCATCCAAAATGAGAGATGTGTCATCTGCATATTGACTTATTTTATGTTCTTTACTGCCTATTGTAATACCTTTTATTTTACTGTTTTGTTTAAGAAGAATTGAAAGTATTTCAGCACAAAGGAGGAATAAATAGGGTGCAATAGGGTCTCCCTGTCTACAACCTCTTTCAATAGAGAGGTAATTAGATAAAAAGCCACTTTGTAACACTGAAGCCTTAAAATTTGTGTTTAATATTTTAACCCACTGGATTATATAATTACCAAAACCAAAAAAGTTCAAAACTTTATAAATAAATGACCAAGAAATAGAATCAAAAGCTTTTTCAAAATCAATTAGGACCAACAGTCCTGGAATTTTTTTATATTCAGTAAAGTGCATTAAGTCATAAATAAACCTTGTATTTTCTCCAATGAATCTTCCTTTTATGAAACCTGACTGGGTATCAGAGATAAGAATATCCAAAGTAGATCTTACTCTATAACTAAGACAACCTGAAATAAGTTTATAGATAACATTTAATAGTGTAATAGGCCGCCAGTTTTTTAAGTATTGTCTGGGCTTATCTCCTTTTGGAAGACATGAAATAATTCCTAAACGCTGAGAGATAGGAAGTTCTTTCTTGGAGAAAATACATTTTATTGAGTTCAATATAATTTTTGTTAGGTCTACCCAAAAGAACTTAAAAAACTCAGCAGTATATCCATCACTACCAGGTGATTTATTATTTTTCATATTTTTTAAAACAACAAAAATTTCTTTTTCAGTTATCTCTTTGTCTAGCAACTCCGATAAACATTTGTCCAACTTTGGAACTTCATAATTTTGAATAATATCTTGAAGATCCAAATTTAAGAGTTCTAAATCTTTTTCTGTATATAAATTTTCGTAAAATTTTTTAACTTCATCAAGTATGCGTGCCTGGTCATAGATCATACTATTTCCATCAAGTTCTAACTTTTTAATTGTTTTATTTAAATAATTACGGTTTTCTAAATTACAAAAGTATCTAGTGGGTTTCTCCCCTTCTTCTACCCATTTAGCCCTAGACCTAATCATATGTCCTTCCATCTTTTCTTTACGTATATTTTCTAATAGTAACCTTTTTTCCTCAATTAAGGGTAAATTAATTTCTCCCTCAGACTCCAATTTTTCTATTTCTTCAAGTAGTGACTTTTCTCTCAAGTCTCTTTCCTTTTTCCTATGGGAGGAGTAAGAAATAGTGACACCCCTTATTTCCATAAGGAGAACTTCTAAAAATAAACTATGGTCTACTTCATCGGTGTCACCTTGTATATGTTGCGTAGAAAAGTTCCGTATGGTTTCTTTCACTGTCTGTACATATTTTTTATCAAGAAGTAAACTATTATTGAATTTCCAAAGCCCATGTCCCCTTTTAAAAGAATTAAATTTTAATTCTACAATGACAATGGAATGGTCTGATCTATAACCAGGTTTAATTATGTATGACTCTACAGAGTTGGACAAACTTTCTGATATTAAAATATAATCTAAACGCCCTTGTTTTAAGGGGTTTTTCTTCCGCCAAGTATATACCTTTTTGTCAGGATTCAAAGTCCGGAAGTAGTCCAATAGATATAAATCATCCATAATTTCAAGTTATTTTTCTCTTGCCTTGGGGTTGTTTATTGTATTATAGTTTTTTGTATCAATAACAGGATTTAAGGCAAGATTAAAATCTCCAACTAGTATAAAAAAATCATTATCCAGTTCTAAGAAAATCTCACGAACATACTCATAAAACTCAGGACTATCTGTGTTTGGACCATATATGTTAATCAAAGTAACCATATTTCCCTCAATTGCTAAATCCAAGGCTATTAAATTCCCTGCTTTATCCTTTCTTTCTTGATGAACTTTAAATTCGAAGTTATTATTAAAAAATATAGAGACACCTCTTGCATTTGATTTGTAAGAGTTGAAGTAACATTTATAACCCCACATGGCTTCTACACATTGCTCAAATTCGGGAATAAAGTGTGTATCTTGAAAACAGATGATAGAGTAACCCTTGGTTTTATAAAAATTTAAGACATCTTGACGTTTTGATAAAGTGGCCAACCCCTGACAATTAACTGTGGCAATCTTTATAGAATCAACCATTTTCAAAAGGAAAGAAATAAAAAAATGTCATGTAAAAGTGATCAAAAAGGAAAAATTGTAAGCAACCACTTACCACCACCATATGCGTCCAGATATATTGGAGTATAATTGAAAAAGAAAATGAAAAGCACTCTCGCACCCTGTCTCTCACCTTCCATACCAACTGTAAATAAACAAACATCGAACCCGAAGCGTCTATGGTTTTCCGATCCCGATCACACAATACGTACTTGCGACTCCGCATACTCACGCATAAGAAAAGTTAGCGCCGTTGCTTTAATTTCTCGGTTATGTCATCCAGGATGTCGAATTTATGTCTATTTCCCTCGTTGTCCAACGCGAACACTTTCCCATTGTAATACCAGGTTGAATGTATCCTGGAATCATCCTTAAGATCACGGATCAGCTTGGCATTCAGCGGAGTCAAATGATCATGCATGATGAAGTGTTTTTTCACTTTTTCGACCGAGCGGTTCTTTATAATCCGGATCTTTGTATCGGTATCGCGGAATTTGGCGATTACTGGTCTGGGTGCGCCTCTACCCCCTCCTGGAACTCGGTGGATGGCTAAAATATCGGCTGGTGATAGGTCGACGTTCACCGTCTCCTTCATGATGCGACACAGCATGTCCCGGAGATTTTCGTTCTGTGTTTCGTTCCATTGTAGAAATTTAATGTTACTCTTCTGCGAGTACTGTTGTGTCTGGTTTGCCAAAGTTAAAGCATTACCTGCCATGTATTGAAGGGAGTTCAAGCTTTCCCTCATCTGTCTTATTGATTGTGCCTGGGCATTGAATTTTTCGCGTAAATTTTCTAGGTCAAGGTTGAAACCATCACAT
This sequence comes from Magallana gigas, assembly GCF_963853765.1. NCBI lineage: Eukaryota > Metazoa > Mollusca > Bivalvia > Ostreida > Ostreidae > Magallana > Magallana gigas. The sequence continues at coordinate 32,392,136 of NC_088857.1, read as the reverse complement.
CTTTCTTTGATTTCTTTTTTGCATTCACTTGTTTCATTTTCAATTTTTTGTTCAAATTCATTTTTTACTGCTGTTTTAATGTCATTTGTAGTTTCTTCCTTTATTTCTTTCAGAATTGAATTTTTAACGTCTGTAATGATTTCTTGTCGGAACTCTTGTTTCATTTCTTCTAAGAATGAGGTCATTATAGTCTTTATTTCAGTCTTTTTTACCATGTTTTCTTGTATGTTAGACAGGGTCTCTTGTATTGATTTTAGTTCACCTGATATACCTGGTGTTCCTGGTGGGGCCCCAAGCGGGGAGTCCATGTCTGAACTCTCTGTTCTTTTCTGTTTTTTGGACGCAGCTTTATCCGATACTACGGTGTTTCTCACTGAATCAGGAACTTTGTGCAAGCTTAATTGGACAAGCTTTTTTTCCGGAGTTTTCTTTAGATTTTCAGATAGTTTTTTGTCCAATTTATTTTCACACCTTTGTTTATTGTCCGCCATTGAGCGAGGACTCACAACCGAGATTCACAATAGAAATTCTGGTGCTTGCAAATATCACAAATAAATGAGTTGGACACAAAATTAAATTGACCAACAATAAGGATAGGTAAATAGGTAAATAGTTAATACCAGATATCACAAAATTTGGCTTCTAATCGTCAGATACAAAGCAAAATCCAACATATATTGCGGAGCTTTTTTTTTACCTGTCCACTACTCCATTGCTTGACCGGATATCCTTTTACACTTAATTTGATGTTTAATTGTAATTCCCTCACATACATATATGTTCATTTGCGGAATTTGAGAAAGAAAAGGACAATTAAGAGAGGGAAATTGGACGACGATTACTTCATTTCAGGATATATATAGACTTGATAGAGATCTAATACTCGGAGTATGTGAATTAGTGAAGTAAGATATTGGAGAAAGACAGAGAAATCACGCATTATGTGTATCCTCACATGTTCTCACAGCATTGGGGTATTACGCCAATGGTAGTTTTTTCAGTCTTTTAGGGAATTCTCAGGGCATGTCTAGAATTTCCCGAGTTATTTCTGACATTTCAACAAGCAATGTAGATTATGCAGAAGACTTGGTCAAGTTCCCTGAAACTTTGCAAAAAAAGTGTTATGCCATGCCAAATTTTCGGAGTGATTTGGGTTGTATTGATGAAACTAACATTCCTATTAGAACACCATGCAAGCATGAACATTTATTCATCAATAGTAAGAACTTTCATTTAATCAATGCACAGAGTGTATGCGATTTTTACCTTCGGTTTACAAATTTAGTAGAAAAGTGGCTATGCAGTTCACATGATTTATTCATATGGACAGATTGCAATTTCAACGAAGTTTCGAATTGATTGTGGTATGTTTATTCTATTTTTTGATTACAAAAAAAGTTTTGAAAGCTTTTAGATTCTTGATTTGGTAAAGTTAACGTTTTGATAATAAAAATTCTATAACACCATCATAGTTATTATAAACTTCATAATTCAGTATTAATATTTTGAAAGGCAAAGTGTAAATATGAATTAATTTGACGTTATTGATAATATACACGTACATGAATGTAAGTGAAATATTAGGTGAAAGTTGGCTACCATGAGATTCTGTTTACCCACTTAGACCCTGGATGATGACACCGGACATGTATTTGCAACCATCTAGCCCAAGGGAAATTCGCTACAACGCATATCATGCAAAGGCAAGAAACACTATAAAACGCTGCTTTGGTGTGTGGAAAGGTAGATTTAGGTGTTTGGATAAAACTGGTGGGCCTCTATTATTCGATCCAAAGAAGGCATGCACTTTATAATCATCATCAACATGCAACATACATTTTTGGGTCATTTTGTTTCAATATCTGTTGGGTAGTGTAGGTCAGCAATATCTATGGTGTATGTACTTCTAATCTTTCTTTCTCTAGTTGCAGGAGAGTTTGCTCTCCGTTTGGGATTGCGGATTTCTTTCGTTTCCTATTCCTGCATGGACCAGCAGATGTACATGTTTGCGTAAATTCACTGAATTCATATCCAACTTGAGGTTGCACACCATTCTTAACGAAATTCAGTAATGTCTACACAATTTGTTTTTACTGCAAGCGTATACCAGGCAAATATTTTAATGATGTTAAATATAATAATTGTCTTCGAATATTGAATCAGCAAATGGTCACAAATCAAATGAACGGTTACTAGTAATCAAGTTTTTTTTAATTTTAAACCCCTTATGTAATTATACCCCTACGCAACAATGTTCGGATGGATATACATGTAATAATTTTGAACCGTCAGTCCACAGGGACCAAGCCCGTTTTAACATTAATGCAACTCCTCTAAAACAGTTGCATGGAATTAAGGGAAACTTTCTAGGTATTTAGAACATACATGTAATGTGCATATTGCTAAGACATTTTAATTTCATTTTTTTTTTAATTCTGACCCTTTTATAACTGCTCAGTCCGATTTTTAGCTATAACAGTATCTTATAATTAATTTTCTATCAAAACCCGTTATCTGAAAAAGTTTAGCATTCACCTATGTACACCAGCAGAATCGGTCTCCTTTTAAAGATAGAAATCGTCAAAGTAAAACAAAAAATATCTCTAAATTGGAACACCAAAAAGCATCATGGGGATCTTAAGAAAAAGGAACCGATTTGTTGGGTTTATTCATCCAGAATTTTAAAGGGCCCCGCACTGCGGGCGCCCTATAATGCGTCTGTCCGTCCGTCTGTCCTTTCATCCAGCTCTCATACAGAGATCGCTTGTCCGCTTGACCCAATCTGGCTCATACTTCACCTAGAGAGTGCTTAGGGGTTAAGGGTGTGCAGTAACTTTAAAGCATGTTTCTATTTTAAAGATAAGGTAATAACAGAATTATACATACAATCCTTGTCCAGGGCATATCTTATTTCCCCTTGGTCCAATCTGTCAAAGGGTCTGCAGTGACTTTGAATGAAGTTTTTGGGTCAAGGATCAAGGTAACATCGTACCACACTAAAATCTTTTTTTCAGAGCATTTATACTTTTCACTAAGCTCTATTTGACCCACACTTCACATAAACAGAACTTCTGAGCAAATGGTGTGTTATTACCAATTTTCAAAGTAAATTGTAAAGGTCGTAGTAGAACTATATGGCAAATCCTTGTCCAGAGCATATCTTCTCTCCCTTTCCTCCATTCTGGCTCATATTACACCAACAAGGGTGTGCAGTGACCCTGAATGATGTTTGTAAGTCAAGTGCCAAGGTCATATTAGATCACACAATAATCCTTTTTAAAAGCATATATAAATTTTCAACTTAGCCCTGTTGGGCGAATATTTTAATGAAACAGTTTTTTGATTAATGTTGTGCTGTGGCCTTGAACCAAGTCAATGTGAAGGTCAGAGTGGATCTCTTTATTATCAGTTTTAGACCGTAGATTATTTTATATTTGCTTAAACTTGCTCAGATTTAACAAGTATACCTTTATGTAAGGGGTTGAGATTGAATTTGAAGTTCTATGCCAGTTGGAATAATTCTAAGTTATAGGTCTAGTTGAAGCAAAAATCTCAGAATTTTTGTTCATCTTTGTTACCATTATTTAAGAGAGGCCATTCAATTTGAGATGGTCACCATCTCAATTTTGTCTAGTTATCGGTTTTCAACAAAATAAACTTTAAGAAATATTTGTAAAAAAAATGTTCACTTTTTTTAGATGGGGGCGAGTCCCGAAACCAAAGCCCAGAGGTCATGATTTTCACAATTAAGGTAAATGTAGATAGTTTTAAAATAACCATAACCATGCATTGCTTTCGATTTCCCCGCTTATTTCGTCAGATATCCATAGCATGTAAGTTTTGGCGACAAAAAATTCATAATCAAAGAGAGTAAGTAACCCTAACATACATGTACAAAACACAAGCCACAATTAACAGTATGAGATAAAAACATTGTCTCCGAATATGCACAATGATTACATACCTGGTATAATCCAACAATAATGCTCTAAACTGGATTAATATAGAAACTTTTAAATTTGATTTCACCAAACAGAGTCCAACTATAAATGTTTGTATTTTTTGTGAAACGGGAAATCTGTTTTGATTTTTTATAGCCTAAAATTTGGCCTTATTTAAAATATGAACCGATCCAATTTTTAAAAAAAACCTGATCCGTTCAGAATTACTAGTATCTTCAAATTAAATTTTACAAAGATATTGCAGTTTACTCTACAATTGATATGCATTATAAGATCGATCATTGAACCTACCATTTTAAAGGTAAACAGTCTATAATTTTTGCCTAATTGTGATAATATTCGGACCTAATAACATTTTATTCGAGATCAATTTTACTAAAGCCAGGGTTGGTTAGAATTCAAGATTTTCCTATTTTGCCTGAATTTCACAATATTTATCAACTGTTTTTATGATATCATTACGAATCAATTTTGAACCCGAAAACCTAATTACTTTATAAAGCATGAGTGACACAAAATGGGCGTCTTATTGCAAAACCGAAATACAGTGTTGGCTGCGCCACAAAATAATACATAGCATGTGCTACGTAAATAATAGTGGTTTGAAAATAATGTTGGTTTAACGTGAAAAAATTTGAAATAATATAAATACAAGTAATAAGGAATCATTCTTTGAATATTTATGAGGTGATAATTTCGGTCGGAACGTGGTCAAATCTATCATAAAGCCCTTCGGTCTTTCAATGAATTTGACCACACCCCGAACGTAATTATCACCTCAAAAAACTCAAAGAATGGTTCCTTCTTCTTTAAATAAGGTTCCTTATTCCTAAAATAATTTCATTTCAATTTCTTGTGAAATTATGCTTGTCTAGCAATTGTTTAATGAGTGGCAGTTATGAAGCTTTTATCCATGTTTTATATTTTATTATGATGTTACTGGTTTTCATTTCTATAATTTTTTTTCATTAGAAAAATTTAAAAGCTTCGTTAGCAGTCTTTGACAGGTACTTGTGTTTAAAGGAAATTAGCTCTAATACTTTATAAGAAATAATTTTCGCTGCTGTTCTGATATTTATGAACAAAAAGTAGAGATTAAGGTAGTATTAGGTCTTTTTGTTTGAAGCATATATATAAAGATAGATGTATACATTATTTGCAACTAAATAATTTACCACTTCCAATTTTAAAGGAAAGTATCAAGTAATTGTAAACTTGAATAAAGAAGAAAAATGAAACCTTTGAAATTTAACGTTAACACTACTGTTTACAGAATTGAGTATTCTCGACCAATGCATATACACACGCACTTTATTTCAGGATGCAATATGTGTATTTTTAGGAGTTTTGAACAGCTTTTAAGATAATTGTATGAGAATAAATGTGCCTTCTTCATACAATGCCATGTAAAATCAACCAATATCCAACCTTCTCTGGACTGAGAAAATTTTCTTTAAAGGACGGTCTCTACAGTAGAGATATTAAAGAACATTTTAGAGTAAGAGTTATTAAGGATACCCCTATTGTACGGATAACTCCTCCTACAGTTTTCAAGTTGTTAGTTTTTGTTTTGCAGATCAATTGTGCAAATAGTTTACATAGATGTACATAATCACTTCCAGTTTTCATAATTAAGGCAAAATATACCAGACGTTGAGCTTAAGTCATTTTTTTTCAAAATAATTTTAAAAAATTAACGCACTTTTTGAATAGGTAATGTTTATAAATTTAGGGTAGATAACTATTGTTGATACCATTCATACAAATGTTGTCTAGTTTAATTCATTGCTTTACGTACAATAAATCATGGATCATTTTATATTTGACATTGTAATGAATGAATAAATACATGCATTAGAAAATGTTCTTGCAACCGATTACGTCCACACAGGTGAGATCACTACAGTACAGTACTGCCGACTGTAAATATTGCCTGACTTCACTGCGTCAGACATATTTACGGTTTAAAAGTTTCATGCGGAGAAACAGTTTTTGCATATAATTTTACATTATATACACACAGTCATTTCGTTATAATTGCAGTACAACATGCAAATGCCGAAATATTGTTAACGCCATAGCTGTTACATGGTCGAATTCCCATAATAAGGGATGGTTTACACCTAATGATATATGATAAGAATATTTTTACAAATTAGACATAATATTACACAGGTCTAAGATCACAGGAGAAAGATCATCGCCAGAAAAATGCATCAGGCAGGCTTTATTAATGTTTGTCAATGTACCAATTTGTTTATCTGCTATGAAATCTCAAAAGATTTTATGATTTGCACGATATGAATACATGTACAATCAAAGAACTGACGGGAGTTGATTTTATCGATTATCAACGATATGTGATTTTGCATGGCAAGTATTATCAGTAATCGAATCATTCTGAGAAATTGTATGGAGCCAGGCAAAATTGAACTCTTGTCTTGTTCAACCAAACGCTCGGCTGTCTCCGTTTATCTCCGACAAGCAAGAGAGACTGTTTTGTCGGATATTAACGGAGACAGCCAAGCATCTGGTTGAACGAGATTATATTAAACCCTAGCGTAGGAATACATACGACTTTAAAAAATATCTAAACTGTTTGTACAATTTAAAATCTTATTATTTTCATGGTATTAATAAATACGTTTTCTTGAAAAGCAATGCTTCAGAATACATAGCATCGAATTTATCTATTATTTTCAAGGACTAAGTGTTGTCAGCGGTATTGATTTGTGCTTAGGTCCAAACACTGTTTCACTTTCGCTTTGCCCGAGTAAGTGCATAGGAGAGTTGATTAAAATTAACTCCCAAAAATCACAATGTACCAAAGACGAATCTTGTTTAAAATTAATAACGAGAACAATTGAAGAGTGCGATTTGAAATTAGTGTGCATTTTGATCTTTGTCATTGTTATCAAACCATTGAAAAAAGTTACTAGAAAATACCTGAATAAGCGTTAATAAGAAGAATTTATTGAAAATGTAAATTTCACATCAGTTTATTAATAAAAACAGGTTTATTACTGAACAGTAACGGATAATATTTGATTTGTTTCATAAACAATTTCAAAAAGAATTGAATCATTTTTTACGGTTTTAACAAATAAAATTTCATTCTTTTATCATTCCCAGTAACAGAATTGCTCCTCCTGCGAATGCCATTATCATCGCAAGGATGCTGAAGGCAAACGCGAAATGAAAAGTGAATGTTTAATTAGACAGCAGGTCGTTCAAATCCGCGGCGTAGACTGTTATTGCTATGAAAATTAAGAAACCTACAAAAAAATAGGGAAATGGATATTAGACAGTAATATATTGGTTTACTATCACAACTATTTCAACTCTGTTTTTTGGCTGATAGAATGGCTAGTTAAATCTGATTTGTATACAGGTATAATATTTCTTTGTTTAGAATTTCAATTAACTATACTTCCGATGTTGGAAATTTCAATCCATTCTTACCGCCGGCAAATGATGTTCCTATACCGGCAAACAGGACTGGTTTCTTGTCTTTCATGACAAACAGTTTAAGAACGGTCATGACAACAGCAACAATCAACAAAAGAAGCCCCAGAATGCTAAATGCTCGCACAAGTTCAAACCAACCTGTAATAAAAAGTAGTTCTGATTATATTTCTTGGAGTTGAAAAATTTCAACATCAACATTGAAACAAACTTGTTTATATGGTTTAAACGAAACATATTATTTCAAAGTATATCTGAGGCTACAAGGAAATTTTATTTTTTTGTGAGCCCTTTGGCTAGTTTATATATAATGATGATTTTTTTATTTATCATATGTGACTGAATTGATTCATTTTCAGTTATATTGTATGCGCTCTAAATGCAATATGTCTTGAACTATGATTTTATTATGAAGCTTATGTACTTCAATTCATTTATGGTGATTTTTGTTTTGAATTAAAAGTCCTTGTTTGTTTGGTTATGGTAAGCACGAGTCTTTTAGCATTATGTGTACCCATCTGACAACAATGATAAGCTATTAACAAGCAATAAAACTATATCTTTACTCATACATGTATGATCTCCGTCGTATATTAATATTTTCGTTTTAAGTTCCTTGCCGTATATCGCCAAATAATGTGCTTCAAAATTACCGATATTTATTTCATAATCGATTTCCACCTATCTCGGCTTTCCCTGGATCTAATGTAAATAAACTGGCTGTTAAATATACCTAGTCATGATACATGTAGCGGTCACTTGATCATTCATCATTATCAGCGTAGGCGATTTCATTTAAAGCACTTTAAATTGTTTCTCAAAGGAACGACGCTTTACATAATTTCTCATATCAAATAAGATACTTTTTTAGATACATGTCCGATATTTAATTCAATTTATTAATTAGAATTCAATTTCAAAAACGTTCAAAATTACACCTGACAAATGACATGACATGGGTATTTTATACAAATAACTAAATTACTGCAGTCAAAATTGCCATCAAGCAAAACTTAACGTTTTTATAATTTACATAGATAATGTTTGGATGACCTGCTTTTATCAATTGAAAAGAAATTTCAAGCGACTGGGTAAACAATAGCTTTGAAGTACTATTTCTATATTATTAATATTTACAGATTAAGAAACACAATCTTGACATGTATCATATTCATACCTTCAGTATACGCTACGTCGGAGCATGATGTTGTTCCCAGGACTTCCGTACATTGCGTCCACAAACCGGAATACACCTTGGAAGTACCGAATTCAATGTAAGCCCAATATGGTGGCGCTACGCCAATAATTTGGAAGACCAATGCACATATATTTAGGACTAGTGCAATCATAAACAACTTAGAGGAATCCATGTCTTTTGTTGCAGTTCAAATCTATTTAAGACAATAAAAAGATTTTGGTTTTTTAAAGAGACCTAACGGTATATACATTAAAAAATGTTATACTATGAATTTATTTATCATATCTCATGCACATTGTACTAAAATGGTGGACTCGATTTATTGCGCTTTAATACCTATAAAGTATTTCGAATATATGATTACTTTATAGCGATCGGCGAAAGTAGCAACACCTTCTTTAAGAATGTGAACAAATGTTTATAATGTAGCTGTTCCTTTTTATAGATTTTTAAGTAGTTTAGTAGTAGCTTTAGATTTTGTTTTCTTTGTTTTGTACTCATGTAATTTATTTTTTGTCCTGAAGAAGGGACTGGTTGTCCTGAAAATTTGACAATTTCTATTGTTCGTGTCGTTAGCCATTTTTAGTGCATTATATATATATTTGTTTTGCCTCGGACTAGAATGTCTCGACGTCATTGGATGAATCGCGTCACAAGATTGCCTTATAAATTTCTTTACACGGCAGGCGTCAAAATTTATACGGCAACATGGCGGACGTAACGTTATTTGAGCTTTTTTTTTAACACAAACGTTCAACCATACCTATAATTTTTAAGCCCCAAAATATTTAGAGTGACTCCCCCTTTGCCCGTGACGTAATAAAACGATCCTACATGTATATACAATGGCAAACAGGTTTACACAGATGACTGACGAGAAAGGTACAAAATTAGATAATAAGCTTTTGAATTTAATTGGTATATATTATCTTTTGTTGTTTACATATAAAATTTGGGGTCCTCGACAAAACAAAACACTTATTAGGTTTGTTACTGACTGTTTACAGTAATTTGTGGGGTCGGTAAAGTCCATAGAAGGCTCGGCTCCACCTCGCCTTCTATGGACTTTACAGACCCCACAAATTTCTGTAAACAGTCAGGAACAAACCTAATAAGTAATAATATATATATATATATATATATATATATATATATATATATATATATATATATATATATATATATATATATATATATATATATATATATACAGTACAGGCAACGCGGATCCCGTATTGGCCCGCGTTACCGTCACGGTATTTTTATCGTTCCCGCGATACACCATCGCGGTTTTTGATCGCGGTATGGATTGCGACCGTGATGGCACCGCGACGGTGTGATTTACCGTTATTCCTGCTGCTGCTTGTTGTTGTTACTTTACCTGTACTGTACATTACAGGCAATGCGGGTCGCGTAAATCCACGTGAAATATGCGACTTCTGATTTAAGCATAACAGCTGCATTGTAAATAAATTGTGGTCCATATTATCATAAATTTAATAAATTATATTTATGAAATAGAATTTGATGATATCGAAAACTACATTCGAATTACAACATAACATGATTATTACGCTGTTAAATTTTGTGATGTGTAAATAAAAACACATATCTTTGTATTTGACGTGCTTATTTCAGTTATTATTTCTATTAGTTGATAATCCTGTTTTTATAACAATCTTAAAATTAAATATTTTCATTAGATGAACTCGTATCAATGCAGAGCAATTTCATCTTCTCATTTTATAAGTTGACACGCATAGCGCCGTAAACTGTCAATACATGTGTATGTTTTAAATTGAGAAATGAACAAATGTCGGGAATCAACTAACAAATCTATTTTTCCATTCAATAATAAAATTATCATTCATATATCAAGTTGGTGCTGCGTTAAAGCACATGGAATCATAACGTGTTATCAGTATGCGTTTCCTGTGTATACATAAAAAGTTTAAGTCACGATCATTTTCTGTTGCAGGAAGGAACATCTTCAACACGTTTAGCGGTTAAAGAACGGAGTAAAATGAATCAATTATTTGATATAACTATTATTAAAATTGTTTGATGTAAAATTATTTTTGGTCAATCGTTACACAGATTATCTACCTGCCTCATTCCTGTGTATTCTGTGCGTTCAAGCGTAGAGTGATTTCCTGTCAGTGCGACGGTTTCACACCTTTGTGTAAAACAATTGGGACTAAAGTTAACTTCGACAGTCATAAAGCGGTGGGGGGGGGGGGGGGGGGTAAGGTTACGATAACAGGAAACGTGTTTACATATTTGTACTAGCTTTCAATAACATTACATGTACATGCACACAGAAAATGATATCAATACATTTACTGAAATGTTTAAATGTTTTTTTATCGGCATATCAACAGCAAAACTTTCAAAACATGTTCTTAATTTCTTTGAAATGTGTAAGAACATAAGAACGGTTTAACAACATTTCCTTCTCAAAATAAATTATCTAGTTATTCTGTTAAGAGAGAGAGAGAGAGAGGGGGGGGGCTCGGTCGCGAGCGAACGCTAACCTCCGGCACGGCGGGTAGCTGGTACACCATCACGACACCATGACATGGGATACCCACAATATCTTTCGATTACATAATTTTATGCAACTCTGGGTATCTCTACTCTCAATTTGTAATAATTCAGTTCAGAGAGATACACGTTGATTTGATTTTTGGCATTACAATGGGGCGTATTCGAAGGTGGCAAAGAAGTTGATGAGAAAGGAGAGGCTGGTATAGACACTCGGTACATGTATCTTCCATCTCTCGCAGCTTGGCCCTCATGTCCTGCTCACGTCCAGCATGCAAGACCACAGCTCGATCGACTTCCTCAGGCCGGCCCCACTGAACGTCATACTCATTTCCACACTGAATATTCAAGTCAGACTGAGACTTGAAGAACACACGGCTTCGCACTTAAAGATTGTCGTCGCAAACGAAACGCACTAGAAAGTGGGAATCCTCGCGCAATGACAAACGACGAGCCATACATGTACCTAAAGTAACGCAACACAAATTCACTAAAACGTGAATTCACAAAAAATGTTCTTTACACGCAGAAGACCTTGTAAGAAATGAACGGAACGTGCTAAAAATACCGGGTTGGTAATTTTATAGGAAGCCCTAATTTTTAATCACTTGCTTATCATTAGTTGACACGCATGGACTTCAACAACAAACAATACAGATATAGGCGGACCAATTAATTGTTAAGAAAACACAATTACTCTGCGTACACATTTATGATTTTATTGGCAATTAAAATCATTTCATGATCATTTTTAATTTAACGACCTTTTTAAAATATGATAATGGATTCGAAAATATTTTATTTGCAATTGCTGCATAAGTATCAAATTAAATACGTTTATAATTTATTTAATAGCTATGAAATAAAAAAAAAATAGTAAAAAAGACTCCAAGTATTTCGATTATAATCTCTGTCAAAATCTGGTTAAATATCGTCATTAAATATAAAGAAACATGCAATTTATTTGTCAATCGGGGAGATAACTCCCGCTTGTATACGATTCTTTTCCATCGATAATTTTACCGTGGCGGGGACAGGTAGATGATGAGTTTACCGTGACGGGAACGCGGTATACCTGTCTCACCTGGCCGATCACCTCGATGTGTTTATACCGTGACGGGGCGCGGGAAACACGGGATCCGCGTTGCCTGTACTGTATATATAAAAGAAAATGCACATTTCCAAAGTTTCTATTCACTCGCGCTTTTTGGATATTAGCATCCGTCTTCAGGTGAACATTCATATTCATAAGATGTTATGTATCTTAATATATCTTATGTTTGTTAACCTGAATACAGATGTTAAAATCCAGAAAGCGCGAGTGAATAGAAACTTTGGAAAATAATGTGCATTTTCTTTTCTTCTTTTATTTTCGATACTGTGTGGTATCACCTCTCACTCTTCTTGGATTATATATACTAGACTTTGACCCGTGGGTGTATGGGTTGACATTGCATATCGGACATTTACGAAATAGATACATCGACACACTGTATTATTGACATTTACATAACAAAGCTATAAGCCTACACTAATGCTATTAGTTTCATTACACTTTCCTTAGTTTGAATAATATAACCGTGTCTCGGGAAAGGCAATCACCAAAGTTAGAATGTCTCACTTATACGCGTAATGTAGCAGAAAATTGCAGAATCGCTCCGGAACGATTTTGGAAAAAAAATTAATGAAGTTGCCTTGAAAACAGTCAAAGTCATTAAAATAAACCTTTTTGAGACTGTAAATACCTTCATCTAAAAGTTTGAATCCAGATAATGGAAAAATTCAACACTTTTTTATTACGTACACGTATTCTTCTTAAATAAACAAAAATCCTTTCACAAGTTTGTTGACTATATATTCATAAGCTACTTTTAGATTATATTTCTTTCTATTTGTAAGTTAATAACAGTGTATTAGATTCTAATTTTATAACGTTTTTATATATTTTATTTAGCAATCTATGTTTAAAGAAATCCACACATTAACTTTATTTGTCAATTGAATAAAGGAGAGTCATTTCAATTTCAAATCGGTTACATGACTTTAAAACACATGCTATCTTGAGGATAAAACCCTGATTGTAAAAATAATCGACTAAAATCACAAAAATAATATTGCATACATATTGTTAAATTTACCTTCCTCCAAGTCCGTTATCACAATAACGTATGTTTATTGTCAAGACAGGTGATCATCGGAATACATTGTATATATTGCTATCGTTATAGAAACCTTCAAAATATTTGAAGAATACTCAGTATATTTAACTAAATATTTAGTCTAATAACTTTTGAAATGCCTTTTTTTAGCACTACGAATAGAATACTAGGTTTAAACTGATTTAAATACAAAAACAAATATTTTATTGGCACAAACACAATTGCAAAGACCCAATTAATGTACAGGAACATAATTGTATGTTTACAATAACTGCATGTATATATATATATATATATATATATATATATATATATATATATATATATATATATATATATATATATATATATATATATATATATATATATATATATATATATATATATAATCCACAGTGGTCGGCGAGTTTAGATATTAAGTAAAAAAGAAAACACGAAAAACGTTCAGTATAGCTTAAGCGCTTTCATTTTAAAATCTTCAGAAGCATATAGCTTATAGTTATATATAACATTTCCTTAGAATAATTGACTTTTGTGCTCAAAGCAATCATTAATGAAATTCACAGTAATTTTTAAAATAGTATGTATATCACCTATCTATTTAAACATAAATGTAAAACGTATCTTTTTTTTGTCCAAGTTATTGGCAATATTTATTTTAATTATATTGTAAAAATTACTAAAATAGTTTTTCCTAAGTTAAGAATAGGCCTTACATTTAAAAGGAAAATGATCATCTTCAATTGCACCAGTTTTACAAGCATTACAATATCTTTCATTCCTAAATGTGGCATTATATCTACCACTTTCTATTGCACGTTTATGGGCACTTAATCGTATTCTACTAATAGAAGATCTCTATAAATTATCTAGAGTGCTTATTAAAAGACAGAAATAGTACGAAATGCACAAATTATTAGTCAGATGAGATTTAATTTTTCCCCATTACAGACTGATTGCAAAGTCTGACAGCATAACTTATGCTCCGTTTAAAGACCAATATTCTAAGTACATGTACATCAATCAAATGACCCCAATTGCATTTACACTGTGATGTATTACATTATAAAAAGTTAAAGGTTTATATTTCAGTTTACTGAAAGACTTCCATTTATGGCTTCTAATGTATGTATCAAATAAATAACAAGCGCTAAACGTGAAATGATTCAAAGTGCCGCGATTTCCATTTTCTTGATAGATTGACCGATAAACTGATTCAACTGTGTTCATAAATAATATTATCATCAAAAAGCACAATTTCTTTGAAACTCCACAATACAACATATATGTAATCAATAACCGTTTGGTTTCGTCCCCTGAATGCTTGGATTTATTCAACCCGCATGTTATGGATTGACTGTAAACAAAACAGACATTTAGAAATATTAGTGAACAAAATGTACACAGGTGTATCTTTTATTTGCCAAATTATTAAACCTTGATATATAGCGATGTCTAAGTCGTATTACAATCACAGCTGCCTGGACATCGGGGGCGAATTTTGATGTGAGGCGAAATAATGCGGTATCTCTTAATGTAGTTGGTTTTGTTAAAAAAATCATCATTTTTTTTCTCATTAAAATATGACTTAGTTGATAAGGAAAACTACTGCAAATATTTTATTATGCACATACTTAGCATAACCATCGTTTGAAAGCGTTCACAAAATTATATAGAAAATCGGAAAAGCAGTAAAAATATCCATATTTACCATTCTACACTAAAGAGAGATACTAAAAACAGGAACACTAAATTTGACTTTTTTTAACTGAATTCGTATTTAAGTTCCTTTAACATATATTTGTAAGTAAAATTCGCTTCATCCTATTAACTATTTATGCGGGGCCCTTTGAGAGGGTAACCATCTCAATGTTGTCTAGTTTGGCCTATGATAATAACACATTTTCATTACAGTGTATAGAGAACTATGCAGAACTATTAGTGATGACATCACCCTAGTAAGCACTAAGGACCCTTCTTAGGTATTTTAAATATCTCTGTAAAACCAATGGCGTAGCTGCCGTTAGGCACTTAAGGCACGTGCCTACACATGATTTCAAAACCAAAAATTAAAAGTGTTAAAATGTAACATTTAAATTAATTTAAAAAATATATATACCACACAGCAAATATCTGTCTTTTCTCTATTTCAAGACTGATTGTTTGGCGTCACAAATATGTGATGTCATATAGGTATTGCGTAGCATCAATCGCTTAGTGAATGCACATGTGAGTGACGTCAATAATGCTAGTTATTGCGTAATCAGTCAATGAAAAACAATAACGGGCAATGACCCAAAAGTAAGAACCTTGGATGAAATGTTTAAATTCATGAGGCAAAGCGCAGATACTCACGGTAATTCTAGCAATAAAAAAAACATCAGAAGAGTTGTGTTACAGAATTTTATGCTCCGTGTATATATTTTGTTTATATTTTTATATATCACTTACCCTGTATATTTTGTGTATATTTTATTCATATCAACTGCTATTTTAATAATGTTATGTTCTTAATTTGTAGATAAATTATTTTGTATATACGTTTTTAAAACAGAAAAAAAAGAAAAAAAAAGGAATATTCAAATGTCACAATAATGATTTTACTTAATAATTAGTTAATATTATTTTTATGTCGAAATCTTTAATTACTTATTTCTTTAATTTTCAAATTAACGTCAATTGTTAAATAAGCCTCACAGGACCGCTTAGTATTTTAATTACATAATTCAACCTGTTTTGACATCTTACCTTGCACCTGTGAGCGTCTTAATTACATAATTTGAACAGTGGTTATTAACACTAATTATAATGATTGTTACCTGTTCGTTTCATTTTTATCCACGCCCATAAGTAATTAAATATCCAATTATATTTTATATTTCGGGATTAACTTTATGGGCGTGACTTTGTAATTATCGTCGAAATAAAACCAAAAGCCAAACGCAAATTGTCACCTTTGACATTTGCGATCTAAATTAATAAACTTTATATTTTGGCCTTATTTCAATATTTGGTTTTATTTCGAAGGTAAATATCTTTTCATTTTATGTTATTTTTAACTGTCAATTTTAAGAACTGTTTATATTGTGAGTTTAACTTTTGACATTTGCGATCTAAATTAATAAACTTTATATTTTGGCCTTATTTCAATATTTGGTTTTATTTCGAAGTCCCCGAAGATCCTTTATTCCCCGGTACCTCAGCAAAGCGAGTACACAGGAAAAACCCTGGTAACAGTTGCCTGCTTAAATTCTGATGAACAGGACAATATATCTACTTCAACAAGCTCTTGTTCTGAGACTTGCAATATTCTGCCTTATCCTCTTATCCTGATATTGCCAAATAACTACAACAATGGATGATTCAGTGCATCAAGTGGTTTTGAGTAAAAATTGGGGCGATGCAAATTTGTTTACATTTCCCAGGAGGTAAGTCAAATTAAACAAACTTCAGTCTTGTTCATAGAAAATAACCCCCCCCTTTTTTTTTTAAAATTTAAAAACAAAATAAGTACTGTAGAATGATCTTCTTGGAATTGTTTAGTTGAAATAAGGAAGTTTTATATCTATTCGTTTTTAATAAATAAACTACGGATAAAGGCTATAATAAACAGAAATTTTCAATAACCCAGTGAATGGCTCATGAATGCAATAAACTAAGAATTTTTAAAATTCATCACTCATTCCGCCATTCCTCATAATTGCAATAAGGTTATTATCCATACGTCACAAAACAACGTCTGACGTAATTCACGCGTTATTACGTATTTTCCGTGCCCGATCAAATCGAGACCTAACGCTAAAAGGTGTACATGTGTTTCAAACCAAAAAAATCACGCTGGCCTAAAACTTAATTCAAAACAAATATATATAAAATCCTGAAAATGCAATCAATTAGCCTATTACTCAGCGAAATGAAAAATTGACTGGGTTGTGTCGTTTGAGTACTCGTTTTGAAAATATACTGTAGACCGCTTACTTTTGTCCTGCATAAACATCAATTCAATACAAGGTTGAACTTAATCCGATTCTTTGAACATTAATCCATGAAAGTCCAGAAACATTCAAAATGAAATCCTGACAGAGATCTATATTCCAATGCATAAGGGAGATAAATACACAAGGGGAAATGATTTGACTTATTTCATCTTTATCCTATGTTTGCTTAGCAACGAGCATAGATATATTTTCCACACAAAAAATGTTTTTAGAATTAAAATCATGTGCTGAAGAAAAGTTATTTCATTTTAAGAACAGTCTTCAAAACCAGTAGAAAAAAAAGGTTGAATAGAAATTTTGTCTTAAAGGCATATCAGGTAGTTAGTATTATCCACGCGTGTGACTGCAATTTCTAAATACCGATCTCGATCCATAATAGTTACCGATATCCAAAGATACAAATCTTGCTATTTGAATAATAAAGATTTATCAACAGTTTGTTTAATTCATGTTTTCTATTTAACAATTATCTTAACATATTTTTTAGAGTCTTGAAATAATAAACCTATGCACAATTTAATTTTTACGGATCTTTTTTCAAAATATATATTTTAATGATTTTTACCCAAAATACGCCCATTGTGATCCTGAAAACGCCGGTCCCTTGGGTAATTTTATTTCAAATTGATTAAAGGCTTAAAAGGGGCATGGTCACGATTTCGGTCAAATTTTATTTCTCTGTTTTTATTATTTACAATTGCAATGCTTTGGGAATGTATTTCTAATGATCAAATGAAATTTGGGTGCCAGTCGATGAGTTTTAGGCAAGATACAGGGCTCACAATTCCTCGTCATGTAATGGTATGATTAAGTGTTTGATGATACATTTTGTACAGTATCACCCATCCTTCTTTTCTTGAAAATGTTTTGTCTCTTTACATTTGATAACTACAAGTATGAACAATGTTGTTTTTTTTTAGATACAGCAGACGGGTATTTGCACCTAAAAGAAGACAGTGATTATTACCATCAAATTCAAGGGCAGCTGTACATCACCAAGAAGAAATGTTGCGATTTAATAGTATGGACACCGACAGATCTGGCTATCATTCGCATGGTAAAGGACATAAATTGGTCAGCGAACATAGAGAAACTCATCGATTTTTATTTTGAAAAGTTCATACCAGAGGTCAACAAGAAATAAATTGTACAGTTTGATACCCATCTGCTGACTGTTTCTGGTGAACGTACTAGTAAGAGTCGTGGTCAGCTTTAACATTTGTATCATGAACAAAATATTTCATAATATTACTGAAATTACATGTTGTTTCTCTAATAATATTCTTTAAACAAGTATGCCAAACATTAAACTGATTTAATTAAACTTATAATACATGTACTTGTTATTAAGGTCTTCCGTTTCCAACGGAAGACCTTATTGTTATTGCTTTGTTTCTTTTTCCCTTTTATTATTTTTTTTTCTTACGCTTTTTTGTACAAGCGATTTCTTGAAAACGGCTTGACCGATTTTTGTGAAAATTTCAGATCTTGTAGATATTGATAAAAACCTTATATATAATTTTTTATTTTAATGACGTCATTTCCGTTCGGGAGATATTGACGTTTTAGATATTTTTAGAGGGTCATTTTGTCCTGCTATCTCCTCCTAAACGAAAAAAGATATTGAATTTAAATTTTCAGGGATTGTAGACAAAAGATTGTAGATGTGTTTAAAGGCATTTATGGTTGTCTGGCTTCAAAGGCGTCGAAGCTCGCCTGGACCCGAAAATCGAGTTTGAAAAAACGACGTAATTTTTAATGGTTTTCGTTCTTTATCTCCTTTCCTGAAAATATTTTACTATAACATATAGAGCAAATAAAATTTATATTTATTTATTTTATAGCTTTCGTTTGATAACAAGAAAAAGGGGCTGGTCCCTTAATTTAGGGGCCAAAAGGGCTCTAAAGTCTTTCTTCTATAGCCCTTTACTGAGAAATATTTTGTAATATGTTAAAGAAGCAAAAATGTTCATCTTTCACTAAAAAAACTATACATTATAAAATTTGTATCATGCGTTACGTAATTAGGGGTTTTAAGGGGCCAGAAGTCCAAAACTTCGATCGAATATATCTCAAAAAGGACAAATATTTTGAAAAGCAATATAGAATGAAAGATGCTTAGAATGATGTTTTAAACAATATTCAATCATAAAAGTTTCGTTATCTGGCCCCAGTAAGGAGATTAGGGGTCGGCCCCTAAAATGTCCTATCCCAGATAGCTCTCAAACGGCAAAGAATTTCTAAACACTTGTTGAACAAAATATGTTTAATATCAAAAGAACTTTCGTATGATGCCTAGAAAAAGGGGCTAGCCCTTCAATTTAGGGGCCAAAAGGGCTCTAAAGTCTTTCTTTCATAGCCCTTTACTGAGAAATATTTTGTAATATGTTTAAGAAGCAAAAATGTTCATCTTTCACTAAAAAAACTATACATTATAAAATTTGTATCATGCGTTACGTAATCAGGGGTTTTAAGGGCCAGAAGTCCAAAACTTCGATCGAATATATCTCAAAAAGGACAAATATTTTGAAAAGCAATATAGAATAAAAGATGCTTAGAATGATGTTTTAAACAATATTCAATCATAAAAGTTTCGTTATCTGGCCCCAATAAGGAGATTAGGGGTCGGCCCCTAAAACGTCCTATCCCAGATAGCTCAAAAACGGCAAAGAATTTCTAAACACTTGTTGAACAAAATATGTTTAATATCAAAAGAACTTTCGTATGATGCCTCGAAAAAGGGGCTGGCCCTTCAATTTAGGGACCAAAAGGGCTCTAAAGTCTTTCTGTCATAGCACTTTACTGAAAAATATTTTGTTATTTGTTTAGGAAGCAATATATTCATCTCACATTTATTTAACAATATATTATAATTATTTTATCATGTGCTCCGTATTAAGGGGTTTTTAATGGGTTTTAAGGGGCCAGAAGTACAAAACGTTGATAACTTACCTCAAACAGAACAAATATTTTAAAAAGCATCATTTTGAAAATCAATATAGAATAAAATGCTGAGAATGAGGTTCCTAACAAAATTCAACCATCAATTTTTTTTATTGTTGCCCCGATAAGGAGATAAATGGTCAAATATCAAAGTCAAGCTCTTATAACCTTCAAAAAATCGCACGGAAGACCTCCTCGTTGCTCGCAACGAGATCGTGTCTAGTTTTTTGTACTTATTTGTTTCTTTAAAAACACAACCGAGTTAGTATGAGACATATGTATGAAGTACTGTATACAGGGTTATTTTTGCCCCTAGTTATATTGACCTTTGATACTTGCAAAAGGTTTCGCCAAGTTTTGAATTTGCCCAAAAGCAGTTTTGTCATAAGTGTTAATAGTTTTATTTTTATTCATTCAGTTTTAAATTCGCCTACGGACAATATGGGCATAAATAAAACGGGGGCAATTATTTCTCTGTATACAGTATTTTCAAGAAAAATAAATGAAATCGCAGGCACAGATCTTTTTTATATTTAAATATTATAGATTAAAGAAAAATCTAGGCACATTTGTTTAAACAATGTGTCAGTTAAAGTGCATAGTGATATACATCTCTTATCAAAACTGTTTACATAGCTAGCAAATATCATAACCATGACTGCTTCACCTTTACAAAATGAAAAATATACTGCTGACATAAAATAAGTATTAAATAATTTTTTCATAGAGATCATCATGGAAAAACCTAATTAATGTTTTTCTTTCAATATGAAAACAACTTACAAAAAGTTCTAAGCAATCTCTTTGAGCAAAGGTGCTTGAAGGTTTACCAAACATGCACTCAGCTGCATTATCTTTGTAGACAGTGGACGGTAGTTAGCTGGTATGTGGTTCAAAATTTGGTAGTTCTTGAATCGTTCATTCACTCTCTCAACATGAATTCGGTTTCTAGCAATCTTATAACAAAGTTCGGCTTCTTTACTTGTAAACCGAGTCTTGTTTATCAAAAATGGAGGAATATTGAGTTGCACACCTGATGGCATTTGGTCATGGATATTAAAGCCTTTGTCAGCTAGGATAAGATCTCCTGGTACAAGGTTTTCCAAAAAATGTGAATGTTTAACAATGTTGGCATCAGACACAGATCCGGGATACAACGGTGAAACATATACACATGAACCGTTGGGTGCTACAGCTGTAAGCGCTTTCACAGTATGCCGACTTTTATAATTGCTATATGATGCACTTTGTCGATTAAAGTCCGAAGGAACGTCCTGTGTTATTTCTGTACAGTCAATTGATGCTCTAGCAGAACCGAAATCTTCAAACGATTTTGGCATGGAGCCCTTACATTTTAACTGACTGGGCATGCCTACTCTAACCATAATGCCCTTATAAAAAATCTCATGCAAAGCACAAATAATAGTGTTAACTATGTTAGAGATTGTAGCTCTACTCGTGGAAAACCTGTCTGCTAGGTCAAGATCCCGTAGATTGAGTCGCAGTTTCATCAAGGTTATGAAAACTTGATCTTCCAAACTCATATTTGTGACATTCCATCCTGAATAATAATTCAGCGGTTCAAATCTCTGCAAAGTGGCAACAATGATCTTGAAAATGTCATATGTAAAGGATGTGTACAACAGCATCTAAAAAGATGAAATAATATATTAATTTAATTAACAGTAAACATATATATACACCTTTGATTCCCTAAATTCAATTTCAACCTGTTACACTTTTAATATCATGATAATCAGATATCATTTTTGAAATGTAAATTTAAAAAAATCACATTATAACAAGCTGGAAAATATTTTTTTAATTCATGAACATGTAAAAGATTATTACATTTCATGTATTTCTTACCTTTTCTTGGTTATTTTTCATGGCATCAACAGACATTACAGGCCTTGAGTTCTTCAGTCTCTCAATATCAATTTCTAATGTCCTTATCTCTATTTCCAGTTCTTTTATCTTAGCTATCAAAACAAATAAAAGAGTGAAATAAAGAAATATTCGGATTGTACAAGGATTATCAAATTATCACCAACAAGTTGTGTTATAAACATGTATAACATGACATTAGTAAATTAACAGCAAAGTTTTCTTTAGTGCATTTAAAAACCATAATATTTACAATACTCACCCTGACATTCATTTATTTTGGATGCACACTGGAAAGAAGGACACGGGTGGAAGTATGGATGGTCAAGTGCAGCACTACTCTCTGCTGTAAAGAGCACCGAGGTTGGCTCCTCGACACCACCCCTACATTTACCGATTGTACATGTACTCTCCACTGTAGGCACATTTTCAATTTCTGCAAACTTCTTCCTGTAATTTTGTTGTTATTTCTCAGTTTAAATTTGTCCCGTAACAAAATAATGTGACGGTTTCATTTTGTGGTTTTAAATTAATAGTCATTCATTTTGATCAAAGACCCCTATAAACATGATATTAAATAAAATAATATATACCCAGTAATATGTTATATTTCTCTGAATTTCATTCATATATAATTTATTTAAAACAGTATCTATTGCAAACATAATAATTCAGCAGAAAGAAAGAAATATATTCACCTTTTTCGAATGTCAGCAACGTGTGGAAATTTTGGTTTAGAATAAACAAATATGCTGGGGCCTTTGTCCTTGCAGCCTTCTTCGAAATGACAGCTACATATGCGGTCCCCTTCGTTCCAATCTCTGTCAGCACGTCTAAATTGACACAAATGAAATTTTAAACGAAATATGTGCACTCTCGAAGCATCAGGATGGTTTCAGGTCGTTACTTTCAGTGTCAGTTCGAATTTTCTTGAAATTTAATATAATGAAATTTTCAATGTTTTTCAAAAGCAAGCCCCTAAAACGTACCTGCAGAGCTCTATCCACTTTTTTCTTAATTTTACATTGGTTGGAAAACGAAAGAGATGGCACTGTGTGTCGTTCTTACTATGTCGATCACTCCTGTGGTTGCACCCAAAAGCAAAACAAAACACCATGGTTCTCGGAAGTGCTCTCTTGGAAAGGAGGCGCGCGAGACTTACACAGCCTATTCTTAGTCATGTAAACAAGGCTTCTTTTTCAGGCTGATTTGTCTATCTTTTTATTCATTTTTAGCATAAATAAACAGTTCCTTATGATTAACACATTCATTTGGGGTTTAAAACTGGAATTTTCACTTCAACATTCAAAATATAAACAAAAGCTTTGTTTACATCGCAAAGAATTGTAAGCTCTGCAACTCGCTTATATCTCAACAAATGACACTCAAATTTTGGTTGCCTATTAAAAATGCCTTACTGAAGCATTGTAAACAATAAAATCGAAAAAATAATTTTTGACCAAAATCGTGACCATGCCCCTTTAAGGTTTAGATAATATCAAAATGTTAGAGAATTCTGTACGTAAATAAAATTATAAGAGCTTGAATTCTCTTTGAAAATTTATTTCATTTTATCTCATTTGTATACAGATTTATCTATTTTTGATAAATAATCAAGTGTAACATAAAATTTTTGTTTTGAAATAATAATTCCTTTTTTTACATAGGATATCAGTCAAAAAATGATTTTGTGAAATTCGAATTTCAGGCTTAGGCTTATATATATATTTTTTTTTTAATTATTTTCCGCAATCGGTTCTATTTTTAGCAACGACCCTAGCTTTTATAATATCGAGGGACCACGCAACAGGGTAAATTTGATAAGAACATATCCTCAGATATATATTTGAAAAATACGAAAAAATTCTGTACGCATTTTATTTATCTAGTGGGGTATGGACCATTACCTTAAGTAGGATTTTTATACCCCCCGCAAACAAAGTTTGGGGGGGTATATAGGAATCACCTTGTCCGTCCGTCCGTCCGTCCGTCTGTCTGTCTGTCTGTCTGTCTGTCTGTCTGTCTGTCTGTCTGTCTGTCTGTCTGTCTGTCTGTCCGTCTGTCTGTGCAATCGTGTCCGGTCCATATCTTTCTTATGGAGAAACATTGGAAGTTCTTACTTCACACAAAGATTGCTTATGACCTAAGGGTGTGTCATGACCTTGACCCAAGGTCATTCAGGCAAGGTCAAGGTCACTGGCAGAAAAAGTGCAAAATTCGTGTCCGGTCCATATCTTTCTTATGGGGAAACATAAGTGGTTCTTACTTCATACAATAATTGCTTATGACATAAGGGTGTGTCATGACCTTGACCCAAGGTCATTTGGGCAAGGTCAAGGTCCCTGGCAGAAAAAGTGCAAAATTCGTGTCCGGTCCATATCTTTCTTATGGGGAAACATTGGAAGTTCTTACTTCACACAAAGATTACTTATGACCTAAGGGTGTGTCATGACCTTGACCCAAGGTCATTCGGGCAAGGTCAAGGTCACTGGCAAAAAAAATGCAAAAATCGTGTCCGGTCTATATCTTTCTTATGGGGAAACATTGGAAGTTCTTACTTCACACAAAGATTACTTATGACCTAAGGGTGTGTCATGACCTTGACCCAAGGTCATTTGGTCAAGGTCAAGGTCACTGGCAAAAAAAAGCAAAATTCATGTCCGGTCTATATCTTTCTTATGGGGAAACATTGGAAGTTCTTACTTCACACAAAGATTACTTATGACCTAAGGGTGTGTCATGACCTTGACCCAAGGTCAATTGAGAAAGTTCAAGGTCATTGTTTCAAAAAAGCTAAATTCTGTCTGTGTCATGTCTTGTATTAATGGAAATATTAGAAGCTAAAAATTAACAGTTTTCAAAAATAAAGCAGTTGTTATTTATAGAAAATGGACAGTGAAATAGATTCATCCAATATTTAAGGCGTCGAGCTAATGCTCGGCAGCCTTCTAGCGATCGTCTGGATTGGCAATCGTCCAAAAATTCACGCGCTGCACCGCCTTTTAAATGCGCATAAGAAATAAGTTCCTAAAAGTATTAAACGTATTACAAAAATTTTTATTCCATTTATTCAACTAAATTGTGTACAAAAAAACCAACTTTGCCTCCCTGGTGATTGACAACTCATTGCATAAGAATAAATTTGCTTAATCAAGAAATGGCGGATGAATACAATCAGGCCTAAGTGTAAAGATTCACTAGATATTATTTTAGTTTATCGCTTACATTTTAATTGGAGACCGTGCCCGATAGAAATAACATTTTTGATGTAAATTTATTTGTTATCGGGCACGGTCTCCAAAATAAATGTAAGCGATAAACGTATCTAGTAATTTCGTTGCAAAAAATAAACTCGATAATGCAGTTAGTTTGGTCGAGCATTTTAGATAGCACGTGTTGTGGATTTGTTTGTAAACAACCATACCATAGGAAATCTTGTTTCAAACGGGAATTGAAATAAATAAATGTAGGTTTTATTATTATAATTAGGGACACACTGTTAATGTATTCAAATTATGAACCTGTAAAAGTTGTTCAAAGACTGTTTGAAGCAGAAAGAAACAAATTATTTTTGAACTTTGGAATTTCTTCGATTTTTGCAATTATGATGAGTTATTGTATTAAAAAAGCACTACTACCTATTTTATAAGAAAATATACTGATTTTTGTTTTTAAAGCAGCAGAAAACATAATTCATATACTTTCTATTCTAAGTCTAATATCATTTGATATGACTATTAATACAGAAATTCAAATTATTGGTATCATTCTATATAAAAGAAAAAAATGTCAGCTCGACGCCTTTGTGGCCGTTCCGGCCTTTGATTTCTATAATAGCAAAAATACACGCGTTATGATTTTTTTCTTAGCGGGGGGTATCATTTGTGAGCTTGCTCACAGTACCTCTAGTTTTAAATACTTTTTCCCTTTAGAAAGTTGGGTAAAAAGCATATGAAATTGCAAAGTTCTTCGATCCTAACTTATCCGTGGATGAGATATTCCTTTTCAACGGATGCTCTGCATTGTGCGCATTGCGTTCCTTTTTCTTGCAAAGAAAAATCCTTTAAAAATTTCAAAAACTCCAATTTGCAATTTGAAGAACCTTCCCTCATTCGCCAAACGACACGAAAATTCGGCCTAACATCAAGGGTGTTTTTTGAGCAGAAACGAGTTTATTCGCATTAAGGAGGAAAAAAAATGTTCTTTAATCGCAAGTTTTATATCTTCCGGACACAAAAAAAAAGTGTCAACAGATCGACATGTCTTGAAAAAATAATAGAAGTCATTTTGTTGTGTGGGCGCCAGAATATACCATTACGTGGTCATAATGAAGAAAGAAGCAATTTCATTGCTATATTACATGAAAAAGCTAAAACTGAAATATTTAAGCCGACCATGTTCCTTTTAGGGCTAATTCTAGAACCAAATATACATCGTCTGATATTCAAAATGAGCTGATTGAATTATGCGGAAAAGAGATCTTGCAGCAAGTAATCGATGCATGAAAAAATGCTATGTGTTTTGCTATTATTGCTGACGAATGCGCAGATAAAGCAACAAAGGAACAAACGTCTTTGTGCTTGAGGTTTTTGGACTATGATTAGTAACAACACAATTATAATTAGAGAATAATTTGTAGGATTCAAACATGCCGAATTTGTAAAGGGGGTTGCTGTCACCAATATCATTGTAAATCTTTTGGCTGAGCTTGGACATCATATTGGCAAAATCAGAGCCCAGTGCTATGATAGGGCTGCAAATATGACAGGCAACTACAGTGGTGTACAAGCCAGAATTCTCCAGCTGAACCTAGAAGCACACTATATTTACTGCAAATTAAATCACATGCTCTGAATCTGGCTTTTATATATATCAGTAAAGATGTTTCTGTTCGAAATGTGATTTCAACTGTGCCAGAAATTGCATTTTTAACCGGGTTTTCCAACGGAAAAATCCGGTTATTAAAATGGCGGGCGGGCGGGTGGGCGGCTGCCAAAAAGGTACCCTCATTGTACGGATAACTCCTCCTACAGTTTTCAAGATAGAAAGTCGTTCTTTTGCAGATCAATTGTACATATATCAGAGGTGTGCATATTGCTAAGATTTTGATTTCCGATAATTTATAAAAAAAAATACCACCTTTTGAACTCGTCATTTTTTTGCAAAATATTGCATATAGGGTACCCTCATTGTACGAATAACTCCTCCTACAGTTCTCAAGGTAGGAAATTGTTATTTTACAGATCTATTGTATATATATCAGAGATGTGCATATTGCTAGGATTTTGATTCTGATAATTTATGAAAAAAATACCAGCTTTTGAACTTAGTCATTTTTGGCAAAATATTGCATATAGGGTACCCTCATTGTACGGATAACTCCTCCTACAGTTTTCAAGATAAGAAGTTGTTCTTTTACAAATCAATTGTACTTATATTAGAGGTGTGCATATTGCTAGGATTTTGATATCCAATAATTAATGAAAAAAAAACTCAGCTTTTGAACTTATATAGGGTACTCCATTTCAGTGGATACGGGTTGACATGGGTTATGGATACAGTTCACATAAATGAAAACCCAGTTTGCTGTCACATTGACAGCTTTTCACTTGTCATTTGATTACTCTGCAAAGAGACTTCTTTCTTTCTTTGAAAAGTTATCTCAAAATGAAACGGCAAAAGAAATCAAAGTACTGACGGGAGTTGATTTTATCGATTAATATTTGGATGTAATTCTCAAATTTGATATCATCCTTGCTATGGTGGTGGCTGAGCACCCCATCAGTACCACGGTAGCACTTCCTAATTATTTCCAAAAGCCCAAATTAGATTTGTTGGAAGCGGTACAAGAAGCCAAAATTGTTGTGAAAAGATAAAACAATGAATGCAGTGACCAATATGTATGGGCAGCACTTTTTGAAAAGGCGGAAAAGATTGGCGAGGAATTTGAGATTATTCCGAGAATTTCCCGATTAGCTGGGCGACAAAGGCATCGATTGAATCACCCAGTTCGTGACTCATCTGAATACTCGAGTGTCTCTTTAACGGATGTTTCTAGATCATTTAGTCACAGAAATTTCAACCAGGGTAATTAAGAATGAAGGAAGGTTCACCGCAGAGAATCTGATTCCTTCAAATCTTCAAACAGATGAGCAAAAAGCAAACGCTGTATTTGAAGTTTTAGCAATGATATTGGAGACAGACAAGTGTTCTTAGATGAGGTTGCCCGTTGGAAAGTAAAGTGGTCAATGGCTGTAGGTCAGCGAACACAACATCTACGAGACACCTTAAACGCAACAAAGAAAGATTCGTATCAAAATATATTGACAATACTAACAGTGTTGCTGACAATGCCCCTTTCGTCTGCTTCCAGTTAACGCTCATTCAGCGCAAGACAGTATCAAGAATTATTTAAGGGTAACGATGGTGGATGAAAGATTGTCAAACCTTTCCCAGATGCATATTCATAGATCGAGGCATGTTGCGATCTCAACTATCATTGACAAATTTGCAGCTAATAAAAATAGACGCCTTTACTTTGTGTAAAATCATGTGTGTAACATCGTGTACGACTATGTAATTACAAAAAAACAAGCAATATTTCTATTTTCTTATTTAAAATTTAATATTACCATTGCAACTGTTTTTGAATTGTGACAATTTTAATTACAATGTCTTAAATGTTTTTCCTTTAATAGTAAAGTAAAATACGGAGACAGGTAATAGCTTGAGTATGATTTTTCCGTCATTTACTTTGATTTCGATAAAAAAGGACTGCTGGTGAAAACAAATGGGATTATATTAATAATGTTTTTGCCTTTTTACCACGTAAAAAAAGGCAAAATTTAACCTACGAAAAGTGCCTTAAAATTGTTTCTGGCCGATATTTAAAACATGAAACCCGATGAGCGGCCCCAGACCCCTAGCTGTTGTTGGTGCCTATACTTCATTTTAGTTCTATACTCTGTTTTTGCTTCCACCACTTTTTGCTTGATATTTCAAAATAGTAAATACCTTTGTGCTCAAACTACGTTCATCCACTAATATAAAAAATGTGAAAAAAAAGCAATCATTTTATTTTCAATGTTCACAGAATGTAATTGCATAGCCTTTATAAGTATATTAATATAACTTTTGATCACATTTCATTATTTATAAATTAACATACGTTTAAATTTATTTCAAATTCGAGCTCTCCTCTACCTGAATCCGATAACATTTAAAGAGTGCATTCATTTTGTCATTTATCTTGATCAATGGCTAGGAGTATTTGTCAAATAGATACAAATAAACAAGTATTAGAATTTTTTGGGATATTCTGAATTTACGGATAGACAAAATGTATCGGTATGATAATGGTACATTGAGCATTGATTGGTTTCCCGTGTCACAAAATTTTGATTTGAATTCGAATTTGTTTTTCATATTAGTATATATATATATATATATATATATATATATATATATATATATATATATATATATATATATATATATATATATATATGTATATATATATATATATATATATATATATATATATATATATATATATATATATATATATATATATATATATATATATATATTATAAATCTGCAAACATAAATATCTTACATCCTGCTATATTATAAGGAAATCAAATGCTACAACATTTACGTGGAGACCATATGATTGCGCCCATGAGAAAAGGGTGCTTATGACATTTTTTGCACATTTTGAGATTTTTACATAATTTAATTAAACACATCTTAAAGTTGTCAAATCTAAAATTTTATGGCTATACGCTAATTCTAAGTAGAGTTTTTTGCCCATTTACAGTGATGCTTTTTCAATAGGAAAATCATGACGTCGTGTTTCACATACATGTACGCAATGTAAACAATCATTACTGTGAATTAGTCGTTTAATAAACGTAAAATACAGCACTTTGTTATCAGTATCTTTTCACATTGCTGCATATAGTTGTATGCTTGCATCTATGCTGTTCATTTATTTCAGAAACAAAGGTTTGTTGTTATTGGGTTTTTTTTTAAATCATAAATATTTCTACTGTCAGCGCAGTTGTCTGCCAGTAAAAAGTGATTATTCCAAAAAAAAATGGCGGTTGAATAGTTTCAGATTATTTTTGGATATCAACGAGAAACTAGTTAGTGGCGTATTCTATGTGAACATATTTCATTTATATAAACACTGTATTCTCCATATAAACAATCAATAGCTAAAATATATTAGTAGCTTTTTTTCTTAAACAACATAAAAAAGGCGATTTTCGTGACATTATTAAATATGTCATATTTAAGTAATGAACTTTGAAAACAATATCCGAAGTAACGTATTATACAGTTTTGTTTAATCATGATCCATTGTTCAACTTATTGATGCAATTATAGTAGCAACACTGAACTATTCTTTTGAAGTTTTCATCGGTAACTAGACTTTGACCTGTATACTCACAGATGAACACAATAAGAAAAAAGTAGTTAATTCTACCACTGCTGGGAACATGCCCTTTACACCACTCTTTCTGTTCAAAAGATTTTTTCCATTCGACTTTATGCAGAATTTATGGAAAACAGCGCCCCTTCCCTGTATCAGATGATATTCACCCCTCCAATACCACATAATTTAAAAAGGTATTTTTTTTAGTGTATGTGGGATATTTTTACTTTTCGATCGCTTCTAGACACATTTTTTTTCGAACTACTGTGATTGTTTTCTCTAATTGTTAAGCCCCCCCCCCCCCGCCCGCCTTTGCTTATTTCGGGCGTGCCCACACCTGAAAAATAACATCCAGACACTTATCATCTGTGTGTGACTATTCCACAGTAAATATGTAGGTTTAGTATCATAGAGAAAACATGCAGTATGCAGAGATTGATTCCGTGTTCTGAATGTATATTTCACCATCGGTTTAAGATAACTCTCAATCGTCCATTACCCATAATCCAAAGCTTATACATGCATATAAATACACCGTCAGTGCGCTGTATTCAAGCTGTATAATTAGTCTTTATGTATCCTACATGTATATATTCCAGAATCATTTGTAAATTTTACACACTTCATCAAAGTCGTAAATAATTTAATGAATCCGCTCCATCGACTAACATAAATGTGAAAAAACCTCTGGTTCGGACGGGATCGTGAAACCGTCTGATATTCTAAAGTTCTTCAGTAATGGTCACAAGAAAATGAACAAGTATCGAGATTGGTCTTGACGATCACAAAGTTATTGATTAATTAATACTAATCGAATTAAAAAAATAAGTTCCGATAAAAATCATGAGGTGGGTTCAACGTTTATAATATTAAACATTTTTTCGATCATGATTTATCAGTATTAAAGCAGAAAATAGCGAGTCAATATATATATAATTTTATATATAGGTTGTAATTTATTATGATGTCAAACATTTTTAGTAATACATTTTCACTAACTACTCATGTTTGGAAAAATATTCCGAACTCTTGCGACACCGTAGATACTGGCACGATAACAGTTTCTCACTCTTTTAAGCATACTGCGTGCGACTTAAAGAATCTTGTATTAAAAAAACCATGCATGAACGTAATGTACAATTTTGTTTATCGTGTAGTTTTTGTTTGTAACGTATATTTAGAAATCATATCAATGTATTATTAAGAGGCCAGGGTAATGGAAATCTATCTTTCCTTTTATCTATTTGGTACTATTCCATGACCATTTTTGTTCTGGCTCTTTGTTTAAATATATAACTTGAAATAGGAAGTTTTAATTTTTAAACAAAGTATAAGAGTATGATTACATCATTTCTGAACCATTCTCAGGAACCAACATCCAGATAGTGAATTTCTGCATATTTAAATTCACTCGTGTTCATTACATTGAATCGGACCACTAAAGATTTTGACTGTTTAACACCTTTAAAACACATACAACAGTATTAAAAACACAATCGACATCATAAGGACAGAATTAAAATCAAAACTTAGATATTAACATAACAATAGAAGAAAACTTGTATTTAAAACGTTCTTTTTAACAAAAACACAGCCGATAGGAACATGAAATGGTGTTTTTATTAAGTTGTACATTGGGTTTACTTCTTTGATTATAATCACATCAACCAAGTATTTTTAAAGAAAATTAATTGGAATTCATAGCTCTGTTGCAACTGACAGGACTTAAATATACACGCTCCGTTTATCAATTGGTCAAAACATTAATCGACCTAGCTAGGAAAAATCTGGACTGCACGAACGAATCACGAAGATGTCAGACTCAAACTCCAATTTAAAATGATTTACCCTCTCTGTTTATTTAACGTATTGATGTACATTTTTAATAATGTTTTAATTAATTTTACCTAATATTTACGATCAATTCATTAATCTGTTAAAAGGAGGATGTAAATGGAAAACAACAAAATACTTTCATTGATGATTGATGCGGGTTATGACGGTAGCGATCATCGCAGAAAAAAATTACATAAACCGCTAGGGCATGTTATGTTGATTATATTTATTTATTTTTTTACAATGTTGCCACCTTCATATCGTGCATAAATCACCAGAGAAAGCATTTATTTGATTTGGGCTTACTATACACACCCAGTTTTGTCCCCCCAATTCATGAAAAAAAACAGGTGTGAATCATAGCGCTATAGTTACTGACAGAGCTGAAACCCTCACGATCCAGTTCTAAACATTAAATCTAATCATGGGCAGCGATTAAAAAATACTGATATGCGGAAAGAGTGAGCATTTAGCGTATTTTCAACAAATTCCCATAGTATGAGAAATTAAACAATACAAGTATTTACCGAATCGGTGAGATGTGTGCAGAACTGCAGACTTTCATCTGTCTTATCTTTAAATAGATTTTTATTGTGTTCTTTCAGCTTGTTTAACCAGAAATGTTTCTAGTAACTGCATTTTTAGTAATTTATCAGAAAAGGATTTAGGAAAATAAGTTGAAAGTTAAAACAATACCGGCAACGGTACTTCCTGAATTAAGATGTATTTGTTAGGTTCATTTTTTTTTTTTTTTGCTTTCTTAATCCACGTACTATTAGCGTAGATTCCTACATGTATTTAAACGAGAGGAATTAATATCCGCGTAAAATCGCGAGAAAGGCATCTCGCGAATTTTAAAATATCGCTTTTATTTTTGGACATATGTAACCTACATTAAACTACGATAAAAATTCGGCATTCGCGATTTTATGTTCTCGCAATTTGATGGAAAACTGCTGAATCGCGGAATTAAGTACTCGCGTAAAATAAGGAATCAACAGTATGTGGTCTGAATAATGATTTCCTTTCTTTAAGATAAGATTATTATTGTATTTGTGATGTAAATATGTTAATATCAATGCGCTTGAAAAAAAAAAAGGTGAAGCAGACACATATAAAATTATTAGCAAAATATTTCTGTAAAACTTCATCAAATCATAGCCAATTTGGAGCAATAAGCTAATATCGAGAAAAACAGAAATACGTGTAGTTAATCAAATTTGTGTGCAAATAGAGTATAATAAGAGATTATTTAAAATAATGTGAAAATTAAATTTAGGAAAATGTATAAAAACTTTACGGGATGAAAATGACACGTTATATATTTTACGCTTTTCAGATGACGTTATGACGTAAGTCATGTTTGTGACGTTATTTCTCTGTTTTGTCAAAAATGTCATAAGCACCCTTTTCTCATGGGCGCAATCAATTATATATTCCATTAACCCTCGGTAAGAAATATACCTATCCTCGAGCATTATGACGTCACTGTTAGGGCATTATGACGTCCGGTTTTGCAACCATATTGAAACTTGTAACATTGTTTTAAAACGCTTACTTTTCATTGTTTTATTGGCTTTTTGTCAATAACCTGAGGGCATTCGGTTAGAGATATATAATAGTTGACTTATTTCAGTAATATGGTTTTTACGTTTATTCGTGATCAGTAAATCTCCCTCTTGCCCCAAATTTACTGACCATGTATACACCATATGAAGTCAACTTTGACATATGTAACTGATGAAAGAAAAAATGAGCAAGCTAACATACTCCACGCTCTCTATATCTATACTTCTATATTAAAATAATAGACTCAATTCTTTGAGCTTTAATACCGAGAAATCGGATTAGTACTGTCTTTTGTTTTATATATTTTAAAACATCATTGATACTTGAAGATTACCAATTTGTTTTTATTTTTTCTCAATCAAGCTTTGTTAATAAGTTCTCAAAGAAAATTCCTTTAAAAAATCCGGAAATCATCTGAATTTTTTGGATTATGCGGAAGGCTCTTTAGTTTATGTTTCATATATGTATAATATGACAATTGCATGGATAAACTCAGAAACGATATTACAAATACGTGTAAATTTTCATTGAAACCGAAAATTTGTCATATATTCATCAAAGGAAATACGGGAGATAACTCTAACTCAGTGCATTTAATATGAAAAATCCCGAGAGTTCCGAATGTCAACACGGTGTGTAAATTCAAAGCGAGGAAAAAAGTTGGTGAAAAGTGTTGAATTCTTCTTTAGTATGAATTAAATTCTTAGATGAAAGATACTTACAGCCTCAAAAATTTTTTGGTGAATAATTTGACTGTTAATTATTTACAATGCAGCTTCATTAATTTTCTCCAAAATCGTTCCGGAGCGATTCTGCAACGTTTTTGCTACGTTAATATGGGTGTACATATGGGAGGCGTTTTAACTGTGGTGAAGGCCCGTCCCAATGTTTTTCAGTTAGATTTTTCTAAGCAGAGTGTAGTGAAATTTATAGCATAATTGTAGGCTTAAAGCTTGGTTATGTCAACCCGTGCACGCACGGGTCAAAGTCTAGTGTCATATATACTTACGAAATTTTACTATATTCCATGCAGCGGCCGAAGTGGAGTTGTTCATTACTCTATTCAATATACCGGTATAGCTTGATTTCAAGTTAACCATTTATGTGCCACAATGCCGATTTCGGCCGACTTTTTGATATCTGCGTGCAGTGCCATAGTGCTGATTTGGGCCGATTGAAAAAGTATATGATTTGGATTTTAAATCCATTTGCTGTACTTGTGTTGTTTAGAAAGCATAACACGTTAGCTGCAATTTGAAATTATGATAAATATCAAAGTGATTAAAAACTAAAACTTTATAGGGTTGCTAAAATGACATCACAATTCACGTCATTACTTCACAAGGCGCCACTTAGGTGTACCAATAATCCCGGGGAATTTATTACGTTTTTTTTTTAACCTGCAAATCATAATTAACGAGGTCAGATCGAATTTGTTCTGCCCTAGATTTTTGAATGAAATTTTTTACATGAATTTTTACTGATATAATTATCATTTTAGGATAAAAAAAAACTGTTTGTTTAAGGGTTCATCTCAAAATGTGTTAATCTTTTATATAGGACCCTATGGGATTTTGCTTGAAATGTATCAATTTTGCACATTTCTTTTTAAACTTCTTTTTTTTTTCTTTTTCTGTTCTACATATTAAAGTTATTACTAAAAGGCATCAAACGGTCAAAAAAAAAACTTTTACCTCCTGGTTTGTTCCAGGAGTCTTATGAAAGTTATTTTATGTATGCACAATTTCCCAAATTTGTCAGATAAAAGCTATTTTTTATTTGACAAAGGCGGAAATTGTTATCTTTATATTATTATTCAAACATTCAGACATATTTAAGTAACAAATAAATATATAACATCACATATTAAGGGTCATTGATATAAAATACATGGTCATTGTCTTGAAAAATTGTAAATTAAGCTATATTTAGGCGGGCTAAGAAAACGTGACAGAGGGCTAGGCTTGCTGAATCCTCTTCACGTTTTCGATCATAATATACATTGTAGCTTATACTTCGAGACTTTTATGTTTATTCCACAATATAATATCAATTTTACGCATCAAACAAGTTATTTTCAACAAATTTCGCTGAATATCTGCAGGTAAAACAATCACGCCATGGCGTCAAATAAGCAAAAAGATGGCGTCACAATACAAATGAAACGCTGCGGGAAAGCGTGCGTACTCGATCTGTACTCGGACTCGTTAAACAGAAAATCCATTCAATTTCCAGTGCCTCAGCGACCTGAGGGTCAGTCCACAATGTTGTAAGATATATCTTAAGCAATGTCAAGTTATTTTAGGATTTGACATATGAATGACAACTATAAGATATGCCATTAATTTTATTTTAATGTTAGTGGGGAGAGAAGGAGAGAGAGATAAAATGAATCTAAATTGCTATTCTATGCAGTCGATTAAAAATGCATGTACTACTTGTGATAAAATAGAATTTTTGTGTAAAGGTAACATACCAATACAAATTCAAGAATTAAATCTATTTGTTTTAATGTACGTAGATGACATTGTAATTTTCTCCGAAACTGCACACGAGCTTCAAGAAATGTTAAATACATTATATTCTTATACATCTGTCTGGGATCTTACTGTAAATGTACAAAAAATAAAATTATTATTTTTAGAAATGGTGGTAAAATTCACAATAGTGAAAGGTGGCATTTAAATGGCGAGCCAATTGATGTTGTCGATAGCTCTACATACCTGGACACATATGGTGTGAGCAGGAATATATACATTGTGCAACCTATTTTTCTTTAATTAAGCAAAGAATCATTGATCACTTTACTCAACAACTTGTAGAACAGATTAATTCATCATCTCGATGTTATTTTTACAAGCATATAATTGATCAGTCATTACAATATTATTTAACAAAATCAATACCTTCTACATATAAGAAACAAATTGCAAGAATTAGATTGTCATCTCATAGACTTGCAATTGAAAGTGGACGACACACTAATGTACCAAAGGAAAGACACTTATGTAAATTTTGTTCAGATATTGAAGATGAATTCCATTTTGTTTTGAAATGTTGACAGTATAGAGAAATCTGAGTAAAATATATTAAGAAATATTATTGGAAAAAACCTTCTGTTTACAAATTTATACAATTATTAAGTGTTCAAAATTTTAAAGAACTGTGTAATTTGGGGAAGTATCTCCATCTAGCTTTCAATATTCATGATAATTAAGAAAAAATCTGTGGGGTTTTTTTTTTGCCTGTTAGTAAAATTTTATCGCATATACATTGTCAATGTTCTTTACATGTACATGTACCATACCATTATTACATTATTGCTATTAATTATATGTAATAACCTAAACCTTAAGATGTATGTCTTGTGCAAATTAAGAATGTAATTCAAAATAGCTTCTTAGCATTTTCGTGTAGGAGATTTTAATCTGTAGCTAAGTTACGAGAATATTCATCTCTTAATTAAACCTATGTAAATGCTAACATTCGTCTTCAAAAACGTATTATATTCATTCGAATCAAAGAAAGAAAACTTTTGCAGCATAAAATTAAAAGGATTGAGATCTGTGCTTTTTGCGAATTTGTGAATATTGTTGATAATGTTTGTGCTTTAGTGCACAAACTCCACAAACCAGAATAAATCTTTGTAGAACCAGCATCTATGAAGATCCAATATGTTGGTGCCATGCCAGTAATCTGAAAGACCACTGCACATATCGTTATTGCGAGAGCTAGTCGCAAAAGGACAGAAGTTCCTATGTCTTCATCAGCTGTTGAAGATTTCAAGTATACGGAGGTGTATACGGGGAATCAGGATGGAGCTAAATTACGCTTTTGTCATTACTCGTTGATAAGATGTGCAAGTATATCATTACTGTATATAGGAAAATATTCGCCCCGATTTATTTTCGCTCTTTTCGCCCTTGTTGTGAGCGGACGAATTTAAAACTGACCGAATTTCAATATCTCAAATTATCTCTCTTAAAACACAACTGTGTCTGGGCAAATTCAAGACGGGGCGAAACTGTTTGCAAGTGAAAGGAGGGCGAAAATTACGAGGGTTTTCAAACTACTTGCATTCATACAAATTAAAAAACCAAATATGTTTTTAAGCCCCTCCGTCTCCTCTAAATATAAGTAGAGGACAGAGGCGTACAATGCCTGTCAAATCCCATGCACCAATTATGATTAAACGACAAACAAACAGGTCTTACAAAGAAATCGTACATTGAAATGTGTGCATCCGTACATCTATAACAAAATACTACATTCTCCGATATACAATGTTTAAACAAAAATACATTATGCTTTTCTTCTTTGTTTCATCTCTTGGGATGCCAACAAGGGACATTACATTTATGCTGACTTTTTTCTTTGTTTCATCCCTTAACGTGGCAACAAGGCACATTTAATGCATATACAATATTGTTAAAGTATCATATTTTGTATTGAATAGTTTTCAGATGATAACACAGGGTTTCTTTGAGTTTTTGAAAAGAATGAAAACAAGCATGTTAAATTTTCATAACTTTAAATATAAATTTATTCATATTTATATACCTGAATAGTTTTCAGGTCATGAAAATGTCAACGATTTCTGTTGATACATTTAATGAGGTGTGTGAATAGCTCTTCAGTTGAGTTTCATCAAATATTAAAATAAGAAAAGGTACGTGTGCATTTTATTATCTGGTTATTGAAGGTTGTCATGATTTTCATTTTGATAATTTTAATACGTACCTGTAGCACATTTGTGATTCTGAAATTTAAAAAGACGTATGTTACCTTGATCTGTCTTTTCACATTAATCGATGTATAGAACTTACTATCCTTAATTCTCGTTTTGAAAATGTCAATCTAAAAACGTCCATTAAAGGCTTGTTATATTTGATAAAAAGGCATGTGTAATTTCAAACGTTGCGATATATTTTGTTCGGCAAGGCTTTGTGCAAATAACAATGAAATTAGCATCATGTCTTTTCACATGTGTAACAATTCGTTTTGACTTAACACCCTAAATGATGCTATAGTCTAAAAAATGGAAATATCTTAGATCTCTTAGAGTCTCTATGATCAGAGAGTATATCACTTACTATCGGAGGTATTTGGATATCTTAATCAGGTAAAAAAAATTCAATAATCTCCGCCTTACCAGATTAGATCTATGCACATGTAGTAATCACACGTTCATCATTTAATTCAATTAGATCGCATATTTCTCTAATTCAGAAAAACAATATCACACGTAACTCTGTGTGTTTCTCTGCGCATGGGTTAATAAGGTTTACGGTCTCAACCCTTCCTAGGAATCACATACATTTATATTTAATAATTTTAAATATTAGGAATTATTTAACACTACATATCCTTTGGAAAACACAGACATATTTTGCAAGTTGGCAAAATGGTATATATATGTTCAAGGTAAATTCTAAAAATGAGGTCTCTCTCTCTCTCTCTCTCTCTCTCTCAATAATTAGATTATAAGAACATTCTATACCACATGATTGTCTCTAGGGATTATTCATTTGGCACCAACTAAGATATTTTATTTTTCACATTTTGTCCTTCTATTTCAGACCACTTTAACTGTCCACAAAGTATCTATACTACTATATTAAAATAATAGACTCGAATATTTGGTCTTTAATACCGAGAAATGGGAAGAATACTGTCTTTTGTTTTATATATTTTAAACATCATTGATACTTGAAGATTACCAATTTTGTTTTTATTTTTTCTCAGTTAAGCTTCGCTAATTAATAATCAACAAAAATTCCCAAAAAATCCCGGAATACACGTGGATTTTTTTGGATTTTACAATCTTGCGCTTGCGCAATACATTCACGCTAACGGGATCTTTAGTGTATGTTTCCACAATATCACATCTGCATGAATAAACTTAGAAATTATAATACAAATACGGGTAAATTTTCATTTGCTATACATTCTGTTCATATATATATATTAATGATTTCTAATGAGAGAAAGTTTAAAAAAAACAAATATACATTTCAACTAAGTACTTACTTTTGTCATCGTGGTGACAAATAATATTTGATTACATGCAAAAAAGTTACATTATATTTTAGGAGAGTGAAGATAGAATATGTTTAATCGTAAAAATGAATAATGTCCTACGAACCCAGTTTTACAAGGTAAATACTTGTACGTTAGTGAAAAGGTGTTGAATTCTTCCATTCTATGGATTTAAAAATTCTTTAGTTGAGAGGTATTTGCAGTCTCAAAAAGGTTTGTTGTGATAAATTTGACTGTTATTTTCAAGGCAACTTCATTAACTTTCTCCAAAATCGTTCCGGAGCGATTCTGCAATTTTCTGCTACATTACAGGTATAAGGGAGACATTCTAACTGTAGTGAGGGCCTTTCTCTAAACACAATTAGATTATTCCAACTAAGGAAAGTGTAGTTATATTAATAGCATTATTGTAGGCTTATAGTTTTGTTATGTAAATTTAAATAATAAGATGTGTCTATGTACCTTTTTCGTAAATGTCCGATATGCAATGTCAACCCGTGTACGCACGGGTCAAAGTCTAGTCCTTTATATTTAAATGAGTCTGAATATTTTGTGTAGTAAATAGTATTTTAATTTATTTTATTTTTTCCCTTTCAACAGATTAATCAAGTTTATTTAAAAAAGAAAGAAGAGTTCAGGTATATCAAATTATATACATGATATACATTCATGCCATTTTCCCTTGGGTCTAAGATAGGAAAAGTAATTTAATTTGGCTCAAATATGGTTCTTTCATAAATTGAAATTTGTACTGGAACACTCCTTCCAAATTTGTAATTAAACACCCACCCGTAACACATCTTCTACTCATCTTTGTTTACAGTGATAATCAGATGGCAATACTTAGTTTGCAAAGCAATAGAGACTGCCTCTGCAATGGGACACGATTGTGGTGTCACACAGCTGATAACGGTGGAAGCAGCCGAGCGTCAGGTTACTCTCGGTGAGGTTTGGCATTTTAATTAATTCCAGCTAAATTCTAAATCCTACAAAGTTCGGGGGGTTTTTTTGGGACCGTGTTTTAAATGATCAGATGAGTATTTAAACGAAATAAGAATATTTGTCTGGATGTACCCTTCAAGACAAAATTTCGATAAACAAAACATTGACCTGCAAATTTTTTAAATTTTAATTTATAAGATTGTTGTTTTGTGTGTTTAGAACAATCAGTAAAGACCTAGTAAGTTGTCAAAACCTGTGTACGAAACATTTGTTTATGTATCTTATATATATGTATACAATAAAATATGTTCAAATCAAATCAACAATCTTAAACGTAAGATATATAAACTTTTACAAATTGGTTTTTTAGCCCAGACCCTGAATTAAATTTAAACTTAGTTTTCCGTGAAAAAAAAATTTCCAAAAGCTCTTGAGTGTTTGCAATGATGTTACCTAAAGACCACTTGTGAATAAAAAGACCGTATTGGTTTTAGATCATCTAACGGCTAGGTTTTATATATCATACTTTGTATTGAATGTTTTTCAGAAGATAACACAGGGTTTCTTTTAGTTTTTGAAAAGAATGAAAACATGCATGCCAAATTTTCATAATTTTAAATATACAGGAATAGTTTTTAGGTCATAAAAAATGTCAAAAATTTGAGTTGATACGTTAAATAAGGTGTGTGAATAGCTATCAGTTGAGTTTTATCACATTTGTGAGTGAGAATAGGTACGATGATTTTCATTACCTGGTTATTGAAGGTTGTCTTGATTTTCATTTTGAAAATTTTGATACGGTACCTGTAGCATATTTGTGTTTCTGAAGACGCATGTTACCTTGATCTGTCTTTTTCATATGATCGTTCTAGGCAATATATCATCCTAAATTCTCGTTTTGAAATTGTCAATTCAAAAATTTCCATTAAAGGCATCTTACATTTAAAAAGGATGGCAAATGTCTTTATAACGTCTTGATTTATTTGTTCGGTAAATGGATCATCAATTTTTCAAGATTAATTATGCATAGAAGACTTTTATCATCGATATTTATAGCACTGCGGTATGCGTGGAAAAAAATTTAAAGTTTAGAAGTCTTCATATCATCGATATTTATAGAAACAAGATCCTTATAGAAATGCCGACTCTGCAAAATAATTAGCATGCGATGCTGACTATGGGGTTCTGTAATGAGGACTTTTATCATCGATATTAATAGTATTGGAGCATGCGTAGAAAAATGTACTATATAAAAACTGAGCGTACGAAGAAAAAGGACGATTAGTTTCATCATATATAAAAGAAAGTGGGCGCTTAAGATGTACATTCGGCAGGAATCTGGGCGCACAAGGAGAGTGAAAATTTCATCAATTAATTTTAAACATTTTTCGAATTATAACCGTTATTTGGTTTCTGTTGGATGTGGAATGAGTGGAAAAATATTTGTAATGCAAAAGGTTTTATCATAATATGGGTCTAAATATAACAACACGATGCAATTCATGCAAAATCCTACTTATTTACAACTGTTTTTAAATGATTTTGTTGTCTCTGGGTCTTCTCTCCACAAATTTGAAACGTGTAAAGAATGGCGTGGTAAAAAGTCATTGTTAACGCACGAAGATGACGAGGACAAGTATAATATAATGTATAACGATTCAAATTAAATTTCAATCATACAATCAATTGCAAACTTAAATATTTTACATGGCACATGTGGTTATGAAATTAACCTTGCATATTCTTTTGGGATTTTTTGTACACTGGGTATAGATTAAAACTAACTCAATATTCCATTAAACATCGACAAAGGTTATTATTCATACAGAGAAGATGCCATAAAGGTTGCCATATCAGGTTGCCATAAACCTACTGCAGGGTCTCCTTCATACCAAAAGACAAAACAAGAAAAATAAAAAACAAAAACAAGAGGCCCAGGGGCCACATCGCTCACATGAGCAACAATTACCTTAACTCTGATCAAATTAGCATTACAGTATCAAAATCAAAATATCTTGACAACTAGGTACAGTAGATCTTGCTAAAAAAAAAAATGAAAATCTGCCCATTTTTATCCACATCTTTTTTCTTTTTATAAATACCAAGCCCCTTTTGTTGTTGTACCTCTAAGAAGCTTTTTCTCTAATCCTATATACCCCCCTCCCATTTTGTGGAGCCACTTTTCTCTAGGGGATCATGGTTTCATTAAACTTAAATCTCCATAACCTGAGCTTTCACAGAAAGTTTTGAGTTTTGGACTGAAAACTTTCCAAGAATATTTTCAAAGATTTTCTCTATATATTCCTATGTAAAAATTTAACCCGCCATTGCGGCCCCGCCCTACCCCCAGGGTCTATGATTTTGCAAACTTGATTTTACACTACCCGAGTATGCCTCTAAACAAGTTCAAGCTTTTCTGGCCTAATAGTTTTTAAAAAGAAGATTTTTAAAGATTTTCTCAATATATTCCTATGTAAAAATTCACCCCCCCCCCCATTGTGGCCTCACCGTACCCTGGGATTTAAACAAATTTGAATCTATACGATCTGGGGATGCCTCCACTCAAATTTGGGCTTTCCTAGCCAAATAGTTTTGAGAAGGAGATTTTTTAAGATTTTCTTATATATAAAAATTTATCCCCCATTGTTGCCCCGCCCTACCCCCAGGGACCATGATTTAAACAAACTTGAATCTATACTATCTAAGGATGCTTACGCGCCAATTTGAGCTTTCCTTGCCTAATAGTTTTAAAAAAATTAAAAGATTTTCTATATATAATCCTGTATAAAAATTCATACCCCAATTGTGGCCCTACCCTACCCCCGGGGACCATGATTTGAACAAACTTGAATGTACACTATCTGAGTATGCTTCCAGTCAAATTTGAGCTTTTCTGACCCAATAGTTTTTGAGAAAAAGATTTGTAAAAATTTTTCTCTATATATTCCTATGTATAAATCCATTCCCCCATTGTGGCCTCACCATACCCCCGGGGACCATGATTTGAACAAACTTGAATCTTTTCTATCTGAGGATGCTTTCATTTTGATTTGAGCTTTTGTGGCCTAAAAGTTTTTGAAAAGACGATTTTTAAAGATTTTTTCTATATATTCCTATCCCCCTGTTGTGGCCCCACCTTACACCCGGGGACCATGATTTGAACAAATTTGAATTTACCTGAGGATGCTTCCATTTTAATTTGAGTTTTTCTGGCCAAATAGTTTTTTGAAAGAAGATTTTTATAGATTTTCTCTATATATTCCTATGTAAAACTTAATCCCACTATTGTGGCCCCACCCTACCCCCAGGGACCATGATTTGTACATACTTGAATCTACACTACCTGAGGATGCCTCCACACAAGTTTAAGCTTTTCTGGCCAAATAGTTTTTGAGAAGAAGATTTTTGAAAAATACCAACAAATCTTCAATAATTCTCAATTATCTCCCCTTTAAAGAGGGCGTGGCCCTTCATTTGAACAAACGTAAATCCCCTTTACCCATTAATGCTTTGAGCCAAATATGGTTGAAATCTGGCCAGTGGTTCTGGAGAAGAAGAAGAAAATGTGAAAAGTTTACAACGACAACGCCAACGTCAACGCCAATGCCGACGACAGAC
The DNA here is from genome assembly GCF_963853765.1 of Magallana gigas. Lineage (NCBI taxonomy): Eukaryota > Metazoa > Mollusca > Bivalvia > Ostreida > Ostreidae > Magallana > Magallana gigas. The sequence goes on along the minus strand of NC_088857.1, from coordinate 32,347,534 downwards.
AACGGACAAATTTTGATCAGAAAAGCTCACTTGAATTTTCAGCTCAGGTGAGCAAAACAAAACCAGGAGACAGCTTGTTTTAATTTAAAGCTAATAATTGAGTCGCATTAGTAGTTTTAAATGTAATCGAAGAGAAAAAATGAATTAAAATATAGTTGAGTGATTGTTTTATACATTGAGGTATTACAGAATTTATAGACAGCTTTGTTCGTGTGGGCGTCAGGGACCCGGTTCATAAGGAGGCATAAGCTTTGGCCCTAACTTAAGTCTAGCCCAAGGACTTACTCCGAAACTTAGTCAAGCATAAAGCGGCGTAACAAGCTGCGTAAACGTAAGGCTATGCCTATAGTATAACGTAGGTAGTGGCCACAATTGCAATCGCCGAATCGAAAAAAACCCATGTATTTACATGAATTTTTTGCGAGTCTTCATTGCCTAAAATTATGTTGATATTATGAATGAACAACATTGGCCTGTACTTGTTCGTCGTTTTCCAAGTACTACTTTTAATTTTCGAGACAACGCCCGAACTTGCTGATTTTGCTTTCATAACTGATTCAAAATGGCAAAAGTTAAAAAATATTGTTACATTCCAAATTTTGACCGATCCTGATTAAAAAGAAACGGATCCCGATCTTAATTTAAAAGTACAAAAAGTGAAAAATCAATATTTTTCTTCAATTGCAGCCAAAAATTCAGTTAAATTTAATTGTTCAATTAATTTGCAAATCATGTTATAACGGAACCTTCCAGTTTTTGGTAAAATTGTTGTATATTCAAATTTAAAATCATTCGAGTCGGAATCAGCCTAATTTCGATCGGATATGGATCAATTTTTAAAACTAGTATTTTTTCCTCTAAATTTAACATTCCAAAATATATCGATAGAAATATCAAAATATTGTTTAAAAATGGGTTTTTTTAGAACAGCATGAATTAGCGTAATACACAAACTGTCTTGAAGTTTAGTTCGGGCTAAAATCAGAAGACTAAAGTTACAGTACTTTAAAACTATTGATTTATGAAAAATTTTCATTCTTCTTTTAAACCTTCCGCCACAAAAAAATCCCTTACTAATATATATTCTTATAATATATAATATTCTTTTAACAATTTCATTTAGCATAGTTTATTTGGAATTGTAAAATATAAATGTAAATATATAAATAGAATCAATATATGATGCAAAAATTTTAGATAACAGGTGACATAAAATAGTTACCGAAAAAGTGAGGAGCGAACTTCTTTTAACAACTTTTGAATTATAGGGCAAATAATGAAAGAAACTGAACCGTCTTCTTTCAATGATTACTACATGATATGGCACATCACTGTAGAATAATATAAAAGGTGTGTAAAAATTTACATACTAACAAATAAGCTCCTTGACCAATAAATGTGCTCTATGACATCATGCTTTACATGTAAGTCCCTAAGGTAAATATTCATATAAAAGAAGAGAAAACATGATATGGATATATTAGAGTAACACACATTTACACACAATTCACAATAATTAAAGGTGTTCAAAATCTCTGGAAAAGAATCCTCCACATGTGAAACGCATCGGATGTCCGTACAGGCAACTCACTCTTTCATCATGCCAAATAGCATCACACCTCCTGCGGCGAATGCCGTTATCATCGCAATGATACTGAACGCAAACGCAAAATGGTAGTCAAAATCATTAACACCAGAAGCAGCTAAAACATCTTTATTTTTTGCTGCAAACACTGCCACTGCTATCAGGATAAAGATACCTGAAATGCATGAATAATTTTCCTTACATTATATATCAATTAATATTTATTGATCTTAGATATTTCAAGATATCCAGTAAACACATTTTAAGCCGAAATGTAAATCTTACCTCCGGCAAATGATGTTCCTATACCGGCAAAAAGAACCGGTTTCTTGTCTTTCATGACGAATAGTTTTAGAACAGTCATGACAACAGCGACAATCAACACTAGAAACCCAAGAATGCTCATAGCTCGTACAGCTCTCTCCCAATCTGCATTAAAGATGTTAGTAAACTGTATGCCTTTTAATATAAATAACAACACAGACATAATCTAAATTTATCATTTTACATACAATTAGTCCTTTCCTTGGACATTAAATTATGTTGCATTTTCTATCATTGCAACTCGTATAGACAAACAAAGCTACAAATAAAGCAAATCTTACTTAATATTCACATCTTATATATTTTAACTATTCACATAATTTAGTTATTGGTTCTTAAAATAATTTAATATTAACCACTCTGATACATGCAATTAATCATTCTCCCATGAAATGAAATACATCATGAATACTAAAATTAGTATTCAAAAACGTATAATATCCATCTTGAAACAAAGAGATAACTCTTGCAACGGGAAATTAAAACGATCGAGATAGATACTTTTTGAAAAATCGTTAAATTTATAACACTGTTGAACAAAAAACGACTAACGGTACCTTCTTTAGCGTCTTCACTTGTACATGTTGTAGCTGTCTGTGATTTAATGCACGTAGTCCACAAACCGTACCACGTATCAAATAAACTACCATCTATGAAGACCCAATATGGTGCTGCCAAGCCAATAATCTGGAAGACCACTGCACATATCGTAAGCACGAGGGCTACTATAAAAAGTACTGAGGTTCCCATGTCTTCAACAGCTGTTCCAAAAATACACATATACTATGATGATCAAATCTAGCGATGAAACTTGGAAATAGCAAAGTGATTGATAAATTCATAAATAACACACACATACACAATAAAAAGGGGGAAAGTATAGCAAGGTCTAAAAATGTATCATATATTTCATTCGTTCATTTGATCAAATATTTTTGCATATTATGAAAACCTTTTATTCATTTATTTGGTAAAAACAAGAATCCAACATGGCCATATGTTTTTGCATTTATAAAAATATTTTTTGTTTATTTACCTGAAAAACATTACTCAAAAGCATGTCCTTATTTAAATCCTCATTTACTCATGAGCATTATGTAGTTTTAGTGCTTCTCTTTATTTGGTGTATGGTTTTAAATAGTTTTCAAAATAATTCGGTTATATATAAATAAATAAAAATTAGCAAAAAATCGTGTTTTACTAAAAAGGAAGTAGAAGCAAACAATGAAAAAAAAGACCTTCTTGATTCTCTACCGAATAGATTTGTCTTCTTCTCACCACTTAAAACTATGCAGACGTCATAAACAAATGGTAAATTTCATAATAGTTTGACAATTATCTGAGGTAAGAATTTGGACTCAAACTGGGTCTAGGCTGTATTACTATAAATCAATATTACTGATTATATAATGATTGAAAACTTCTCCTTCAGATTAAAGTATTTTTGGAATGGAATCTAGACCCATTCGTATTTAAAATTTGCTATTTAGCACAGTATAGTGTATACAAACCAAAATAAAACAATTATAACTACTTTTCAAAAAGTTCGTCCTTATTTCTCCAAGAACAAAAACAATATATGCCCTCCTCCTATCGATAAAACCTAGTTTACTCTTTGGTAAGGATGAGCTAAAATATAATTCACCAATTCAGATAATAATAATTGCCTTAAGGTTACATATTAGTAACAATTTACACAAAATCAATATCCACATTTTTAACAACTTTAAACTGCATGCTGGTTGAAACAAAAGAGGATTGTAAATTATTTTTAAGATTTTTTTTTTAAATTACCTTTACGAGTTATGTTCCAACAGTATGTTGTGTTTACTGCAGGCGCGCTGCTTTTATAGTCTTTGTGTTTCAATCGTTATAGAAATTATCAAATATTTCAAATCGGTACGATATCTTTTTAATTGTTATTGAAATAAATGGTGCATTCCTTTTTTTAAACCGTATAATGAAATAGTTGTGTAAGCAATCTGTTATTTTAAATAACAAACGTTGAATGATGTGGAATTTTGAATCCCCCCCAAAAAAGGAATGGCAAATTCATCTAACAAACAGTTGAAACATGACAAAACGTGTTAAACTAGACTCTAGTACATAATTTTGTCTCAATGAGACTGAACATAAAGCATGTAATTTGTATTTTACTTAATTATGTATCCATTGTTGTACCAATCAGACTCCCCAAACTTCCTGCTCAATGACAATTGTTTATTTTTAGAAATTTTCAATCATACATTATTATACAAATATATTTCGTCAAAGATTTCTCTGCAACTATTAACTGCAGATGCTTTATTTTACCACACTCTTTGTTAAGCTCTCCCATATGGTGGAAATTAATTTTCAACCAAAATTGATGTCAATTTTCCGTTAAATGTTGACTTTACTTATTTTGTATATTCATATAACAATGGGGGCATTCCAAGTAAGTATTGAATAACAGATACCTTGTTTTAATATTGTTTAATGAAATGATTTGAAACTTTCTGTGTTGATTCAATATAATAAACTACTTATCAATTATGAATTTTGTTACATTTTTATGAGGTTAAACAATTTTCAAACGGGACACGTATTTACGATTTGTTAAACTTAGTGCTCCACTCAGTTAATGTTTCACTCCAGGTGGAAAAAGAGAAATTAGGAAGTTATCATACATATCCAACTGTACTATCCTGTCCAACACAGCAGTTATATATAACATATTATTTTTTTTTTTTTAAATTTGACATTTGTTACTTATTACAATGTGTTAAAGTTATTCATTTCTAAAATTTTCTCGTATTTATTGATCGGGTATAGGCTATGCTTAATCAGTGTTTCAATTAAAGTCCGAGGTCGGTAAAACCCTCGTGTACATTATCATCAAGGGCAACAATTCATCAGCACTATTTCAGCATCAGAATTTTTTGTGGCTTTTATACTACAGGAACTTAAAACAAGTGGTGTTGTGCTTTACTTTATATCTATAAGGCATGTACAACAAATTTAAAGAGTGACTAAGGACATGCATTGCTTGTACAATATTCTCTTAATGTTTGTTTTACTATGAAACGTTTAAATATTAAAGTTCAAAATTAAAACCAATGCCAACTTTCTTCTGTCATTTTTTTGTATTCTATCACCTGTTTTCCGACATAATTTTTACCCAAAGCAAATGGCTAAAAGAAAACATAACCGTTGATTATATACAATACCTTAAATTGTCATCTGTCTCTCGAGATGAAATTGTATTAGGTTAATGTTTAAATTCATATGATATGCTTGAAGTAATATTTTAGTTTCGTTATGGACAAGGTCATATTTAAAAGGATGGCTTTTTCGGGGGCTGCTCTCTTCAAACTGCAGAATAAATAAAAGGTTGCCGATTCGTAGGATGTTCTGAAAACAATCGGACCCAAAGCAATTTGGGTTCACGTTTTTCTTTTGTGCAATTAAAAGAAAAAAGACTGAATGGATTTACTTTTTTATTTTCAAATAGCGTTTCGGCCAGGAATTACAAATTTATACATCAAATTTTACAACATTTTATAATTTTGGGCTAAAAGTTATTTTAAAAACATAGTAACTAAACTTTTGCAATAATATTGCTGCATAAAAAGTTTTCAATACATGTTCTTTTCGTCGTTGCTTATCTTCCCGTAAACATCAAATAAACAAATCAGATATGACAATTGTACGACATTGTTGTTTTGTGTGCTTAGAACAGATGATTTTAGGGTTTGTTTTTAATTCAACTAGGACCCTGAATAAAGGTAATTCTAAAGTTTCCGTGTAATAATATCTGGAAAGCTCTTGAGTTTTTGCATTGAATTGTTTTTGTTGCTACATTATTACCTCTTCAGTTGAGTACATATGAAAGGGAGAATAGGTACGAGGATTTCTTTATGGCTTGGGGTAAAATGCTGACGATAGACCCTCCACTTTGGAGGGTCCATAGTGGAGGGGGTGGAGCTTGGTATGTCAGTCTTAATTCAGAGTCCGTTTGATCTGTCATTCCAATTAAGTTATCAGCAACAAAATGGGGCACATTGTTTTATTTATATGACTTTTAAACACAAGCACATAAAACTTCTCTCCCCTAATTGACGATGACAAATGGTGGCACTTTCATTTTGGTGCTGGGTTTATTGTTCATTAGTTCTACCTAAGATGTATATACCCGGTAGTAAAAATATTACAGTTGCATTATTGCTGAAATGGACAAAATTTTTAAAATTTATAACAGCTTATGAATTTTATTCTACAAAAGTGTAAGTCTTGTAACTCTTCCTTTAAATGTCCCTATGTTTTGAAGATAATTGTGCTGAAATGTCTAAATGCACTATGACATGGCGAGACATTTCAAACAACGGACATTGTCTCCGACAACAATCCGCATTGTTAATACATATTTTGCAACGAAGCTGACACTCTTGGTGACTTGGAATTCGGACTCGGATATTTCCGATAATCATACTGTTTGAGAACAAGATCATTTGGTGGTTTTCTAAAATTTTCTGTGAATAATTGTCCACATCCATAGCATTTTTTTTACTATTAATATATTAACATTTGTTACTCGGAGAAAAAAGATAAATCTCTCCCAACGTTGAGGTGAGTTAACTTCCTGTTCACAGTCTCACTGGACTTAAAATAATTGTTACACAGTAATTTATGTATCCTGATAAAGTTCATTAAATGTAAGGACCTCCCTCTCCTTTTTTTTCAATTTCTAATAAACAACCCATATGTTTTAGCTATTAGGTGCATGATGAAATTGGAATGACAGATCAAACAGATTCTAAATTAAGATTGACACACAAAGCTCCACCCCCTCCACTATGGACCCTCCAAAGTGAAGGGTCCATCGTCAGCATTTTACCCCAAGCCTTTCTTTATCTGATTATACGGTACCGGTACGGTAGGACATTGTGGTTCTGAATTTAAAAAAGACGCGTTTTACGTTGGTCTGTCTTTTCACATTAATGAGTCAGTAGAACATACTATCCCAAATTCCAAAATTTCCGTTAAAGGATTGTTATGTTTGCAAAATAAGTGATATATGGAATTTCAAGCGTTGCGATTTGTATTGTTCGGTAACTAAAGGCTTTCAATTTCAATTGAATCATCATTGTGTTAGTTTAGTTATATAGAGAGGACGTTTATCATCGCTATTTATAGAATTGATCGATGTTTAGTATCATCGTTATTAATAGAAAGAAGTGCGCTGCCGACTATGGAAATCCGTATAAAGTCCTTTATATCATCGATATTTATAGAACTGGATGCACGCGCAAAAAAACATTATAGCATAGAGGCCCCCATAACGAAACGGGATCAATATAGTGGTGCTTACTATACAAAATAGTGAGCATGCGCAGAAAAAAGAGAAGTCGTTTCATCATTAATAAAAAAAAAACCGGTCATTCCATTATGAATTGTCAAAAATACTTAAAAATGGAAATTTTAAGCATGTAGTACATTAATTTTTTGACACGGTACCGATTGCACATTTGTGTTTCTGAAATTAAAAAAATACACGTGAAACCTTGGTCTGTCTTTTCACATTATTTGTTCAAAAGAAATATATTTTCCTTAATTCTCCTTTTGAAAATGCCAATTCAAGAATTCTCATTAAAGGATTAGTGTGTTTGAAAAAAGATATCAAATGGAATTTCAACCGTTGTGATTTATTTGGTTCGGTAAGGTTTTTCAAGTTATTAATATAAATCATCGAGGTTTTTTTTGTTCAGTGTACATTTAATTAAAATTAATGTTTAAGATATGACTCAACATATAATTTATTGTTCAATGGCTACAATTTATCAATTGAATTTTCGTGGGATGCATAGATAAACAAAATGAAATTTTTTAAACAGGCAATATTTAAGGACACAAGATTTCTCAATTTTAGATAAATTTCATTGGCAATTTATTTTCTATTTATTTGCATCCACACTGAAATCAGTGATTAAATCAATTAGATATGCTATTTGGAATAAAGTTTCCTTTTCAGAGGATTTCAATTGCGTATCAGCAAGTTATTTGTATCTTATACTTGAAATTTTATATATAGATTTTTTTTTTGAAAAAACACACACACATATAAACTTAACTTCTGCAATATTATTAATATGCATGAAATAGTGGTATGTTGTGCATGTACTATGCCTAAATTGTAGTCAGGGTTTGGTACATGTACATGTACATAGTGCACGGGATGGAGGCGAGCACTATGTTTATGCTGACTGTACACTTATGTGCCTTGCTTAATATGTAGCTGTAACGTTTGAGTTCTGTCTAGTTCCTTAGAATAATCATCGGAAAAGCAAGCGTTAGGTCTTTTATATTTATCAATTAATTTGATTCATTATTTAATCAAACAGCTGCTAAAGAATCACAAAAATCAACAAACGTTTATGTTCTATCCAAGAAATGAGACACGATTGATCTTACCAAAAAAAGAACTTAAGTTGTAGACGAAATCTTATTTGATCGTTAGGAATTCACTCACTAGTATGATAGGTCTGCATGTAACTTAAACTTTTATGATAAAAAAGATTTGAAAAAGTCTTTAGTTTTTGTCAGAAGAAAGACTTCTCTTCTAAGGAATATATTCCAGATCAATTTTTGTACAGGACGACAATAATTCAATTTTGCTCTAATTAAAGCTTCTAAATGGCTTTTCCCACAAAACTAGGCTAACAGAAATTAAGAAACTTTGATTTTTATTGTCCTTTTGGTAGTCGTAAAAAAGAAATTCAGCATGAAAATTGCAGCTCATATTGCTTTAAAAAAACACTTTCAAAAGTTTAACATTTTGGGTTTAAAACTGGAATTTTCACTTCAACATTCAAAATGTTAACAAAAGTTTGTTTCCATAACAAAGAATTATAAGTTCTGTAACTTGTTTATAACTCACGAAATATATATATATATATATATATATATATATATATATATATATATATATATATATATATATATATATATATATATATATATATATATATATATATATATATAAAGCACTGAATAGAATCAACAACACTAGGCATCTTTAAGGTGTCGGATCTAATATATAGATACTAAGCCAGTAAACTGAATATATAAAGCACTAAAAATGGCTAACGACACGAACAATAGAAATTGTCAAATTTTCGGGACAACCCGTCCCTTCTTCAGGACCAAGAAATAAATTACATGAGAAAAAAACAAAGAAAACAAAATCTAAAGCTACTACTAAACTACTTAAGAAACTATGAAAAAGAACAGCTACATTATACACATCATTTAATCACATTCTTAAAGGTGTTGATACTGTCGCCGATCGCTATAAAGTAATCAATCGACTGCCAACTTCATGCCTGATTAAGTTAATCAGTATCAACACCTTTAAGAATGTGATCAAATGATGTGTATAATGTAGCTGTTCTTTTTCATAGTTTCTTAAGTAGTTTAGTAGTAGCTTTGGATTTTGTTTTCTTTGTTTTTTTTCTCTCATGTAATTTATTTCTTGGTCCTGAAGAAGGGACGGGTTGTCCCGAAAATTTGACAATTTCTATTGTTCGTGTCGTTAGCCATTTTTAGTGCTTTATATATATATATATATATATATATATATATATATATATATATATATATATATATATATATATATACACACAGCCAATTATCGAGTTCTTTGACGTAACGGTAGTGCGTTAGGATTTTGACGTAATGATTTTAGGATCCAGGGTTCGGTACCTGCTGTCGGCGCTTATAAGATTTTTGTCGAAACATTTGCTGTGCTTACGCTATATAAACCCTTTGTATACAGTGCGAGAATACATGAGTATTGAATATAGAGAGACAAACTCTCAGGAAGCCTGGTAATCCTGCAAATAAAGGTAGAGTTAAAATAGTATTTTTTTTTTAATGTCTGAAATTCCTGCTTCAATACGATTTTTTTGTCGTTGCATATCCTATTATAGCTTTAAAACAAAACTTAAATAAAGAAACATAGACTGCAAATCTTTTAAATAAAACATTGTTATCTTGTGTGTTTAGAGCGATATTTGATTTCAAATAATAAATCTTATTTTAAAATTTGTTTTAACTCCGACACTGAATAAAGGAAAATCTAACGTTTCCGTGCAATCATTTTTTAAAAGTTCTTGAGTTTTTGCAATGATATTACCTGAAGACCTCTTTTGAATAAAAAGACCGTATTCATTGTAAGATATATCGGCCAAGATCATATATCATTTTTTGTATTGAATAGTTTCACATGATAACACAGGGTTTTCTCGCGATTTTGAGAAGAATAAAAATATGCTATATTCAATAATCTTAAGAATACAGTAATTGTTTTCAGGTTATGAACATGTTTTGAGTTTATACATAAGATGAGTTAAGTGAACACCTCCTCAGTTGAGTTTTTACACACATAAAAGTGAGAATAGGTACGTGGATTTCATTATCTGGTTATGTAAGGTTTGATACGGTATCGCTAGCACATATGTATTTCTGGAAGTAGAAAAACGACACATGTTACCTTGGTCCGTCTTTTCACATTACTTGCTCTCTAGAATATACTATCTTTAATTACTTTTTGAAAATTTCCCTTAGAAGATTGTAATGTTTTGCAATGGATATAAAATGCAATTTCAAAGGTTGCGATTTATTTTGTTCGGTAAGGTTTTCCAAATAATTGATTTTGTTTATGGTTGTTTAAATATGCGCATGAATACCATTATAGAGGAATTTGTCTTGAAAATGACGTAACTATTGGAGTTTGTATACAGTTTTACAGGGGCCCTATATAGGTGTTGACTACATGGGGACTTTGTCATCGATATTTATAGCATTAGTGCATGCGTATAAAGAGTAGGCTTATGTCATCGTTATTTATAGAAACAAGATTCATATAGAGTTGCTGATTATGCAAAGTTCCTGACAATATTAATACGGCTCAGTAAAGATGACTTTTGTCATCGATGTTAATAGTATTGGGGCATGCTTTTAAAAAAAAGTCATAGAATTGAAGTCTCATATCGTTATTTATTGAACCTTGATCCATGTAGAGGTGCTGACTATACTAAATAGTGGGTTTTCGTAGAAAACAAAAGACTCTTAATTTATTATTTATAAATAAAACACAGAAATTATTTCATTATGGATTGTCAAAAAGTACAATACAAATGGAAGATTTAAATATGGACTGAATAAAAAAAAATGATTACAAATATACGAAAAACGTGGACATTGAATGAGAGTCGTTGTTTTGACAATTAGAAATCCTGCATAAAATATTTTTTAAAAGTAACCCGAAACCGCTACGATTTCTCCGACAGCGGGGGAACTGAGGACTTTAAACGTCCCACTGATTGCCTGCTATGAAACAAGGTGAATGTAAAACAAACATAGATAATGTTAACACTATGGTTGTTCCATGCGAAGATAGGAAAGATGAATGGATACAATATGCCATTGTTAGTAAGAGCTCATGTTAAGAGAAGCATTCAACAGGCGAAAATGATTTGTTACCGATATCAAATGTAAAGAAATATTTAAAAAAAACCCATATTTACAAAAGGTCGTAGACGTAAACTACGTAAAAAGTTACAAATGACGATTAAAGTTACAAACATGTGAAATGCTTTTTACAAAGCTACTCTTAGAAAAAAGTTTTCTACGTATTCTTGGATTTCAAAGATGGACTCGAAGAACGAGAGATAGACAAATTTTAGCGAAGGTGGAGGTGTTGGTGAACGCCGTTGCCACAAGCTACAAAATGATAAACTGGAAGTTTTTGCCGTCTCTTACAAATAGTATGAGGACGTTGCATGAAAGTCGATGACACTGAAGTACATGTAGGTCAATTATAAATCATAAAGATAACCATGAAAATATAAATCAGCGATATCATTTTACTGTTTACATTGTTATTTGTTAAAGAGACAGTACGACGCATCTTATCAAAAAACCGACTTGAAAAAAATTTCCGATTGGGTTCGGTATTTTTGTACTACTCATGAATGTATAAACTTTCAGAAAATCATTATAGTTTCGGACACCCTTAACATAGCTGTGTGTGAGGTAATACCTGTGCCCCTTTGCCACTCTCCCCTCTCACCCTACTCCCTTACCCCCACACACGGATTTTTTTCTTTTTTCAAATGTAACTAAATTGTAGTTACTAGCACAATACATGAACAATATGTGTTCGATGTTTTAAGCCGGAGAATCTTTGGACGGAAACTTTTCATTTTTCTCTCTATACACACCTCACAGCCTTATTAGCATAATCGGAACCTTTCTGGTTTTTATATTCACGAAAGAATTAAAAAACCCGAGAAAGTCAAAACTTCGTATACCTCGGGATTTTAACGAGACCAGTCTTATACTCGTGAAAATCGAGAGAGGAGTTTAAATGGAAAAAGTAAGTAAAAGTTTTTGTTTCTTATATTGGCAAGCTTTTAAATTATATAGAGTTGCAGAACAATTGTTTATTAATGTGAAGTCAAAGTTTGGGGTGATTAGCCTTATCTCGTTAAATTTTGTTCAGCATGAAACAGTCTGAACAGCAATCCTCGATTTTGTCAACAATCTAAAACGTGCTAAGGAGTAGTCATTCGTCGGTAAGAACATACTTACTTACATTGTTAAACTACTCAAAAACTCTTTTAAAAGCCTACAATGCTTTAAGTCTAGTACACATGTTACAAAAATGTCGATAATTAATGGTCGTTATGAAATGTGACTTGAAAGACATGTTTGAGTTTGAAATGTGTATGCAGGTGTATTATAGTCAGTTTTTACACATATTGTTACGCAGCATACGTTAAAAAAATATTGTATGTTTTTCCTAGAATATTGAGTTTTTGTCAATCATGCTTTCAGTCATTTCCATACAGAATTTCCTCGACACGTACAATGTACACTGTACATGTGGTTTTGATATCTGTATCTCATTCAAACTGTTGACTTTATGTCTTATTTATCTATTAACGATGACAGTGTTTATGAATCAAGGGTCTGCATTTGTTATGTAAATATAACATCATACAATTGAGAGTATGAGAGAGAGAGAGAGAGAGAGAGAGAGTAATTACAATCTGCATGTAATTGTTATTGATTGCCTTGCTTCCATGAACCATATATATATTTCAATAATGCCACATTGCACTAGAAATATTGCTGACAAAGATGTTGAGAGAGATCATGGAGAGAGAGAGAGAGAGAGAGAGAGAGAGAGAGAGAGAGAGAGAGAGAGAGAGAGAGAGAGAGAGTATGAAAAGCCATAACAAATTTTATAGTTATAGTTATAGGTCATTTCCCACTTAATGAGTTGTTATAGCTGTTATCATGGTAATGTTTTGACCATGTCTCAGATACTGCATGTGCCCATAAAAAAGTGTAATCTAGGACACACCCTTTTGTTTTGATAATGACAGCATTTAGCTTTGTAATGATAGCTAGTGTATTTTTTTCTTCTTATCTACAGATTTACATGCGGCTTCCAGATGATCTGAAGATCAGGAATATAGAAAATATTGTCAATTTCATATTGCTAATGACCCAGTCAAGTCTGCTGAAGCCCAGAAGGTACTTCTTTGTCATGTAATAAACTTACAACTTGTCTACCATATGTAGATATATTTGGTTTAAGCTGATTGAAAGCCAAGCAAGTCATCTACATAGCTACAATGTCTTGTGTAAAACGGAAAGGTTTATATGGGCATCTTGTTGCAAATCTGCTTGATTATCTGTATTTAAAGGGGTGGGAACCCCTGAAAGGAATACCAGGAGTTTGAAAATATTATAAACTTTAAGAGATGTGTTTTACACTCTCTGAAAAAATGGGATTTGCAGAAATCCCATGAATTTCTTATGATGTTGATAGTTGAAACTCATACAGACAGTCATATGTTACATAAGTGTTACGTAAGTGTTTATGACTTTGATCTTTGTTCAATACATTTAATATCTTTCTGTCCACTGGATATCTAATTAAAATATCTTGGAAGTTACACCATTGAAGTTACACATTCATTACATTTATCATGTGTGTGCAGAATTGATTGAGCCAGGTTTCCTGATGTTGTCATATTAATAAGTGATACATTGTACTGCTTTAAAAAGTATATATCTCATGTGACTTACTGGTATATTAGTACATATTTCATTTGTAAAATCATTTGACAAATTTAAAGTGTTTTGTAGTGCTGAAATGTTTTTATGGCTTTTAAAATTACTGAAAGTACATGCACATGATGCAACTATCTTTTGACGCTGTATATATAACAAAAAGAAACTGTCAGCTGGGTTTAAAATTAGTGGCAAAATGATGTAATACATGTATGTACAATATTAGAAAAGATTACATTGTTAGTAATTGCACATTCTTGAAATAACTGCATTGAATATATACATGTAAGTATTTGATGAGTGCACAATGTTTGCAAAAATTACATGTAATTCTCTTAACACTTTCTGTTTATTCTATTTTAGTTTCCAGACCATGACATTAATGAATATTTCTTGAATGGAATGCATGAGGATTAAAATGGAACCTTATTCTGCCTTTTTACCAACTCACACCATCTTTTCAAGATTTATGGAGCCAACCACAGAAGAATTTGTTCTATGCACATCATTCATAACATTCTTATTTATGTTGCATAACTTTAAATGTTACTGGATGAATTGTGTTCACATAATGAATACCAGCAAACTTTTTATCGAGTGCACTTATTTTGTATTTTTCCTACCCATCCATCTAACATATGTTTTTATATAACATATTCATATACATGTAACATTTTTGGAAACAGCTATTTTTTTGAAATTGGAATTTAGCCTTACTATTTTATACAAGTTTTATTTAATATACTCTTTTGTATACAAACAGAACAAAAATACTTAGTTACAATGGGAAATGGACATAATATATATAAAAGTGTCTGATAAATGTATAGGTCTTGTTCATGAACAGAAGAAATTGACAGAAAAAATATTCAGTTTTAGCCATGAAATACAAATATTAATATTTTTTAAGAATATTATTTAATCTAAATAAGATATAAAAGTTTTTTCCCCTTTATTCCAATGTTTGGAAACAAATCCAATATATAATTAAAATTGCTGTACAGTATATCCTATTGATTCCTATAATATATCACTTTAGTTTCTTGAACAGCATGTTTATTACTTTTTTTTCTTAAAATGATGTATACAAGGTCATTAATTTATTTTCATTATATTCAACTAGATACAAATAGGCCTTCTGCAACCTTTTCATTGTTTAAATGGTATGGAGTTTTAATTACCTTTCATATGAAAAATGACATCTAAATCTTAAATTGCTGTACATTATATCCTATCCATCTAATGTATCACTTTATTTATGTTGAACTTCGTGTCTATTAGTATAATGATCTTTTTAGAATGATATATGCAATTTCATTAATTTATTTTTCATTTTAAGAAAATTCATTTTAAAAAAGATCTCTTACAACCTGTGTAATTTTTTTTCAGTTTACATAACACAGTGTATTAATTGAATGTAGCTGTGTAGATTTATACATGTACCTACAAGCAATATACATTTAATATTCACCAGGTACATGTACCAGCCTACTATATTTGATAATTAAATGTACTTCTTTCATGCATTTTACTCATTGTTATATGTATTATTTATAATTAAAATACTTTGAAAACTTTTCTCAATGTATTTATTTTAATAAGATTAAGAAACGGACTATAGTCAATGCACGTTTTCAAGAGTTGTCTCTCTTTGGGACAATAATGAATGCTCCCCAGGGTTCATGACCCTGAATATTGAGTAGGCTGTGAGGTGTGCTATAGCTATAGAGATAAATGGGGATAAAAGCTTCACCAAGAAATTGCAAACTCTAGATTAGTTAGCATCATTTGAAAATAATAACATTTCAAATGTCTTAAATTGAATAATAGTAAGAATATTTTCCTCTGAGAGAACGGATATGGGAAAACAAAATTGAATCAAAGTACTGAAGTACTTTTGGGAGTTGATTTTATTAATTATTATCAATTTTAAAATCAACGAAATGTTATTTTGCCTGGCAAGTAGTTTCTAATATGTATTTGAGGTGGCACGGGACAGTTTTTTTGATACAATGAAGGGATGCATGTCTTCTGAACTCTGTAACTAGAATTTCCTCATCTTCCATTCAGCACAAATACCTTTAATTCACTCTTTTTAAGGCCAATCACCAATTTCTGAAGAAAATTATTAGTCAAAACCTGTAAAATTCTCTACATACTGGTTTTTATGAGTCTTTGACCCTTTCATATTTTGCTAATTTTTCATGATTTTTCAGCTTTTTAGACCTCTCCCAGCTAATTCCCTGCAGAGGGTTGACCTTCCGTACCGCGTGCATGTTGCACTATCACATGTCAGAAACTTACCGGAGTATAGTTTACAATGTCCCATCCACCTACTTGTCGTGTTATTTTACCTCCCGTCTGTAACTTGCAATTTCACTGTGTAAAGTCAGCACAACAGTCATAGCCGCAGGTTTCGCATTTTACATCTGATTCTCATGTACCTAACATAAGGGGCCTACATATTGCATATCAATTTCAACAACAGACACCCCTCTAACTAATGATAATCAATAAAAATCATTTCATGAATTTTAGCAACACTCATAAGCCTTCAAGTACAGCAACTCTCAATTTTACAAAAATATTGTAAGTACTTTATTCGAAACTGTCCCTTGCTAACTGAATTACGCACAGTTTTATAATATGAATTCTCGAACTTATCGACAAGAATTTCGAGAAAAACCCATATGAATCATGTTGTGTAATGTTTAAAAAATAGAATTAATTCCCTCAAACAGGGTATCAGTAATCGAAATGTTTCTAAAAATTGTACACGTCTGAATCCAAGCAATATTGAACTCTAGTCTCGTTCAACCAGACGCTCGGCTGTCTCCGTTAATCTCCGACTACCAAGAGAGACTCTCTGCTTGTTGGAGATTTACGGAGACAGCCGAGCGTCTGGTTGAACGAGACTATATTGAACTCTGGCGTAGGAATACATACAACTACAAAAAACTATCAAATTGTTCGTACTATATAAAATTTGACTTTTTTCAAGGTATTTATAAATACGTTTCTTTTGAAAAACAATGGTACAGCATACAGTATACCGAATTTATCTACTATTTTCAAGATCTACGTCTTGTCAGCGGTGATGATTTGTCACTTCACTTATTCCTGTTCGCTCGTTGGGGAGCAAAGGGCCGCAGATTTGTCGGTGCACTGGCTTCCTGATGGCTTTCACCTGCACACGTCATGAGCTCATCTTGCAAGCCATTTTCCTGATCTAGGTCTCGCTCTTGACGTGGTATTGTTGCGGTTTCTGTAACACTGTGGGTTTTTTATGAGGTGGAGTTGCTAACCCCACGCCCAACCCCCAGGACCCGGAGGGCTGGTGGTTTTCTGTTAGTGTTTTCCTTCCCTTGATGATTTGTGCTTAGGTCCAAACACTGTTTCACTTTCGGTTTGCCAGAGTAACTGCATAGGAGAATTGATTAAAGTCAACTCCCAAAAATGAACAATATCACACTTTGTTAAGGCCTAGAATATTATCCCTATATTGTAATCACACCAATTACATGTACTTGAAAAGCATTTATTTGATCTTCTTTGTGTTATTACATCAACAAAATACTTTGGTATTTTTTTTTAGCATTTCTTAGATTTTTGGATCCGATATACTATTATATTATCTAAATTGAAAAACAAAATACTAATTAGAAACTATGGCAATTTATCATTTACTGTTTGTAAAACCTTCAATATTATATGATAAAGAAAGCTAACTCCTGCCGATCAAGCAATATTTATTAAAAACCTACTGTCGAATCATCATTGCTCGTGGGGTCAAGGTTCGTCGCTTTGATGTGTTATCCTTGCCCACAATCTTATATCCCCATGAACGTATTTACTAGCATTCATTGTGTTTAAACTTGTTCAAATAATCCCGAAATTGCTACCAAAGAAATTAATCCCCACGAACCATGAACATTTTGGCAAACCACGAACATTGACCCGGGTCCCGCGAATATGAAATGATTCCACAGTATACAACAAAGTTCTATTCTGTAAAAAAATAAATGCTGCTACATTAAACAAACATTGACTGGGGTTGAGGGCAACATTGATTATATAAGCCCCCGAGGGACGAAATATTGCCAGCTGCGAAGTGGAGGGCAATATATTCGTCCCAAGGTGGCTAATATAATCAATGTTGCCCGAAAACTCGGTCAACATTTGTTTTGTTATATGAAGGAACAAACCAAAAAAGGAAGAATTTGACAACAGATCGCCGTAATTTTCTGTGCGTCCGTTGTTTACTTGCCTTGACTGATTGCCTATTATGACTATCTATTTATCTAATGTTTTGGAGTCGCGAAGAGTTATTTACGTCACCGTTTACAAATCATCAAAGCAGAAGCTATTGATCGAAACAGAGGAAATATTCTTTAAATACTAGTATTATTCCTAGCCGGTCAATATTATTAGTTAATTTGTTTGTAGTTGACCTAATATGGTTTATACATGGTCAATAAATTTCATATGGAATTTACTGACCATGTAAAGATTATTTCTTACCGACTGTCTTTTTTTAATGATAAAAAATAAATAAAACAATGGAAATCAAGCTTTTATGATAATATTATAAGTTTCATTTTGAGTACGAGTAGGGAATATACATAGTCTCAACGTGACTGCTGTAAGCCAATGATTTTCCTACAATTTAGCAGGAGGTAAGATATTATTACTTATTAGGTTAGTTACTGACTCACTACGGAAATATATTGGGTTGATCAATCTCATAGATGGCGAGGAATATTAAGCGACATATTTATTATTCACAAATAGCGACGATCTACGCAAAGCTCTTTCAAAATCTTTGCTTCACCCAACAATTTACTTACAATGTTTTGTTGCTATTCAATTTTAAATGTTTTCTCCCTTTCCTCTGCAGAGATTTGAGCAAATTTCGACGCTGCCATTTTGTTCTGCTACAGACAAAACAATGTGACGTCAATATTCTAAGGGCAACTACTCTAATTTTAAAGAATTTCAAGGGACAACTACTCCAAATACTTTAAGAACTTACGGCATGCAGTTTATGTATAAAATACTATGAAATGTCGAAATGAGTAAGCGAAGCGTCGAACAATGACGGCCATATTGCCTAATATTATTTCTCACAGAACAAATATAGAGATATGTGAGGCAATCACGTGCTATGTTTAAACCAATGAAAATGTGACATTTCAGTCCAAGGGAAAACAAAAAAAATATTGACCGATCAATGTTTTTCGGACGAGCTTATATTACAATTATTGACTATTCGTTTATATAGAATTATATAGTGAGAATATACTACTGAATATAAAAATTGATTTTAATATGAATTGACAGTGATTATTTTAATATACATTTCATATTTTTAATTTTATGCTGCAATTATAAAAGTTTGCTTTTACGATTCACGATGTCTAATTTTCCTCATACGAATAAACATATTATAATTCTTTGAAAAATTCTAGCTGTGCTTTGTCACTTCGCTTTTCTTTGATTTGATTCTATTGATATTGACTGATGAAAATCAACATAACGTAATTTTAATAATATTTGGAAAAAATTATGGTATGAGTATATCATTTTTTGCAATTTTCATGTAACACCTCCCCGCATATAAAAATGATTGATACACCCCATGCCTTTTTCACTTCCTTTACTTTATTGATTATTTGTGTTTTTAGGGGGGTTGTAGATTTGTGGATAGCATTTTTGAGATGTTTTCTAATCACAATTGAGAGAATCAGCTGACTATATACCCCGCTCTGCAGGCGCCCTATAGTGATCAGTCTGTCCGTCTTTCCGTCCATCTGTCCGTCCGAGATCTCTTGTCCGGATCATACATGTATCTTCTCTCCCCTTGGCCCAATCTGGCTCATACTTTACCCACAGGGAGCCTTTGGGTAAAGGATGTGCAGTGACCTTGAACCATGCTTCTAGGTTGAAGCTTAAGGCCATAGTAGATTTATATGAAAAATCCACCTTTGGGTAAAGGGTGTGCAGTGAACTTGAACCATGCTTCAAGGTTGAAGCTGAAGGTCATATTAGATTGATGTGAAAAATTCTTGCTCGGAGTATATCTTCTCTCCCATTGGTCCAATCTGGCTTAAACTTCACTCAAAGAGTACCTATGGTCAAAGGGTGTGCAGTGACCTTGAATGAACTTTGTTGGTCAAGGGTCAAGGTTATATTTAATCATGCACAAATTCTATTTTTCAGAGCATATATATTCCTCACTTAACCCTATTTGGCTCATACTTCACATAAAGAGAGCTTTTGAGTAAGGATGTGCAGTCACCTTGAACCAAGTTTCAAGGTCAAATGTGAAGGTCATAGCAGAATTATATGAAAAATCCTTGTCCGGAGCATATTTTTTCTCCCTTTGGTCCAATCTGGCTCATACTTCACTTACAGAAATCATACGATCAGAGGGTATGCAGTGACCTTAGATATTGTTTGTAGGTCAAGTGACAAGGTCGCATTGGATCATGCAATATTCATTTTTTCAGAGCATATATATACTCTTAGTAGATTATTTCCCATTTGCTTAATCTTGCTCAGGTTGAACACAAATGCCTGTAAGTAAGGGGTAAGGAGATTGAATGAAAAGTTTTTTGCCAGCTGGAAAATTTGTTATAGGGCAAGGTCAAAGAAAAATTCTTTGAAATGCTTTTCATTCTATTGTCCATTATTTAAGCGGGGCCCTTTGACATGGTCACCATCTCAATGTTGTCTAGTTCTTAACTGTTTAGACTGGAGCCCCGGGACAAAATATTGGTCCTAATAAGGGGCCCATTATCAAAGTTTGAAATAGGTGTATATGTATATTAACGGTTGTTTAAGATTTTCTTAAGAACTGCAATGTTCAATATGTGATATGACTATAAAATCTTCCTGATACAAGAGAGGCTCAATGTTTTACATAAGAATATCTGGAGAACAATTTGATAATCTGTTTAAATACAAGATACGTACATTGTCCAGATATTTCTTTTATAGAAAACTCCATTAAGTTGATTTCATTATAGCTGTTGTTGCTCAGGTAAGTGACATGGCCCATGAGCGTCTTGTTTAATATTTTTTTCATAGTGTATGTAAACATTTTTGGATAGCGAGATAAGATTTATCTTCCGTTCATAAGGAAAACGAAAAACTCAATTATTTTGTTAGTACAGCCTAGGATCTCAGCGCATAATTGAAATTGGGAAAGAGAAGCTTTCGATCAAAAAGCATTCTAAGGCATCTGGAATGTTCTTCCCATTAAAACTAAAATTGTATATTTACTAGTATTCAATTTTCGTATTTAGCGATTATGTTTGATACAATT
The DNA here is from genome assembly GCF_963853765.1 of Magallana gigas. Taxonomy (NCBI): domain Eukaryota; kingdom Metazoa; phylum Mollusca; class Bivalvia; order Ostreida; family Ostreidae; genus Magallana; species Magallana gigas. Next base: position 32,326,172 of record NC_088857.1, on the reverse strand, counting down.
TATCTGCCTGGTGCATGATGAACTCTTCCTTCACTTTCCGACATTGTGTTTGTCAACCCACGTTCTTGGTTACCCGTTGTGGAAAAATCTATCCATCAAAACTAAAATCGAGCATTCAAGGAAAGAATTAGCTCATCTTATCAATTCAACATTTGTCAAATCTCTAATTTCCGTGAATATTCTAGTAAATAAGTTCCAAGTAATATATTCACTCTTTACGTTATCATTCAATATTATTTCCCTACAAGTATATAATTTGACGCAAACTTCCTCTAACTTGGATCCGCCAAAGCGTGTCCACCAAGTAGGCTTTTAATTAATTTCACAATAGTTACTTTATAAGGTGAAAAACAATTATAATTTACGGACATTACGGACAAAGATGTAAACAGCTACTCTGATGCAGGCATTTTGAAGTTTATTGACAAAATAACACTATTTATTTTGTTATACTGAATGTCTTAATTTTAAAGAAAACATCACTGCTTTTAGATAGGAATAACGTGAATTCTAAGGCGAACCGTAGGCGCATGATTTTCGCGCATGTAACGATTCGTAATGTTACCCATTGTTTAGTGCGTTGCTAACGCTGAGGGTAATAGAACAGATTATGAACTGTGTCTAATTTTAATAGTTACACTCCCAAACAGGCACTATTTATTTTATTATACTGAATGTCTTAATTTTAAAGAAAAATTTACAGCTTTTATATAGAAATTACGTGAATTCTACGACGAACCGTACACGCATAATTTACGCGCATGTAACAATTCGTCATGTTACCCGTTGCCAAGTGTGTTGCTAACGCTGAGGGTAAAAGAACGGATTATTAATTGCGTCGTAACCAATCAGCTCTCAGTATTTAACATGAAAGTATGATTATACAAAATACTGTATTATGCGAAGTAAAAATATCTCTAGAAAGTTGGCCACTTACAATTTCACAGGTTATGATATGATATTTAAATCCGTTATTTGTAATATCTGGAACGAAACAGATGCCAAAAGAGGAAGCTGTGAAATTGCCATACAATAGTTTCTTTTTAATTAACCAGAGAGTGGGGCCAAAGGAGGAAGTAGTATACTTTTCTGACAGCTTTACCGGGCAACTACGAAACTTACCATTCAGCGCTATTTTACTGTATTTTGTTGCTAATGTAATCTTCCTAAAAAGGTCCTGACCAATTATTATTTCAAACATGGCCACAGTACTCTAAATTGGAAGGAGACAATGTACATAGCACAATAAAATGTTCAGAAAATCAACGCATCTCTGATTGGATGACTGCGATCAAAATGTATAGAGTTAGAGACCAAAATATTAATAGGTAAAAGATTTAGGCAATAACATGCTGTTTAAAGAATGTGCACAGAAGGTAATCAGCAATCATAGAAAGGATATCAATGGGGAAAATGTGCCATGGAACAAAATTCACATTTTTCAATAGAAAAAAGAAAACCCAGACACCATTGACTTCAAGTAAGAGTTCGATTAAGTGTTCATAGCAATGCCCTTACAACAGAGAAAAAGGAAAATTGCATGCTGCATTTGTACCCAAATGAAACCTCTTTATACCCACCAAATTTCTATTTCTGAGGCAAAATATAATTTCGATTTTCAAACACTGTGTTAAAGAGGTCCACGTGCCCACAAAATTCTTCAAGTTCTTACCACATGAAGGAGATGCTGTTTTGCAAGAACCGCATGGTTCGGATGAATCGGATGTGAAAGTTGACGTGGATATTGTTAAAACTAAAATGGTACAGATCAAGATTTTATTTTCTCGTTAAACAGTATTTTCTTATTGACTTAAAAGTTTGAAAAGCAAAAAAGTCCACATGGGACCTTTTATTACTACGTCGTCGAAGTAATTTATGTACATTGTAATGCTTTACAAGGTACGGGCCCGCCATCAGTGTTTGGATTTACATTTTAGCATTGCATTTTAAGTGGATAAAAAGCTAAAAAACCAAAATATGCATTCTCTATATTTTACCAAAATAGCATGCCATGGTCATATTTAAACTCCACATCTAAAAACACACGTTTTAAATAAAAATTATAAATTATAAATTTAGTGCAATGTATGTTTGTCTTTATATTTTTGGGAGTTGATTTTAATCAACTCTCCTATGCAGTTACTCTGGCAAACCGAAAGTGAAACAGTGTTTGGACCTAAACACAAATCATCACCGCTGACAAGACGTAGATCTTGAAAATAATAGATAAATTCGGTGTACTGTATGCTGTACCATTGTTTTTCAAAAGAAACGTATTTATAAATACCTTGAAAATAGTCAGATTTTATAAAGTACGAACAATTTAATTGTTTTTTGTAGTTGTATGTATTCCTACGCCAGAGTTCAATATAGTCTCGTTCAACCAGACGCTCGGCTGTCTCCGTTAATCTCTGACAAGCAGAGTCTCTGTTGGTAGTCGGAGATTAACGGACACAGTCGAGCGTCTGGTTGAACAAGATTGCTTGGATCCAGACGTGTACAATTTTTAGAAACATTTACTGATTACTGATACACAGATTGAGGGAATTAATTCTATCTTTTAAAATTACACAACATGATTCATATGGGGTTTTCTCGAAATTCTTGTCGGAAAAGTTCGAGAATTCATATTATAAAAATGTGCGTAATTCAAATACAGATTAGAAACTACATGTACTTGCCAGGCAAAATAACATATCGTTGATTTTAAAATTGATAATAATCAATAAAATCAACTCCCGACAGTACTTCAGTACTTTGATTCAAAATGCATGTACATATTTTAACAAACTACAAAAAAAATAAAATCATTACTTTTCATTTAAAACCGACTGAGCACAATAGGTACATGTACATGTACGCTATGAACAGAAATCTGACTTTCAGTGTTTTTAGAATCATCTTATAATTTTTTGATACATGTACGTAATTCATATATTGAAATATTTGCTCCTGAAGCCGATTGTCACTTATTTCAAGCATCAAAGTTTTAAAATTACAATATGAATATTTTGAATTTGCACCATCTTTTGTGACAACATACATGAAGGTGTCAATCGCCCATCCTTATACTTTTGGTGTATTCCACAAACCACGGCTAATGCCGTAATCTCCAACACACCTCGTCTCTACCTTTATTTGTAATGCGGCTGCCTGTTTATCGCAGAAGAAAAAGGTTGAGCATCAATAATAAATTCCTAAAATGGCGATTTTTAAGCAATGTATTGACTCTGCTGTTCTTTATTCGGGAAATCTGAAATTGTTCTCATAAAACGCGATAGACTTTAAATGTTTTGTATGAAGGACAGTACTGTGTATCAATATTCTATACATGAAACATAAGAGGCGTTCTACTTACCTGCTGTCGTGGTTTGAACATCACAATCCCCATGGGGGAAAAAAGAAAAAGCCAATGACAGCCCTTAAAACTCACTTATACAAGACCAAATAAAAAAACCTTAAAAGGAATTAAATTAATGCTTTTGTATTAATAATTTAGGTTGGTTCAATACTTTAATAGCTTTTACAAATGTCCGAGAGAGAAAACAGTTTGTTTTATGTGCTTCACTTGTTCATTGTTTAAGTAACGGTTACTGTAACCATTATAATTGAATGACTAAATGCTAACAGTTGAAATTGGCACCCCGAGGAAACCATTGTCAACCGACGTCAATTTCAACTGTTATCCTCCCAAACAGGCACTATTTATTTTATCATACTGAATGTCTTTATTTTAGAGAAATTTTTACTGTTTTGTACGGGATTTTACAGCGAACCGTACGCGCATGTAACAATTCGTTGTGTTACCCGTTGCCAAGTGTGTTGCTAACGCTGAGAGTAATAGAACGGATTATCAACTGCGTCTAAACCAATCAGATTTCAGTATTTAACATGAAAGTATAATAAATTAAAATAATAGACTCGAATTTTTGGGCTTTAATACCAATAAATCGGAGGAGAACTGTCTTTTGTTTTATAGATTTTAAACATCATTGGTACTAGAATATTACAAATTTGTTTTTATTTTTACTCAATCAAGCTGCACTAATTAATAATCAACGAAAATTCCTTTTAAAAATCCGGAAATCATATGGATATTTTGGATTTTAGTCATACGCATTACATTCACGCTCAATCACGGGAGGCTCATTAGTTTATGTTTCCAGAATATCACATTTGCATGGATAAACTACAAATACGTGTCAATTTTCATTAAAAATCTGCTGTTTATATACTGTTCATCAAAGAACTCTAACTCAGTGCATTTAATATGGAAAATCCCGAGAGTTTCGAATATCCATATGATGTGTAAATTTGAAGCGAGTAAAAAACGTTGGTGGAAAAGTGTTGAATTCTTCATTAAATAAAATTTATAGATAAAAGGTATTTACAGCCTCAAAATGGTTTGTTATGAATAACTTTACTGTTATTTTCAATGCAATTTATTCCAAAATCGTTTCAGAGCGGTTCTGCAAGTTTTGCTCAATACGGGTATATGGGAGGTGTTATAACTGTGGTGAAGGCCTGTCCCGAGACACTGTTAGGTTCTAACTAAGCAGAGTGTAGTAAAATTTATAGCATTATGCTTTTTTGTGTAAATGTCAACAATACGGTGTGTCGATGTGTCTATTTCGTAAATTTTTGATATCATATGCAATGTCAACCCGTGCACGCACGTTGTCTAGTGATAACTAAACTTGAAAAGCAAGACGAAAAAGAGACCAGAGGCTCGTAACAGAAAGGATACTTAAGCTTAACGTTGGACTTAGTAGTACATTCTTAGACTAAAGTACGTACTACAAGTAGAAGAGTGCTTAGCTAAGACAATATACCCAAAACGTAGGCGGCCGGTATAGGTGACTTATATATGTCTTTAGTATTTTTTACACTTAATTTTTTTTTTTTTTTTTTTTTTTTTTTTTTTTATTTATTATTTTTTCATATGCATACAAACATTTTAATGATATAATTCAAAGCCATTTTTTATTCATCCACTCACACATTCGTGCTCACATTCATCCAGATTTGGCAGTGGTTGCTTATTTAACAAAGGCAAACAGTTAATATTAATAATAAACAAAGAAGAAACAAAAAATAAAAAATTACTGAATTGTATCAAATATATGTTTCCATACATGCCAGTTGTTAGTAAACTTTTGCATTTGAAATTTCTGACATGAAATATATTTTTCAACTTTGTATTTGTTATATAGATAAAATAGCAGCCCTAGTAGACTAGGCAGTATATCTTTTTTAAGACAGCAAAATAAATATTGTTTTGTGTACAAAATTATAAAGTTTACAACTTTATTGTCTTTTGACAATGGGAGTTCACCCAATAAAATATTGATAACATTGAAACCAATTCGTATAGAAGTATATTGGTAAATATGCATGCTTAGGTTGCTCCAAATTGTTGATATTTTTTCACAGCTTACAAAAACATGTTGGATTGTCTCAACATCACGTTCACAGAAGGAACAGCAATCAGAAGATACAACATTAATTTTTTTCAAATAGTAATTTACAGGAAGAATTCTATGAAGTAATCTGTATTGTAACCATTGAATAGATGAGTCATTGGTTGTCTTAAAACATACATTAAAAGCATCAGAAACACAAATTTCTACCCCATATTGTACTAATTCTGAATTCCACTTTGGTATTGCAGTTGGGGTTATTTTACAGGCAATTAACTGTTTATATATTGGTTTTGTACATTTATCTTTGAAAAGAAAAGGTTTGTAATATATTGGAATATATGGAGTAAAGGATCTCTTAAATAAACATTTGATATGTACTGGAAGAGAGGATCTTATATATGTTGATATAGCACTAACTATACTGTTGTATTGCATTGTACAAATATGCAAATCAAATTTTTTTTGAAAACTTACATGTGACAAAAAATTTCCATTATCATCTAGAAAGTCATTGATGACCTTTACACCTTTTTTGTACCAACTTTTTATAAACAATGTTTTCATACCAACTCTAATATGACTATTATACCAAATAGGCATAAATAAAAAATTTTCCTCAATATAATTATCATCAAAAGATTTTATAACATAGAGCATTGATTTAAATACATCTTTCCAAAAATTATTATTTTTCGGAATAACACATTCAGTAATAAATGCATCACCAAAATCCAGTAACAAGTTGACAAAGTCTTCACCATTAATGGCCTTCAATATGGAAGTCCATGAGCTATGTCCAACAATTAATCTTTTAATCCATGAACATTTTAATGACATAATAAACTTGTTAATATCCAACATTTTTAAACCACCTTTTTGATACTCTTGAATAACTACTGCACGTTTTATTTTATCACATTTGGCATTCCAAAAAAATTCAAAAATGTCTTTGTTCAATGTGGTGATTACCTCTTTAGGAGTAGGTAAAGACATAAATAAATGGTTGATTTTTGGAATAACTAGAGATTTTACTACCGTCACACGTCCAATTGGTGTAAGGTTTCTTCTTTTCCATTGTTGAAGCATGCTTTTAATTTTTGGAACTTGTATATAATAGTTTAACTCAATAACTTTTTCAAGATCGACAGAAAAGTTAATACCCAGTAAACTAAACGTTGTTGAGCCCCAATCTAGTTTCCATCTCGTGTGGTGAAAAACCTGATTTGAGAATTTTTTTGAGCCAATCCATATAATTTTTGTTTTTGAACTATTTATTTTCAACCCAGAAATATTTGAATAAAAGTCTAGAGTATCTAAAGATGCAAATAGTGAAGTAGGTGAACCATCCAAAATGAGAGATGTGTCATCTGCATATTGACTTATTTTATGTTCTTTACTGCCTATTGTAATACCTTTTATTTTACTGTTTTGTTTAAGAAGAATTGAAAGTATTTCAGCACAAAGGAGGAATAAATAGGGTGCAATAGGGTCTCCCTGTCTACAACCTCTTTCAATAGAGAGGTAATTAGATAATTAGATAAAAAGCCACTTTGTAACACTGAAGCCTTAAAATTTGTGTTTAATATTTTAACCCACTGGATTATATAATTACCAAAACCAAAAAAGTTCAAAACTTTATAAATAAATGACCAAGTAATAGAATCAAAAGCTTTTTCAAAATCAATTAGGACCAACAGTCCTGGAATTTTTTTATATTCAGTAAAGTGCATTAAGTCATAAATGAACCTTGTATTTTCTCCAATGAATCTTCCTTTTATGAAACCTGACTGGGTATCAGAGATAAGAATATCCAAAGTAGATCTTACTCTATAACTAAGACAACCTGAAATAAGTTTATAGATAACATTTAATAGTGTAATAGGCCGCCAGTTTTTTAAGTATTGTCTGGGCTTATCTCCTTTTGGAAGACATGAAATAATTCCTAAACGCTGAGAGATAGGAAGTTCTTTCTTGGAGAAAATACATGTTATTGAGTTCAATATAATTTTTTTTAGGTCTACCCAAAAGAACTTAAAAAACTCAGCAGTATATCCATCACTACCAGGTGATTTATTATTTTTCATATTTTTTAAAACAACAAAAATTTCTTTTTCAGTTATCTCTTTGTCTAGCAACTCCGATAAACATTTGTCCAACTTTGGAACTTCATAATTTTGAATAATATCTTGAAGATCCAAATCTAAGAGTTCTAAATCTTTTTCTGTATATAAATTTTCGTAAAATTTTTTAACTTCATCAAGTATGCGTGCCTGGTCATAGATCATACTATTTCCATCAAGTTCTAACTTTTTAATTGTTTTATTTGAATAATTACGGTTTTCTAAATTACAAAAGTATCTAGTGGGTTTCTCCCCTTCTTCTACCCATTTAGCCCTAGACCTAATCATATGTCCTTCCATCTTTTCTTTACGTATATTTTCTAATAGTAACCTTTTTTCCTCAATTAAGGGTAAATTAATTTCTCCCTCAGATTCCAATTTTTCTATTTCTTCAAGTAGTGACTTTTCTCTCAAGTCTCTTTCCTTTTTCCTATGGGAGGAGTAAGAAATAGTGACACCCCTTATTTCCATAAGGAGAACTTCTAAAAATAAACTATCGTCTACTTCATCGGTGTCACCTTGTATATGTTGCGTAGAAAAGTTCCGTATGGTTTCTTTCACTGTCTGTACATATTTTTTATCAAGAAGTAAACTATTATTGAATTTCCAAAGCCCATGTCCCCTTTTAAAAGAATTAAATTTTAATTCTACAATGACAATGGAATGGTCTGATCTATAACCAGGTTTAATTATGTATGACTCTACAGAGTTGGACAAACTTTCTGATATTAAAATATAATCTAAACGCCCTTGTTTTAAGGGGTTTTTCTTCCGCCAAGTATATACCTTTTTGTCAGGATTCAAAGTCCGAAAGTAGTCCAATAGATATAAATCATCCATAATTTCAAGTAATTTTTCTCTTGCCTTGGGGTTGTTTATTGTATTATAGTTTTTTGTATCAATAACAGGATTTAAGGCAAGATTAAATTCTCCAACTAGTATGAAAAAATCATTATCCAGTTCTAAGAAAATCTCACGAACATACTCATAAAACTCAGGACTATCTGTGTTTGGACCATATATGTTAATCAAAGTAACCATATTTCCCTCAATTGCTAAATCCAAGGCTATTAAATTCCCTGCTTTATCCTTTCTTTCTTGATGAACTTTAAATTCGAAGTTATTATTAAAAAAATATAGAGACACCTCTTGCATTTGATTTGTAAGAGTTGAAGTAACATTTATAACCCCACATGGCTTCTACACATTGCTCAAATTCGGGAATAAAGTGTGTATCTTGAAAACAGATGATAGAGTAACCCTTGGTTTTATAAAAATTTAAGACATCTTGACGTTTTGATAAAGTGGCCAACCCCTGACAATTAACTGTGGCAATCTTTATAGAATCAACCATTTTCAAAAGGAAAGAAATAAAAAAATGTCATGTAAAAGTGATCAAAAAGGAAAAATTGTAAGCAACCACTTACCACCACCATATGCGTCCAGAAATATTGGAGTATAATTGAAAAAGAAAATGAAAAGCACTCTCGCACCCTGTCTCTCACCTTCCATACCAACTGTAAATAAACAAACATCGAACCCGAAGCGTCTATGGTTTTCCGATCCCGATCACACAATACGTACTTGCGACTCCGCATACTCACGCATAAGAAAAGTTAGCGCCGTTGCTTTAATTTCTCGGTTATGTCATCCAGGATGTCGAATTTATGTCTATTTCCCTCGTTGTCCAACGCGAACACTTTCCCATTGTAATACCAGGTTGAATGTATCCTGGAATCATCCTTAAGATCACGGATCAGCTTGGCATTCAGCGGAGTCAAATGATCATGCATGATGAAGTGTTTTTTCACTTTTTCGACCGAGCGGTTCTTTATAATCCGGATCTTTGTATCGGTATCGCGGAATTTGGCGATTACTGGTCTGGGTGCGCCTCTACCCCCTCCTGGAACTCGGTGGATGGCTAAAATATCGGCTGGTGATAGGTCGACGTTCACCGTCTCCTTCATGATGCGACACAGCATGTCCCGGAGATTTTCGTTCTGTGTTTCGTTCCATTGTAGAAATTTAATGTTACTCTTCTGCGAGTACTGTTGTGTCTGGTTTGCCAAAGTTAAAGCATTACCTGCCATGTATTGAAGGGAGTTGAAGCTTTCCCTCATCTGTCTTATTGATTGTGCCTGGGCATTGAATTTTTCGCGTAAATTTTCTAGGTCAAGGTTGAAACCATCACATCTTTCTTTGATTTCTTTTTTGCATTCACTTGTTTCATTTTCAATTTTTTGTTCAAATTCATTTTTTACTGCTGTTTTAATGTCATTTGTAGTTTCTTCCTTTATTTCTTTCAGAATTGAATTTTTAACGTCTGTAATGATTTCTTGTCGGAACTCTTTTTTCATTTCTTCTAAGAATGAGGTCATTATAGTCTTTATTTCAGTCTTTTTTACCATGTTTTCTTGTATGTTAGACAGGGTCTCTTGTATTGATTTTAGTTCACCTGATATACCTGGTGTTCCTGGTGGGGCCCCAAGCGGGGAGTCCATGTCTGAACTCTCTGTTCTTTTCTGTTTTTTGGACGCAGCTTTATCCGATACTACGGTGTTTCTCACTGAATCAGGAACTTTGTGCAAGCTTAATTGGACAAGCTTTTTTTCCGGAGTTTTCTTTAGATTTTCAGATAGTTTTTTGTCCAATTTTTTTTCACACCTTTGTTTATTGTCCGCCATTGAGCGAGGACTCACAACCGAGATTCACAATAGAAATTCTGGTGCTTGCAAATATCACAAATAAATGAGTTGGACACAAAATTAAATTGACCAACAATAAGGATAGGTAAATAGGTAAATAGTTAATACCAGATATCACAAAATTTGGCTTCTAATCGTCAGATACAAAGCAAAAACCAACATATATTGCGGAGCTTTTTTTTTACCTGTCCACTACTCCATTGCTTGACCGGATATCCTTTTACACTTAATTTGATGTTTAATTGTAATTCCCTCACATACATATATGTTCATTTGCGGAATTTGAGAAAGAAAAGGACAATTAAGAGAGGGAAATTGGACGACGATTACTTCATTTCAGGATATATATAGACTTGATAGAGATCTAATACTCGGAGTATGTGAATTAGTGAAGTAAGATATTGGAGAAAGACAGAGAAATCACGCATTATGTGTATCCTCACATGTTCTCACAGCATTGGGGTATTACGCCAATGGTAGTTTTTTCAGTCTTTTAGGGAATTCTCAGGGCATGTCTAGAATTTCCCGAGTTATTTCTGACATTTCAACAAGCAATGTAGATTATGCAGAAGACTTCGTCAAGTTCCCTGACACTTTGCAAAAAAAGTGTTATGCCATGCCAAATTTTCGGAGTGTTTTGGGTTGTATTGATGAAACTAACATTCCTATTAGAACACCATGCAAGCATGAACATTTATTCATCAATAGTAAGAACTTTCATTTAATCAATGCACAGAGTGTATGCGATTTTTACCTTCGGTTTACAAATTTAGTAGCAAAGTGGCTATGCAGTTCACATGATTTATTCATATGGACAGATTGCAATTTCAACGAAGTTTCGAATTGATTGTGGTATGTTTATTCTATTTTTTGATTACAAAAAAAGTTTTGAAAGCTTTTAGATTCTTGATTTGGTAAAGTTAACGTTTTGATAATAAAAATTCTATAACACCATCATAGTTATTATAAACTTCATAATTCAGTATTAATATTTTGAAAGGCAAAGTGTAAATATGAATTAATTTGACGTTATTGATAATATACACGTACATGAATGTAAGTGAAATATTAGGTGAAAGTTGGCTACCATGAGATTCTGTTTACCCACTTAGACCCTGGATGATGACACCGTACATGTATTTGCAACCATCTAGCCCAAGGGAAATTCGCTACAACGCATATCATGCAAAGGCAAGAAACGCTATAAAACGCTGCTTTGGTGTGTGGAAAGGTAGATTTAGGTGTTTGGATAAAACTGGTGGGCCTCTATTATTCGATCCAAAGAAGGCATGCACTTTATAATCATCATCAACATGCAACATACATTTTTGGGTCATTTTGTTTCAATATCTGTTGGGTAGTGTAGGTCAGCAATATCTATGGTGTATGTACTTCTAATCTTTCTTTCTCTAGTTGCAGGAGAGTTTGCTCTCCGTTTGGGATTGCGGATTTCTTTCGTTTCCTATTCCTGCATGGACCAGCAGATGTACATGTTTGCGTAAATTCACTGAATTCATATCCAACTTGAGGTTGCACACCATTCTTAACGAAATTCAGTAATGTCTACACAATTTGTTTTTACTGCAAGCGTATACCAGGCAAATATTTTAATGATGTTAAATATAATAATTGTCTTCGAATATTGAATCAGCAAATGGTCACAAATCAAATGAACGGTTACTAGTAATCAAGTTTTTTTTAAATTTTAAACCCCTTATGTAATTATATCCCTACGCAACAATGTTCGGATGGATATACATGTAATAATTTTGAACCGTCAGTCCACAAGGACCAAGCCCGTTTTAACATTAATGCAACTCCTCTAAAACAGTTGCATGGAATTAAGGGAAACTTTCTAGGTATTTAGAACATACATGTAATGTGCATATTGCTAAGACATTTTAATTTCATTTTTTTTTTAATTCTGACCCTTTTATAACTGCTCAGTCCGATTTTTAGCTATAACAGTATCTTATGATTAATTTTCTATCAAAACCCGTTATCTGAAAAAGTTTAGCATTCACCTATGTACACCAGCAGAATCGGTCTCCTTTTAAAGATAGAAATCGTCAAAGTAAAACAAAAAATATCTCTAAATTGGAACACCAAAAAGCATCATGGGGATCTTAAGAAAAAGGAACCGATTTGTTGGGTTTATTCATCCAGAATTTTAAAGGGCCCCGCACTGCGGGCGCCCTATAATGCGTCTGTCCGTCCGTCTGTCCTTTCATCCAGCTCTCATACAGAGATCGCTTGTCCGCTTGACCCAATCTGGCTCATACTTCACCTAGAGAGTGCTTAGGGGTTAAGGGTGTGCAGTAACTTTAAAGCATGTTTCTATTTTAAAGATAAGGTAATAACAGAATTATACATACAATCCTTGTCCAGGGCATATCTTATTTCCCCTTGGTCCAATCTGTCAAAGGGTCTGCAGTGACTTTGAATGAAGTTTTTGGGTCAAGGATCAAGGTAACATCGTACCACACTAAAATCTTTTTTTCAGAGCATTTATACTTTTCACTAAGCTCTATTTGACCCACACTTCACATAAACAGAACTTCTGAGCAAATGGTTTGTTATTACCAATTTTCAAAGTAAATTGTAAAGGTCGTAGTAGAACTATATGGCAAATCCTTGTCCAGAGCATATCTTCTCTCCCTTTCCTCCATTCTGGCTCATATTACACCAACAAGGGTGTGCAGTGACCCTGAATGATGTTTGTAAGCCAAGTGCCAAGGTCATATTAGATCACACAATAATCTTTTTTAAAAGCATATATAAATTTTCAACTTAGCCCTGTTGGGCGAATATTTTAATGAAACAGTTTTTTGATTAATGTTGTGCTGTGGCCTTGAACCAAGTCAATGTGAAGGTCAGAGTGGATTATCAGTTTTAGACCGTAGATTATTTTATATTTGCTTAAACTTGCTCAGATTTAACAAGTATACCTTTATGTAAGGGGTTGAGATTGAATTTGAAGTTCTATGCCAGTTGGAATAATTCTAAGTTATAGGTCTAGTTGAAGCAAAAATCTCAGAATTTTTTTTCATCTTTGTTACCATTATTTAAGAGAGGCCATTCAATTTGAGATGGTCACCATCTCAATTTTGTCTAGTTATCGGTTTTCAACAAAATAAACTTTTAGAAATATTTGTAAAAAAAATGTTCACTTTTTTTAGATGGGGGCGAGTCCCGAAACCAAAGCCCAGAGGTCATGATTTTCACAATTAAGGTAAATGTAGATAGTTTTAAAATAACCATAACCATGCATTGATTTCGATTTCCCCGCTTATTTCGTCAGATATCCATAGCATGTAAGTTTTGGCGACAAAAAATTCATAATCAAAGAGAGTAAGTAACCCTAACATACATGTACAAAACACAAGCCACAATTAACAGTATGAGATAAAAACATTGTCTCCGAATATGCACAATGATTACATACCTGGTATAATCCAACAATAATGCTCTAAACTGGATTAATATAGAAACTTTTAAATTTGATTTCACCAAACAGAGTCCAACTATAAATGTTTGTATTTTTTGTGAAACGGGAAATCTGTTTTGATTTTTTATAGCCTAAAATTTGGCCTTATTTAAAATATGAACCGATCCAATTTTTAAAAAAAACCTGATCCGTTCAGAATTACTAGTATCTTCAAATTAAATTTTACAAAGATATTGCAGTTTACTCTACAATTGATATGCATTATAAGATCGATCATTGAACCTACCATTTTAAAGGTAAACAGTCTATAATTTTTGCCTAATTGTGATAATATTCGGACCTAATAACATTTTATTCGAGATCAATTTTACTAAAGCCAGGGTTGGTTAGAATTCAAGATTTTCCTATTTTGCCTGAATTTCACAATATTTATCAACTGTTTTTATGATATCATTACGAATCAATTTTGAACCCGAAAACCTAATAACTTTATAAAGCATGAGTGACACAAAATGGGCGTCTTATTGCAAAACCGAAATACAGTGTTGGCTGCGCCACAAAATAATACATAGCATGTGCTACGTAAATAATAGTGATTTGAAAATAATGTTGGTTTAACGTGAAAAAATTTGAAATAATATAAATACAAGTAATAAGGAATCATTCTTTGAATATTTATGAGGTGATAATTTCGGTCGGAACGTGGTCAAATCTATCATAAAGCCCTTCGGTCTTTCAATGAATTTGACCACACCCCGATCGTAATTATCACCTCAAAAAACTCAAAGAATGGTTCCTTCTTCTTTAAATAAGGTTCCTTATTCCTAAAATAATTTCATTTCAATTTCTTGTGAAATTATGCTTGTCTAGCAATTGTTTAATGAGTGGCAGTTATGAAGCTTTTATCCATGTTTTATATTTTATTATGATGTTACTGGTTTTCATTTCTATAATTTTTTTTCATTAGAAAAATTTAAAAGCTTCGTTAGCAGTCTTTGACAGGTACTTGTGTTTAAAGAAAATTAGCTCTAATACTTTATAAGAAATAATTTTCGCTGCTGTTCTGATATTTATGAACAAAAAGTAGAGATTAAGGTATTATTAGGTCTTTTTGTTTGAAGCATATATATAAAGATAGATGTATACATTATTTGCAACTAAATAATTTACCACTTCCAATTTTAAAGGAAAGTATCAAGTAATTGTAAACTTGAATAAAGAAGAAAAATGAAACCTTTGAAATTTAACGTTAACACTACTGATTACAGAATTGAGTATTCTCGACCAATGCATATACACACGCACTTTATTTCAGGATGCAATATGTGTATTTTTAGGAGTTTTGAACAGCTTTTAAGATAATTGTATGAGAATAAATGTGCCTTCTTCATACAATGCCATGTAAAATCAACCAATATCCAACCTTCTCTGGACTGAGAAAATTTTCTTTAAAGGACGGTCTCTACAGTAGAGATATTAAAGAACATTTTAGAGTAAGAGTTATTAAGGATACCCCTATTGTACGGATAACTCCTCCTACAGTTTTCAAGTTGTTAGTTTTTGTTTTGCAGATCAATTGTGCAAATAGTTTACATAGATGTACATAATCACTTCCAGTTTTCATAATTAAGGCAAAATATACCAGACGTTGAGCTTAAGTCATTTTTTTTCAAAATAATTTTAAAAAATTAACGCACTTTTTGAATAGGTAATGTTTATAAATTTAGGGTAGATAATTTTATTGTTGATACCATTCATACAAATGTTGTCTAGTTTAATTCATTGCTTTACGTACAATAAATCATGGATCATTTTATATTTGACATTGTAATGAATGAATAAATACATGCATTAGAAAATGTTCTTGCAACCGATTACGTCCACACAGGTGAGATCACTACAGTACAGTACTGCCGACTGTAAATATTGCCTGACTTCACTGCGTCAGACATATTTACGGTTTAAAAGTTTCATGCGGAGAAACAGTTTTTGCATATAATTTTACATTATATACACACAGTCATTTCGTTATAATTGCAGTACAACATGCAAATGCCGAAATATTGTTAACGCCATAGCTGTTACATGGTCGAATTCCCATAATAAGGGATGGTTTACACCTAATGATATATGATAAGAATATTTTTACAAATTAGACATAATATTACACAGGTCTAAGATCACAGGAGAAAGATCATCGCCAGAAAAATGCATCAGGCAGGCTTTATTAATGTTTGTCAATGTACCAATTTGTTTATCTGCTATGAAATCTCAAAAGATTTTATGATTTGCACGATATGAATACATGTACAATCAAAGAACTGACGGGAGTTGATTTTATCGATTATCAACGATATGTGATTTTGCATGGCAAGTATTATCAGTAATCGAATCATTCTGAGAAATTGTATGGAGCCAGGCAAAATTGAACTCTTGTCTTGTTCAACCAAACGCTCGGCTGTCTCCGTTTATCTCCGACAAGCAAGAGAGACTGTTTTGTCGGATATTAACGGAGACAGCCAAGCATCTGGTTGAACGAGATTATATTAAACCCTAGCGTAGGAATACATACGACTTTAAAAAATATCTAAACTGTTTGTACAATTTAAAATCTTATTATTTTCATGGTATTAATAAATACGTTTTCTTGAAAAGCAATGCTTCAGAATACATAGCATCGAATTTATCTATTATTTTCAAGGACTAAGTGTTGTCAGCGGTATTGATTTGTGCTTAGGTCCAAACACTGTTTCACTTTCGCTTTGCCCGAGTAAGTGCATAGGAGAGTTGATTAAAATTAACTCCCAAAAATCACAATGTACCAAAGACGAATCTTGTTTAAAATTAATAACGAGAACAATTGAAGAGTGCGATTTGAAATTAGTGTGCATTTTGATCTTTGTCATTGTTATCAAACCATTGAAAAAAGTTACTAGAAAATACCTGAATAAGCGTTAATAAGAAGAATTTATTGAAAATGTAAATTTCACATCAGTTTATTAATAAAAACAGGTTTATTACTGAACAGTAACGGATAATATTTGATTTGTTTCATAAACAATTTCAAAAAGAATTGAATCATTTTTTACGGTTTTAACAAATAAAATTTCATTCTTTTATCATTCCCAGTAACAGAATTGCTCCTCCTGCGAATGCCATTATCATCGCAAGGATGCTGAAGGCAAACGCGAAATGAAAAGTGAATGTTAAAGGGTACCTGCAGTGCCGGTCAATTTTTGATATAATGGAGATCTATGTGTAAAAACATCATCCTGAAAATTTTACAGCGATTGCATAAGTAGTTTTCGAGATATTTGGGGAAAACCCGATTTCACACCTGAACGAGTTTTGAATCAAGCCGATTTGGCGCGAGATGAACTGTGACGTCACGGGGTCAACGCCGCTGCATGAGAAACAGGAATATCGTATGAAAACTGTTCGTTTTCTTGCATTGTTTTATCGATATATGAACATTTTTTTCTGTTGTTTTATTTCCTAATCAACCCTGGATGGCTAATTATACTGTTGTTTGAGTTTAACCCGTATTTTATCGAACAAAAATGCCGAATTCGGACAATTGTTTGCTTCATAAATTTCGTCAAATGTGTAACACATTTTACATATAAATGCACACCATATGTAGCAAAATGACAATTAATCAAAGCATTATTGTTATAAGAAACATATTTTGTTAATATTTTCATTCTTTCGATTGATTTCTCAGTGACATTATTAACTGATTAATAATATTGATAATACATACTGATATTTCGTACTGTAAAAGGTAACTCGGGGTCTATTTCTCGTATAAGGCATAAAATTACAAATGATGTCGCCCGATTATTCAATAATATTGACATCGGACCAATAACAATCAAAATAGTATGCATTCTTTAACAAACAAACACGGGATTATAAAAGAATCAAGGCGAAAGTCCAAGATGGCTGCATGATTAAGTCTGTCTCGTATTCTTTCAAAAATACGATAATGGAATTTAATTTTACATTTATTTACATCCTTTGTCAAAATGTTCCAGTTTATTTTGATTTCATAATGATTCGTTTCAGTATTACAATTTAAGCTATACGGAGTTATAAAGCGTTTAATTGCTGACCATAGCGCTCGAAAGAAAGTTGCACTTTATTAAATAAGAAATTATAAATCCGAAATAATTACTTATTCACATAAAAAGGTTTCAATTGCTGAATTGTAAATTTGGTCATTATTTAAGTGATTAGATAAGTAACAATAAAGGCATTTACTTCGAACATTAGTTTTACTATTTAATAGTATCATGCACGATTCTTTAATCACTGATTGACGCGCGGACTATACACATGTTTTAGCTGACGAGTGCTTGATTTTACACAGTCTAATTTATTTTTCTGTTTTATCTTTAAACAATTGAGTAGCTAATTATACACAAATCAATTTACCAGTCTAGAGGTGTGAACCCCTCTCTTTGTTCACCAGACTCGTGTACCTTGTGTATACATACCCCAGATACACGTGTGTCTGGAGCAGAGGCTTCGTTAGTTTACCTGTTTCATTATCTCGGATCACTCGTGTGTGAAAGGCTATTATGTAATCAAAAAATGAATAATGAACATAAATTTGCCCATGTAAGCGTTTTAAGATATCGTATTCATCGGTAAAAAGGCGACGAGAATAACAAATTTTAAAATCCTTTAAAAAGAAATCTGATTGTAATAGAATAATAACGGATACAAATTTCTATATCTACAATACTTAAAATAACAAGATACGTCAAAACATCAGACCTATATCAATCATTTTGGCTGAAAAATCGAATTTAATTTGTATAGCTTTGTAAGGAAATTTCCCTTGTGTTGACCTCGTGACGTCACTTCCGCTGAAGCCTCGTTATCGCCTAATTCTGTTTTCTCTTGATTAGATTTCCCAAAGCAGGTAAAAATAACCACTTTGAAGAGACGTAACTCCGTTATTTTTGCACCGATTTCGATGCGGTTTTTTGCATTAAATTTTGGTAAATAAACTCTTTAACATATGTTTCACATCGGCTGGGCTGCAGGTACCCTTTAAATTAGACAGCAGGTCGTTCAAATCCGCGGCGTAGACTGTTATTGCTATGAAAATTAAGAAACCTACAAAAAAAAAATTGGGAAATGGATATTAGACAGTAATATCTTGGTTTACTATCACAACTATTTCAACTCTGTTTTTTGGCTGATAGAATGGCTAGTTAAATCTGATTTGTAAACATGTATAATATTTCTTTGTTTAGAATTTCAATTAACTATACTTCCGATGTTTGAAATTTCAATCCATTCTTACCGCCGGTGTAACGAAGAATATTGACCCGGGTTGAAAATTGACCCGGGGGTCATTTTTCAACGTTGAATATTGACCCGGGGGGTCATTTTTCAACGTTGAAAATTGAGACCAAAATCGTGAAATTTATACCCGGGGTCATTTTTCAACGTTATGAGAAAGATTTTTCTAAACTCTGATGACCACGACACGTTGAAAATTGATCCTGTTGAGAATTGACCCCAACCTCAGAGTTTTGATCTGAACTGTAACTTACTCTACACGGTTTAAATGTACCATCTTGCACATATTTGAAAGTTTCAGTTTTAAAATTTTCATACACTCCGATACGTATGCGGACGTGGCTGATTTCTTTTTCTGTTGATCATTTAATTTTGAGACTGAAAATATGATATCCATTTATTATTACAATACTATGTAAATAAAGCTAAGACGATGACCGTTTGCTTCGGAATGAAACAGGTGAGTCGGGCAAGAATACTTTTTGACATTCTCTGCAAGTGTAGTGATTATTTGTAACGTATTATTGTAAAATCATTAAATATGACTTCACAAATATTTACATTTATTACACTACCTTAAGTTTATCAAATTATTGTTTTAATATACTTTTAGACATTTTATAAACAAATTTTGAGAAAAAAAAATATGAATCGATACTTTAAAGTATATACATCATGATCATTAAAATGATATTTGAATATATGCTTACATGTACATCAACATACAAATGATAATGAATGTATTCATGCACATGTAGTCATTGAATCAAACATGTTTAAAGAAGATGAGGGAATAAGATGGCGCAAATGCCCATTCGGTTTAGTAGTGAAATACAATTTTTAATTTATTTTTTCCCAATTAAATATATTCAAATATATTATGATACAAGTTTGCAAAGCACAATTTCTAACTATATTCAGTTTTTAATACATTTAACAAAAGATAAGAAAAAAAATATTGTCTGTAATTTTGGTGGTATCGAACCCATAACATAAAAACCCTAGATATTTAGGTTAGCTTATGTCAGGTACTCTAACCACTGAGCCATTTCAGACAGAACAAAGTGTGTTGTTTAAATATCATGTGTGACTTTGGCCACGAATTAACGGACTTATTTTTTCAAAACGTTCAATTATTGGGATACAAAATGATATTTTTAAAGTTCAGTGGGTCATCTCTCCACGTTTTTGTTGATTGAAATCGGTTTGTTTTCTATTAGCCCTTATTTAAACAATGAGAAAAATATGGAGCACAGACCCATTCTATAAAAGAAAATGC
Organism: Magallana gigas; assembly: GCF_963853765.1. Lineage (NCBI taxonomy): Eukaryota > Metazoa > Mollusca > Bivalvia > Ostreida > Ostreidae > Magallana > Magallana gigas. The sequence goes on along the minus strand of NC_088857.1, from coordinate 32,305,881 downwards.
CTTGAAGTTCTAAAAAATGACAGTTTTTGCAGGTTTTGATACGTATACGCCTGTTTGAGTCAACATATTCCAAGTATTGAACATATCCATAGGTTAAAAATAAATGATTTGTTAAATATATATTGTTTTAAATGATTTCTTTAAAAAATATCAGATTTATTGATACTTAAATTTTTCAGTAGCTTGCCCGACTATGTATGGGCATTTTACACGCCTTATCCACCCTCTTCTTTAAGATGAACAATATCAAATTGTGAATTTGACATTAAATTTGTTTTACATTCCATCAGTACAAGTATAACAATTTGTTTTATAACTGGTCATATTTTTTTTAGTTTTTGTAATCAATTAAAAAAAATGATTTATTTTTAAATAATAATGTATTTTCTATTCTACAGGCACGTAGTAAATTGCATGAAGAATTTAATGGTACTAATTGTTTTCACAGAATTTGCGTATAAATAAGGTAAATCAGTCGAAAACTAGCGCACGTTTTTCTGCGCAATAAATATACAATTTTTTCAATGGGTGGCCCTGTAGCTCTCCGGTCTGTCAATATTTTTTTCCCCGGAGAGCTACAGTTCTGCAGCTACGTCTACATGTAGATTATGGAATAAGTTTCATGCAGAAAAGAAAATTTCATCAACTTTATCCATCTTTAAGTCAGAACTTAAAAAAAAATATACCCAGAGCTTACAAACACTTCAGTTAAGGAAATAGGAAATATTATTCTACGTCAATTACGGAATAAAGCTAGTAAAGCTTACTTATCTAGGGGGGGTTTAATTGATGAAAGTCGATGTTTATACTGTGGGTCTGAATCTGAAGGAAAGTGTGATTTCCCCCATGGATGCCCAAGATACACTCAACAAAGAGACGAACCTTTTATACAACTTATTGGCATTATTGTACCTTTTCATATGATCAATATACTTCTGATTTTTCATATAAAGAAAATTGTAAAATTGTAAAATTGTTTCCCATGTTTTTAGTTATACTGGAGCTCCCAAGCGTTTTTGATTCTCTTAGGTAGCAAGGGACAGTTTCGAATAAAGTACCCGTCAATATTTTTGTAAAATTGAGAGTTGCTGTACTTGAAGGCTTATGAGTGTTGCTAAAATTCATGAAATGATTTTTAATGAATATCATTCGTTAGAGGGGTGTCTCTTGTTAAAATTGATATGCAATATGTAGGCCCCTTATGTTAGGTACATGAGAATCAGAAGTAAAATGTGAAACCTGCGGCTTTGACTGTTGTGCTGACTTTACACAGTGAAATTGCAAGTTACAGACGGGAGGTAAAATAACACGAAAAGTAGGTAGATGGGACATTGTAAACTATACACCGGTAAGTTTCTGACATGTGATAGTGCAGCATGCACGCGGTACGGAAGGTCAACCCTCTGCAGGGAATTAGCTGGGGGAGGTCTAAAAAGCTGAAAAATCATGAAAAATTAGCAAAATATGAAAGGGTCAAAATCTCATAAAAACCAGTATGTAGAGAATTTTACAGGTTTTGATTAGCAATTTTCTTCAGAAATTGGTGATTGGCCTTATAAAGAGTGAATTAAAGGTATTTGTGCTGAATGGGAACTGAGGAAACTCTAGTTACAGAGTTCCAAAGACATGCATCCCTTGGCTACAATGAATTGGATAAAAAAAACTGTCCCCTGCCACCTTAAGTTACACTTTTTAAACCTATTTAAGTATTGTACATGTATATTTACATATTATATAGTTTCCTTTTATTTACTGTTCTTTTTCAAATGGGCTGGATCATGAAAATCTCATTCTTAGGTTTGTATATTTGCAATTATAAATGAAGGTGATAGGTTTGTTAATGTAGGTGTGAGTGCACATGTCTATCAACAATATGTCTTACAATCATTTATGGTAAATGTTCAGATAATTATTTAATATTTAAGTATCCCCTGTTTTTTATACACATAATATCAATAATATTCTTTAAATTTGTAATACCATATTCTTATGCCCATAGATAATTTCTTCTTGACTTTGTATGTTTGAAAGGGTTAACATAGCCTTATCTGTTAATATCCAATCCATTCAATAATTTGAACATTCCGTTCAATAAAACACGTTTGAATTAACAATGTAGGTGCCTGTGATAGGAAAGTCAACCATCTACTCCAACGCTGTTGTATAATCTTGTACAAAATTCAAAAAATGTAATTAACCTATTTATTGACGAAAACAATTACTGTTAGTAAATTTATTTTAAATATTTGTGATCAAAGCAATTTAGAAACAATTAAAGCAAAATTATTTTATTGTCATCCCGTAAAAACTTGTTACAGATTCCATGAAGCAGAATTGTTTATGCCTAGAAAAATTAGCGATTTGATGATATTTAGTTACATCAGAAGTTATCCTATAACGGAACAAATAAAACACTAAAAAATATCAGCTTCCAAGATATATAGTTACTACAGCATTGTTCACGAAAGAGTACAGGTTAGCGTATCATCATTTTGTAAACTGTTATTGGCTTTATGGGCGTGAATACAAAATTTTAACAAACTGAGTGGGTGCAAATAAACACAAAAATCTCAACATGATATACTGTTAATTTTGTATTTTCACCCACCCAGAAAATATACAATGAACAACAGCAAAGTTTCAATTTATTGGGTGAATGTAAAACCAAAATTAAACAATATGACGTATTGTAATTTTTAAATTATTTCTATGTGTACACTTCTCCAGTGAAAAAAAGGAGTTTTTTCTGAATTGAATAGTTTAACGTGTAACCATGTATACACATATTTTTTTAAAAACACAGCAATTATATGCGTAAAGTTTATCATGAATAAAATAGTTATTAAACATTTGAAGGAATAATTGTAAATTCAAAAAATAATCATCTAAGTCTCATTTTTAACAACCCCCCCCCCCCCCCCCCCCCGTTGAATGATATAAACATGTAAATCTGCAGAATAAATATGTAAAAACTGATAATTTTTAATTAAATAAACTCAAGTTATAAACATTGATTCGTTAATTTGTGCTTCTTTGCTGTTGAATTTTGAACCGGTTTCATGATCAAAATTCCACGTTGCGGGTCAATTTTCAACGGATTAGGGTCTTTATTCAACAACTTTGGTCTCAATATTCAACGTGGAAAAATGAACCCCGGGTCAATTTTCAACCCGGGTCAAAATTCTTCGTTACACCGGCAAATGATGTTCCTATACCGGCAAACAGGACTGGTTTCTTGTCTTTCATGACAAACAGTTTAAGAACGGTCATGACAACAGCAACAATCAACAAAAGAAGCCCCAGAATGCTAAATGCTCGCACAAGTTCAAACCAACCTGTAATAAAAAGTAGTTCTGATTATATTTCTTGGAGTTGAAAAATTTCAACATCAACATTGAAACAAACTTGTTTATATGGTTTAAACGAAACATATTATTTAGTATATCTGAGGCTACAAGGAAATTTTATTTTTTTGTGAGCCCTTTGGCTAGTTTATATATAATGATGATTTTTTTATTTATCATATGTGACTGAATTGATTCATTTTCAGTTATATTGTATGCGCTCTAAATGCAATATGTCTTGAACTATGATTTCATTATGAAGCTTATGTACTTCAATTCATTTATGGTGATTTTTGTTTTGAATTAAAAGTCCTTGTTTGTTTGGTTATGGTAAGCACGAGTCTTTTAGCATTATGTGTACCCATCTGACAACAATGATAAGCTATTAACAAGCAATAAAACTATATCTTTACTCATACATGTATGATCTCCGTCGTATATTAATATTTTCGTTTTAAGTTCCTTGCCGTATATCGCCAAATAATGTGCTTCAAAATTACCGATATTTATTTCATAATCGATTTCCACCTATCTCGGCTTTCCCTGGATCTAATGTAAATAAACTGGCTGTTAAATATACCTAGTCATGATACATGTAGCGGTCACTTGATCATTCATCATTATCAGCGTAGGCGATTTCATTTAAAGCACTTTAAATTGTTTCTCAAAGGAACGACGCTTTACATAATTTCTCATATCAAATAAGATACTTTTTTAGATACATGTCCGATATTTAATTCAATTTATTAATTAGAATTCAATTTCAAAAACGTTCAAAATTACACCTGACAAATGACATGACATGGGTATTTTATACAAATAACTAAATTACTGCAGTCAAAATTGCCATCAAGCAAAACTTAACGTTTTTATAATTTACATAGATAATGTTTGGATGACCTGCTTTTATCAATTGAAAAGAAATTTCAAGCGACTGGGTAAACAATAGCTTTGAAGTACTATTTCTATATTATTAATATTTACAGATTAAGAAACACAATCTTGACATGTATCATATTCATACCTTCAGTATACGCTACGTCGGAGCATGATGTTGTTCCCAGGACTTCCGTACATTGCGTCCACAAACCGGAATACACCTTGGAAGTACCGAATTCAATGTAAGCCCAATATGGTGGCGCTACGCCAATAATTTGGAAGACCAATGCACATATATTTAGGACTAGTGCAATCATAAACAACTTAGAGGAATCCATGTCTTTTGTTGCAGTTCAAATCTATTTAAGACAATAAAAAGATTTTGGTTTTTTAAAGAGACCTAACGGTATATACATTAAAAAATGTTATACTATGAATTTATTTATCATATCTCATGCACATTGTACTAAAATGGTGGACTCGATTTATTGCGCTTTAATACCTATAAAGTATTTCGAATATATATATATCTATCGATTACTTTATAGCGATCGGCGAAAGTAGCAACACCTTCTTTAAGAATGTGAACAAATGTTTATAATGTAGCTGTTCCTTTTTATAGATTTTTAAGTAGTTTAGTAGTAGCTTTAGATTTTGTTTTCTTTGTTTTGTACTCATGTAATTTATTTTTTGGTCCTGAAGAAGGGACTGGTTGTCCTGAAAATTTGACAATTTCTATTGTTCGTGTCGTTAGCCATTTTTAGTGCATTATATATATATTTGTTTTGCCTCGGACTAGAATGTCTCGACGTCATTGGATGAATCGCGTCACAAGATTGCCTTATAAATTTCTTTACACGGCAGGCGTCAAAATTTATACGGCAACATGGCGGACGTAACGTTATTTGAGCTTTTTTTTTAACACAAACGTTCAACCATACCTATAATTTTTAAGCCCCAAAATATTTAGAGTGACTCCCCCTTTGCCCGTGACGTAATAAAACGATCCTATATACAATGGCAAACAGGTTTACACAGATGACTGACGAGAAAGGTACAAAATTAGATAATAAGCTTTTGAATTTAATTGGTATATATTATCTTTTGTTGTTTACATATAAAATTTGGGGTCCTCGACAAAACAAAACACTTATTAGGTTTGTTACTGACTGTTTACAGTAATTTGTGGGGTCGGTAAAGTCCATAGAAGGCTCGGCTCCACCTCGCCTTCTATGGACTTTACAGACCCCACAAATTTCTGTTAACAGTCAGGAACAAACCTAATAAGTAATAATATATATATATATATATATATATATATATATATATATATATATATATATATATATATATATATATATATATATATATATATAAAAGAAAATGCACATTTCCAAAGTTTCTATTCACTCGCGCTTTTTGGATATTAGCATCCGTCTTCAGGTGAACATTCGTTATGTATCTTAATATATCTTATGTTTGTTAACCTGAATACAGATGTTAAAATCCAGAAAGCGCGAGTGAATAGAAACTTTGGAAAATAATGTGCATTTTCTTTTCTTCTTTTATTTTTGATACTGTGTGGTATCACCTCTCACTCTTCTTGGATTATATATACTAGACTTTGACCCGTGGGTGTATGGGTTGACATTGCATATCGGACATTTACGAAATAGATACATCGACACACTGTATTATTGACATTTACATAACAAAGCTATAAGCCTACACTAATGCTATTAGTTTCATTACACTTTCCTTAGTTTGAATAATATAACCGTGTCTCGGGAAAGGCAATCGCCAAAGTTAGAATGTCTCACTTATACGCGTAATGTAGCAGAAAATTGCAGAATCGCTCCGGAACGATTTTGGAAAAAAAATTAATGAAGTTGCCTTGAAAACAGTCAAAGTCATTAAAATAAACCTTTTTGAGACTGTAAATACCTTCATCTAAAAGTTTTAATCCAGATAATGGAAAAATTCAACACTTTTTTATTACGTACACGTATTCTTCTTAAATAAACAAAAATCCTTTCACAAGTTTGTTGACTATATATTCATAAGCTACTTTTAGATTATATTTCTTTCTATTTGTAAGTTAATAACAGTGTATTAGATTCTAATTTTATAACGTTTTTATATATTTTATTTAGCAATCTATGTTTAAAGAAATCCACACATTAACTTTATTTGTCAATTGAATAAAGGAGAGTCATTTCAATTTCAAATCGGTTACATGACTTTAAAACACATGCTATCTTGAGGATAAAACCCTGATTGTAAAAATAATCGACTAAAATCACAAAAATAATATTGCATACATATTGTTAAATTTACCTTCCTGTAAGTCCGTTATCACAATAACGTATGTTTATTGTCAAGACAGGTGATCATCGGAATACATTGTATATATTGCTATCGTTATAGAAACCTTCAAAATATTTGAAGAATACTCAGTATATTTAACTAAATATTTAGTCTAATAACTTTTGAAATGCCTTTTTTTAGCACTACGAATAGAATACTAGGTTTAAACTGATTTAAATACAAAAACAAATATTTTATTGGCACAAACACAATTGCAAAGACCCAATTAATGTACAGGAACATAATTGTATGTTTACAATAACTGCATGTGTGTGTGTATATATATATATATATATATATATATATATATATATATATATATATATATATATATATATATATATATATATATATATATATATATATATATATAAAATCCACAGTGGTCGGCGAGTTTAGATATTAAGTAAAAAAGAAAACACGAAAAACGTTCAGTATAGCTTAAGCGCTTTCATTTTAAAATCTTCAGAAGCATATAGCTTATAGTTATATATAACATTTCCTTAGAATAATTGACTTTTGTGCTCAAAGCAATCATTAATGAAATTCACAGTAATTTTTAAAATAGTATGTATATCACCTATCTATTTAAACATAAATGTAAAACGTATCTTTTTTTTGTCCAAGTTATTGGCAATATTTATTTTAATTATATTGTAAAAATTACTAAAATAGTTTTTCCTAAGTTAAGAATAGGCCTTACATTTAAAAGGAAAATGATTTTCATCTTCAATTGCACCAGTTTTACAAGCATTACAATATCTTTCATTCCTAAATGTGGCATTATATCTACCACTTTCTATTGCACGTTTATGGGCACTTAATCGTATTCTACTAATAGAGGATCTCTATAAATTATCTAGAGTGCTTATTAAAAGACAGAAATAGTACGAAATGCACAAATTATTAGTCAGATGAGATTTAATTTTTCCCCATTACAGACTGATTGCAAAGTCTAACAGCATAACTTATGCTCCGTTTAAAGACCAATATTCTAAGTACATGTACATCAATCAAATGACCCCAATTGCATTTACACTGTGATGTATTACATTATAAAAAGTTAAAGGTTTATATTTCAGTTTACTGAAAGACTTCCATTTATGGCTTCTAATGTATGTATCAAATAAATAACAAGTGCTAAACGTGAAATGATTCAAAGTGCCGCGATTTCCATTTTCTTGATAGATTGACCGATAAACTGATTCAACTGTGTTCATAAATAATATTATCATCAAAAAGCACAATTTCTTTGAAACTCCACAATACAACGTATATGTAATCAATAACCGTTTGGTTTCGTCCCCTGAATGCTTGGATTTATTCAACCCGCATGTTATGGATTGACTGTAAACAAAACAGACATTTAGAAATATTAGTGAACAAAATGTACACAGGTGTATCTTTTATTTGCCAAATTATTAAACCTTGATATATAGCGATGTCTAAGTCGTATTACAATCACAGCTGCCTGGACATCGGGGGCGAATTTTGATGTGAGGCGAAATAATGCGGTATCTCTTAATGTAGTTGGTTTTGTTAAAAAAATCATCATTTTTTTTCTCATTAAAATATGACTTAGTTGATAAGGAAAACTACTGCAAATATTTTATTATGCACATACTTAGCATAACCATCGTTTGAAAGCGTTCACAAAATTATATAGAAAATCGGAAAAGCAGTAAAAATATCCATATTTACCATTCTACACTAAAGAGAGATACTAAAAACAGGAACACTAAATTTGACTTTTTTTAACTGAATTCGTATTTAAGTTCCTTTAACATATATTTGTAAGTAAAATTCGCTTCATCCTATTAACTATTTATGCGGGGCCCTTTGAGAGGGTAACCATCTCAATGTTGTCTAGTTTGGCCTATGATAACACATTTTTAATTACAGTGTATAGAGAACTATGCAGAACTATTAGTGATGACATCACCCTAGTAAGCACTAAGGACCCTTCTTAGGTATTTTAAATATCTCTGTAAAACCAATGGCGTAGCTGCCGTTAGGCACTTAAGGCACGTGCCTACACATGATTTCAAAACCAAAAATTAAAAGTGTTAAAATGTAACATTTAAATTAATATATTTACATTCTACTGTGTTCTCCCATTAAATTCTGTGATCTTCAAATGCCTCTAAATGCAACAAGTAGTCAAAGGTCAAATTGACGAGTTTTATTATGACGACACAAACGTTGAACGCTGTAAACTGCAACGTCACAAGCGAAAATCAAGGTTCACGCTTGTGGCTGTTACTGTGGCTCTTCCATTAATATTAACTTACCCTTAGGATAAGATCGGAATTTTAAGGTATAATTCACATTTGCAGACAAGGCAAGAAGTTAAAAAATGTAAATATAAGCATTAAATCATGATTTTTTGAAGTATACACTCTCATAACTGCCGCAGTGTGTGCATACAAATTTTCATAACGCGCTAACGCGCGTTACTCAATTTGTATGCACACACCGCGGCAGTTATGAGAGTGTATACTTCAAAAAATCATGATTCAATGCTATATTAAAAAATATATATACCACACAGCAAATATCTGTCTTTTCTCTATTTCAAGACTGATTGTTTGGCGTCACAAATATGTGATGTCATATAGGTATTGCGTAGCATCAATCGCTTAGTGAATGCACATGTGAGTGACGTCAATAATGCTAGTTATTGCGTAATCAGTCAATGAAAAACAATAACGGGCAATGACCCAAAAGTAAGAACCTTGGATGAAATGTTTAAATTCATGAGGCAAAGCGCAGATACTCACGGTAATTCTAGCAATGAAAAAAACATCAGAAGAGTTGTGTTACAGAATTTTATGCTCCGTGTATATATTTTGTTTATATTTTTATATATCACTTACCCTGTATATTTTGTGTATATTTTATTCATATCAACTGCTATTTTAATAATGTTATGTTCTTAATTTGTAGATAAATTATTTTGTATATACGTTTTTAAAACAGAAAAAAAAGAAAAAAAAAGGAATATTCAAATGTCACAATAATGATTTTACTTAATAATTAGTTAATATTATTTTTATGTCGAAATCTTTAATTACTTATTTCTTTAATTTTCAAATTAACGTCAATTGTTAAATAAGCCTCACAGGACCGCTTAGTATTTTAATTACATAATTCAACCTGTTTTGACATCTTACCTTGCACCTGTGAGCGTCTTAATTACATAATTTGAACAGTGGTTATTAACACTAATTATAATGATTGTTACCTGTTCGTTTCATTTTTATCCACGCCCATAAGTAATTAAATATCCAATTATATTTTATATTTCGGGATTAACTTTATGGGCGTGACTTTGTAATTATCGTCGAAATAAAACCAAAAGCCAAACGCAAATTGTCACCTTTGACATTTGCGATCTAAATTAATAAACTTTATATTTTGGCCTTATTTCAATATTTGGTTTTATTTCGAAGGTAAATATATTTTCATTTTATGTTATTTTTAACTGTCAATTTTAAGAACTGTTTATATTGTGAGTTTAACTTTTGACATTTGCGATCTAAATTAATAAACTTTATATTTTGGCCTTATTTCAATATTTGGTTTTATTTCGAAGTCCCCGAAGATCCTTTATTCCCCGGTACCTCAGCAAAGCGAGTACCCAGGAAAAACCCTGGTAACAGTTGCCTGCTAAAAATTCTGATGAACAGGACAATATATCTACTTCAACAAGCTCTTTTTCTGAGACTTGCAATATTCTGCCTAATCCTTCTTATCCTGATATTGCCAAATAACTACAACAATGGATGATTCAGTGCAACAAGTGGTTTTGAGTAAAAATTGGGGCGATGCAAATTTGTTTACATTTCCCAGGAGATAAGTCAAATTAAACAAACTTCAGTCTTGTTCATAGAAAATAACCCCCCCCCTTTTTTTTTTTAAATTTAAAAACAAAATAAGTACTGTAGAATGATCTTCTTGGAATTGTTTAGTTGAAATAAGGAAGTTTTATAGCTATTCGTTTTTAATAAATAAACTACGGATAAAGGCTATAATAAACAGAAATTTTCAATAACCCAGTGAATGGCTCATGAATGCAATAAACTAAGAATTTTTAAAATTCATCACTCATTCCGCCATTCCTCATAATTGCAATAAGGTTATTATCCATACGTCACAAAACAACGTCTGACGTAATTCACGCGTTATTACGTATTTTCCGTGCCCGATCAAATCGAGACCTAACGCTAAAAGGTGTACATGTGTTTCAAACCAAAAAAATCAAGCTGGCCTAAAACTTAATTCAAAACAAATATATAAAAAATCCTGAAAATGCAATCAATTAGCCTATTACTCAGCGAAATGAAAAATTGACTGGGTTGTGTCGTTTGAGTACTCGTTTTGAAAATATACTGTAGACCGCTTACTTTTGTCCTGCATAAACATCAATTCAATACAAGGTTGAACTTAATCCGATTCCTTGAACATTAATCCATGAAAGTCCAGAAACATTCAAAATGAAATCCTGACAGAGATCTATATTCCAATGCATAAGGGAGATAAATACACAAGGGGAAATGATTTGACTTATTTCATCTTTATCCTATGTTTGCTTAGCAACGAGCATAGATATATTTTCCACACAAAAAATGTTTTTAGAATTAAAATCATGTGCTGAAGAAAAGTTATTTCATTTTAAGAACAGTCTTCAAAACCAGTAGAAAAAAAAGGTTGAATAGAAATTTTGTCTTAAAGGCATATCAGGTAGTTAGTATTATCCACGCGTGTGACTGCAATTTCTAAATACCGATCTCGATCCATAATAGTTACCGATATCCAAAGATACAAATCTTGCTATTTGAATAATAAAGATTTATCAACAGTTTGTTTAATTCATGTTTTCTATTTAACAATTATCTTAACATATTTTTTAGAGTCTTGAAATAATAAACCTATGCACAATTTAATTTTTACGGATCTTTTTTCAAAATATATATTTTAATGATTTTTACCCAAAATACGCCCTTTGTGATCCTGAAAACGCCGGTCCCTTGGGTAATTTTATTTCAAATTGATTAAAGGCTTAAAAGGGGCATGGTCACGATTTCGGTCAAATTTTATTTCTCTGTTTTTATTATTTACAATTGCAATGCTTTGGGAATGTATTTCTAATGATCAAATGAAATTTGGGTGCCAGTCGATGAGTTTTAGGCAAGATACAGGGCTCACAATTCCTCGTCATGTAATGGTATGATTAAGTGTTTGATGATACATTTTGTACAGTATCACCCATCCTTCTTTTCTTGAAAATGTTTTGTCTCTTTACATTTGATAACTACAAGTATGAACAATGTTGTTTTTTTTTAAAAACAGCAGACGGGTATTTGCACCTAAAAGAAGACAGTGATTATTACCATCAAATTCAAGGGCAGCTGTACATCACAAAGAAGAAATGTTGCGATTTAATAGTATGGACACCGACAGATCTGGCTATCATTCGCATGGTAAAGGACATAAATTGGTCAGCGAACATAGAGAAACTCATCGATTTTTATTTTGAAAAGTTCATACCAGAGGTCAACAAGAAATAAATTGTACAGTTTGATACCCATCTGCTGACTGTTTCTGGTGAACGTACTAGTAAGAGTCGTGGTCAGCTTTAACATTTGTATCATGAACAAAATATTTCATCATATTACTGAAATTACATGTTGTTTCTCTAATAATATTCTTTAAACAAGTATGCTAAACATTAAACTGATTTAATTAAACTTATAATACATGAACTTGTTATTTTTTGTACTTATTTGTTTCTTTAAAAACACAACCGAGTTAGTATGAGACATATGTATGAAGTACTGTATACAGGGTTATTTTTGCCCCTAGTTATATTGACCTTTGATACTTGCAAAAGGTTTCGCCAAGTTTTGAATTTGCCCAAAAGCAGTTTTGTCATAAGTGTTAATAGTTTTATTTTTATTCATTCAGTTTTAAATTCGCCTACGGACAATATGGGCATAAATAAAACGGGGGCAATTATTTCTCTGTATACAGTATTTTCAAGAAAAATAAATGAAATCGCAGGCACAGATCTTTTTTATATTTAAATATTATAGATTAAAGAAAAATCTAGGCACATTTGTTTAAACAATGTGTCAGTTAAAGTGCATAGTGATATACATCTCTTATCAAAACTGTTTACATAGCTAGCAAATATCATAACCATGACTGCTACACCTTTACAAAATGAAAAATATACTGCTGACATAAAATAAGTATTAAATAATTTTTTCATAGAGATCATCATGGAAAAACCTAATTAATGTTTTTCTTTCAATATGAAAACAACTTACAAAAAGTTCTAAGCAATCTCTTTGAGCAAAGGTGCTTGAAGGTTTACCAAACATGCATACAGCTGCATTATCTTTGTAGACAGTGGACGGTAGTTAGCTGGTATGTGGTTCAAAATTTGGTAGTTCTTGAATCGTTCATTCACTCTCTCAACATGAATTCGGTTTCTAGCAATCTTATAACAAAGTTCGGCTTCTTTACTTGTAAACCGAGTCTTGTTTATCAAAAATGGAGGAATATTGAGTTGCACACCTGATGGCATTTGGTCATGGATATTAAAGCCTTTGTCAGCTAGGATAAGATCTCCTGGTACAAGGTTTTCCAAAAAATGTGAATGTTTAACAATGTTGGCATCAGACACAGATCCGGGATACAACGGTGAAACATATACACATGAACCGTTGGGTGCTACAGCTGTAAGCGCTTTCACAGTATGCCGACTTTTATAATTGCTATATGATGCACTTTGTCGATTAAAGTCCGAAGGAACGTCCTGTGTTATTTCTGTACAGTCAATTGATGCTCTAGCAGAACCGAAATCTTCAAACGATTTTGGCATGGAGCCCTTACATTTTAACTGACTGGGCATGCCTACTCTAACCATAATGCCCTTATAAAAAATCTCATGCAAAGCACAAATAATAGTGTTAACTATGTTAGAGATTGTAGCTCTACTCGTGGAAAACCTGTCTGCTAGGTCAAGATCCCGTAGATTGAGTCGCAGTTTCATCAAGGTTATGAGAACTTGATCTTCCAAACTCATATTTGTGACATTCCATCCTGAATAATAATTCAGCGGTTCAAATCTCTGCAAAGTGGCAACAATGATCTTGAAAATGTCATATGTAAAGGATGTGTACAACAGCATCTAAAAAGATGAAATAATATTTTTATTTAATTAACAGTAAACATATATATACACCTTTGATTCCCTAAATTCAATTTCAACCTGTTACACTTTTAATATCATGATAATCAGATATCATTTTTGAAATGTAAATTTAAAAAAAATCACATTATAACAAGCTGGAAAATATTTTTTTAATTCATGAACATGTAAAAGATTATTACATTTCATGTATTTCTTACCTTTTCTTGGTTATTTTTCATGGCATCAACAGACATTACAGGCCTTGAGTTCTTCAGTCTCTCAATATCAATTTCTAATGTCCTTATCTCTATTTCCAGTTCTTTTATCTTAGCTATCAAAACAAATTAAAGAGTGAAATAAAGAAATATTCGGATTGTACAAGGATTATCAAATTATCACCAACAAGTTGTGTTATAAACATGTATAACATGACATTAGTAAATTAACAGCAAAGTTTTCTTTAATGCATTTAAAAACCATAATATTTACAATACTCACCCTGACATTCATTTATTTTGGATGCACACTGGAAAGAAGGACACGGGTGGAAGTATGGATGGTCAAGTGCAGCACTACTCTCTGCTGTAAAGAGCACCGAGGTTGGCTCCTCGACACCACCCCTACATGTACCGATTGTACATGTACTCTCCACTGTAGGCACATTTTCAATTTCTGCAAACTTCTTCCTGTAATTTTGTTGTTATTTCTCAGTTTAAATTTGTCCCGTAACAAAATAATGTGACGGTTTCATTTTGTGGTTTTAAATTAATAGTCATTCATTTTGATCAAAGACCCCTATAAACATGATATTAAATAAAATAATATATACCCAGTAATATGTTATATATCTCTGAATTTCATTCATATATAATTTATTTAAAACAGTATCTATTGCAAACATAATAATTCAGCAGAAAGAAAGAAATATATTCACCTTTTTCGAATGTCAGCAACGTGTGGAAATTTTGGTTTAGAATAAACAAATATGCTGGGGCCTTTGTCCTTGCAGCCTTCTTCGAAATGACAGCTACATATGCGGTCCCCTTCGTTCCAATCTCTGTCAGCACGTCTAAATTGACACAAATGAAATTTTAAACGAAATATGTGCACTCTCGAAGCATCAGGATGGTTTCAGGTCGTTACTTTCAGTGTCAGTTCGAATTTTCTTGAAATTTAATATAATGAAATTTTCAATGTTTTTCAAAAGCAAGCCCCTAAAACGTACCTGCAGAGCTCTATCCACTTTTTTCTTAATTTTACATTGGTTGGAAAACGAAAGAGATGGCACTGTGTGTCGTTCTTACTATGTCGATCACTCCTGTGGTTGCACCCAAAAGCAAAACAAAACACCATGGTTCTCGGAAGTGCTCTCTTGGAAAGGAGGCGCGCGAGACTTACACAGCCTATTCTTAGTCATGTAAACAAGGCTTCTTTTTCAGGCTGATTTGTCTATCTTTTTATTCATTTTTAGCATAAATAAACAGTTCCTTATGATTAACACATTCATTTGGGGTTTAAAACTGGAATTTTCACTTCAACATTCAAAATATAAACAAAAGCTTTGTTTACATCGCAAAGAATTGTAAGCTCTGCAACTCGCTTATATCTCAACAAATGACACTCAAATTTTGGTTGCCTATTAAAAATGCCTTACTGAAGCATTGTAAACAATAAAATCGAAAAAATAATTTTGACAAAAATCGTGACCATGCCCCTTTAAGGTTTAGATAATATCAAAATGTTAGAGAATTCTGTACGTAAATAAAATTATAAGAGCTTGAATTCTCTTTGAAAATTTATTTCATTTTATCTCATTTGTATACAGATTTATCTATTTTTGATAAATAATCAAGTGTAACATAAAATTTTTGTTTTGAAATAATAATTCCTTTTTTTTACATAGGATATCAGTCAAAAAATGATTTTGTGAAATTCAAATTTCAGGCTTAGGCTTATATATATTTTTTTTTTTTAATTATTTTCCACAATCGGTTCTATTTTTAGCAACGACCCTAGCTTTTATAATATCGAGGGACCACGCAACAGGGTAAATTTGATAAGAACATATCCTCAGATATATATTTGAAAAATACGAAAAAATTCTGTACGCATTTTATTTATCTAGTGGGGTATGGACCATTACCTTAAGTAGGATTTTTATACCCCCCGCAAACAAAGTTTGGGGGGGTATATAGGAATCACCTTGTCCGTCCGTCCGTCCGTCCGTCCGTCCGTCTGTCTGTCTGTCTGTCTGTCTGTCTGTCTGTCTGTCTGTCTGTCTGTCCGTCTGTCTCTGCAGTCGTGTCCGGTCCATATCTTTCTTATGGAGAAACATTGGAAGTTCTTACTTCACACAAAGATTGCTTATGACCTTGACCCAAGGTCATTCAGGCAAGGTCAAGGTCACTGGCAGAAAAAGTGCAAAATTCGTGTCCGGTCCATATCTTTCTTATGGGTAAACATAAGTGGTTCTTACTTCATACAATAATTGCTTATGACATAAGGGTGTGTCATGACCTTGACCCAAGGTCATTCGGGCAAGGTCAAGGTCCCTGGCAGAAAAAGTGCAAAATTCGTGTCCGGTCCATATCTTTCTTATGGGGAAACATTGGAAGTTCTTACTTCACACAAAGATTACTTATGACCTAAGGGTGTGTCATGACCTTGACCCAAGGTCATTCGGGCAAGGTCAAGGTCACTGGCAGAAAAAATGCAAAAATCGTGTCCGGTCTATATCTTTCTTATGGGGAAACATTGGAAGTTCTTACTTCACACAAAGATTACTTATGACCTAAGGGTGTGTCATGACCTTGACCCAAGGTCATTTGGGCAAGGTCAAGGTCACTGGCAAAAAAAAGCAAAATTCGTGTCCGGTCTATATCTTTCTTATGGGGAAACATTGGAAGTTCTTACTTCACACAAAGATTACTTATGACCTAAGGGTGTGTCATGACCTTGACCCAAGGTCAATTGAGAAAGTTCAAGGTCATTGTTTCAAAAAAGCTAAATTCTGTCTGTGTCATGTCTTGTATTAATGGAAATATTAGAAGCTAAAAATTAAGAGTTTTCAAAAATAAAGCAGTTGTTATTTATAGAAAATGGACAGTGAAATAGATTCATCCAATATTTAAGGCGTCGAGCTAATGCTCGGCAGCCTTCTAGCGATCGTCTGGATTGGCAATCGTCCAAAAATTCACGCGCTGCACCGCCTTTTAAATGCGCATAAGAAATAAGTTCCTAAAAGTATTAAACGTATTACAAAAATTTTTATTCCATTTATTCAACTAAATTGTGTACAAAAAAACCAACTTTGCCTCCCTGGTGATTGACAACTCATTGCATAAGAATAAATTTGCTTAATCAAGAAATGGCGGATGAATACAATCAGGCCTAAGTGTAAAGATTCACTAGATATTATTTTAGTTTATCGCTTACATTTTAATTGGAGACCGTGCCCGATAGAAATAACATTTTAGATGTAAATTTATTTGTTATCGGGCACGGTCTCCAAAATAAATGTAAGCGATAAACGTATCTAGTAATTTCGTTGCAAAAAATAAACTCGATAATGCAGTTAGTTTGGTCGAGCATTTTAGATAGCACGTGTTGTGGATTTGTTTGTAAACAACCATACCATAGGAAATCTTGTTTCAAACGGGAATTGAAATAAATAAATGTAGGTTTTATTATTATAATTAGGGACACACTGTTAATGTATTCAAATTATGAACCTGTAAAAGTTGTTCAAAGACTGTTTGAAGCAGAAAGAAACAAATTATTTTTGAACTTTGGAATTTCTTCGATTTTTGCAATTATGATGAGTTATTGTATTAAAAAAGCACTACTACCTATTTTATAAGAAAATATACTGATTTTTGTTTTTAAAGCAGCAGAAAACATAATTCATATACTTTCTATTCTAAGTCTCATATCATTTGATATGACTATTAATACAGAAATTCAAATTATTGGTATCATTCTATATAAAAGAAAAAAATGTCAGCTCGACGCCTTTGTGGCCGTTCCGGCCTTTGATTTCTATAATAGCAAAAATACACGCGTTATGATTTTTTTCTTAGCGGGGGGTATCATTTGTGAGCTTGCGCACAGTACCTCTAGTTTTAAATACTTTTTCCCTTTAGAAAGTTGGGTAAAAAGCATATGAAATTGCAAAGTTCTTCGATCCTAACTTATCCGTGGATGAGATATTCCTTTTCAACGGATGCTCTGCATTGTGCGCATTGCGTTCCTTTTTCTTGCAAAGAAAAATCCTTTAAAAATTTAAAAGAACCTTCCCTCATTCGCCAAACGACACGAAAATTCGGCCTAACATCAAGGGTGTTTTTTGAGCAGAAACGAGTTTATTCGCATTAAGGAGGAAATCGCAAGTTTTATATCTTCCGGACACGAAAAAAAAGTGTCAACAGATCGACATGTCTTGAAAAAATAATAGAAGTCATTTTGTTGTGTGGGCGCCAGAATATACCATTACGTGGTCATAATGAAGAAAGAAGCAATTTCATTGCTATATTACATGAAAAAGCTAAAACTGAAATATTTAAGCCGACCATGTTCCTTTTAGGGCTAATTCTAGAACCAAATATACATCGTCTGATATTCAGAATGAGCTGATTGAATTATGCGGAAAAGAGATCTTGCAGCAAGTAATCGATGCATGAAAAAATGCTATGTGTTTTGCTATTATTGCTGACGAATGCGCAGATAAAGCAACAAAGGAACAAACGTCTTTGTGCTTGAGGTTTTTGGACTATGATTAGTAACAACACAATTATAATTAGAGAATAATTTGTAGGATTCAAACATGCCGAATTTGTAAAGGGGGTTGCTGTCACCAATATCATTGTAAATCTTTTGGCTGAGCTTGGACATCATATTGGCAAAATCAGAGCCCAGTGCTATGATAGGGCTGCAAATATGACAGGCAACTACAGTGGTGTACAAGCCAGAATTCTCCAGCTGAACCTAGAAGCACACTATATTTACTGCAAATTAAATCACATGCTCTGAATCTGGCTTTTATATATATCAGTAAAGATGTTTCTGTTCGAAATGTGATTTCAACTGTGCCAGAAATTGCATTTTTAACCGGGTTTTCCAACGGAAAAATCCGGTTATTAAAATGGCGGGCGGGCGGGTGGGCGGCTGCCAAAAAGGTACCCTCATTGTACGGATAACTCCTCCTACAGTTTTCAAGATAGAAAGTCGTTCTTTTGCAGATCAATTGTACATATATCAGAGGTGTGCATATTGCTAAGATTTTGATTTCCGATAATTTATAAAAAAAAAATACCACCTTTTGAACTCGTCATTTTTTTTGCAAAATATTGCATATAGGGTACCCTCATTGTACGAATAACTCCTCCTACAGTTCTCAAGGTAGGAAATTGTTATTTTACAGATCTATTGTATATATATCAGAGATGTGCATATTGCTAGGATTTTGATTCTGATAATTTATGAAAAAAATACCAGCTTTTGAACTTAGTCATTTTTGGCAAAATATTGCATATAGGGTACCCTCATTGTACGGATAACTCCTCCTACAGTTTTCAAGATAAGAAGTTGTTCTTTTACAAATCAATTGTACTTATATTAGAGGTGTGCATATTGCTAGGATTTTGATATCCAATAATTAATGAAAAAAAAACTCAGCTTTTGAACTTATATAGGGTACTCCATTTCAGTGGATACGGGTTGACATGGGTTATGGATACAGTTCACATAAATGAAAACCCAGTTTGCTGTCACATTGACAGCTTTTCACTTGTCATTTGATTACTCTGCAAAGAGACTTCTTTCTTTCTTTGAAAAGTTATCTCAAAATGAAACGGCAAAAGAAATCAAAGTACTGACGGGAGTTGATTTTATCGATTAATATTTGGATGCAATTCTCAAATTTGATATCATCCTTGCTATGGTGGTGGCTGAGCACCCCATCAGTACCACGGTAGCACTTCCTAATTATTTCCAAAAGCCCAAATTAGATTTGTTGGAAGCGGTACAAGAAGCCAAAATTGTTGTGAAAAGATAAAACAATGAATGCAGTGACCAATATGTATGGGCAGCACTTTTTGAAAAGGCGGAGAAGATTGGCGAGGAATTTGAGATTATTCCGAGAATTTCCCGATTAGCTGGGCGACAAAGGCATCTATTGAATCACCCAGTTCGTGACTCATCTGAATACTCGAGTGTCTCTTTAACGGATGTTTCTAGATCATTTAGTCACAGAAATTTCAACCAGGGTAATTAAGAATGAAGGAAGGTTCACCGCAGAGAATCTGATTCCTTCAAATCTTCAAACAGATGAGCAAAAAGCAAACGCTGTATTTGAAGTTTTAGCAATGATATTGGAGACAGACAAGTGTTCTTAGATGAGGTTGCCCGTTGGAAAGTAAAGTGGTCAATGGCTGTAGGTCAGCGAACACAACATCTACGAGACACCTTAAACGCAACAAAGAAAGATTCGTATCAAAATATATTGACAATACTAACAGTGTTGCTGACAATGCCCCTTTCGTCTGCTTCCAGTTAACGCTCATTCAGCGCAAGACAGTATCAAGAATTATTTAAGGGTAACGATGGTGGATGAAAGATTGTCAAACCTTTCCCAGATGCATATTCATAGATCGAGGCATGTTGCGATCTCAACTATCATTGACAAATTTGCAGCTAATAAAAATAGACGCCTTTACTTTGTGTAAAATCATGTGTGTAACATCGTGTACGACTATGTAATTACAAAAAAACAAGCAATATTTCTATTTTCTTATTTAAAATTTAATATTACCATTGCAACTGTTTTTGAATTGTGACAATTTTAATTACAATGTCTTAAATGTTTTTCCTTTAATAGTAAAGTAAAATACGGAGACAGGTAATAGCTTGAGTATGATTTTTCCGTCATTTACTTTGATTTCGCTGAAAAAGGACTGCTGGTGAAAACAAATGCGATTATATTAATAATGTTTTTGCCTTTTCACCACGTAAAAAAAGGCAAAATTTAACCTACGAAAAGTGCCTTAAAATTGTTTCTGGCCGATATTTAAAACATGAAACCCGATGAGCGGCCCCAGACCCCTAGCTGTTGTTGGTGCCTATACTTCATTTTAGTTCTATACTCTGTTTTTGCTTCCACCACTTTTTGCTTGATATTTCAAAATAGTAAATACCTTTGTGCTCAAACTACGTTCATCCACTAATATAAAAAATGTGAAAAAAAAGCAATCATTTTATTTTCAATGTTCACAGAATGTAATTGCATAGCCTTTATAAGTATATTAATATAACTTTTGATCACATTTCATTATTTATTTATAAATTAACATACGTTTAAATTTATTTCAAATTCGAGCTCTCCTCTACCTGAATCCGATAACATTTAAAGAGTGCATTCATTTTGTCATTTATCTTGATCAATGGCTAGGAGTATTTGTCAAATAGATACAAATAAACAAGTATTAGAATTTTTTGGGATATTCTGAATTTACGGATAGACAAAATGTATCGGTATGATAATGGTACATTGAGCATTGATTGGTTTCCCGTGTCACAAAAATTTTGATTTGAATTCGAATTTGTTTTTCATATTAGTATATATATATATATATATATATATATATATATATATATATATATATATATATATATATATATATATATATTATAAATCTGCAAACATAAATATCTTACATCCTGCTATATTATAAGGAAATCAAATGCTACAACATTTACGTGGAGACCATATGATTGCGCCCATGAGAAAAGGGTGCTTATGACATTTTTTGCACATTTTGAGATTTTTACATAATTTAATTAAACACATCTTAAAGTTGTCAAATCTAAAATTTTATGGCTATACGCTAATTCTAAGTAGAGTTTTTTGCCCATTTACAGTGATGCTTTTTCAATAGGAAAATCATGACGTCGTGTTTCACATACATGTACGCAATGTAAACAATCATTACTGTGAATTAGTCGTTTAATAAACGTAAAATACAGCACTTTGTTATCAGTATCTTTTCACATTGCTGCATATAGTTGTATGCTTGCATCTATGCTGTTCATTTATTTCAGAAACAAAGGTTTGTTGTTATTGGGGTTTTTTTTAAATCATAAATATTTCTACTGTCAGCGCAGTTGTCTGCCAGTAAAAAGTGATTATTCCAAAAAAAAATGGCGGTTGAATAGTTTCAGATTATTTTTGGATATCAACGAGAAACTAGTTAGTGGCGTATTCTATGTGAACATATTTCATTTATATAAACACTGTATTCTCCATATAAACAATCAATAGCTAAAATATATTAGTAGCTTTTTTTCTTAAACAACATAAAAAAGGCGATTTTCGTGACATTATTAAATATGTCATATTTTAGTAATGAACTTTGAAAACAATATCCGAAGTAACGTATTATACAGTTTTGTTTAATCATGATCCATTGTTCAACTTATTGATGCAATTATAGTAGCAACACTGAACTATTCTTTTGAAGTTTTCATCGGTAACTAGACTTTGACCTGTATACTCACAGATGAACACAATAAGAAAAAAGTAGTTAATTCTACCACTGCTGGGAACATGCCCTTTACACCACTCTTTCTGTTCAAAAGATTTTTTCCATTCGACTTTATGCAGAATTTATGGAAAACAGCGCCCCTTCCCTGTATCAGATGATATTCACCCCTCCAATACCACATAATTTAAAAAGGTATTTTTTTTAGTGTATGTGGGATATTTTTACTTTTCGATCGCTTCTAGACACATTTTTTTTCGAACTACTGTGATTGTTTTCTCTAATTGTTAAGCCCCCCCCCCCGCCCGCCTTTGCTTATTTCGGGCGTGCCCACACCTGAAAAATAACATCCAGACACTTATCATCTGTGTGTGACTATTCCACAGTAAATATGTAGGTTTAGTATCATAGAGAAAACATGCAGTATGCAGAGATTGATTCCGTGTTCTGAATGTATATTTCACCATCGGTTTAAGATAACTCTCAATCGTCCATTACCCATAATCCAAAGCTTATACATGCATATAAATACACCGTCAGTGCGCTGTATTCAAGCTGTATAATTAGTCTTTATGTATCCTACATGTACATATTCCAGAATCATTTGTAAATTTTACACACTTCATCAAAGTCGTAAATAATTTAATGAATCCGCTCCATCGACTAACATAAATGTGAAAAAAAACCTCTGGTTCGGACGGGATCGTGAAACCGTCTGATATTCTAAAGTTCTTCAGTAATGGTCACAAGAAAATGAACAAGTATCGAGATTGGTCTTGACGATCACAAAGTTATTGATTAATTAATACTAATCGAATTAAAAAAATAAGTTCCGATAAAAATCATGAGGTGGGTTCAACGTTTATAATATTAAACATTTTTTTCGATCATGATTTATCAGTATTAAAGCAGAAAATAGCGAGTCAATATATATATAATTTTATATATAGGCTGTAATTTATTATGATGTCAAACATTTTTAGTAATACATTTTCACTAACTACTCATGTTTGGAAAAATATTCCGAACTCTTGCGACACCGTAGATACTGGCACGATAACAGTTTCTCACTCTTTTAAGCATACTGCGTGCGACTTAAAGAATCTTGTATTAAAAAAACCATGCATGAACATAATGTACAATTTTGTTTATCGTGTAGTTTTTGTTTGTAACGTATATTTAGAAATCATATCAATGTATTATTAAGAGGCCTAGGTAATGGAAATCTATCTTTCCTTTTATCTATTTGGTACTATTCCATGACCATTTTTGTTCTGGCTCTTTGTTTAAATATATAACTTGAAATAGGAAGTTTTAATTTTTAAACAAAGTATAAGAGTATGATTACATCATTTCTGAACCATTCTCAGGAACCAACATCCAGATAGTGAATTTCTGCATATTTAAATTCACTCGTGTTCATTACATTGAATCGGACCACTAAAGATTTTGACTGTTTAACACCTTTAAAACACATACAACAGTATTAAAAACACAATCGACATCATAAGGACAGAATTAAAATCAAAACTTAGATATTAACATAACAATAGAAGAAAACTTGTATTTAAAACGTTCTTTTTAACAAAAACACAGCCGATAGGAACATGAAATGGTGTTTTTATTAAGTTGTACATTGGGTTTACTTCTTTGATTATAATCACATCAACCAAGTATTTTTAAAGAAAATTAATTGGAATTCATAGCTCTGTTGCAACTGACAGGACTTAAATATACACGCTCCGTTTATCAATTGGTCAAAACATTAATCGACCTAGCTAGGAAAAATCTGGACTGCACGAACGAATCACGAAGATGTCAGACTCAAACTACAATTTAAAATGATTTACCCTCTCTGTTTATTTAACGGTATGACGGTAGCGATCATCGCAGAAAAAATTACATAAACCGCTAGGGCATGTTATGTTGATTATATTTATTTATTTTTTTACAATGTTGCCACCTTCATATCGTGCATAAATCACCAGAGAAAGCATTTATTTGATTTGGGCTTACTATACACACCCAGTTTTGTCCCCCCAATTCATAAAAAAAAACAGGTGTGAATCATAGCGCTATAGTTACTGACAGAGCTGAAACCCTCACGATCCAGTTCTAAACATTAAATCTAATCATGGGCAGCGATTAAAAAATACTGATATGCGGAAAGAGTGAGCATTTAGCGTATTTTCAACAAATTCCCATAGTATGAGAAATTAAACAATACAAGTATTTACCGAATCGGTGAGATGTGTGCAGAACTGCAGACTTTCATCTGTCTTATCTTTAAATAGATTTTTATTGTGTTCTTTCAGCTTGTTTAACCAGAAATGTTTCTAGTAACTGCATTTTTAGTAATTTATCAGAAAAGGATTTAGGAAAATAAGTTGAAAGTTAAAACAATACCGGCAACGGTACTTCCTGAATTAAGATGTATTTGTTAGGTTCATTTTTTTTTTTTTTTTTTTTGCTTTCTTAATCCACGTACTATTAGCGTAGATTCCTACATGTATTTAAACGAGAGGAATTAATATCCGCGTAAAATCGCGAGAAAGGCATCTCGCGAATTTTAAAATATCGCTTTTATTTTTGGACATATGTAACCTACATTAAACTACGATAAAAATTCGGCATTCGCGATTTTATGTTCTCGCAATTTGATGGAAAACTGCTGAATCGCGGAATTAAGTACTCGCGTAAAATAAGGAATCAACAGTATGTGGTCTGAATAATGATTTCCTTTCTTTAAGATAAGATTATTATTGTATTTGTGATGTAAATATGTTAATATCAATGCGCTTGAAAAAAAAAGGTGAAGCAGACACATATAAAATTATTAGCAAAATATTTCTGTAAAACTTCATCAAATCATAGCCAATTTGGAGCAATAAGCTAATATCGAGAAAAACAGAAATTCGTGTAGTTAATCAAATTTGTGTGCAAATAGAGTATAATAAGAGATTATTTAAAATAATGTGAAAATTAAATTTAGGAAAATGTATAAAAACTTTACGGGATGAAAATGACACGTTATATATTTTACGCTTTTCAGATGACGTTATGACGTAAGTCATGTTTGTGACGTTATTTCTCTGTTTTGTCAAAAATGTCATAAGCACCCTTTTCTCATGGGCGCAATCAATTATATATTCCATTAACCCTCGGTACGAAATATACCTTTCCTCGAGCATTATGACGTCACTGTTAGGGCATTATGACGTCCGGTTTTGCAACCATATTGAAACTTGTAACATTGTTTTAAAACGCTTACTTTTCATTGTTTTATTGGCTTTTTGTCAATAACCTGAGGGCATTCGGTTAGAGATATATAATAGTTGACTTATTTCAGTAATATGGTTTTTACGTTTATTCGTGATCAGTAAATCTCCCTCTTGCCCCAAATTTACTGACCATGTATACACCATATGAAGTCAACTTTGACATATGTAACTGATGAAAGAAAAAATGAGCAAGCTAACATACTCCACGCTCTCTATATCTATACTTCTATATTAAAATAATAGACTCGATTCTTTGAGCTTTAATACCGAGAAATCGGATTAGTACTGTCTTTTGTTTTATATATTTTAAAACATCATTGATACTTGAAGATTACCAATTTGTTTTTATTTTTTCTCAATCAAGCTTTGTTAATAAGTTCTCAAAGAAAATTCCTTTAAAAAATCCGGAAATCATCTGAATTTTTTGGATTATGCGGAAGGCTCTTTAGTTTATGTTTCATATATGTATAATATGACAATTGCATGGATAAACTCAGAAACGATATTACAAATACGTGTAAATTTTCATTGAAACCGAAAATTTGTCATATATTCATCAAAGGAAATACGGGAGATAACTCTAACTCAGTGCATTTAATATGAAAAATCCCGAGAGTTCCGAATGTCAACACGGTGTGTAAATTCAAAGCGAGGAAAAAAGTTGGTGAAAAGTGTTGAATTCTTCTTTAGTATGAATTAAATTCTTAGATGAAAGATACTTACAGCCTCAAACATTTTTTGGTGAATAATTTGACTGTTAATTATTTACAATGCAGCTTCATTAATTTTCTCCAAAATTCTGCAACTTTTTTGCTACGTTAATATGGGTGTACATATGGGAGGCGTTTTAACTGTGGTGAAGGCCCGTCCCAATGTTTTTCAGTTAGATTTTTCTAAGCAGAGTGTAGTGAAATTTATAGCATAATTGTAGGCTTAAAGCTTGGTTATGTCAACCCGTGCACGCACGGGTCAAAGTCTAGTGTCATATATACTTACGAAATTTTACTATATTCCATGCAGCGGCCGAAGTGGAGTTGTTCATTACTCTATTCAATATACCGGTATAGCTTGATTTCAAGTTAACCATTTATGTGCCACAATGCCGATTTCGGCCGACTTTTTGATATCTGCGTGCAGTGCCATAGTGCTGATTTGGGCCGATTGAAAAAGTATATGAT
This sequence comes from Magallana gigas, assembly GCF_963853765.1. Taxonomy (NCBI): domain Eukaryota; kingdom Metazoa; phylum Mollusca; class Bivalvia; order Ostreida; family Ostreidae; genus Magallana; species Magallana gigas. The sequence goes on along the minus strand of NC_088857.1, from coordinate 32,279,097 downwards.
TTGGATTTTAAATCCATTTGCTGTACTTGTGTTGTTTAGAAAGCATAACACGTTAGCTGCAATTTGAAATTATGATAAATATCAAAGTGATTAAAAACTAAAACTTTATAGGGTTGCTAAAATGACATCACAATTCACGTCATTACTTCACAAGGCGCCACTTAGGTGTACCAATAATCCCGGGGAATTTATTACGTTGTTTTTTGAACCTGCAAATCATAATTAACGAAGTCAGGTCGAATTTGTTCTGCCCTAGATTTTTGAATGAAATTTTTTACATGAATTTTTACTGATATAATTATCATTTTAGGATAAAAAAAAAAAACTGTTTGTTTAAGGGTTCATCTCAAAATGTGTTAATCTTTTATATAGGACCCTATGGGATTTTGCTTGAAATGTATCAATTTTGCACATTTCTTTTTAAACTTCTTTTTTTTTCTTTTTCTGTTCTACATATTAAAGTTATTACTAAAAGGCATCAAACGGTCAAAAAAAAAACTTTTACCTCCTGGTTTGTTCCAGGAGTCTTATCAAAGTTATTTTATGTATGCACAATTTCCCAAATTTGTCAGATAAAAGCTATTTTTTATTTGACAAAGGCGGAAATTGTTATCTTTATATTATTATTCAAACATTCAGACATATTTAAGTAACAAATAAATATATAACATCACATATTAAGGGTCATTGATATAAAATACATGGTCATTGTCTTGAAAAATTGTAAATTAAGCTATATTTAGGCGGGCTAAGAAAACGTGACAGAGGGCTAGGCTTGCTGAATCCTCTTCACGTTTTCGATCATAATATACATTGTAGCTTATACTTCGAGACTTTTATGTTTATTCCACAATATAATATCAATTTTACGCATCAAACAAGTTATTTTCAACAAATTTCGCTGAATATCTGCAGGTAAAACAATCACGCCATGGCGTCAAATAAGCAAAAAGATGGCGTCACAATACAAATGAAACGCTGCGGGAAAGCGTGCGTACTCGATCTGTACTCGGACTCGTTAAACAGAAAATCCATTCAATTTCCAGTGCCTCAGCGACCTGAGGGTCAGTCCACAATGTTGTAAGATATATCTTAAGCAATGTCAAGTTATTTTAGGATTTGACATATGAATGACAACTATAAGATATGCCATTAATTTTATTTTAATGTTAGTGGGGAGAGAAGGAGAGAGAGATAAAATGAATCTAAATTGCTATTCTATGCAGTCGATTAAAAATGCATGTACTACTTGTGATAAAATAGAATTTTTGTGTAAAGGTAACATACCAATACAAATTCAAGAATTAAATCTATTTGTTTTAATGTACGTAGATGACATTGTAATTTTCTCCGAAACTGCACACGAGCTTCAAGAAATGTTAAATACATTATATTCTTATACATCTGTCTGGGATCTTACTGTAAATGTACAAAAAATAAAATTATTATTTTTAGAAATGGTGGTAAAATTCACAATAGTGAAAGGTGGCATTTAAATGGCGAGCCAATTGATGTTGTCGATAGCTCTACATACCTGGACACATATGGTGTGAGCAGGAATATATACATTGTGCAACCTATTTTTCTTTAATTAAGCAAAGAATCATTGATCACTTTACTCAACAACTTGTAGAACAGATTAATTCATCATCTCGATGTTATTTTTACAAGCATATAATTGATCAGTCATTACAATATTATTTAACAAAATCAATACCTTCTACATATAAGAAACAAATTGCAAGAATTAGATTGTCATCTCATAGACTTGCAATTGAAAGTGGACGACACACTAATGTACCAAAGGAAAGACACTTATGTAAATTTTGTTCAGATATTGAAGATGAATTCCATTTTGTTTTGAAATGTTGACAGTATAGAGAAATCTGAGTAAAATATATTAAGAAATATTATTGGAAAAAACCTTCTGTTTACAAATTTATACAATTATTAAGTGTTCAAAATTTTAAAGAACTGTGTAATTTAGGGAAGTATCTCCATCTAGCTTTCAATATTCATGATAATTAAGAAAAAATCTGTGGGGTTTTTTTTTTGCCTGTTAGTAAAATTTTATCGCATATACATTGTCAATGTTCTTTACATGTACATGTACCATACCATTATTACATTATTGCTATTAATTATATGTAATAACCTAAACCTTAAGATGTATGTCTTGTGCAAATTAAGAATGTAATTCAAAATAGCTTCTTAGCATTTTCGTGTAGGAGATTTTAATCTGTAGCTAAGTTACGAGAATATTCATCTCTTAATTAAACCTATGTAAATGCTAACATTCGTCTTCAAAAACGTATTATATTCATTCGAATCAAAGAAAGAAAACTTTTGCAGCATAAAATTAAAAGGATTGAGATCTGTGCTTTTTGCGAATTTGTGAATATTGTTGATAATGTTTGTGCTTTAGTGCACAAACTCCACAAACCAGAATAAATCTTTGTAGAACCAGCATCTATGAAGATCCAATATGTTGGTGCCATGCCAGTAATCTTAAAGACCACTGCACAAATCGTCATTGCGAGAGCTAGTCGCAAAAGGACAGAAGTTCCTATGTCTTCATCAGCTGTTGAAGATTTGAAGTATACGGAGGTGTATACGGGGAATCAGGATGGAGCTAAATTACGCTTTTGTCATTACTCGTTGATAAGATGTGCAAGTATATCATTACTGTATATAGGAAAATATTCGCCCCGATTTATTTTCGCTCTTTTCGCCCTCGTTGTGAGCGGACGAATTTAAAACTGACCGAATTTCAATATCTCAAATTATCTCTCTTAAAACACAACTGTGTCTGGGCAAATTCAAGACGGGGCGAAACTGTTTGCAAGTGAAAGGAGGGCGAAAATTACGAGGGTTTTCAAACTACATGCATTCACACAAATTAAAAAACCAAATATGTTTTTAAGCCCCTCCGTCTCCTCTAAATATAAGTAGAGGACAGAGGCGTACAATGCCTGTCAAATCCCATGCACCAATTATGATTAAACGACAAACAAACAGGTCTTACAAAGAAATCGTACATTGAAATGTGTGCATCCGTACATCTATAACAAAATACTACATTCTCCGATATACAATGTTTAAACAAAAATACATTATGCTTTTCTTCTTTGTTTCATCTCTTGGGATGCCAACAAGGGACATTACATTTATGCTGACTTTTTTCTTTGTTTCATCCCTTAACGTGGCAACAAGGCACATTTAATGCATATACAATATTGTTAAAGTATCATATTTTGTATTGAATAGTTTTCAGATGATAACACAGGGTTTCTTTGAGTTTTTGAAAAGAATGAAAACAAGCATGTTAAATTTTCATAACTTTAAATATAAATTTATTCATATTTATATACCTGAATAGTTTTCAGGTCATGAAAATGTCAACGATTTCTGTTGATACATTTAATGAGGTGTGTGAATAGCTCTTCAGTTGAGTTTCATCAAATATTAAAATAAGAAAAGGTACGTGTGCATTTTATTATCTGGTTATTGAAGGTTGTCATGATTTTCATTTTGATAATTTTAATACGGTACCTGTAGCACATTTGTGATTCTGAAATTTAAAAAGACGTATGTTACCTTGATCTGTCTTTTCACATTAATCGATGTATAGAACTTACTATCCTTAATTCTCGTTTTGAAAATGTCAATCTAAAAACGTCCATTAAAGGCTTGTTATATTTGATAAAAAGGCATGTGTAATTTCAAACGTTGCGATATATTTTGTTCGGCAAGGCTTTGTGCAAATAACAATGAAATTAGCATCATGTCTTTTCACATGTGTAACAATTCGTTTTGACTCAACACCCTAAATGATGCTATAGTCTAAAAAATGGAAATATCTTAGATCTCTTAGAGTCTCTATGATCAGAGAGTATATCACTTACTATCGGAGGTATTTGGATATCTTAATCAGGTAAAAAAAATTCAATAATCTCCGCCTTACCAGATTAGATCTATGCACATGTAGTAATCACACGTTCATCATTTAATTCAATTAGATCGCATATTTCTCTAATTCAGAAAAACAATATCACACGTAACTCTGTGTGTTTCTCTGCGCATGGGTTAATAAGGTTTACGGTCTGAACCCTTCCTAGGAATCACATACATTTATATTTAATAATTTTAAATATTAGGAATTATTTAACACTACATATCCTTTGGAAAACACAGACATATTTTGCAAGTTGGCAAAATGGTATATATATGTTCAAGGTAAATTCAAAAAATGAGGTCTCTCTCTCTCTCTCTCTCTCTCTCTCTCAATAATTAGATTATAAGAACATTCTATACCACATGATTGTCTCTAGGGATTATTCATTTGGCACCAACTAAGATATTTTATTTTTCACATTTTGTCCTTCTATTTCAGACCACTTTAACTGTCCACAAAGTATCTATACTACTATATTAAAATAATAGACTCGAATATTTGGTCTTTAATACCGAGAAATGGGAAGAATACTGTCTTTTGTTTTATATATTTTAAACATCATTGATACTTGAAGATTACCAATTTTGTTTTTATTTTTTCTCAGTTAAGCTTCGCTAATTAATAATCAACAAAAATTCCCAAAAAATCCCGGAAACCACGTGGATTTTTTTGGATTTTACAATCTTGCGCTTGCGCAATACATTCACGCTAACGGGATCTTTAGTGTATGTTTCCACAATATCACATCTGCATGAATAAACTTAGAAATTATAATACAAATACGGGTAAATTTTCATTTGCTATACATTCTGTTCATATATATATATTTTAATGATTTCTTATGAGAGAAAGTTTAAAAAAAACAAATATACATTTCAACTAAGTACTTACTTTTGTCATCGTGGTGACAAATAATATTTGATTACATGCAAAAAAGTTACATTATATTTTAGGAGAGTGAAGATAGAATATGTTTAATCGTAAAAATGAATAATGTCCTACGAACCCAGTTTTACAAGGTAAATACTTGTACGTTAGTGAAAAGGTGTTGAATTCTTCCATTCTATGGATTTAAAAATTCTTTAGTTGAGAGGTATTTGCAGTCTCAAAAAGGTTTGTTGTGATAATTTTGACTGTTATTTTCAAGGCAACTTCATTAACTTTCTCCAAAATCGTTCCGGAGCGATTCTGCAATTTTCTGCTACATTACGGGTATAAGGGAGACATTCTAACTGTAGTGAGGGCCTTTCTCTAAACACAATTAGATTATTCCAACTAAGGAAAGTGTAGTTATATTAATAGCATTATTGTAGGCTTATAGTTTTGTTATGTAAATTTAAATAATAAGATGTGTCTATGTACCTTTTTCGTAAATGTCCGATATGCAATGTCAACCCGTGTACGCACGGGTCAAAGTCTAGTCCTTTATATTTAAATGAGTCTGAATATTTTGTGTAGTAAATAGTATTTTAATTTATTTTATTTTTTCCCTTTCAACAGATTAATCAAGTTTATTTAAAAAAGAAAGAAGAGTTCAGGTATATCAAATTATATACATGATATACATTCATGCCATTTTCCCTTGGGTCTAAGATAGGAAAAGTAATTTAATTTGGCTCAAATATGGTTCTTTCTTAAATTGAAATTTGTGCTGGAACACTCCAAATTTGTAATTAAACACCCACCCGTAACACATCTTCTACTCATCTTTGTTTACAGTGATAATCAGATGGCAATACTTAGTTTGCAAAGCAATAGAGACTGCCTCTGCAATGGGACACGATTGTGGTGTCACACAGCTGATAACGGTGGAAGCAGCCGAGCGTCAGGTTACTCTCGGTGAGGTTTGGCATTTTAATTAATTCCAGCTAAATTATCAATCCTACAAAGTTCGGGGGGGGGGGGGGGGGGTTTGGGACCGTGTTTTAAATGATCAGATGAGTATTTAAACGAAATAAGAATATTTGTCTGGATGTACCCTTCAAGACAAAATTTCGATAAACAAAACATTGACCTGCAAATCTTTTAAATTTTAATTTATAAGATTGTTGTTTTGTGTGTTTAGAACAATCAGTAAAGACCTAGTAAGTTGTCAAAACCTGTGTACGAAACATTTGTTTATGTATCTTATATATATGTATACAATAAAATATGTTCAAATCAAATCAACAATCTTAAACGTAAGATATATAAACTTTTACAAATTGGTTTTTTAGCTCAGACCCTGAATTAAATTTAAACTCAGTTTTCCGTGAAAAAAAAAATTTCCAAAAGCTCTTGAGTGTTTGCAATGATGTTACCTAAAGACCACTTGTGAATAAAAAGACCGTATTGGTTTTAGATCATCTAACGGCTAGGTTTTATATATCATACTTTGTATTGAATGTTTTTCAGAAGATAACACAGGGTTTCTTTGAGTTTTTGAAAAGAATGAAAACATGCATGCCAAATTTTCATAATTTTAAATATACAGGAATAGTTTTTAGGTCATAAAAAATGTCAAAAATTTGAGTTGATACGTTAAATAAGGTGTGTGAATAGCTTTCAGTTGAGTTTTATCACATTTGTGAGTGAGAATAGGTACGATGATTTTCATTACCTGGTTATTGAAGGTTGTCTTGATTTTCATTTTGAAAATTTTGATACGGTACCTGTAGCATATTTGTGTTTCTGAGGACGCATGTTACCTTGATCTGTCTTTTTCATATGATCGTTCTAGGCAATATATCATCCTAAATTCTCGTTTTGAAATTGTCAATTCAAAAATTTCCATTAAAGGCATCTTACATTTAAAAAGGATGGCAAATGTCTTTATAACGTCTTGATTTATTTGTTCGGTAAATGGATCATCAATTTTTCAAGATTAATTATGCATAGAAGACTTTTATCATCGATATTTATAGCACTGCGGTATGCGTGGAAAAAAATTTAAAGTTTAGAAGTCTTCATATCATCGATATTTATAGAAACAAGATCCTTATAGAAATGCCGACTCTGCAAAATAATTAGCATGCGATGCTGACTATGGGGTTCTGTACTGAGGACTTTTATCATCGATATTAATAGTATTGGAGCATGCGTAGAAAAATGTACTATATAAAAACTGAGCGTACGAAGAAAAAGGACGATTAGTTTCATCATTTATAAAAGAAAGTGGGCGCTTAAGATGTACATTCGGCAGGAATCTGGGCGCACAAGGAGAGTGAAAATTTCATCAATTAATTTTAAACATTTTTCGAATTATAACCGTTATTTGGTTTCTGTTGGATGTGGAATGAGTGGAAAAATATTTGTAATGCAAAAGGTTTTATCATAATATGGGTCTAAATATAACAACACGATGCAATTCATGCAAAATCCTACTTATTTACAACTGTTTTTAAATGATTTTGTTGTCTCTGGGTCTTCTCTCCACAAATTTGAAACGTGTAAAGAATGGCGTGGTAAAAAGTCATTGTTAACGCACGAAGATGACGAGGACAAGTATAATATAATGTATAACGATTCAAATTAAATTTCAATCATACAATCAATTGCAAACTTAAATATTTTACATGGCACATGTGGTTATGAAATTAACCTTGCATATTCTTTTGGGATTTTTTGTACACTGGGTATAGATTAAAACTAACTCAATATTCCATTAAACATCGACAAAGGTTATTATTCATACAGAGAAGATGCCATAAAGGTTGCCATATCAGGTTGCCATAAACCTACTGCAGGGTCTCCTTCATACCAAAAGACAAAACAAGAAAAATAAAAAACAAAAACAAGAGGCCCAGGGGCCACATCGCTCACATGAGCAACAATTACCTTAACTCTGATCAAATTAGCATTACAGTATCAAAATCAAAATATCTTGACAACTAGGTACAGTAGAACTTGCTAAAAAAAAATGAAAATCTGCCCATTTTTATCCACATCTTTTTTCTTTTTATAAATACCAAGCCCCTTTTGTTGTTGTACCTCTAAGAAGCTTTTTCTCTAATCCTATATACCCCCCTCCCATTTTGTGGAGCCACTTTTCTCTAGAGGATCATGGTTTCATTAAACTTAAATCTCCATAACCTGAGCTTTCACAGAAAGTTTTGAGTTTTGGACTGAAAACTTTCCAAGAATATTTTCAAAGATTTTCTCTATATATTCCTATGTAAAAATTTAACCCGCCATTGCGGCCCCGCCCTACCCCCAGGGTCTATGATTTTGCAAACTTGATTTTACACTACCCGAGTATGCCTCTAAACAAGTTCAAGCTTTTCTGGCCCAATAGTTTTTAAAAAGAAGATTTTTAAAGATTTTCTCAATATATTCCTATGTAAAAATTCACCCCCCCCCCATTGTGGCCTCACCGTACCCTGGGATTTAAACAAATTTGAATCTATACGATCTGGGGATGCTTCCACTCAAATTTGGGCTTTCCTAGCCAAATAGTTTTGAGAAGGAGATTTTTAAAGATTTTCTTATATATAAAAATTTATCCCCCATTGTTGCACCGCCCTACCCCCAGGGACCATGATTTAAACAAACTTGAATCTATACTATCTAAGGATGCTTACGCGCCAATTTGAGCTTTCCTTGCCTAATAGTTTTAAAAAAATTAAAAGATTTTCTATATATAATCCTGTATAAAAATTCATACCCCAATTGTGGCCCTACCCTACCCCCGGGGACCATGATTTGAACAAACTTGAATGTACACTATCTGAGTATGATTCCAGTCAAATTTGAGCTTTTCTGACCCAATAGTTTTTGAGAAAAAGATTTGTAAAAAATTTTCTCGATATATTCCTATGTATAAATCCATTCCCCCATTGTGGCCTCACCATACCCCCGGGGACCATGATTTGAACAAACTTGAATCTTTTCTATCTGAGGATGCTTCCACTCATATTTGAGCTTTCCTGGCTTAATAGTTTTTGAGAAGATTTTTAAAGATATTTTCTCTATATATCCCTATGTAAAAATCTATTCCCCCATTGTGGCCCCGCCATACCCCCAGGGACTATGATTTGAACAAACTTGAATCTACACTACCTCAGGATGCTTTCATTTTGATTTGAGCTTTTGTGGCCTAAAAGTTTTTGAGAAGACGATTTTTAAAGATTTTTTCTATATATTCCTATCCCCCTGTTGTGGCCCCACCTTACACCCGGGGACCATGATTTGAACAAATTTGAATTTACCTGAGGATGCTTCCATTTTAATTTGAGTTTTTCTGGCCAAATAGTTTTTTGAAAGAAGATTTTTATAGATTTTCTCTATATATTCCTATGTAAAACTTAATCCCACTATTGTGGCCCCACCCTACCCCCAGGGACCATGATTTGTACATACTTGAATCTACACTACCTGAGGATGCCTCCACACAAGTTTAAGCTTTTCTGGCCAAATAGTTTTTGAGAAGAAGATTTTTGAAAAATACCAACAAATCTTCAATAATTCTCAATTATCTCCCCTTTAAAGAGGGCGTGGCCCTTCATTTGAACAAACGTAAATCCCCTTTACCCATTAATGCTTTGAGCCAAATATGGTTGAAATCTGGCCAGTGGTTCTGGAGAAGAAGAAGAAAATGTGAAAAGTTTACAACGACAACGCCAACGTCAACGCCAATGCCGACGACAGACAACGGACAAATTTTGATCAGAAAAGCTCACTTGAATTTTCAGCTCAGGTGAGCAAAACAAAACCAGGAGACAGCTTGTTTTAATTTAAAGCTAATAATTGAGTCGCATTAGTAGTTTTAAATGTAAACGAAGAGAAAAAATTAATTAAAATATAGTTGAGTGATTGTTTTATACATTGAGGTATTACAGAATTTATAGACAGCTCTGTTCGTGTGGGCGTCAGGGACCCGGTTCATAAGGAGGCATAAGCTTTGGCCCTAACTTAAGTCTAGCCCAAGGACTTACTCCAAACTTAGTCAAGCATAAAGCGGCGTAACAAGCTGCGTAAACGTAAGGCTATGCCTATAGTATAACGTAGGTAGTGGCCACAATTGCAATCGCCGATCGAAAAAAAACCCATGTATTTACATGAATTTTTTGCGAGTCTTCATTGCCTAATATTATGTTGATATTATGAATGAACAACATTGGCCTGTACTTGTTCGTCGTTTTCCAAGTACTACTTTTAATTTTCGAGACAACGCCCGAACTTGCTGATTTTGCTTTCATAACTGATTCAAAATGGCAAAAGTTAAAAAATATTGTTACATTCCAAATTTTGACCGATCCTGATTAAAAAGAAACGGATCCCGATCTTAATTTAAAAGTACAAAAAGTGAAAAATCAATATTTTTCTTCAATTGCAGCCAAAAATTCAGTTAAATTTAATTGTTCAATTAATTTGCAAATCATATTATAACGGAACCTTCCAGTTTTTTGGTAAAATTGTTGTATATTCAAATTTAAAATCATTCGAGTCGGAATCAGCCTAATTTCGATCGGATATGGATCAATTTTTAAAACTAGTATTTTTTCCTCTAAATTTAATATTCCAAAATATATCGATAGAAATATCAAAATATTGTTTAAAAATGGGTTTTTTTCAGAACAGCATGAATTAGCGTAATACACAAACTGTCTGGAAGTTTAGTTCGGGCTAAAATCAGAAGACTAAAGTTACAGTACTTTAAAACTATTGCTTTATGAAAAATTTTCATTCTTCTTTTAAACCTTCCGCCACAAAAAAATCCCTTACTAATATATATTCTTATAATATATAATATTCTTTTAACAATTTCATTTAGCATAGTTTATTTGGAATTGTAAAATATAAATATAAATATATAAATAGAATCAATATATGATGCAAAAATTTTAGATAACAGGTGACATAAAATAGTTACCGAAAAAGTGAGGAGCGAACTTCTTTTAACAACTTTTGAATTATAGGGCAAATAATGAAAGAAACTGAACCGTCTTCTTTCAATGATTACTACATGATATGGCACATCACTGTAGAATAATATAAAAGGTGTGTAAAAATTTACATACTAACAAATAAGCTCCTTGACCAATAAATGTGCTCTATGACATCATGCTTTACATGTAAGTCCCTAAGGTAAATATTCATGTAAAAGAAGAGAAAACATGATATGGATATATTAGAGTAACACACATTTACACACAATTCACAATAATTAAAGGTGTTCAAAATCTCTGGAAAAGAATCCTCCACATGTGAAACGCATCGGATGTCCGTACAGGCAACTCACTCTTTCATCATGCCAAATAGCATCACACCTCCTGCGGCGAATGCCGTTATCATCGCAATGATACTGAACGCAAACGCAAAATGGTAGTCAAAATCATTAACACCAGAAGCAGCTAAAACATCTTTATTTTTTGCTGCAAACACTGCCACTGCTATCAGGATAAAGATACCTGAAATGCATGAATAATTTTCCTTACATTATATATCAATTAATATTTATTGATCTTAGATATTTCAAGATATCCAGTAAACACATTTTAAGCCGAAATGTAAATCTTACCTCCGGCAAATGATGTTCCTATACCGGCAAAAAGAACCGGTTTCTTGTCTTTCATGACGAATAGTTTTAGAACAGTCATGACAACAGCGACAATCAACACTAGAAACCCAAGAATGCTCATAGCTCGTACAGCTCTCTCCCAATCTGCATTAAAGATGTTAGTAAACTGTATGCCTTTTAATATAAATAACAACACAGACATAATCTAAATTTATCATTTTACATACAATTAGTCCTTTCCTTGGACATTAAATTATGTTGCATTTTCTATCATTGCAACTCGTATAGACAAACAAAGCTACAAATAAAGCAAATCTTACTTAATATTCACATCTTATATATTTTAACTATTCACATAATTTAGTTATTGGTTCTTAAAATAATTTAATATTAACCACTCTGATACATGCAATTAATCATTCTCCCATGAAATGAAATACATCATGAATACTAAAATTAGTATTCAAAAACGTATAATATCCATCTTGAAACAAAGAGATAACTCTTGCAACGGGAAATTAAAACGATCGAGATAGATACTTTTTGAAAAATCGTTAAATTTATAACACTGTTGAACAAAAAACGACTAACGGTACCTTCTTTAGCGTCTTCACTTGTACATGTTGTAGCTGTCTGTGATTTAACGCACGTAGTCCACAAACCGTACCACGTATCAAATAAACTACCATCTATGAAGACCCAATATGGTGCTGCCAAGCCAATAATCTGGAAGACCACTGCACATATCGTAAGCACGAGGGCTACTATAAAAAGTACTGAGGTTCCCATGTCTTCAACAGCTGTTCCAAAAATACACATATACTATGATGATCAAATCTAGCGATGAAACTTGGAAATAGCAAAGTGATTGATAAATTCATAAATAACACACACATACACAATAAAAAGGGGGAAAGTATAGCAAGGTCTAAAAATGTATCATATATTTCATTCGTTCATTTGATCAAATATTTTTGCATATTATGAAAACCTTTTATTCATTTATTTGGTAAAAACAAGAATCCAACATGGCCATATGTTTTTGCATTTATAAAAATATTTTTTGTTTATTTACCTGAAAAACATTACTCAAAAGCATGTCCTTATTTAAATCCTCATTTACTCATGAGCATTATGTAGTTTTAGTCCTTCTCTTTATTTGGTGTATGGTTTTAAATAGTTTTCAAAATAATTCGGTTATATATAAATAAATAAAAATTAGCAAAAAATCGTGTTTTACTAAAGAGGAAGTAGAAGCAAACAATGAAAAAAAAAGACCTTCTTGATTCTCTACCGAATAGATTTGTCTTCTTCTCACCACTTAAAACTATGCAGACGTCATAAACAAATGGTAAATTTCATAATAGTTTGACAATTATCTGAGGTAAGAATTTGGACTCAAACTGGGTCTAGGCTGTATTACTATAAATCAATATTACTGATTATATAATGATTGAAAACTTCTCCTTCAGATTAAAGTATTTTTGGAATGGAATCTAGACCCATTCGTATTTAAAATTTGCTATTTAGCACAGTATAGTGTATACAAACCAAAATAAAACAATTATAACTACTTTTCAAAAAGTTCGTCCTTATTTCTCCAAGAACAAAAACAATATATGCCCTCCTCCTATCGATAAAACCTAGTTTACTCTTTGGTAAGGATGAGCTAAAATATAATTCACCAATTCAGATAATAATAATTGCCTTAAGGTTACATATTAGTAACAATTTACACAAAATCAATATCCACATTTTTAACAACTTTAAACTGCATGCTGGTTGAAACAAAAGAGGATTGTAAATTATTTTTAAGATTTTTTTTTTTAAATTACCTTTACGTGTTATGTTCCAACAGTATGTTGTGTTTACTGCAGGCGCGCTGCTTTTATAGTCTTTGTGTTTCAATCGTTATAGAAATTATCAAATATTTCAAATCGGTACGATATCTTTTTAATTGTTATTGAAATAAATGGTGCATTCCTTTTTTTAAACCGTATAATGAAATAGTTGTGTAAGCAATCTGTTATTTTAAATAACAAACGTTGAATGATGTGGAATTTTGAATCCCCCCCAAAAAAGGAATGGCAAATTCATCTAACAAACAGTTGAAACATGACAAAACGTGTTAAACTAGACTCTAGTACATAATTTTGTCTCAATGAGACTGAACATAAAGCATGTAATTTGTATTTTACTTAATTATGTATCCATTGTTGTACCAATCAGACTCCCCAAACTTCCTGCTCAATGACAATTGTTTATTTTTAGAAATTTTCAATCATACATTATTATACAAATATATTTCGTCAAAGATTTCTCTGCAACTATTAACTGCAGATGCTTTATTTTACCACACTCTTTGTTAAGCTCTCCCATATGGTGGAAATTAATTTTCAACCAAAATTGATGTCAATTTTCCGTTAAATGTTGACTTTACTTATTTTGTATATTCATATAACAATGGGGGCATTCCAAGTAAGTATTGAATAACAGATACCTTGTTTTAATATTGTTTAATGAAATGATTTGAAACTTTCTGTGTTGATTCAATATAATAAACTACTTATCAATTATGAATTTTGTTACATTTTTATGAGGTTAGTAAACAATTTTCAAACGGGACACGTATTTACGATTTGTTAAACTTAGTGCTCCACTCAGTTAATGTTTCACTCCAGGTGGAAAAAGAGAAATTAGGAAGTTATCATACATATCCAATAATATATAACAATTTATTTTTTTTTTTAAATTTGACATTTGTTACTTATTACAATGTGTTAAAGTTATTCATTTCTAAAATTTTCTCGTATTTATTGATCGGGTATAGGCTATGCTTAATCAGTGTTTCAATTAAAGTCCGAGGTCGGTAAAACCCTCGTGTACATTATCATCAAGGGCAACAATTCATCAGCACTATTTCAGCATCAGAATTTTTTGTGGCTTTTATACTACAGGAACTTAAAACAAGTGGTGTTGTGCTTTACTTTATATCTATAAGGCATGTAAAACAAATTTAAAGAGTGACTAAGGACATGCATTGCTTGTACAATATTCTCTTAATGTTTGTTTTACTATGAAACGTTTAAATATTAAAGTTCAAAATTAAAACCAATGCCAACTTTCTTCTGACATAATTTTTTTGTATTCTATCACCTGTTTTCTGACATAATTTTTACCCAAAGCAAATGGCTAAAAGAAAACATAACCGTTGATTATATACAATACCTTAAATTGTCATCTGTCTCTCGAGATGAAATTGTATTAGGTTAATGTTTAAATTCATATGATATGCTTGAAGTAATATTTTAGTTTCGTTATGGACAAGGTCATATTTAAAAGGATGGCTTTTTCGGGGGCTGCTCTCTTCAAACTGCAGAATAAATAAAAGGTTGCCGATTCGTAGGATGTTCTGAAAACAATCGGACCCAAAGCAATTTGGGTTCACGTTTTTCTTTTGTGCAATTAAAAGAAAGAAGACTGAATGGATTTACTTTTTTATTTTCAAATAGCGTTTCGGCCAGGAATTACAAATTTATACATCAAATTTTACAACATTTTATAATTTTGGGCTAAAAGTTATTTTAAAAACATAATAACTAAACTTTTGCAATAATATTGCTGCATAAAAAGTTTTCAATACATGTTCTTTTCGTCATTGCTTATCTTCCCGTAAACATCAAATAAACAAATCAGATATGACAATTGTACGACATTGTTGTTTTGTGTGCTTAGAACAGATGATTTTAGGGTTTGTTTTTAATTCAACTAGGACCCTGAATAAAGGTAATTCTAAAGTTTCCGTGTAATAATATCTGGAAAGCTCTTGAGTTTTTGCATTGAATTGTTTTTGTTGCTACATTATTACCTCTTCAGTTGAGTACATATGAAAGGGAGAATAGGTACGAGGATTTCTTTATGGCTTGGGGTAAAATGCTGACGATGGACCCTCCACTTTGGAGGGTCCATAGTGGAGGGGGTGGAGCTTGGTATGTCAGTCTTAATTCAGAGTCCGTTTGATCTGTCATTCCAATTAAGTTATCAGCAACAAAATGGGGCACATTGTTTTATTTATATGACTTTTAAACACAAGCACATAAAACTTCTCTCCCCTAATTGACGATGACAAATGGTGGCACTTTCATTTTGGTGCTGGGTTTATTGTTCATTAGTTCTACCTAAGATGTATATACCCGGTAGTAAAAATATTACAGTTGCATTATTGCTGAAATGGACAAAATTTTTAAAATTTATAACAGCTTATGAATTTTATTCTACAAAAGTGTAAGTCTTGTAAAAATAATTAATTTATTTTATATTACTTTTCCTTTAAATGTCCCTATGTTCTGAAGATAATTGTGCTGAAATGTCTAAATGCACTATGACATGGCGAGACATTTCAAACAACGGACATTGTCTCCGACAACAATCCGCATTGTTAATACATATTTTGCAACGAAGCTGACACTCTTGGTGACTTGGAATTCGGACTCGGATATTTCCGATAATCATACTGTTTGAGAACAAGATCATTTGGTGGTTTTCTAAAATTTTCTGTGAATAATTGTCCACATCCATAGCATTTTTTTTACTATTAATATATTAACATTTGTTACTCGGAGAAAAAAGATAAATCTCTCCCAACGTTGAGGTGAGTTAACTTCCTGTTCACAGTCTCACTGGACTTAAAATAATTGTTACACAGTAATTTATGTATCCTGATAAAGTTCATTAAATGTAAGGACCTCCCTCTCCTTTTTTTTCAATTTCTAATAAACAACCCATATGTTTTAGCTATTAGGTGCATGATGAAATTGGAATGACAGATCAAACAGATTCTAAATTAAGATTGACACACAAAGCTCCACCCCCTCCACTATGGACCCTCCAACGTGAAGGGTCCATCGTCAGCATTTTACCCCAAGCCTTTCTTTATCTGATTATACGGTACCGGTACGGTAGGACATTGTGGTTCTGAATTTAAAAAAGACGCGTTTTACGTTGGTCTGTCTTTTCATATTAATCAGTCAGTAGAACATACTATCCCAAATTCCAAAATTTCCGTTAAAGGATTGTTATGTTTGCAAAATAAGTGATATATGGAATTTCAAGCGTTGCGATTTGTATTGTTCGGTAACTAAAGGCTTTCAATTTCAATTGAATCATCATTGTGTTAGTTTAGTTATATAGAGAGGACGTTTATCATCGCTATTTATAGAATTGATGTTTAGTATCATCGTTATTAATAGAAAGAAGTGCGCTGCCGACTATGGAAATCCGTATAAAGTCCTTTATATCATCGATATTTATAGAACTGGATGCACGCGCAAAAAAACATTATAGCATAGAGGCCCCCATAACGAAACGGGATCAATATAGTGGTGCTTACTATACAAAATAGTGAGCATGCGCAGAAAAAAGAGAAGTCGTTTCATCATTAATAAAAAAAAAACCGGTCATTCCATTATGAATTGTCAAAAATACTTAAAAATGGAAATTTTAAGCATGTAGTACATTAATTTTTTGACACGGTACCGATTGCACATTTGTGTTTCTGAAATTAAAAAAATACACGTGAAACCTTGGTCTGTCTTTTCACATTATTTGTTCAAAAGAAATATATTTTCCTTAATTCTCCTTTTGAAAATGCCAATTCAAGAATTCTCATTAAAGGATTAGTGTGTTTGAAAAAAGATATCAAATGGAATTTCAACCGTTGTGATTTATTTGGTTCGGTAAGGTTTTTCAAGTTATTAATATAAATCATCGAGGTTTTTTTTGTTCAGTGTACATTTAATTAAAATTAATGTTTAAGATATGACTCAACATATAATTTATTGTTCAATGGCTACAATTTATCAATTGAATTTTCGTGGGATGCATAGATAAACAAAATGAAATTTTTTAAACAGGCAATATTTAAGGACACAAGATTTCTCAATTTTAGATAAATTTCATTGGCAATTTATTTTCTATTTATTTGCATCCACACTGAAATCAGTGATTAAATCAATTAGATATGCTATTTGGAATAAAGTTTCCTTTTCAGAGGATTTCAATTGCGTATCAGCAAGTTATTTGTATCTTATACTTGAAATTTTATATATAGATTTTTTTTTTTGAAAAAACACACACACATATAAACTTAACTTCTGCAATATTATTAATATGCATGAAATAGTGGTATGTTGTGCATGTACTATGCCTAAATTGTAGTCAGGGTTTGGTACATGTACATGTACATAGTGCACGGGATGGAGGCGAGCACTATGTTTATGCTGACTGTACACTTATGTGCCTTGCTTAATATGTAGCTGTAACGTTTGAGTTCTGTCTAGTTCCTTAGAATAATCATCGGAAAAGCAAGCGTTAGGTCTTTTATATTTATCAATTAATTTGATTCATTATTTAATCAAACAGCTGCTAAAGAATCACAAAAATCAACAAACGTTTATGTTCTATCCAAGAAATGAGACACGATTGATCTTACCAAAAAAAGAACTTAAGTTGTAGACGAAATCTCATTTGATCGTTAGGAATTCACTCACTAGTATGATAGGTCTGCATGTAACTTAAACTTTTATGATAAAAAAGATTTGAAAAAGTCTTTAGTTTTTGTCAGAAGAAAGACTTCTCTTCTAAGGAATATATTCCAGATCAATTTTTGTACAGGACGACAATAATTCAATTTTGCTCTAATTAAAGCTTCTAAATGGCTTTTCCCACAAAAATAGGCTAACAGAAATTAAGAAACTTTGATTTTTATTGTCCTTTTGGTAGTCGTAAAAAAGAAATTCAGCATGAAAATTGCAGCTCATATTGCTTTAAAAAAACACTTTCAAAAGTTTAACATTTTGGGTTTAAAACTGGAATTTTCACTTCAACATTCAAAATGTTAACAAAAGTTTGTTTCCATAACAAAGAATTATAAGTTCTGTAACTTGTTTATAACTCACGAAATATATATATATATATATATATATATATATATATATATATATATATATATATATATATATATATATATAAAGCACTGAATAGAATCAACAACACTAGGCATCTTTAAGGTGTCGGATCTAATATATAGATACTAAGCCAGTAAACTGAATATATAAAGCACTAAAAATGGCTAACGACACGAACAATAGAAATTGTCAAATTTTCGGGACAACCCGTCCCTTCTTCAGGACCAAGAAATAAATTACATGAGAAAAAAACAAAGAAAACAAAATCTAAAGCTACTACTAAACTACTTAAGAAACTATGAAAAAGAACAGCTACATTATACACATCATTTAATCACATTCTTAAAGGTGTTGATACTGTCGCCGATGGCTATAAAGTAATCAATCGACTGCCAACTTCATGCCTGATTAAGTTAATCAGTATCAACACCTTTAAGAATGTGATCAAATGATGTGTATAATGTAGCTGTTCTTTTTCATAGTTTCTTAAGTAGTTTAGTAGTAGCTTTGGATTTTGTTTTCTTTGTTTTTTTTTCTCATGTAATTTATTTCTTGGTCCTGAAGAAGGGACGGGTTGTCCCGAAAATTTGACAATTTCTATTGTTCGTGTCGTTAGCCATTTTTAGTGCTTTATATATATATATATATATATATATATATATATATATATATATATATATATATATATATATATATATATATATATATAATATATATATATATATATATATATATATATATATATATATATATATATATATATATATATATACACACAGCCAATTATCGAGTTCTTTGACGTAACGGTAGTGCGTTAGGATTTTGACGTAATGATTTTAGGATCCAGGGTTCGGTACCTGCTGTCGGCGCTTATAAGATTTTTGTCGAAAAATTTGCTGTGCTTACGCTATATAAACCCTTTGTATACAGTGCGAGAATACATGAGTATTGAATATAGAGAGACAAACTCTCAGGAAGCCTGGTAATCCTGCAAATAAAGGTAGAGTTAAAAAAGTATTTTTTTTTTAATGTCTGAAATTCCTGCTTCAATACGATTTTTTTGTCGTTGTATATCCTATTATAGCTTTAAAACAAAACTTAAATAAAGAAACATAGACTGCAAATCTTTTAAATAAAACATTGTTATCTTGTGTGTTTAGAGCGATATTTGATTTCAAATAATAAATCTTATTTTAAAATTTGTTTTAACTCCGACACTGAATAAAGGAAAATCTAACGTTTCCGTGCAATCATTATTTAAAAGTTCTTGAGTTTTTGCAATGATATTACCTGAAGACCTCTTTTGAATAAAAAGACCGTATTCATTGTAAGATATATCGGCCAAGATCATATATCATTTTTTGTATTGAATAGTTTCACATGATAACACAGGGTTTTCTCGCGATTTTGAGAAGAATAAAAATATGCTATATTCAATAATCTTAAGAATACAGTAATTGTTTTCAGGTTATGAACATGTTTTGAGTTTATACATAAGATGAGTTAAGTGAACACCTCCTCAGTTGAGTTTTTACACACATAAAAGTGAGAATAGGTACGTGGATTTCATTATCTGGTTATGTAAGGTTTGATACGGTATCGCTAGCACATATGTATTTCTGGAAGTAGAAAAACGACACATGTTACCTTGGTCCGTCTTTTCACATTACTTGCTCTCTAGAATATACTATCTTTAATTACGTTTTGAAAATTTCCCTTAGAAGATTGTAATGTTTTGCAATGGATATAAAATGCAATTTCAAAGGTTGCGATTTATTTTGTTCGGTAAGGTTTTCCAAATAATTGATTTTGTTTATGGTTGTTTAAATATGCGCATGAATACCATTATAGAGGAATTTGTCTTGAAAATGACGTAACTATTGGAGTTTGTATACAGTTTTACAGGGGCCCTATATAGGTGTTGACTACATGGGGACTTTGTCATCGATATTTATAGCATTAGTGCATGCGTATAAAGAGTAGGCTTATGTCATCGTTATTTATAGAAACAAGATTCATATAGAGTTGCTGATTATGCAAAGTTCCTGACAATATTAATACGGCTCAGTAAAGATGACTTTTGTCATCGATGTTAATAGTATTGGGGCATGCTTTTAAAAAAAAGTCATAGAATTGAAGTCTCATATCGTTATTTATTGAACCTTGATCCATGTAGAGGTGCTGACTATACTAAATAGTGGGTTTTCGTAGAAAACAAAAGACTCTTAATTTATTATTTATAAATAAAACACAGAAATTATTTCATTATGGATTGTCAAAAAGTACAATACAAATGGAAGATTTAAATATGGACTGAATAAAAAAAAATGATTACAAATATACGAAAAACGTGGACATTGAATGAGAGTCGTTGTTTTGACAATTAGAAATCCTGCATAAAATATTTTTTAAAAGTAACCCGAAACCGCTACGATTTCTCCGACAGCGGGGGAATTACTGAGGACTTAAAACGTCCCACTGATTGCCTGCTATGAAACAAGGTGAATGTAAAACAAACATAGATAATGTTAACACTATGATTGTTCCATGCGAAGATAGGAAAGATGAATGGATACAATATGCCATTGTTAGTAAGAGCTCATGTTAAGAGAAGCATTCAACAGGCGAAAATGATTTGTTACCGATATCAAATGTAAAGAAATATTTTAAAAAAACCCATATTTACAAAAGGTCGTAGACGTAAACTACGTAAAAAGTTACAAATGACGATTACAAAGCTACTCTTAGAAAAAAGTTTTCTACGTATTCTTGGATTTCAAAGATGGACTCGAAGAACGAGAGATAGGCAAATTTTAGCGAAGGTGGAGGTGTTGGTGAACGCCGTCGCCACAAGTTACAAAATTATAAACTGGAAGTTTTTGCCGTCTCTTACAAATAATATGAGGACGTTGCATGGTAGTCGATGACACTGAAGTACATGTAGGTCAATTATAAATCATAAAGATAACCATGAAAATATAGATCAGCGATATCATTTTACTGTTTACATTGTTATTTGTTAAAGAGACAGTACGACGCATCTTATCAAAAAACCGACTTGAAAAAGATTTCCGATTGGGTTCGGTATTTTTGTACTACTCATTAATGTATAAACTTTCAGAAAATAACAAAGTTCTCCATGAAATAAATCTAATTATTTCATTAAAATTAATAATTACAGGGTTCAGCCTTCTATACAATTGTGCTTGCGTATTTACTGTAAACAAAACACATGCAGGGCTCGCAAAGATTCTCCTGGACATGTTTGTTAATAAAAATATGTCTACTTCTCCCAGGTGTTAATCGTTCAAAGTTTTTTAAAATAACCACAATTATTATTTTGTAACCATGTATTTTTCGTGTTTTTCATAGGAGTTGTTACAACCTAGATTCATTTTTGTAAATGAGGCCCCTTGGAGGTTATTTTACACATTTATGTCTGTTCATTTTAAAAGGAAATGAAATAAGTAAACCATTTATAATTATCGAGTAAGTGAGGATGTGTTCCGTTTATAGAGTCCCTTTAACCTCGTATAACCGTATAACCGTATGACCGTAGTCGGACGAAGATCTAGTAGTTTTCAGCACCTGTCAAATACTGTCAATCAAAGTCCACGTGGTACAAATGAACGATATAAGATTATTCCGGTTTGTACGACCCATAAATTTCCGGAAGCTCATAATTACGTTAATTAAGTATGTAAAAGGGATCTTTATGTATTTCAACTATTACAATCAACGTTATTTCTTATTTCCTAACAATACAATGGGTAAAGCTGAAGTTATTCACACATGTTTTTAGCTGTACTGTCTCTTTAACCCACGTTATATTAATTTCATTGAAAATGCCATATTTAATTATTTATTTACATTGAATTTTGTATTCAATTATTCCCTTAAGGTGGAATGTTCCTCTGAAAAAGGGATAACTTTAGAAAAATGATCTCACTTTGTTTCTGTTAACTCGCAACTATTAGAGGCATGTAGCAAAAAGACGGCGGTTCTTTGCCCAAATTTATTAAAAGGCAAACTTTATAAACTCAAACGTAGAAAAATAAAACTTGACCGGAAGAATCTTGGTCCAAACTGTTGGCAGGGCGCAAAAAATGAAGAAAACTTTTACAAAAACTGATTTTAAAAAATACAAGAGACTTATTACATTGTAAAACGTTAATGAGGGTATAGCTCCCCGATTGATTTCACAGCGATCTGTAGAAAGAAGTTGTCTGTACTGAGAAGATTTAATTACATTTATCGTTATATACGATGAATACCATTTATCGAAGAAGAATAAATCAAGCGGCATAACTCTGATAATTTTAGTAACCAATATTTATTTCAAACGCGATGATCTTTAAAAATTAATAGGGTGCGGGTACTAAAATGTCACTACTGTAATGACATCATTATTGCGTATGCAATTATCGATCCGTTAGATGCTGCCGATATTTTAACATCCTCCGACCAAAACCATTCTGCGTAATGATAAACATATAAAAATAGGTTTTTCGTCCTATAAAATTGTATTGCTGTCTTGAAATTTAATCACAAAGAACACCTTCATCTTAATTATATTGTTTTATTAACCTTGCCTTCTTTTTTTCTGCTTTCTCTTTATTGTTCATTACAGTTATAATCCAATCAACGTCATGGCTTTGCGATTGGTCCTGTTTAACATCAAGCCGGTTGCCAGGCTGCGTCCCGCAATCCACTTGGCAGAATTTTGCAACAAGCCATCGCTGGCAACCTCTGTTCACCTTCCAGGGTTGCCAGTAATTCATGTCTCCTTGTTATTAGCATGTATAATCCCATGTTGGAAATCGGCGCTAATTCATTGTCAATTTATAAAATATACGAATCATATGTATATGTTGTAATATTCAAAACTTAATAAAGCACTGACAGATACTTCAAACACTGTAGTCGTTTATACTTTCAGGATAAAGATTTGTAATAAGTATATTACTATTTACAAACCATTGGTTTGGAGACTCTCCCTGCTACATTTAAACTAATGGATGGAGATATTTCAATTCTTTGTAAAAACCAGATTGGCGCAAAAAAGGTCAATCCAATGTTAGTATATTTTACATGAAATAGAAAGAGATAATAAGTGCCTATTAAAGTCATCCTTGGGGAAACCCAATTTTCAAAGAAACCTACTTTTGTGTAAATCAAGCTTATAAAGAAAAATGTGCATCATTTCTAGGATAAGGCTAAATGCTTGGCCAAGATTTTGAATAAACGGAATATTTAAAGCACCCCCAGCAAGAACTGCGAAATACAGATGTTCATGACTTGTATAAGGATTTATCATTAAAACATTTTTTTATTTTAAGACATTAATCACTTGCGTCGATTGAAGTACATGTATTTTTTCTACATTTGAAACTCTACCGTTTCTTGATATCATTTTAGTTTCGAACAGCCTTAACACAGCTGCGTGTAATATCTATGCCCCCTTTGCCACTCTCCCTTCTCACCCAACTCCCTTACCCCCACACATGGAATTTTTTTTCTTTTTTCAAATGTAACTAAATTGTAGTTACTAGCAAAATACATGAACAATACATGTTTGATGTTTTAGGCCAGAGAATCTTTGGACGGAAACTTTTCATTTTTCTCTTTATAGCTATAGAGATAAATGGGGATAAAAGCTTCACCAAGAAATTGCAAACTCTAGATTAGTAAGCATCCTTTGAACATAATAACAGTCCAAATGTCTGAAATTGAATAATAGTAAGAATATTTTCCTCTGAGAGAACAGATATGGGAAAACAAAATTGAATCAAAGTACTGAAGTACTTTTGGGAGTTGATTTTATTAATTATTATCAATTTTAAAATCAACGACATGTTATTTTGCCTGGCAAGTAGTTTCTAATATGTATTTGAATTACGCAGTTTTATAATATGAATTTTCGAACTTATCGACAAGAATTTCGAGAAAACCCAATATGAATCATGTTGTGTAATGTTTAAAGATAGAATTAATTCCCTCAAACAGGGTATCAGTAATCGAAACGTTTCTAAAAATTGTACACGTCTGAATCAAAGCAATATTAAACTCTAGTCTCGTTCAACCAGACGCTCGGCTGTCTCCGTTAATCTCCGACTACCAAGAGAGACTCTCTGCTTGTTGGAGATTTACGGAGACAGCCGAACGTCTGGTTGAACGAGACTATATTGAACTCTGGCGTAGGAATACATACAACTACAAAAAACAATCAAATTGTTCGTACTATATAGAATTTGACTTTTTTCAAGGTATTTTAAATACGTTTCTTTTGAAAAACAATGGTACAGCATACAGTATACCGAATTTATCTATTATTTTCAAGATCTACGTCTTGTCAGCGGTGATGATTTGTCACTTCACTTATTCCTGTTCGCTCCTTGGGGAGCACAGGGCCGCAGATCTAGGTCTCGCTCTTGACGTGGTATTGTTGCGGTTTCTGTAACACTGTGGGTTTTTTATGAGGTGGAGTTGCTAACCCCACGCCCAACCCCCAGGACCCGGAGGGCTGGTGGTTTTCTGTTAGGGTTTTCCTTCCCTTGATGATTTGTGCTTAGGTCCAAACACTGTTTCACTTTCGGTTTGCCAGAGTAACTGCATAGGATAATTTGATTAAAATCAACTCCCAAAAATGAACAATATCACACTTTGTTAAGGACTAGATTATTATCCCTATATTGTAATCACACCAATTACATGTACTTGAAAAGCAGTCATTTGATCTCTTTTGTGTTATTACATCAACAAAATACTTTGGTATCCTTTTTTAGCATTTCTTAGACTTATGGATCCGATATACTATTATATTATCTAAATTGAAAAACAAAATACTAATTAGAAACTATGGCAATTTATCATTTACTGTATGTAAAACCTTCAATATTATATGATAAAAAAGCTAACGCAATATTTATTACAAACCTACAGTCGAATCATCATTGCTCGTGGGGTCAAGGTTCGTGGCTTTCATGTGTTATCCTTGCCCACAATCTTATATCCCCATGAACGTATTTACTAGCATTCATTTTGTTTAAACTTATTTAAATAATCCCGAACTTGCTACCAAAGAAATTAATCCCCACGAACCATGAACATGTTGGCAAACCACGAACATTGACCCGGGCCCCGCGAATATGAAATGATTCCACAGTATACAACAAAGTTCTATTCTGTAAAAAAAAAATGCTGCTATTTTAAACAAACATTGACTGGGATTGAGGGCAACATTGATTATATTAGCCCCCGAGGGACGAAATATTGCCCAACGCGAAGTGGAGGGCAATATATTCGTCCCAAGGGGGCAAATATAATCACTGTTGCCCGAAAACTCGGTCAACATTTTTTTTGTTATATGAAGGAACAAACCAAAAGAAGATGGGTGAATAAGGCGTGTAAAATGCCCATATAAGGAATAATTAGAAACTGCAAAATTAAAATATCATTAAATCTCATACTTTAAAATAAATAAATTAAAAACAATGTATATTTAAAGTAACATCGGTTTGTAACCCTTCAATATTTTAAATACTTGCAATAGGTTGATTGAAACTGGTGTATGCGTGTCAAAACCTCCAAATAGTGTCAATTTTATAACCTCAATGCATTTTCTTTCATAGAGTGGGTCTGAGCTCCATATTTTTGTCATTGTCTAAACGCGGTTTAATGGAATTTAAACCGATTTTAATCAACAAAAATGTGGAGAGAAGACCCACTAAACTTTAAAAATGTCATTTTGTAGCGCGACAATTTAACGTTTTAGAAAATTAATACAAGTCCGTGAATTCGTGGCCAACGTCTCATAAAGCATTTAAACACCACACTTTGATGTGAAGGAAATGGCTCAGTGGTTAGAGCAACAGACATTAGTTGACTTTATAGAACTTGGGATTTTAGGTTGTGAGTTCGATACCACCAAAACTTAAGTATTTTTTATTTATTTTTTTCTTATCGTTTTTTGAAATATTTCAAACTGAATATAGTTATAACATATCAAATTTATTTAATTGAAAAAATGTTAATTTGAAATTGTATTTTGCGACTAAACCAAATGGGCAGTTGCGCCATCTTATTCCCCCATCTTGATTCTAATTTTGTCTAATTTTCCTCATATGAATAAACATATTATAATTCTTTGAAAAATTCTAGCTGTGCTTTGTCACTTCGCTTTTCTTTGATTTGATTCTATTGATATTGACTGATGAAAATCAATATTACGAAATTTTAATAATATTTGGTAAAAAAAATACCAATTTTCCTGTAACACCTCCCCGCTTATAAAAAGATTGATACATCCCATGCCTTTTTCACTTCCCTTAATTTATTGATTATTTGTGTTTTTAGGGGGGGGGGGGGTTGTAGATTTGTGGATAGCATTTATAAGATGTTTTCTAATCACAATTGAGAAAAACAGCTGACTATATACCCCGCTGTGCAGGCGCCCTATAGTGATCAGTCTGTCCGTCTTTCCGTCCATCTGTCCGTCCGAGATCTCTTGTCCGGAGCATATCTTCTCTCCCCTTGGCCCAATCTGGCTCATACTTCACCCACAGGGAGCCTTTTGGTAAAGGGTGAGCAGTGACCTTGAACCATGCTTCTAGGTTGAAGCTTAAGGTCATAGTAGATTTATATGAAAAATCCGCCTTTGGGTAAAGGGTGTGCAGTGAACTTGAACCATGCTTCAAGATTGAAGCTGAAGGTCATATTAGATTGATGTGAAAAATCCTTGTTCGGAGTATATCTTCTCTCCCATTGGTCCAATCTGGCTTAAACTTCACTCAAAGAGTACCTATGGTCAAAGGGTGTGCAGTGACCTTTAATGAACTTTGTGGGTCAAGGGTCAAGGTCATATTTAATCATGCAAAAATTCTATTTTTCAGAGCATACATGTATATATTCCCCACTTAACCATATTTGGCTCATACTTTACATAAACAGAGCTTTTGAGTAAGGGTGTACAGTCACCTTGAACCAAGTTTCAAGGTCAAATGTGAAGGTCATAGCAGAATTATATAAAAAATCCTTGTCCGGAGCATATTTTTTCTGCCTTTGGTCCAATCTGGCTCATACTTCACTTTCAGAAATCATACGATCAGAGGGTATGCAGTGACCTTAGATATTGTTTGTAGGTCAAGTGTCAAGGTCGCATTGGATCATGCAATATTCATTTTTTCAGAGCATATATATACTATTTGGCTATTACTTTACATTAACATAGCTTATGGGTAAATGGTGTGCAGTGACTTTATAATTTGAACCAAGTCAATGTGAAGGTCATAGCGGATCTCTTTGTAATCAGTTTTAGACCGTAGATTATTTCCCATTTACTTAATCTTGCTCAGGTTGAACAAAAATGCCTGTAGGTAAGGGGTAATGAGATTGAATGAAACGTTTTTTGCCAGCTGGAAAACTTGTTATAGGGCAAAGAAAAATTCTTTGCAATGCTTTTCATTCTATTGTCGATTATTTAAGCGGGGCCCTTTGAGATGGTCACCATCTCAATGTTGTCTAGTTCTTACATGTAACTGTTTAGACTGGAGCCCCGGGACAAATATTGGTCCTAATAAGGGGCTCATGATCAAAGTTTGATATAGGTGTATATGTATATTAACGGTTGTTTAAGATTTTCTTAAGAACTACAATGTTCAATATGTGATATGTCTATAAAATCTTCCTGATACAAGAGAGGCTCAATGTTTTACATAAGGATATCTGGAGAACAATTTGATAATCTGTTTAAATACAAGATACGTACATTGTCCAGATATTTCTTTTATAGAAAACTCCATTAAGTTGATTTCATTATAGCTATTGTTGCTCAGGTAAGTGACGTGGCCCATGAGCGTAAAAATTTTGGGAAAAAAATTCTGTTTTTCCTTATTAATAAACTACAGTATATAATTATGTTATTTATACAATCTTTTTTTGAATGATAAGATTGTGATTTGAAATTTGCAAATGTTTTTACCCAGGAAGTAGGCACGTTTACATTCACACATAAAGGTTCTGCAGCCTTAGGGGCAGTTGCAAGCTATCAAATCTAAGAAAGCTTTAGGTATAAGATCTTAAGGTCATTAGTTCTAGCAACAAACACCCATCACTTAATTTTTTTTATCCCATCTCAATAAAACTGGGTGACTTTAATTTTATTTTCCAATATCACATTTCATTACACTTAAAAAAAGAAATCGAATTATATATGTTCATTTTGCTATTCATTGTGACTTTTGGGCAAGTTTCATTTATGTTCGTAAAATACAGATAAAGTTCAAAAATATGTCCCGAACTTGCTGAAACAAACATTATACGGTGAAAAGGGGTCTTCAGCTTCAGTTAATCTGGGTTTATTTACTTACTGTGTAACTAGAATTAAAACTATTGGGCTAAATATCAGGTAATTTTGACACACAATTTATTTCAACAGGTCTAATATAAATGTGTGTGTGTGTGTATATATATTTTTATATATATATATATATATATATATATATATATATATATATATATATATATATATATATATATATATATATATATATATATATATATATATATATATATGCTGAAAATATATTAAAATTAAAATTTACCATACGCCAAAGCGTGTCCACCTCCTTACTCTCATTTTTGCTATTTTGGGCTTGTTTATCATTAAATAAAAGTAGGTTTTTTAATTAATTTTACAATGATTACTTATCAGTTAAAATTTAGTTATAGCCTACGGACATCATCTAACACGTGTAGAGATACCAAAGGTGTAAGCAGTTACTCTGGTGCTGGCATTTTGTAGTTTATTTGCAGAATGTATTAATCTATAAGTTTAGATGATCAAGTCACACTGTGAGTTATAAATGAAAACATTAGGAACAAAAGAATAAAAATAAAAATATTTAGGCGATAGTTTAATACATTCAGGCATTACAGAATCTACAGATAGTGTGATTCATGTGGGCGTCAGGGACTCGTTTCATAAAAGACGTAAGCATTGGCCCTAACTTTAATCTAGTCCATGGCCAAGGACTTACGCCGAGACTTAGTCGATCGTAAAGCGACGTAACAAGAGGCGTAAACATTAGATATGGTTATGGCATTAGTCCTTGACAACGCAGCACTACACATGCAAAAAACTGTATTTATTATGACGTCAGGTATAGGTGTGTGTAGCATATGAAAACATGATAAATGTTATAGGAACTAGCAATTGCAATAATTTTACTTAAAACATTTAAGATTCAATAGGTACATGTAGATATACAAAGTTGCATTCATCAACACTTTATCATGGTTAAACTATTTCAATAATATTTCTTTTCCATTAAAAATTTACCGAACAGTAAGCACATTTTAATATAGATTATTACATGGCATTTTTATATCGCATTTTATATTAGTCCGAGATCGCTCGAGCTCCAATTTACTTACCATGCACAAGTATGATTGTTGTCACTGCTTACAAGAAAAAATATTATATGCATAATGATTTCAAAGATAAGGTTTATAAGGATTAAGATTTATTTAGTTAAATTTTTTATAATAAATTATACACAAATCTTTTTTTATTATGTAGGTGTGGCCAAAATCGACCAAAAAAAATATTTACATCAATTTTCCTGCTTTTCTTCACTTTCTGTAATAATGTCTGAAATCATGTTGATATTATTGATGAACAGCTTTGGCCGGTTGTTGCCCATCATTTCCACGAAATACTTGCATTTTCAAAACGACAACACCCCATTCACGGAGCTCAATTTGTTCAAGAATTCAGATTACAAAAAAAAACCATTCCAAGGGTTGTCCCGCTCAGAGTCCAGATTTGAGACATAATCGAAATATATGCTTTATACTTCAACGGGAACTAAAAACGCTTATGAAATGTTGAGGTGTAAAAATCAACCAGAGGCAATTTATCAACGTATTTGGATAAAAATCCCAACAGAATATGTTCAGAGTCTATAAAGATCTATTTTTGACGGATACAGAGAGCAATCAGGTCAAAAGGCTACATTATATAAATAGTGCCTGTTTGGGAGGGTAACAGTTGAAATTGACACCCCGAAGAAACCATTTTCAACCGACGCGAAGCGGAGGTTGACAATGGTTTTCGAGGGGTGTCAATTTCAACTGTTATCCTCCCAAACAGGCACTATTTATTTTATCATACTGAATGTTTTAGAGAATTTTTTTTCTACTTTTATATTGAAATGACTTGAATTCTACGGCGAACCGTACGCGCATAATTTACGCGCATGTAACAGTTCGTTGTGTTACCCGTTGCTAAGTGTGTTGCTAACGCTGAGGGTAATAGAACTGATTATCAACAGCCTCTAAACCAATTAGATTTCAGTATTTAACATGAAAGTATAATAATATATGAATAGTGCCTGTTTGGGAGAATAACAGTTGAAATTGACAACCCGAGAAAACCATTGTTACCCGACGCGAAGCGGAGGTTGACAATGGTTTTCGAGGGGTGTCAATTTTAACTGTTACACTCCCAAACAGGCACATTTATTTCATTATACTGAATGTCTTAATTTTAAAGACAAATTTACTAACTGCTTTTATATAGAAATTACGTGAATTCTACGACGAGCCGTACATGCATAATTTACGTGCATGTAACAATTCGTTGTGTTACCGTTGCCAAGTGTGTTGCTAACGCTGAGGGTAAAAGAACGGATTATCAATTGCGTCGTAACCAATCAGCTTTCAGTATTTAACATGAAAGTATAGTTATACAAAAACTGTATAATGCGAAGTAAAAATATCTCGTGGTTTTATTTGATCGTTTTATTTCTCCGAAGCATCACGTTATTATGTTTACTACCATTTTAAAATGAATGAACACTAATGACACAACACTGTAGATATAAAAGATATGTGAAATTTACATATTAACAATATAGCTCCATGACAAATAAATGATATCTGTGACATCATGCTTTAAGTTTAGTGTTAAAAGTCTTTAAGGTTGAAATTCAATCCAAAAAAGAAAAATTCAATATGGAGATATTAGAGTATCACACAGTGCTAAACAATGCACAGTAAGATTAGTAAATAAAAGTGTTCAAAATATTTGTACAAAATCATTCAACATATGCTTCGTAAACTATGATTTCAATAATATGTCTGTAAACACAATTCATTCTTTCGTCATGCTAAACAGCATCACACCTCCTGCTGCGAATGCCGTTATCATTGCAATAATGCTGAACGCAAACGCAAAATGATAGGTGAAATCAACATTAGCTAATTCATCATTTTGTTTTGCTGCAAACACTGCCACTGCTATCAGGATAAAAATACCTGAAATACATGAAAGATTCATCTTACAAGTATGAATAATTATGATATAACAACCAATATTGATCTTACATACACTTCGTATTGAATGTTTTGTATAAATTAGGTTATTTAGATATTTTAAGATATCCAGAATACACGTCGAAATGTAAATCTTACCTCCGGCAAATGATGTTCCTATACCGGCAAAAAGAACCGGTTTCTTGTCTTTCATGACGAATAGTTTTAGAACAGTCATGAAAACAGCGACACTCAACACTAGAAGCCCCAGAATGCTCATAGCTCGTACAGCTTTCTTCCAATCTGCATTTAAGATGTAAGAAAGTTGATACATAAACATACATGTAGTATGCCATTTTAAGTAAATTACAACACTGGCAAAATCTAAATCTATCATTTTCCTTGCAATTAGTCATGTCGTTTTTGCATTTCTATGACTGAACTTACAAAATTGTACGGAGCAACAGCCAAAGCAGATTTTACATAATATTCACATCTTAAATACTGTTTACAGTGGGGTTTTTTTGCTGCATGTAATTTTCGCCTTTTTTGCAAACAGGTCCGCCCCGACACAGTTCTTATTGAAGACATTGGAATGCGCGCAGTTTTACTTCGCCCGTTGACAAAGGGCAAAATGAGTGAACATAAAACGGGGGCGAGTATATCTCTGTATAATCTATTTTATCTATTCTCACATTTTTGTTAAAATAATTTAATATTGACCACTAGGATACATGCATGTAAATAGGATTGGCTAGACTCAGTGAGTACATGATTGTCTTTGAACTTGACTATAATTGATAATGCCGTGTAAAAACAAATATGGTAAACTCTTGCAGCGAGAAAATAAAACGATCGAGTTTGGTACCTTTTGATTTTAAAACGTGTTATATTCATATAGAAACCAATAAGGATAACTCCTGCATAATTAATTTACAACGATCGAGATTGATACTTTTTGAGAAATCGTTAAATTTTTAACATTAAAACAAATTGCTTTACCTTCATCAGCATCTGAATCTTCACATGTTGTCCCAGTCTGTACTTCAGTGCAAGTAGTCCACAAACCGTAATGCATCTTTAAAGAAACAGTATCTATGGAGACCCAATACGGTGGCGCCACGCCAATGATCTGGAAGGCCACTGCACATATCGTAAGCACGAGGGCTACTATCAAAAGTACCGAGGTTGTCATGTCTTCATCAGCTATTCCAAAAATACACATATACCATGATGATCAAATCTATGATTCGCAACTTTAAAATAGCAGAGTGGCTAATAAGATAAATTTATAAATAACACACAATAAAGTTGTGAAAGGTAAAGCACGGTCTAAAATTAATAATACATTTCATTCATTCATATGATCAAATACTTTTGCATTTTATGAAAACCAATTATTCATTTATCTTCTAAAAACAAGAACCCAACATGGTCATAATTTTTTTATATTAAATAGAAAAAAATATATTTTATAAAAATTGTTATTTATTTGTCTGGAAAACATAGCTAAAAATGGGTAATTTTAATTTTTATATGATAGATAATATCATATTTCAACGACAAAGGGATCTATTTAATTAACACATGTGATAATTTGCAAAGGACTGACCCAAAAAAATGAAAGGTTTCAAATTTTCAATTTAAATATGAAATGATAATGGCAAATTACTATTTTGTCATCATTCCTTATCAAGGTGTGCAAATATGCCATTAGTTCCTCGACAGCGAGCGTCAAAAATGTTGGATTTCTATTGATATCGATATATTTATCGACAATGCATTAGTGCTTAAACTTCTTGCATTCAAACTAAAAAAAACAAGCAAGAATTCTGTTTTTAAAGCCCCTTCGCCTTTCTTTTGCAAAGAACATTGGCGTACAATGCCTGTCAAATCCCCGCACCCATGTTTAAAAAAACGAACGTACAAGTCATACAAAGAAATTTTACATTTCATATTCTCCAATATACAATGTATAGAACAAAGATACATTTATATTGACTTTTCTTTTATTCATCTCTTAGTTTTCAAAATATTACAACACGATCCCATTCAATGAAGGTGCAAGCGCTTCTAAATCAGGGTCATGAGCATATGTATTTAAGTCGTTGTCTATATCGTTTTAAGAATTTCTCAACATAATTTCATTATATATCTCCTAGTACCCAAACTCCATCACCATCAGCAGAAAACATCTCACGTTTCTCTGTAAATTATCTTAAATGGTTTTTGTCATTTGCAAAACTTAACCTAAAACATTATAATTTTATTATCATTCAAATACGCCCACTAAAACGACGTTAATCACACGTACTTATCATATCTAATAAACCTAACTCCGACACCCACGTGCTCTATAATACGCCATGGAATGAAGATAAATTAACAATTAGTCTAGACGTAATTTGTATCTAGACCAAGTTATAATAAGTAAAATTGGGACATACAATTTAAATGTTATTTAATTTCATTGTAATGAAATGATCTTCAGAATAACAACAATCACAAAGACCTTTTCATAATATAAGAATATCGTTTGATTTCTGACGGAGTTTGGCTAGTGACGGAGTTAGGGTACTATGCGATATTAAGAAATAATCAGAGTACTGAAGTACTGTCGGGAGTTGATTTTATTGATTATTATCAATTTTAAAATCAACGATATGGTATTTTCCCTGGCAAGTAGTTTCTAACCGTATTTGAATTACGCACATTTTTTTATAATATGAATTGTCAAACTTTTCCGACAAGGATTTCGAGAAAACCCCATATGAATCATGTTGTGTAATATTTAAAGATAGAATAAATTCCATCAAACTGTGTATCAGTAATAGAAATGTGTCTAAAAATTATACACGCCTGGATCCAAGCAATATTGAACTCTAGACTCGTTCAACCAGACGTTAAGCTGTCTCCGTTAATCTCCGACTACCAAGAGAGACTCTCTGCTCGTCGTTGATTTACGGAGACAGCCGAGCGTCTGGTTGAACGAGACTATATAGAACTTTGGCGTAGGAATACATACAACTACAAAAAACAATTAAATTGTTCGTACTATATAAAATCTGACTATTTTCAAGGTATTTATAAATACGTTTCTTTTGAAAAACAATGGTACAGCATACAGTACACCGAATTATTCTATTATTTTCAAGATCTACGTCTTGTCAGCGGTGATGATTTGTGCTTAGGTCCAAACACTTTCGGTTTGTCAGAGTAACTGCATAGGAGAGTTTATTAAAATCAACTCCCAAAAATGAGAAAAAGATAATGTTTTTCTTTAAAAGAAGTACAAACAAAAATAAAAGGAAAACGACCGTATTAATTCGAACGCCTTCTCTGTCGAGTAAAATTGTCTTCTAGACTAGATTCAGAATATTTAGAAATTAATTCCAATAATTGTTTAATCTAGTCCCCTGTGGTTCCTGTAGACTAAGAGTAATAATCTTAAAAGCATTCCAAACCGACCTTTGC
Source organism: Magallana gigas (assembly GCF_963853765.1). Lineage (NCBI taxonomy): Eukaryota > Metazoa > Mollusca > Bivalvia > Ostreida > Ostreidae > Magallana > Magallana gigas. Next base: position 32,243,891 of record NC_088857.1, on the reverse strand, counting down.
AATATATCAAGAAATCAAGAAAAGAAAAATTTGACAATACTTTACTCTTTTGTTCAGATGATCTTGAAAATAATAATATAAAAATAATAATAATAGTTTCAAGGTGACAATTTACATAAACACGATATGCATATCGTTCGCTGATTGAAGCAAAAACAGATTTTAAATTGTTTTAATGACTATTTTTTTTAAAGTTTCAAAAGTCACCTCATTCCGGTTTTTTTTTTTAAATTTACCTTCATGTGTGATGTTCCCCCAGTTATGTTTGCTTATTGCAGACGCACAAGGTTTATAGTCTTTGTGTTTCAATCGTTTCAATCGTTATAGAAACAGTCAAATATTTTAAAACTGCTCGATATCTTTTTCAGACTTCTTGAAATAAGACGGTTAACTTCTCAATTGCATCCATTTTTAATACCTTTGATCAAATAGTTGTGTAAGCAACGAATGTTGAAGTTAAATGATGTGGCATTCTAAGCAAAAATAAATTGCAAACTGTTCAAACAAACCGTTCAAGCAGGTCAAAACTTGTTAAAGTGTATACTATAGTGCATACTTTTTGTCTCAATGAGACTAAACATTTGGTATGTTCAGTATTTTTTCTTTTACTTAAATATCTACATGCATTTATTTATTTATTAACAGTAGTACTTGAAGATGACATAGGTTTTATTTCTCTCTTTGCGTCTGTCCATCGGTCACTTTGTCAAATATTTTAATACTTTTTATACTCCCGCTCCAAAGTATATTTCTGTCCGTAACAACGTTTTACCGCAGGAGCTTAAATTTTTAACACTTTGTGTAGGTTTGATCCCTTGTTGTACCAATCAAACGTCATCTTCTTGTTGAAAGACGACTTTGTTTTTTAGCCTAATTTTTAAACATGTTTTCGTCAAAGAATTCTTAGCAACTAGTAATTGTAGATGCTTGGAATTTTCACACTCTCCTTGTGAAGCTATGTCATACGGTAGGATTTATTTGTTAAACAACTATAACGTCATTTTCCTGTTAAATGTCGACTTCTCTTATTTGGTATATAAATTTTACAGCAGGGGTTTCACTTTAAGCATTAACTCACATATATTTTATTTTTATAAGCTTTCTTCTAATAATATTTCTGTATAATTTCACTCATTTCTGCTATTTATATTTAATTCCAAAATGCTTCTTTGAGTTTCTGGAATTGGGTACAATTAATTCACTGAACTGAGTTTTATAGTCAATATTAAGGTCACATGAGACATACATGTATCTAAATTTTAGATAAATTTCAATGACAAGCATTTCATATTTATTTGAGTCCACTCAGGATAAAGTCAATGATTAATTAGATTTTTTTAAATACGCTATCTGGAATGAATGTACTTTTTCGATTTGTTTCAATTGCGTATCAGCCTGTACATTAAATTATCGTACAACACTAATTGCGCAATAAGGTTTTTTCGTTAAAAAAAAAAACACGTAGAAACCCATCCTCACAATGTCAGGGGTCCTGAGTCCACTCGTGGCCGTGAATGGACTCAGGATTCCTGACATTGTGAGGATGGTAGAAACAAACTTCTGCGATAATATTGCTGCATAAAACGGTGAAGCGAAAAAAGAAAAAAGATTTCTTTTCCTGCTTCAATATAAATTTTCTTTATCGTTGCATATAATACTTTACCTTTAAAACATAACGTTGAATCAACAACAGGCACGTAGCATCAGGGGGGGGGGGGGCAGGGGGGGGGGGGCCTGGCCCCCACTTTTTCTCGCAGCAACAATTTTTTTTAAATTTACATATAGAAAATTGAATTACCATGGAGTTGGCCCCCCCCCCCCCCACTTTTTGGGAGTATGTAAAAAAATTGATATGAAAATAAGGAAATGAGGAGTGAAATTGAAGTTATATACTACGCCAGCCCCCCCCCCCCCCCCCCCCCCCCCCCCCACACACACACACACACACACGGATTAGGATTTTGAAGATTTTTGGAAAGTTTAAATTTCCCTTTTTTTTTTTTTTTGGCTTGTCAGGATTTCTTGGATGAGTCTGCCCCCCCCCCCCCCCCCCCCCCCCCCACTTTCAAAAACGATGCTACGTGCCTGAACAAATCCTATTAATATTTATTCATAACATTGTTTTTTTGTGTGTTGAGACCAAGTTTTGTTTTTTTAAAAATACAAAACCCTTTAATTTTTTTTTCAAACAGATCCCGCATAGAGATGAATCTAAAGTTTCTGTGTAGTAAACTTTTTAAAACTCTTGAATTTATGCAATTATATTACTTAAAGACCTTTTGTGAATAAAAAGACCGTATTGATTTTAAGATCCAATGGCCAAGGTCAAATATCACATTTTGTATTGAATGGTTTTCGGATGATTACACTTGTGTGTTTCTTTGAGGTTTTGAAATGAATGAAAATAAGCATGCTTAGTTTCGATTACTTTAGGAATGCAGGAATTTTTTCAGGTTATGAAAATGCTAAGGTGTTAAGTTGAGATGTGTAATTACCTATTTAGTTGAGTTTTATCACATACTTAGTATGAAAGTGAGAATAGATACAAGGATTTAATTTTTTTTTAAGGTGTTCATGTTTATTAGTTTTAAATTTTTTGATACGGTACCGGTATCACATTTGTGTAAACAAATTTAAAAATGAAGCGTTTTAACTTTGTGAGGTTTTTTTTTAATTTTTTTTTATTGGGGATAGCGGAGGCTGGACGGATAAGCGTATACATTGGAAAAGGCGGTGCCTGACCGCTATGAGAATATGGTTAATTAAAAACACTCAATATAAAAATGTGTTTTGTTACAAATTAATAATTGAAGTATTACAACTCGTGTTATACATAATTATGGTGGTAACTTTTTGTGACACGATCGTAATCAAATGGTTTGCATCAGTCGGAAAGATAGGCGCGGAATGTAGCTTAGAAATAGTGCTTCGCCATTTTTAGAGAAGCCTTAGATAAGTTATATTATTAAGAAGTAATATTTCGTGCTTCAAGTTTTAGTAACTGTACAAATTTGTTGAAATTTAATCGCTTATTGTTATTAAATTTTGAATAATCATTTTCATTTTTTTGTTGATCAACTTTGATGGTTCATGTTTTTTTAAATGTTCTTTACCTGTCACCAGTAAATACGAGAGAAAAAATGAGAATCTGTCATTATATGTATGCATATAGGTGAATACACGGTTATCCTGGAAGCAGTGTATACATGTCCTTTAATTCAACACATACATGTACAAGAAAGTATTGGTTACACACAATATACTAATAAATGATTATTAAGTTGCATGTTTAAAAAATGTTTCAACGGAAAATCGTTTAAACAAATATATGCAAATTAAGCATTTATGGAATTGGACCAAGATTTGAATGCATATAAACAAGATAGAGAAAAAACATAAACATTTTTGTTTACATTTTTCCTATTATTTCCTCGTTGTGGCCACAACTCTATCTTTTATATAAATTTAAGGCCATATTGCGTGAAACTCTAACAAATTTACACATGCACTTGTTTCCGCGATGGTTTACCCAATGGTATATTAATAATAACACATTGGTATCTAACTCCGAATTACGTAGAGTTCTTTTTCTTTGACTTGCAATCACCTTTTTCAACAGTAAAGCGACCATTCTCTGCCTTTAATAAGGAGCGCCCAACATCGCTTTCCGACTGGAAAAAGTCGTTATTATATGCCATACGTAGAAATTAACAAATAAGGAATGAATTCAATATTTATTTGTTTAATAAGATATAAAATGGTTTGTGGCAGTTTACGCTTTGTAAACCGCGAAGCGGTTTATAGAAAAGCGTAAACTGTTTCAAACCATTTTATATCGTATGAAAACTAATAAATATTGAATTCATTGCTTATAATTTAATTTTTTAACTCTTCATTGTAGATAAAAAAGGTCATTTGACCTTAAAAATGACGTTAAATTGTACAAAATTCAAACGTAACTCAGGCGTATTAATACGTTTTTGTCGTTAGTCTTACTATCATAATGACGTAGGCAACATTCTTAATACGATATAAAATATTTTTTTAGCCAATCAGAAAGCGCGTTACAACCAAAATTAAATTATTTACTTATAAAATATTAAAGTAACTGAAAAGTATTTGACTGCCAATCTTCAGTTGTTGCTCTTTGTTAGTTTTCTTAAAAATATACTGCTTAATTTAGATTGATTGAATAACAAACACTAAGTAATGTTGATTTTCACTTAAAAGGTTTCTTTGAAGCATAGCTTTTTGTATTTACTCTTAGTGGTATGTGTATAGAGAATTGGACTCAAATTTACCAACTCAACATGATGTCTTGTATCAAATTAACAAGTTATCCATACCTTTGCAATGTTGACTGGGATCAATAAACACTTCTCGTTTAAAATGGCTTTATGCCAACAATATTGAGAGAAAAACAATACTACAAAAACAAATTTGCATTAGAAACATGACAAGTTATGTCTGTTTTATATTTTAAAGGCATGTGGACTATTTTCCTCTTTAAACTCTTGAAAACCACATTAAAAGACCTTGTTCTAGGATTCTGGAGGGTGAGGGGTATTTAAAAAAAAAACTTCCCTGACATCAATGTGTTCAATAACTTCACCAGTTTAGTTACATGTGTAATCATTATCTTGTTACATGGGCTTTATCTTTTTTTAATCACTATTCAAGAGTTTGTCTATATATATATATATATATATATATATATATATATATATATATATATATATATATATATATATATATATATATATATATATATATATAATTGAAGGGGGTTCCAACAAATTATATCAGATGGTTTTACTTAGGTGAAGTTCACAGTGGACAAAAAAGTTACAACAATGGGGTAGCCGACAACAATGTATACCTAATCAAAATGATACACCTTTCTTTCTTGGGAAGTAGCACACTATGCTATGGACATAATTTAACAGAAATTTGACTATATGGTTGCATTGCATAATTTGGATTTGCTTTTACTCAAATATATATGATTTCAAATGATATATTTATTGAATTGTTAACAAACAACGCACGTCGCCAAGCAAAGTCCAGTGGTCAAAGTACATCTGTGGTCATCTTTAAAAGACAAGAGTTATCATCCGAATTATCTCCTATTACATTTATTTCGATTATTTTGAAGAAAAAAAACACACAAGAGGTTGTTTTTAAGAGAATCAAGACACGATTTGAGATGGACTTTTATTTTTTATGCATAAAATAGAGTACTTGTTAATTTTGAATGATTAACCAAAATTATAATGGTAAAGTTAAGTAACAAGCGAGATATAGAGGTAAGAATTCAATGTTATGTAACAAAAGGTCTATTTCTTTGATAAAACGACTTGTGGCAAACTGATTCAATGTCTTCATATATAATATTATCAAAAAAGAATACAACATCTGATTGAAATATACATATTTTTATAACATATGTAAACAATCACAAGACTCGAGCTTTGTTTACAAAACAAGGAATTTCAAACTTTGTATCGTGCTTCAAACTCGATATTTAACTTTTTACATTCTTACAAAGCATGAAAAATACCCAAATTAAAAATTCTGGTCTCTAAGAATGAATAAAAAAAATTGAAATTCTTTAGCTCAAATCGTGTCTAGGTCCTTTTAATAATGACATTTTTAATTTAAGCGTCTCTTATGAATAAAAATGAAAGTTTTGATCCTTTTAAATAAAAAAAAATACTGGAAAGCACTAAAGATTCTAATGTAGTCTTATCTTAAATACACATGTATTTAAAAATTCCTTAAATGTTTTTGACATTCATTCTTTCATTGTTCCAACTAGCATCACACCTCCTGCTGCAAATGCCGTTATCATTGCAATGATACTGAAGGCAAACGCAAAATGATAGTCAAAATCAATATTAGTGGGAAGGTCATTCATTTTCGCTGCATACACTGCTACTGCTATCAAAATGAAGATCCCTGCAATATAGATAGAATAAGGTTTCATTCTAGAAACTTGTACACAGATGCAATAATAATGTGAAATATCCCAATCCTCTACTTAATCTTAATTAATTGGCATCTAAATTTACTTGCTACACAATGTTTGTTTGATATCATAAGCTACATTTTTTCTTGAGTTTTGTTTCTAAAGAGTGTGTGGTTATTTAACATTGTCTATGTCACTCAAATGGGTTCTATAGATGTTTGTACCTCCAGCAAATGATGTTCCTATACCGGCGAACAGGACAGGCTTATTGTCTTTCATGACGAATAGTTTCAGAACAGTCATGACAACAGCGACAGTCAACACAAGAAACCCAAGAATGCTCATAGCTTGTACAGCTTTAAACCAGTCTACAATCGAGTAGGAAAGTAAAGTAAGGATAAAACATCATCTTTGTTATTTATCATTGATTTCCCAAGCACATCCTTCAATGTAAATATCAAACCATTATTTTGTTCTTTGCTCTTTGGTGTTACTAAGTAAACAAATGCATGAAACTGAGGTTCACTTAAGCAAACTTTTAATTTCAGTCATACGTATAATTTTACTTGCTGTATTTACATTAATAAATAAACAAGATAAACGATATAATGTAAACGTTGATGTCCCTATGTTGATTAAAAACTGAAACACAATATGATTGATGAATTCTCAAATGAACAATATCAGACATGTTTCGTAGACTGAATAGGTTAAACATGTATATGTCTAGGTTAAACATGTATATGTCTACGCGGTGTGAAATATCTCAGTTATCATGCATTTGCAAAACGCTCTAGCTAGCTAGAGCTTCCAATATATTTTCCCATCAATAAGTAAAAACTCTGATTAGAACTGTGATTCTCGTTCAGAAATGATTGTACAAAATATTTAGGTAGCTACTAAAATATGCCAATGTTTCAGTAGACGTACAGCGCGCCCGAAAAGAAAATGAATAAATAAGGGTCCGTAATTTTCAAATATAAAAAAAAAAAAATCATTTTAAAAAGTATGGAAACGTTAATAAAATGCTCCGACCGCTTCAATTTGTCTTGAGATACTTAAATGATTTCATCTAATCTTTGTCAGTTACTTTTAAATTAAGAAGCCATTAACTACTAAGACAGCGATGTGTATACTCTAAAGTACCAATATACTACGTTCATGATTTTGTAAGTAGGTTTTAAACTAAGTAGATGGTTTTACTTGCTGACTAAAACGGTCATTTTAGTTTAGAGCCATGCTCTATTTGTATGTCAAACTAGATTATGTATGTGCACGGTTTTAAGACTTGAGAAGCAAGCCATATGAACAGGTCTTACAAGTATATTTCTGCCATTTTGTTATATTCTGTACCTTTATCATCTTTTATATCTGTACATGTCGTTTCTTTAAGTTCTGTGCATTCCTTCCACAAACCGGAATAGATCTTGCTAGTACTAAATTCCATGTAGATCCAATATGGGCTTGCCAGACCGATGATTTGGAATACCAATGCACATATAGTTAGCACGAGTGCCACTATCAACATCATAGGGGCGTCCATGGCTTAACCTGCTGGTCAGTATGAAATACTTCGTCAATTTATCTGGCTGATGCATCTTAGACATTAAGATTTTTTATAACGTTCATAAATAAATGTATCAAAGTTGTGCGATAATCAATATCACGTAATCATTGAAGAAAATACAATTTGTCTATTTAATCGATATTGCATATGGACACAATTTTGATCATTTTTTACTGCTTACAATGCTTTAGTTATGTATTTCTTATGATCACCCAAAGTTCTTTTTCAAGCTGATTTTTCTATCTGCTAATTCGTTTTGAACATAAATAAACAGTTGCTAGAGTTTATCACATTCATTTAAGACCTAAAACTGAAAATTTCGTTTCAAAATTCAAAATCAAAACAACATGATTAGAGCTTTGTTTACACTACAAAGAATTGTGAGCTCTATATCTCGATCGCTCATAACTCGATGACTGGATCTTAAATGTTGGTTGACTACTAGCAGTAGCTATGCCTTACCGAGGTGATGTAGACATTAAAAACAGGAAAATAAATTTTGACCAAAATTGTGACCATGTCTCTGTAATATATGATAATCAAAAAGATGAAAAGTAACTTTTTTAAATGCATTTACATGGGTCAAATGCTGCTCCGTCATAAATAGTTGAATTTTGTACTAAATGCACCAAGACATGATAACATATCAAATTTGATTTTTCATCTGAATTAACATTTTACAATTACTTAATGTCTGGTTTATTTATGATAACAAATGAAAAACCGATTTAAAGATTTAGCATCAATATCCCGTTTGATGATTGCACTAGTTTTCTGAATATTTCTATAAGAATTATAAGTAAATGTTTTAATATATTGTTATACGCTGTTCCAGGTCTGTTACGTTCAACATACGACACAGTTCCTATGTAAATGAACTTTTCATGATGAATTTTTCACTACCAAATTTCTATCAGCTGTTCAGTTTTCCTCTGTTTATCTATTTAGAAACAGATTTTTCTTTAAAATACCCGTTTCAAACTTTAATCTGAAATTTAAAAAAAACCCAGTAAAACTCGTTTAGTACGAACATGGATATAGCGAAATCACGGATATAGAAAAGTTTTCTTGAGTCTCCGGTAAAATTCTTATCAAATCGTTGCAAAATTTTACGGTTAATATGACGAATTTACGGATTTAGCGAACTGATTTTGAGTCCCGTAGAGATGAATAATGACGGAATTTAACACTTTAATAACGAATTTCTTTACAATTTAAAAAGCTTTCAGTACTATTTAACACAATAGTTAGAATGAATTTATTTTTACATAAGTTCTTCAATTTATAATCCGATTTATAAAGGTATTAAAAAATGTATATTTATTCTAAGCCTCAATTAGCAAAAATTGTAGTCTGGTGAAAGAAAACATGTACATTGTGATTTCGCTATAGTTATAATACGAATTCATTATACGGATATAATGAATTACGGATATAACGAAGTAATTCCATTGGTCCCTAGGACTTCGCTATAACCGAGTTTTACTGTAGTATTTTAAGCATCATAGAAAGTATATACGGGCTATAAAGGTAAAGATTTACTGTGATTGACAAGATATGACAAATCAATCCACAGGGGAGAAGTGTAAACTCCATATCTATTATAACTATTTCAACAAAACAAACGTACATAAACATTTTGAATTTACCTTTTTCTATGTCTGTTTCCGCAGTAAACTATGCTTTCCCATGCAGATGAATACCGTTTATAGTATTGAAATCGCTATAGAAACAGTCAAAATATTTTGAAACCACATTTATTTTTAATGTTTCCCTTAAATTTGATAGATAACAATCTTTTTTGTAGCATTTTTTTTAACTTTTGCTTTAACATGCTGGAATTAAAGAACGTCAAGTCGTGTGATGTGGAAAATTAAGACAAATTTAATTGCAAATATTTTGCACTATTCAGTTGTTGAACAATTTTAAATTTTCTGATCATTATCCATAAACCTTAGCATACTGCTTACCCATAATGAGTAACATTTGATTATAGCCGACACATGCAGAGCTATAAAGGTATCTCGACGCTTACGTTTATTTTTTCAATAGTACATCCACTGTTTCAGAGGTACGTGTATAAAATTTATTTTCGAGAAATGTTGTACGGCCAGTTGCTTACCGGTCGAGGCATTCATATTGCAAAGACCACCTTTTCACAGGCACCATACTGTGTGATAGATAGATAGATAGATAGATAGATAGATAGATAGATAGATAGATAGATAGATAGATAGATAGATAGATAGATAGATAGATGGATGGATGGATGGATGGATGGATGGATGGATGGATAGATAGATAGATAGATAGATAGATGGATGGATGGATGGATGGATGGATGGATGGATGGATGGATGGATGGATGGATGGATGGATGGATGGATGGATAGATAGATAGATAGATAGATAGATAGATAGATAGATAGATAGATAGATAGATAGATAGATAGATAGATAGATAGATAGATTAACATTAAAGTTAAACACTCAACAAAACTGATTACACTTTCACAATTATAATTTTAACCGAATGTGGAGCCATTTATACCTGCAATCACACTCGATCTTCAATGATCACAAAGTTTTCAACTTGGGTCATCTCTTCATCCCTGAATTCTTTATAGCTTTATGGATTTTTTAATTCTAAATCTCTATAGACAATTAACCATAGAGGGAAAACAACCTAAAATAGAAAGACACACTTAGAGCATACAATATTGACATTTAGGATAAAGCACGACAGACAAAATTGCTCAGTGCTGATGATCGACAAGGGATGCTTCATCGTGCCAAGACCGACAAATCTAGTCACAGTCAATAAAATAATAATATTTTATTTGTGCATTTAAAGCAGATGTGGTTGCATAAATCAGATATGGTTAATTACGTATGGGATTTGTTAAACATAAGTTTTAGCTCACCTGAGCTGAAAGCTCATTTTTAAGCTCTTCTCTATAACCGCATGGCCGAACAACCAAATTTGACACAAAGCATTCTTATGGGGAGGCGAATATAAATTGCAAAAATGAAAGACCGATCTTAATTCAAAGCGGAGAAAACCTCGATACTGTAGAAAAGGGGGTGCATTTTTAAAAATCTTCTTCTCAAGAACTTCTGAGTCAAATTCAATGTTATTCAACATAAATAATCATTATGGAAAAGAAAATATAAATTGCAAAAATTAAGGGCTAATTCTGTTTCAAATCTGAGTTCTTACGAAAATAATGATAAAGTAAAGGCGTGTTTCTATCAATTTATAGCTTCGGATTCGGTATTCCATGAGTCTTGGTAAAATGGGGGGGGGGGGGTGCAGAACGAAAATATAGAGAATTGGAAGTTAACAATGTATCCCTACCAAACGTTAAGTTTAATATCTTGCGTTGGATTTTCTTATGCTGGGTAAAAATAGTATTCCATAAAGGTCCAATGTCAAAGATTACGTGTAAGCAAAAATAAGTGTAAAATTCGAATACTTTACAATATCTATTTTTTCTTACTATTCTGGGGGTCATATGGCACAATATCTTTTGAACGCACATTGTTGCTCGGGTGAGCGATGTGGACCCATGGGCCTCTTGTTCATGATGGTGTCGTTTTAAGTTTTTCTTACTTATTCAAAATCAATCAAATTGTGTATCAGTTGAATTACATGAACAAATTTTCCATAAAATCAAGTTTGAAGCATGTACCTTTATTTTTTATTTTTTTATTTTACTTTTTTTGTAAGAAAGAATTGGAAATACAAACCTCATAGTTCTAAATACAAGTTAAATCTTGCTTAAATTTTATAGGTTAAAGCCAGAAGTTTACTTGTTTAAAGAGTGCATATTTTTCATGAAGCAGTTCAAAAAGTACAAGGTTCCTAGATTAGTTTGAAGATGAAAGTTTGGCGCATTGTTGGTGTTTTCATCCAAGTATATTTAATTTCTTGTGATTTTTATATAAAACTTTTTTCTCTCGTTATAAAAACACCCCAATTTTCTCATTAAAAGGCTTATCAAATCGTTTGTATGTGAATTTGAGGATAGATACGAGTTTATTTGAAATTTTTCACGATCATTGTCTGTCTGAGGTTTTAGAAGCTTGAAGATCGTGGCCAGTTTTAGAGTCTTCTGATGACGAAGAGATCGATATATATACCCTAGCTGGTATATACAGATTATGACAGAACTTGAGACCTACGTTATATGGATTGTTCCATAATTTTATACTTGAATCTTTCTCCCTGTTTATTATATTGATGGCTAGCGAATATGATACACCCATAAAAATTTTTTGCTAAACAATTATACAGCAAAGAGTGCAATCCATTTACTTTATCAAACCATTTTCTTGTTATCTTTCATCCGCTTTTGTCTAGACGTCATAGTTCAAACTATGTGGGAAATTGTTCTCTCTCTCTCTCTCTCTCTCTCTCTCTCTCTCTCTCTCTCTCTCTCTCTCTCTCTCTCTCGTAAGTGCATTTGACAGCATGCCTTTGATTTTGGGGAAGAGTAAGGACGAGTGAATTACTGAAATATATCTTAGTACATGAAAAAGAAAACTAACACTTAACCTGTGTTGAATTTTTTGCTCGTTGTGAAAATACCTAAGTTTACAATTATAACGTTATAACATGAATGATCAAACGGAGAAATTTAACCTTCTATTGATGGTTTCATTCTTGTGTAAACTAATACCTATTGGATTAAATTAATGAAACATGTTCTATTTATTTTTGAATCTATACCATTAATAGTAACATTTGCTTGCATTTAACCAATTTAAAACTTTTTTATAAGCAAAGCATAAATAATATCATTTGTGTAATCAGGTTTTAAAAAATTATTTTATTGGTTTCATAAAACAGATTACTTTTATTTCAGAACACACTTTTTTACCCACGTGGAAGAACAATAAGGTGGTGGCTTCTGTTCAAAGAAAAATACGCCAAGTTTGTGAACTGCTTTAAAGTATAGCTTGGCGAACATGGTGCAGGGTCCCCGAATCAGCGGGTTTTGAATTTGATTGCAGGTCTTCTTCATGTTTGCTTTGAATTGGTCATCGCAAAACGCTCTTGTTTTCAGGAAATCTGCATGTCTAGCCTGTCAATTGATAATCATTATTAGATTAGCTTCACGGAATTTACATGCAACTCTCTCGATATTTTATTTACATTTGTATGTTTGGAATATTGGCCATAGACATTCTTTTGCAATTGACATTCAAATGTGGGGTAGACCAATATATATTTATAAATATTTCATAGATATTTCTAATTAATTTTGAAAGATTAAAGGTTACAGTACCAGGCTGATGGATTATTGTCCAAATATTATCTGAAGAGCAGTCATCAATTTTAATGCATAAGTTGGCTAGATCAGTAACTTTCAATTGAAAAGGGTACATATATATCTTGAGAGCTCTAAACAGTGATCAGACTTAAAATAAGATGTGACCATTGATGGATGTATCCTATTAATTTTCAGGTGAAAATGTCATATGCCTGTATAACTTTAATTTCAATTGTATTTGTCTGGAAGAAAGGGTAAGACGTAATCCACAAACATTTCTCTTTGAACATTGAATAGCTCCCGGTTCATTTATTACAAATGATACATAAAACTTAAATCAGGTAAACGTATATAGACATATTATTGTACGACTAGGTAATTTTATGGCGTGGATTTTTAAATTTCAGTGTTTAAAAGCGATACAAGATAAAAATGTGCAAAGTAATTCTTACACAATTATAGCAGTGATCATGCTTGTTACAGGCTAACTTGAATCTCTCCTTGTAAAAGAAGTCAATTCCAAATGGAATGGAACACCCGTTAACCCATCCCTCGATTGCTTCATTACAGTTTTGTCCGACAACGATGAAAGGAAACAGACACGGGAGTGTGAAAATTGAGAGAATGGCCACCATCGCCCGGAACAACTGACTGGAACAAACAACAAAAGCAGTAAATGTCCGTGCAGATCCGGAATGATTCAAAAACAATTTTCTTGACCAAACTTAAATATACCATGTTTAGTCATCGTACAGACACTGTACTAACCTGTACACTGAAAAGAGAATAGGACACTTTCCTTTCCTTCGATAAGGGGGTTATATTTTTGTATTGAGGGAATAAAACAGATCTAATACCAATGAAAGTCACATAAAAGTCACTTATTGGTAATAAAGTGGCAGATATTGTCTCTTTATTCGGTTTATTCATGGAATGCTAGAAAAAGAATTACATGCATAGAAAATAAAGGTTTACAATGAGCCTATATATACAGTATGTATATGCATATTTTCTCATATCTTAATATACATTTTTGAAAAGATATTAAAGGCGAATATTTTGGTGTAACAAATGATAATAAAGTATACGTTTCTAAATATTTTGTCTTAATTGTTGCCTTTCTACGTGTTTTTTTATATTTGTGTAGCTGTATTTTGTAGGGCAAAAATTATAAATAGGGTTATAGTAATTTTATTTCATTGCGCTGATACAAATATACAATATCTAAGCTTTAGGGCTGAGGTATGAATTCCTACTATTATTTGAAACCATTATTTCTGCAATCAAAGATGTGTTATATGACATGATGATAACGTGCAGTAGGCATTTTCACAAAACTATCTTAGGACTATGTGCGTCCAAAATACGTCCTAGGATAGTCAACGTCTGAGTCTAAAGTATGATTCTCGAAGCTCTCGTAAACTTAGGAACCGTCATTTCTTTGTCCTAACTTTAGGATAACACATATCTAGTTCTAAGATCATCCTGATTTAAGTTGAAAATCACGTTTTCTTGGGATTTTGGGGCTGTTGTGATGTTTCTAAAGACCAGTTTAGCAAGGAAAATCTTTTCTACAGTCGCTGCTTTTCCGACAAACTTCAAATTCCTAATCCAAGAGGTGGAGGGGCATACTCATCTATTTTATTAGAATATCAACTTTTAGTATCGTGTATATATCCAACCCACCCGCTTCATTCGTTATTATAATGTCTGCCTGGAAGATGATGAATTTAACCATTTCATTTTTTTCTCCACAAATAATGTCTCTGTGTGGCAATAGATTAAATTATTCATTTATTTCCAATAATTGCACTGGTTGTAATAGTTAGAAACTAATACTGGATCCAGGGGGGGGGGGGGGGGGGGGGGGGTCCGGGGGTCGGATTTTTTTGAAGACGTTTAATGCTTATTTAAAGGCAATTTTTCCCATGTATGATAGAAATACTGTAATTATCTCAAATAAATGCTTTTAAAATTGCTTTTTTAAAAGAATATCGTATACTTCGTCCCATAATTTTGTTCTTTTATGAAAAAAACCCTATCTATTGTTTATCGAAATAAAGTACATTGTACTACCCTTCAGCATCTGGTGTTTACTACACTGAGTAGACCTTTATTTAAAAAGCAATCGATAGAAATCAAAATCGATAAATAGTTCAGAATTTAAAAACATCAAAGACATAAAAAAAAAATTACCAAAAATCCATTTTCATAATAGTTTGTCGCAATTAGTATGTGTTATTTTTTGTATCTTAGTGTTTCTTTTCTATCAAGCATAGACGCACTTTCTCATTGCTGGAGACTTTGGTTTCTTGAAGCTAGATGTTATGCAAATCTTCCTTACCTATACCAAAACGGCAAAACCCTCAATAATGCAGTGCACTCTGCTATTGAAATAGATGTGAAATAGATAGTGATGAGATAAATGTTTATTAAATACAGATATATACGCACGAAAAACGTTCAAAAAGTCCTTGTTTATTGACAAATGATGAATTTTGCACATATTGGTTTTCATCAAATGGACCCCCCCCCCCTTTTCCAAATTGCTGTATCCGCCTCTGTTATTGACCTAAACATAATTCAAATGTTATTGGCTAAGGAGTAAATCTATGTCGGTTCACATAGGCCATGCATCATCATTCTGGTTTTTTTATTATCACTTCACCCTGAAAAATAATAATGGGATACATCCCATCACCGCCCCCCCCCCCCCCCGGGCCCCTCTAAAAAAATGTCTTAATTCGCACATGGATACCCTATCTGGATCCCCATTCCAACCTTTTTCCAAAATCGTACATTCATAAGATGAAATTTTAAATCTGGTAAAGGCTTGCCATGTATTTTAGTTTAGAGCACTTTTCCTTTTTAAGGAAAAGAATGTTCTTTACAATATTGAATGATATGGCGGCTCACTTCACTTTGAATAGTTTCTAAAATCAGCAAAAAAATTACTTGATACTGATATGGATGGATAAAAAGTAAGAGGCAAAAATATGCAATTTTGGATCAAATTATATATTCAAAAATTGTATTTGGTAAATGGGAACGAAAACCCCAGGCGGATTCAAACTCATGATCTGCGGTACACAAGATCGATACTTTAGCCACTGAGCTATGACGATATTCAATCAAATCGATTGGTACAAACCGTTTAAAAACACATTTAAACCGCCATCTTATGACGTACACATGTAGTGTCTTAAAAAGTATAAGGTGTAGTGAGATAATTTGAGCATATCAATTTCTTAAAATAAATTCACCTCCACTTAACAGTATAAAATTCCCATTACATGTATTTGATGCTTTAGTTAAAATACAACACTTTGATCAACAGAAAAATGATTTATCATGATTTTATCTTGATCACGTAACAAGTACACTTTGTAAATGATGGATTGATGCTCGCAGGCAATAAAACAAATTGGGTTAACGAATACGTATAACCAAATAAACTATTGATCTGTCATTGATACCAATTTATTTCAACGTTATGAATTATTTAAAAATAAAACCAACAGAAAAACTTTTCGCTGACTTTTAAGGAAAATTTTATTAGTAAACTATGCACTAAATATTTGAAAGAGACCAAAATTTAGAGCCCTGTATCAGCATAGTGGCGCATTTTTCAAAATGTTTTTTAAATAAGTTTTAGAATTTAAAATTTTAGAAAACACAGTCTCTGACCCATGACTGCTTGCAGTAATTCTTTGAAGGTCTCGCGAAATAAAAACTCCCGGCAGTTTGTACCGCAGTAAAGTACGTCTCTCTCACAGTCAAACATGCAATCCTCCCAACAAAAGTCTTGTTTGTTTTAACACAGATTCTCTGCATGTCCCTCCGGAATTTCCGATCGCAGTATCTCCGATCAAGGTTGAAATACAAGGCCTTGTAAAGCAAGCAAAACACTCAACGTTTAATTCAATGAATAATGTTTTGAATTTTCAAGTTTTTTAACAATATTTGGAAAATATAACAAAAGACGATGATGTCAATATACTGGTCTACAGCTCTATACATAAAGAATATAAGGTTTTCCTCCTGATCAATTATCTATTATGTATTTATATAAAATACTTACACAGTTGTAACAATGGTCGTGCAAATTGCAGGCAGATTTAAACTTTCGTTTGTAAAAGAAGGTCATTCCCAAAGGAATGCTGCAGCCATTAATGTTCTTATGGCGTTGGCATGATTGTCCCTCAGTCTCTGATTGGCATGTTGTGAAAACGACGACGGCGATGAGAATAAACGCCAAACTCATTGTTCAGACCTTGAGAAAAAAAAGTTTTTACTTTAGTCGTTGATAAAAGAGGCTATGAGAAGAAAGAATAATTATCACAAACCAATATTAATATAAGTACTTCTTTTCTTAGACTTTCTTAAGATGTACATGTATCTACATCATTATATATTTTGTTTGAGTATAGGTCACAGAAAGGCACTGCGAATAATTCTTCATTAAACACTTATATAATGAGTTTAATTTAAAGTGATTATTTTTTTTATTAATTTATTGCAAATTTCTTCATATTTTCCAAGCATAACTTGAAAACAAATCATTGTAATTTCTTCAAAAACTGATGTACTCAAATTAATTGCATATTTCAGAAAACTATAGAGATACCATTTCTAATTACATGGAATCGGCCATATATACACGATATAAATATTTAGATAACATCACAATTTGATAATACAGGGATTGATACATTTCCGTACATTTTCATCTGCATCTTACTTCCGATCTACAATACGAACTTTTATTTTCTTCTCTGCTAATTAAAATTTCAAATCTTCTAAATTTGTCGTGATAAAAAAAGAAAACTATCTATAAAAGCTTTGAATTCTTTGAGATAAAAATATTCGAACAGCACAGTGTGCTTAAATTCTATTTTACAAGTCTATACATCCCTGCTTCATATTTTTATCTCTTACCTAAACGATTGAAGCAAACCAAGGTACTGGTATCATATTTGCGTCGCATAAATCATATGATTATATACTGTGTAGTCAGCTTGTAATAATTATTCAGGAAATTTCGTTATCATTTTGCATTCCAAAAAAGGACATAATTATTTGACATTTCTCTTGTAAAGAGCATTAAGTGTGATTGAAGATTGATCTTTTGATTAAAAAAAATTTGATCGGGTCTTGAAAAGTCGGTTGAGTATCTTTTTATGAATTTGCTGTTGTACATGCACAGTCCACTTAAAGTCGAAAATGTATTTTACTGAGTATACATGTATTTAATTCTGCGATTCCGCAGTTTTGTGCTAAATCGCAAGAATATAAAATCGCTTGACCAAACTTTGTTTTAATTTCATAAGTTCACAAATTTCAGAAAAATAAGTGAGATTTTAAAACCTGGAAGGTGTGCTAATCGGAATGCTACGCGGATATTAATTCCTCGCGTTTAATCAGGAATATACAACACTGTAGCCTAATGAGAGTCAGATTGTGATTCGTGCACGTGGTCATTTTCACACGTACTAGTGTAAAGGACAGGTGTGGCAACGCACTTTGAAAAAATTACGCACTTTGAAAAAAAAATTCAAAGTGCATTAAATTTTGAAAAAAAATTACGCACTTTGAAATTTTTTTTCAAAGTGCGTTAAATTTTGGACCATGTTAACCCACTTTGAAAAAAATTTTCAAAGTGCGTTATGAAGATACATCAACATTTTTTAGTATCGACAATATTAACGCACTTTGAAAAAATATTTCTATATCACAAATTCTGGAACTGAATTTCTAATTTGTTGATGGTATGATGATTTGTTAACGCTCGTTGATCTAATTTACCGTATTTAGAACGGGAATGGGGGTGGGAGGTTAACCAACGATACAGGTCAAATACCAATGGATCATTTAACTGATTACAAGAAGAAGGTCCCCTACTCCTCATTTTTCCTTCCAAAACATATGATCTTCAGAAACTTTGGGTAAACATTTAGATCGGAAAAAGAAACATGTTCTGTATAAGTATATGCAGTGTTATTGAAAAAACAATCTGGCCGAACAATAATTTCTCCATTGGTATCTTAAAGATTCTATGTGTTTCAACAGTAACCCTCTTTTCGTATTCTAATCAAATAAATCACTTCAATAAAAGAATGCATGTATTAACATTAACGAGCATTAAATTATTATAAACTTAAAAACAAGCATTAGGATGTGGGTTAATTTTCTCGCACTCATCTTCCAAAAGATCATATTGTTTTTGATAAACAGAACTAAGGTATCATTTTTCACATCATATTTGCAAAAAGCCAGTTGAAATATATTATACAACGATCTCCATTATTCATTTATATATAAATCATATTCGTTCGGGCATAGCCCGATATACCAGATAAGAGATAAATTTGCTGCATATTCAAAACAAAAAAAAAAACCAAAAACAAAAAAAGGAAAATGCAGTTGCTAAGCGATGAAGTTTATGTCATATTTGGATAATTCAAACCTCCCAATTTTTTTTTTCTGTGTAAATCGTCGATATTGTCTTATGAGAAAAGAAAAATTTCTCATCTAGAAACTGTTTTTCAAATTAGCTGAGAATGCAATTAGTTCTTTTTTAAATATATCACATTAAGCTAAACAAGGTTAAAACAATCATTTATGGTATATAAAACTACCAACTATGTTCACTAAACCATGAATTTTTTTTTTCAAAGTGCGTTAATATCGACGATATCAACGCACTTTGAAAAAAAAAAAATTTCAAAGTGCGTTGACTTGGTCCCAAAATTAACGCACTTTGAAATTTTTTTTCAAACTGCGTAATTTTTCAAAGTTCGTTGTAACAACAGGCTACTTCTAAGCATAACGTACCCCGGCCCTTTTAATAGTTTTTCAAAAACATTTTTAAATTTAATTTACTTTTATTTCTATTTCATCAAATGTTTTACAGGTACATATGTACTTGTGAACAAAACCGTGCATCACCCCACCCCCATGTTTTTCGCCTTAATTAATGCAAAAAATACCAGCTGTTGAACTTATTCATTTTTTGGCAAAATATTGCATATAGGGTACCCCTATTGTACGGATAACTCCTCCTTTGATTTTCAAGACAAAAAGTTGTTTTGCAGATAAATTGGACATACATCTTTATCAGAGATGTGTATATCACTTGGATTTTGATTTTTGATAATTTATGAAAAACATATCAGCTGTTGAACTTAATCGTTTTCTCGCAGAATAAGTTAAAGTTAAATCCTCCTCCGTGCCAGGAAGGTGCATAAGGCTGGTGATTATCCCTGGTTTCCGTGGTGCAAAGCGGATGAGATCATTGACTCCCCCTGGATGGGATACAAATCCATCGTAGGTTAACGCCCAGCGTAAGCCGGTACCCAATTTCAGCTGGGTGAACTGAGACAATGTAGATAAGTTGCCTTGTCCAAGTGCACAACAGACAACATCAATTGACCACAGCGGGGTTTGAACCAGCGACCCTTCGTTTACTGGCCTAATGCTCATGATCACTGAGCCATGTGCTCCACTATTGTATGGATATTTAAAGATGGAAAGTTGTTTTGCAGATCCATTGGACATATATAACAGAGATGTGCATATTACTTGGATTTTGACTTTTGATGAATTATAAAAAAAATCCAGCTGTTGAACTTAGGTCAATTTTTCGCTGAATATTGCATTTAAGGTAGACCAATTAGGCGTCGGAACCGGATGGGGGGGGGGGGGGGGGGGGGCTGGGGCTCACTTTTTTTGCAAAGTTAGACCTAACCATTAGGAACATAGCATCAGGGAGGGTTTAGCCCCCCCCCCCCCCCCCCCCCCCCCCCCATGGATTAGGAATTTCATGATTTGGAAAATGGCACATACAGTGTATTAAAGATTGGAGCCTTAGGTTTACTCTCTCTCTCTCTCTCTCTCTCTCTCTCTCTCCCCGGATTAGGATTTTTATGATTTTGGGAATTAGTTGGGGTGTTTTTTCCATGTCAAGATTTCTGATGATAAGTCTAGCCTCCCCCCCCCCTCCCCCCCCCCCCCCCACTTTCACTTTCAATTTGCTTCCGACGCCACTGCACCATTTCTCTGGATAGTAATTATTTGGATACAGTTCAAATAAAAGATAACCCGGTTTGCTGTATTATAACAATGTACACATATTTCATTTCAATATTGCTGAGGATGGTTGGTAGAATTTGTATTCAATTTTAAACAAGAGGCCAATTGGCCTTAACGGTCACCTGAGTAGCATACATGTATATCCCATACACAAACTTGTCATGGAGTCTCAAATATGCATCTAATTAATTAGGTTTCATACTGGAGTAGAAAAATTATAAATTTGTAATGACAACCACATTTAATTCAAAAAGAACTGTGAAACCTATAATTTTGGTGAAAAACTAAAAGATCTGGTCTACAAAATAATGAATTCAGTTTTCCTTTCAGGTGTGTGGGAGTAAAGAAGTTTTAATAATTTTTTAACGTTATATGCATTAACATCTATACATCCATTTTGGCCCTATCCTAGAGTCAAAACCCATACCCCAGGGGACATGAAAATTAAAATTTCAGTAGAGGACTTCCTGGTAAACATAATTATTAGTCGTTTTTTTATATAGATGTGTGAGAATAGAGAAAAAGATCTTTAAACATTATATGCATTAACACTTTATTGCCATATTGCCCCCCCCCCCTTTCATGTCCTGAACCCCTGACCCAGGGGCCATGAATTTCACAATTTAGGTAAAGGAGATTGTGGATATCATAACCATAACCAATATTCAGTTTTTGCCCACATGTGTGGGAGTAGAGAGGAAGATTTTTTAAGATTTAAAACATATTTACTATATGGCCATATTGGCCCCACCCTAGAGCCTGAACACCTAACAAAGGGGTCATGAATTTCACAAATTTAGTAGAGGGCCTCATGGACATCATAACCATGCATTTAGTTTTTAACAAATATATGTGATAGTAGAGAAGAAGATTTTCTAAGATTTAATACATTTTTACTATATGGCCATATTGGCCCCACCCTAGAGCCTGAACACCTAACAAAGGGGTCATGAATTTCACAAATTTAGTAGAGGGCCTCATGGACATCATAACCATGCATTTAGTTTTTAACAAATATATGTGATAGTAGAGAAGAAGATTTTCTAAGATTTAATACATTTTTATTATATGGCCATATTGGCCCCACCCTAGAGCCTGAACCCCTGACCGAGGGGTCATGAATTTCACAATTTAGGTAGAGGGCTTCATGGACATCATAATCATGCATTTAGTTTTTAACAAATATATGTGATAGTAGAGAAGAAGATTTTCTAAGATTTCACACATTTTTACTATTTGGCCATATCGGCCCCACCCTAGAGCCTGAACACCTAACAAAGGGGTCATGAATTTCACAATTTTAGTAGAGGGCTTCATGGACATCATAATCATGCATTTAGTATTTAACAAATATATATGGTAGTAGAGAAGAAGATTTTCTAAGATTTAATACATTTTTACTATATGGCCATATTGGCCCTACCCTAGAGCCTGAACCCCTGACCCAGGGGTCATAAATTTCACAATTTAGGTAGAGGGCTTCATGGACATCATTATCATGCATTTAGTTTTTAACAAATATATATGGTAGTAGAGAAAAAGATTTTCTAAGATTTAATACATTTTTACTATATGGCCATATTGGCCCCACCCTAGAGCCAGAACCCCTGACCCAGGGGCCATAAATTTCACAATTTTGGTAGAGGGCCTCATGGACATCATAACCATGCAACCAGTTTTTTCCTCACATGCGTGGGAGTAGAGAAGAAGATTTTTGAAAATTTGGCTTTTTTTGCATATTTGGCCCCACCCGTGGCACCCCAGGGGTGGTAGAGCCATAAATTTCACAATTTACATTCTTCTTACCATAGAGATGCTTCACACCAAAAATGGTAACAATTGGCCTGGTAGTTTTCAAGAAGAAGTTAAAAATGTAAAATTGTTAACGCACAACGCACGATGACGGACGAAGACCAATTGCAATAGGTCACCTGAGTGACTCAGGTGACCTAAAAATTCAATATTATATATCCAAAATATTATTTGACTGGGTTTAATTCCAAATTAAAGTTCATGGGATCTATAAAAGATTTTGCATACACACTTCCTGATCAACTTTAACCATGACAAACTTGTGTATGACAGAATGACCAACAATAATATACGATCATGATTTATTTATTTTTACAATTTTTAAAGTTAACCTTATAAATAACATATATGCAAAACAAAAACAACTATAACAACAATATTGGAACACATTCTACTGATTCTGTGATTCTCAATATTTTGAGATCAATCTTGACCATTTGCACCAAATTTAAAACAGGTCATAAAATACTTAAACTCTAGATAGATGTACAGTTCTTATTTTGTAATATTCAACAACTTTGAAAGCATTCAACAAAAGCATGTCCTCAGTTGTTATTTACATGTATAAGATTGAGTATTCATTCGCAACATCATATTGTTTCAGATCATCATCAAAAAAAATATTGCTGTGTTTTGAACAATATGAATGCTACATCATGTTTACATACTCACTGATTTTTTTAAATGTTTAAATTAGAAAATATGACATTTTGACAACCTTTTGATTTTTCAATTCTCCAACCTATATTTCAGCCTTATATGCAGTTTTTAAAAATTGTTGACTGAACAAATCTAACACAAAACTGATCAGTTGATGAGGATAATGTGTACAAATTGGAACTCTTCATGACCAACTATTATCAACACAAATTCAAAAGAAACTGGAGAGAAGATGGAACACAACGACCAAAAGCAATGAACAATGCAAATTCTGAACAAAATAAAAAAAAAATGAAAGCACACCTAAATATTTATAAATATGCATGGAATCACACATGTAGATGAATAAATATAGTCTCATTGTGTCCTTTTAAGTCAGACAGCATCAAGGTCCTGATGAGAAGCACTCCTTCCAGAGTCATGAATTTCACATCCAGGGTGGGCCTTTTTAATGTGATTGCGTCTGCTAATGTTGTGATTAAACTTCAACCCACAGTACTCACAGGAAAAAGGTTTTTCTCCAGTATGCACTCGCATGTGTGACATCATGCCGTAATTTGTCACAAACTTTTTACCACAGAATGTACACAGGTGGTTCAAGATATTCTGGTGAGTTAGCTGGTGCCTGTAAAGAGACGCCCAGCCTTTGAACTCTTTTCCGCATTCATCACAGATCAACCTCTTTCCGTCATGAGTAAACTCCATGTGCTTTTTCAAGCACAGACGATTGACATATTTCTTCTCACACAGACTGCACTGATAATTCTTGACGACCGGTAAATGGCTTTTCACATGGTACCTGTATTTCGCTCGTTTCATAAATTGTCCACAATATTCACACAGCTTCAGCTTAGTGTTGTGATATTCTTTGTCATGTTCTGCAAATTCTGGCAGACTTGAGAATGTCTGGCCACAGTGACATTTCCATTCTGTACAAACCTTATGAACGTAGTAAACTGTCTGAACTCTATTCCTGTCTTCTTCCTTTTCTTCATCTTGGTTTCTCTCTTTCACACAATCACCACTATCTAAATTCTTCTCATTTTCTTGATTTTGCTTTTGCCTTTTGTTTAAGGAATTTCTAACATTTTCTATTCTTTTCAGCTGCTTATAACTACAGAATTTCCCAGTTTTTGGATGTCTGAACTGGAGCTGATAATTTGGAATCTTCTTCCCAGCACTGTTGTCCAGCCCTATGTCTTCATCCTTTTCTCTTACTCCTTGCGATTGGTGCTTTACAGCCTGTGTCTCCTCTCCTCCTGTTGTCTTTGCATTCAAAATTTTGCTTCCTATAATTATATCAAATAAGTGGTTTGATTTATCTATACACAATTAAAATATACACTGACAATTTAGCCCATTTCAAAATCAGATTTCCTTTTGTAGCCAAGTTACCATGGCAAAAAATATTATTCATGAACATACCCACAAAAAAATTAGGGTAAATTTAGGCAATCTAAGAATAAATAAGTTTTTTTTACCTTTGCTGTTTAAGGAAATCAAGGTATCATGTTTTGGCAATAGATACATATTATTTCCTACAGTGTAAACTCCAGCCTGGCTTATATCACCTGTGTCTTTTCTTTCTTCTATTAAAAAAATATTAAAGTACTAAGGAACTTCCTCAAACATTTTCACAAGTTTATAGCATTAACACAAAAAGAAACAAAGTCTATCCATTTGATTGCAGTAATATCTATTTTCTACATCCCCCAATCCCTACATGTATATTCAAGTTATCAAGAGAACAAGCAAAAAAATATGTTGGAAGATAGTTAAGGTACTTTATTCTTAAATCAAACCAGTACTTTTAATCTTAACACTTTTACATATTAAAAGGATCTGAAGATTTGTCCATTAAATCAAGGGTCATTCTTATAACAAAACATTATTTTCTATTAATAAATATGTTAATTCAACAAGGGACATATAAACTGTTTTCTTTCTAAGGAAGGTGCAAAACAAAAAAAATACTTAATACCTTTACATTTAGAATAATAAAATGAAGACTGAATTATTCCCCTTTTCAAATCTCTAGCAATAAAGATAAAAAATCCTTTTCTGCTGCATGTATTTTCAAATTGATTGCCTAATTCTTTAGGCCTGATTACTCTCACATAAATAGAATTACCATCACACTCATTCAGCATCTCATTGTTTTCATCAATCTCCTCTTCATCTGCACTGTTCAAGCCATCCTCATTGTTCTCTTCATTTTCTTGCAGTGAGTCAGGCATGTCTTCATCATTTACCCCCACCCCTTCTTCCTGGTCATCCCAATCAGGCTCCTGCTTGATGACAATGGAATCGATGATCTCAGTGCTAAGGCTGCCTACAGTTTTCATGGAAATACTGTTCTTGGTTTCTTGGTGCTGATCACTTACAACACCTTTATTGGTACTTGTTTCTACAAAAAAAGCAACATCAAATTGGAAGTAAAAAATAGAGACATATAAAATAAACTACATGTAAATAAGCTCTACTCCATGCATTTCAAGTACAGGCACCAAGTTTTAATCACTTTAAACATTGTACAATTTGTTTTATGGTCAGTCTTCTATGTTGTATAAAAAAATCATATGGCTTTTTGGACACATGTAAAACAAATTTGCAAAGAAATTTTTCATAATTTTTAGTTGATCGCGATTCTTAATATGTCTTTGAAGATATTCCAATCAAAATATTGAGCCACTTCACTTACTTGTTTTTGTACAACCAACCCCAATAAAACTGAAGAGTGATTGTGTTTACCGTAAAATTTCATGCAATACTAATTATTCTTGATTTGCATTTCATTTAAAACACTTCAGTCTACAAGGTGGCTGATGATATATAAAGATTTTCTGGGACAAGTTAAAAGATAAATAATGTCACCAAACAATTCTATGTGTTAAATATTTCCGAAAGCTGTGTAGGATAATTAATTAACACATGTTATAGTGCACCATAAATTGCAAGTTTTATGCATGCATATATATATGTACAGAATCTGTACTTCATGACCCGTCAAACTGTTTTCCCCATACAGCTAAAATTCTGAAGTGGAACTACAGCCAAAATTTTCAATATTTATTCCTCAATGACCCCATTGTATAGATTTCAGCTCATGAAGCATTCATGAAGATTACCTTTTTCATTCCTGCTGTGGTCCTTCTGGCCTGCTGGGATTTCTCCATTCCCTGCAATGTTTCCACACTCTGTGATATCCATCTCAGAATCCACTTCAGGCTTCACATCTAAAACATTTTTAACAATATATATCAACAAAGTATCAAGTTATAACTTATAATATTCTCAAAACAATAGTACTTGTCATTTAAGATTTTCCTTTTGAAAATACTACCCTCACATGAATACATTGTTTCAACAGAAAAAAATTAAAATTCCAAAATTTTCAATGTTTTTTTTATGTACCGTATATATTTTGTAGTACTATCTATATATACTACATGTATATTATAGAAACATAAAAGAAAAATCGTTGAAGAGCAATGAAAATCATCAGAATAGAAGAAAATTAAATATTAAACATAAGCATACTAGTAATACTAGTCTAGTATGAAGTTTATGTACCTTTTGTTAGTTGATCACTGTCCTCAAGTTCTTGTGTACAAATTGGTTGTCTCTCTTTTTGCAATGACCAACCATTGCTCACAATATCTGCATTGGTTACATTGCTCTCTACATCATTGTCCAAGTCCGATGAGTCATCATGTTGGTGAGTCTCATTGCCACTCTTAGTTGCCTTTTTACCTATACAAAAGTTTTATGACTTATTTATAGTAAAGGTATTTCATTTACTGGGTAAAAACTTTCCAAATATCTTACTGATAACCTTCTTCCAGGATTTTATTGTACATTGCAATGCTTTCTTTATCAAATGTTTCCCCAATGTTATCATGTAAAGAAGGTATTCTTTTAAAATAAGTTTTTATTATATAAAATAAATTTTCCGGTGTAAAAAAACCCACCAAAACATGTACACATGTTGTAGCAGCAGTACCTGATGTTTCCCTCAATGAAATTTCTGAAGTTGATCCAAAGGCTTTCTCTTCTGGATACAAAACCTTCATGGTTTTTGGTGACTTAGAATTTGAATTGGAAAGACTTTCCTTGATGTCAACTCTCTTTGAATCTGGAAAATTACAGATATATCTTACTATTTAATGATTTTTGCATTTAAGAGAAAACAGTGCTTCAATTCACATCTGTCAAATAAATCATTGATAACATAATCAAGAAACTTTTCACTAACAGCCTGAAAAGAAACTGCACATAAGTGTATTTCTCAATTTGCTCTCAAGATGTTAAATTATACATGTACTAAAAGCTGAAAAGCTCTTTGAAAATGGAGTAGACATTTATATTTCTTGACAATAAATCTAAACTTTCATATACAAGGACTTTCAGTTTAAAGAAAAGAAATGAAATATGAGAATCTAAAATAAAATTCATATAGATCTAATTTTGTACATGTACTTCAGACATTGATTGAATTTTCAATTATGATTTCATCCCTATAAAATTTTCAAATACAAGTACCTATCATTTTTTCTCTGCAAAATGCAAGGAAGGCAGAAAAAATGTTTGTTTTGGCCATTCTACTGAGGTTCTCAAGAAGAAACTGTTTGCCGAAAGTAGTTCCACTGACAAAAGTCACTCCTCCAGCAACATCCACCGATACTGTGAAGTATTCCTTCACAGGTTGCATTGATGTTTCCATCTGTCAGAAAGAGAGAGATGTATAGCAATTCAGATGAGGTGGCAATGAAGAAATTTCTTAGGTATGAAATTAGTTTCATTCCTAAATATCCTCAAATATTAAATGTTTAACGATATATTACTCCTGCAGTCATCCATTCTACTAACACATTGAATACCAGTGAATAGTATCCAATAAATCAAAGACACTGAAAATCACTTTTGTTCAAAATCCAAGAACTTCATTAACCTGCACTTTGTGTAACATGAAACTCACAACATTTCTTAAGTTATGAAATATCTAATCCTTTGAAATTGAAGCTTGTAATAATTACCAGTAAAAGAAAAGTAATTAAGGTTGTATTCATAAAAAATGAAGAACAGGTAATATAAAAAATAAAGGCCAAACTTCAACAAAAATTCACTTTACTAACCTAGAGAGAAAAATGTAATCAGTTCAATATATCTTTATCACCAATCTGTTTATCATCTAATTTTCAACTTTATATCACTATAAATTATGTAAAAAAAACAACACATTATAATATGTATAAGATTAGTGCATTGACATAGCCTTATGTCGCCCTTTTTTTTAAAGAGATTAACCTATGAATAATACAAAATTTGGTTAAAAAATTTAATGGTAAAAATATAAAACCTTCTTGATCAAAAAATCTGTGAGGAAATTTTTCATTTTGTACCACAGGGGCTCGTCACGAAGTTTTTTCAACCTTTTATATCTACCATCTCTATGCAATAAAATACAACTTGTATAGAGGTGGTAGATATAAAAGGTTGAAAAAAACTTCGTGACGAGCCCCCGAGTTTGTACGCGTACGTTTCCTCCATGAGTAACGATTCTTAAAATCACGATATAATATACAACATCTTTATATGCATAGAGAGTTAAAATGAATATCTGTATCAAACTTTCTTAGATACCTTTTCTATATATGTCAATATTAATGGTTTTTACATAATATTTATCATATTTTACAGAAATTATATTCCTCTGCTAAAACGTTTTCTGCATCTCGATCCCGATCATATATACACATTTCATCATCTTGTTGTGTTTTGATGCAAAGACTTTCTCTTTCTTTAATTATATTAAAAAAGAAATTGTTTTATTTTTTCTGAAATCTATTTTGAATTTCATATCTCTCTAAACCTTAAAAAGACACAATTAAAGAAAGGGATTTTAATTGCATGTAAATGATAATAAAAACATTTATTTAAAAAAAAACAAGATTGACTGTTTATAAACCATTTAATTATATTTTCGAACACATACGTCAGAACGACTATCGGATCAACTGATTGCTTTTTAGTTTAGGGGATAGTATTGTTCTTTATCATTTTGTGAGCTTTTTGAAATTATTTTTCACCATGTAACTGGTAATTAGAAAATAGACTCAAATTTTTAAATATTAAATTATTTATCTAACTTAATTTTGAATCACTTGATGAAAACTCCGCCATATCTTTGGATCTGCATGCCTGAATACTACAGTAATTTGAGAAATAAAAAATTGTTTGAAAGTTATCGCTCAAGATAACAGAATGTCTAAGTAGATTGAATAATTTCTAAAGTCAGTTAAATGATATAACAAGTGGTTCAAGGTCAACATATCTTAACTAGACTTAAAAGTGGAAAATCACGTAAGTTTAAAGAACTTGTATACAAACCTTTTGAATAAAAAGTAATTATATATATACAATAAAATATATGTTCAGATACAAAATGGAGGAGGTAGACTTTGTTATATGCATAAATCTGGAAGGGACAGTTTGCTTAGAAAAATATTTTTATATAATAATACATGTATGTAAATTTTAGAAAATGTTTAATTTGCCTTAAAAAAAAAAAAAGACAACAAAATTAGAAACACCACCCCCACCCACCCTCCAATGGCTTGCTACTTGTCTGTTACACTAAAGAAGAAACCCCGACATCGATCTCTCAAAATATTTATCGTAAACAGTTTTATATGGTTCCCTTATTTGAGGATGTACATAAAAATAAAAGATATTAGGTTTCAAAGCAGATATATTTATCATTCAATGCTTTGAGGGCATTTCAATAGAACAAAATTCCAGCTTACAAGTATTTCTTTTCCATTGTATCGCAGGAGCATACAACACCTTCTGAGGTTTTGAGAATGTTTATAATTAACAATTTATTTATTAACAATTTATCAATTAACAATTTATTACAAAGCACCTATGTCTTAAAATGTATAAACAATGAGATTCGTCAGAAAGTATACATGTAGTACAGTGTAAAACAGGTATAAAATATGGCATGAAAGAATATGCATTACTATTATAGAATACTTCGAATTTTTATCTTACATTTTTACTTATATTTCTTTAAATCAATTTTTAAAATCCTGTTACCTTTAATCAAAATGTATAATATTAAAATAAAGATATATAAAAGCTGACACATGTAATTCTGCAAGAACTGAAGCAAAGTCTGTGAACAAAATCTATCTACATATATGTCTGTATATCTTCCATCTGTCTCTGTAACTTTGTTCGATACATAGAATATTTGATCCCTTTGGTAAACAAGATGAGGATGATAAGTCAGAATTTTCATTGATCCAGCCATTGTTACTTAAAAAGTCAGCTAGCTGAATTCTCATGTTACTTCCATAGATTTCTAGTTCCACATAATTTGATCCGTTTTTACACTCCAAACGTTCTGCTGCCTCTTCACCTATGATATTCGAAGGCAATGCAAATAAATCTTCTTTTCTTCCGAGCAAAATTGTCTTAACTCTAGAATTCTTTGAAGGCATAGTTGCTGTAGTACCAGTTCTTACTTCTACAATTTCCACATAATGAACTTCCAAATTCTCTTTATTTTCATGCTGTCTAGCTGTCACAATGCTTGAAATTAAAGGCTGAATTTGAAAGAAATCTGCTTCATTTTCAAGTAAATCAAACTCTAAAAAATTTTGTGGCAGACATAGTTTTCCAGACCTACAGAAATTAAGTATGTATCTGAACATTTGTCCATCACGGTCTATGAAGAAATTTCCATCCTGGTCTGTCTTGGATGGAATATCGCCTTTGAACATCACTCCCAACATGGAATCTGGATATTTGACAAGAGTGGATCTTGTGGTTGTGTAAATGTAACCACCTACATTTAATCTCAGAATTTGTGATTCGTCCATAGAAAAAGACCTATAAGGAAAAAAAGAAAAACTGTATTTCTCTAGAAAAAATTTAAGAGTTGAAAAACAGTGCAACAAGCACAAAAGAAGGAATACAATTTTCAAAGCCCTTATGTCTTGGAAGTTGAAATACTAAAATTTAAAATACATAAATCCTCGAATATTTGCAATATATAGTGTAATCCATACTTTGCAAAAAGAGAATGATATTCTTTATAGTCTGTCCCAAGTTATTGCTTCCATCAATTTTTGATGATTTTTAATAGAAATTGTATCATTGTTTGTGAGCTTTTCCTTTGATGTCAGCAATTCATTTTTTCTTGATGCACAACAGTTTTCTGTGGTGTATCTGTGATAGATCACACTTTTTATTCCTGATAGATCACACTTTAAAAAAAAAAAAAAGAGTAGCAAAAAATAAGAAAATTGTATTTATCATTTACAAATTCATGTGCTTCATGAAGTTCAAAGAACATACCAGTTTCTGTGAAATGTTTTAAGCAGCTATAAAAATTATTACAAGAAAACTTCATTTTTTACTGCTTAAACAGCCACTTAATTATGGCTCGAAATGAAATACACAATTATCTAAATCCGGTGTACTCCACGAGTCCAGATTTTTTCCTCATCTTCCGGCATTATCGAATCAACTTGTCGCACTTTGCTACCTGAACCCTTTGATAATAATTCCCTCATGCAAACATCTAAAATTTTGCGGAAAACGGCAATAAGTCGTCATGTTCATCAAGAAAATTCAAATTGAATGTTTTCCTCTCGCAAATGACGCAGTAATCCGCATACAACAAATAGAGGACGCGGGGGTAATCACTGCCATTCTGTTTATGTACCTCTAACACAAAGCGCTGTAACCAGTGATTCTGTTTAGGATCTTCGTCCCGGAGATGCATATCAACAGATTGTGAATGTTCAGGTTTCCAAATTTATTTAAGGAATTCGGTTTCAACTATATCCTAAGAATTGCGAGAGCATACAATCACAGCCGTCATCCACGGCAGTATTGCTTAAAAGGGCGAGGTAGATGGTACTTTCATAAAATGTATTACCATTAACTTCTAGAATCACGTGCTCTTTTTTTATTGGTCATATAAAATGGAACATAATAAAATTTTGATAGATCATGGGGAACTCAGTGCATTGAAAACAACGATACAAAACATATAGAGTAACTTTTTAACTTGTGCATCTTCAGATATCAGACTCGGGGGACAAGCCCCCTCGTCTGTTATCTGAAGATACACTCGTTAAAAAGTACTCTATATATTACATACACATACCTGTGAAAGAAATACAATTGAAATCGATGAAAGGGAATATATCCAAGACATCTTCATTGAACAATTATCCCTTTTCACTCATAAAATTTCACAGGAACGAAAACAATTTTCTTACGGAGATTTGTAATGGGAAATGTTTACATCTTTTCTCCATTCGGAATACACTTGGAATACATCTCACAATTTTTTAACATTATCATCCGGGCTTATTAATGGCTGATGCAATGCAAAATCTCCGTAGACTTTCAATTTTTGGATGTGTATTGAAACCTGAAGCGGTATAGGGGGCAATTCAAAACAGATAATCTGGACATTTTTCATATTAGTGGATGAACGTAGTTTAAGCACAAAGGTATTTACTTCTATCGAAATATAAAGCAAATAGTGGTGGAAGCAAAAACTTGGGACAGAGTATAGTAAGGTCAAACTCCTAAAGTTAAAAAGATAAGACATCGTTATTCATAGTTCTCGATCTTTATATTATGTGCAAATCTTTGGACAGCAGATTTCTGGGTTTCATTTTATTTCATTTTTCAATGGACTGAGTGTCCATTCCCAGGGTAATAAAATACAAGATGGTATTCTGCACAAAGATGAGAGATGAGAGCCAAAGGCCACTTAACT
Source organism: Magallana gigas (assembly GCF_963853765.1). Taxonomy (NCBI): domain Eukaryota; kingdom Metazoa; phylum Mollusca; class Bivalvia; order Ostreida; family Ostreidae; genus Magallana; species Magallana gigas. The sequence goes on along the minus strand of NC_088857.1, from coordinate 32,210,709 downwards.
TTCGATAAGAGTGGCGATGAAATTCTCGATCTCTTATATCATTCTGATCTCCCGCATTGCTTTCTATATATCCCAAGATCAAATTCAATGGTTTGAGGAGAGTAAAGAAAAGTGTTATTTTACTCATTGATGCACGTACTTTGACATAGAATATGCATGCTTATGCCCTTTAAAAACTATCAGGTATAATTACTTTTTCTTCAACTATATTTATAGAGGGCGAAGCCCTCTCACGGGCCCGAAGGGCCCGTGAGAGCGAAGCTCTCCCTATAGACAACACGTGTACATATGTCTAAAAATAGAAATTACACTCTATACCTATGAAGTTGAAAAACTTTTCCAAGATGGAGGAAAAAAGAATAACTTCACGCGCAGTGACATCACCGGCATCCATGTTGAATTTGAATCTCGTACTAACTTCACGTTTGGTGATAATTTACCAGCTTTGTTTAATGAGTGATAAATACATTTAAACTTACCTAGTGTGTTCTTGAAAAATTAATTCCTAATTAAGAAAACAAATTTTCATTTCCTACAACTTACAACAGTTGCATTAGATCCGATCAAATGAATTTCAGGACATCTGATTGGACAAAACACGTGTCTCAACAGTGAAGCAGTTTTAATTCATTGTTATTAAATATAACATCATGTATTTGAATTAAATTTGCTTTCTGATTACTATTTGAAAACACCAAAGACGATTTTTCTCCAACTTTCAATTTGAAATTTCGTTTTTAGGTTTCATCTCAAATCGTAGCCTAACATACTCATACCCAGGTCATTTCGTACCCAGAATTCAAATTAATTATCAAAATATAAAAAGAATTAAGTTACGACCAATAAATAATTCAGTATAAAACAAAAGATAATCAAAACTTAATTTTGTAGACATCCTAATCTTTGACAGACACATTGTTAAATATTTCCCCATTCTAATTCACCCCCCCCCCCCCCCCCCACAAATGTGTAAACCATACGTATATGATTTAAAATACAATAAATATTCAAAGTACTCCCAAACCGCCATAAAAATAAAAGCAAATAGGGAGATTATTTGGAGTAATATGCATTATAAATACTTAAAAATTATTTATAATAGGAATTACTGATCTGCATTCACAATCACAAATATGCATTGAACACAAATGTATGACATTTTTCAGACAAACTCAGATTAAATTATACACCCCAGTATGTACAATATACATGAAGGACATCATTTGCACCTTATGATTTGAATTAGCTAGGGTACTATCTCAATTCTCTAGTTTTAATGCACAAATCAATCATTAAATGTTTAATAATTCAGTGTTTGGATGACAAATTTAAGCGAAATATTCTCAAGATAAATTGATTTTCTTATTTTAAAAAAAAATATACGTCATTACTCTTTAATTCATGTTTATGCATACATTTGAAATAAGGGAGTAAAAAGTTAAAATACTTCATGCTGAGAAATTATCCAGAGATCTGCAATGTAGATACTTCATGTAGCTGCAGCCAGGTATTATCCAATATATGTATAAATTACTTCAGACTAGACAATAAGACATCAAAATAATACACATGTATATTGATAGAATCTAAATAACAACAACAACAAAAATGCAGCTAAAATCTGTCCCAAGATTTTTTGCTTCATTATTAGTTATTCATAAATACCTTCGCTAGCCAAGGGTGTGTGATCTGCAGGAGCGGCGCGGATCAGAAACCCTTGGCTTACAAAGATGAAATATTTCAGGGTTTAAACAATATTTATTTACATACCAGAATGAAAATTTGTTTACCGGTTTTTATATTTGAATCCCCCCTCCCTCCCACTCTCTCTCTCTCTCTCTCTCTCTCTCTCTCTCTCTCTCTCTCTCTCTCGAGCTGACTTGTTCGCCTAAAAAAAGCGGCTGTTAAAATAAAAATCTATGGATATATTTGTAAAGCAAATAATATAAAATAAGATCTGGATGATAGCATTTGAAAATTGTGTGAGGTGTTCCAAGAAACTTCCAAAATGAAAAAGATAATTATAAAATCTCCATAAGAAGTCAGTTTTTCGTTCCTGTGAAAAAAAGCGACGAATTTTAATTAATGAAGGATTTCAATTGTATTTCTTTTAGCTGTGTATGTTTCCATAAAAATTGTCAACATGTGATGGAAACAGTAGCTTGGGACAGACTATAGCATAGCAGGGGTTGTATAAGAAATGAACAGCTGATGACAGGCCAGAGATAATGAAAGGGCATATCTAGCCCCATTGATATTGGCTTCGCCCTCCAAACGGTTACACCGTAAAACATATTACATATATGATTCATGTACTCATATACCAGTCTAGGCTGAAAATCAAAATGTGTTTCAACGTTCTTTCTTACACGTATTCAACTTTAGAAGTGGAACGTCTAAGGGAAAAAACCTTAGGAAACAGATTTTGCACGCTAATCTTAAAAATAAACGGCAGATATTTGAAATCCGGAATGAGCTCGACCACTATAGCTCGACTTAATTTTTAAAATGAGTTTGATCTAATCACCGGCGGATTCAGAGTGGGGACCCCCCCCCCCCCCCTCCATTGTGATTAAAATGTTTAAAATAGTATAGAACTATAGCAATTTTTTTTAAATTATATCGTTCTAAATTAGAAAAATAGTATATATATATATAGAAAATATATAATAGAAAATATCCAATATAACTCATAAAGGCTAGCTCCCCACTGTCATTCATTCCCCTCGCACACACCTCTAATACAGCTTAACCAATGAACAAGCAGAGAACGTCATCAGCGATACGTCATCACTTGTTGTGCAAATGACGTATCGCTGATAAAATTACACATGAGGTTGTTCACGTGACTCCTATGTCTTAAAATCCCCCAAAACTCGGGCCGTTCGCCCCTGGGCCTCCACCTAAGTCCACTTGGGGCCTCAAGCAGTGTCAAGGCGGCCCGCAGACTCCCGACTGCGATTCGAATTCGGACTCCCCTTTTAACTGACATACATGTAGAACCATTTTAACAAGACCTTGGACTTTCGGTAGGATATAACTATCTTTTTCTTGCGTCAAAACAAGTTAAAAATGACGCTTGCTTCTAGTGAAATATACATTGACTGTGTAGTTTTAGCTCGAAAGCCAGACAAATCTTGTTGATTTCAAACAGCCATGCCTGAGTGACCAGCAATGAAATAGACAGGCCTACGTCACATTGCTATTTGACACAACTACCCAAAGTCCAAGCTCTTGTTAAAATGGTTCTAATCCTGCGTCCGCGACTGCTCATGCTTATGACTTTCGCGGGATTTGTGATCCAACGAAACTATGATATTGTTGAAGGAGCTTCAAGCATGTACATGTAGAACAGGCACGTAGCATTAATGTCCGGGGGTGCCGGGGAGCTGACCCCCCCCCCCCCCCCCCGCCCCAATTTTTGTCGCAGCAATCGTTTTAGTGTTTACATATAAAAAAATGAAGTTGGCCCCCATTCACTTTTTTCGGACCAGTTAATCTCAGCGTGGTACGTCGAGACTGAAAAAATTGACGGACGTCTCTTTTGAGTCTCCACGAATCTCGCTGAGATTAGGACCACGACAAAATTTGAAGTGAAAATAAGGAAAAGGACTGTGAAATTGAAGTTATATAATCCCCCATCCCCTCCCCGGATTAGGATTTTCTTGATTTTGAGAAGTTGCATCTGATTTTGTCCCCCCCCCCCCCGAAACTATATGCTACGTGCCTGTATAACAATTATACTTGTCTGATCTCTGATAAAGTCTACCCCTTTTTTAATAACATGTAAATGGTGTAAACTTTATAACAGAAAGTAACAATGATTGCCGGGTCCTGAATATTTTACCAAAATAATTATATAGCGTTGCTATTATGTGTGCTTTTTTATGCTCAAGCATGCACATTTTGCCAAAAAAGACATACTATCTTCATTGGCTATGCTGTATATTCACAGGGGAATAACATTATGTTATTTTAAAATTCCTTCCAAGTCCTGAGCACTTGATGTACAATATAATATACAAAAAATGTTCTGATTGGTGCATTTTTTCAATAACATTTTCTCAAATCAGAAGAATCATTAAGAACGAAAATTGTAACGGTATCTATCGAAAAAAGAATGTTTTTTATTTAATTTTCAAATCAAATTTCAATACATCAAATGACTTGATATACCTGGCGGTTTAATTACACTAGATTGCGCAAGTCAATTTCTCTTTATTTACATGTATTACCTATGGTGACCTATGGTCTTAAAAATTGCCCAATATTTAATTCAACAAACTATTCTAAATATGTAAGTTGGGTATTGGATGCGGGAGGATGTGGTATTACTAATACATTTATAAATTTCTAGATGGTCTCTTCACTATTTTCTATATCAATCTACCGACCCAATTAATTTTTTTTTATCTTTAAGTCTTGGATTAACAATTAAAGGTCATTTTATTGTTTAAAATGTGTGGAGTAGGGAAGGGGATGGGGTCATAACACATTATACAAATATGTACGCCCTTGTCCTTTTAGCTCAAATTATGAACACGCTCATTTCACATTCAAACCAAAGGCGCTTCCTGTAACGAAGAATATCGACCAAGGTTAAAAATTACCGCAGAGGTCACTTCTTATTATATAACGTTGTTCAAATACTGACCAGGGTGCGCCTTTTCGAAGCTATTAATTATACCCGGGGTCATTTTTCAACGGCTTGATATTTTTTTTTATCTCTGATGAACAGCACCCGTTGAAAAATGACCTTGTTGAAAATTGATCACAACAACAAAGTTTTGATTTGAACATATTTCTATTGTACAAAAATTACAACAGGGATTGGGCACAAGTTCAAAAACTTAGACCGCCTCTCCCAATACAAGTATATAATACAGTAAAAATAATGTATGCACAACATGTGAGGTCAACAGATCATATGACAGTTATATATAAATTTTCAATGGTGTACAAACATCAACTAAATCTTTTTGTACCTTTGATATAACGATAAACTATAGAAAATAAATGTTTGTTTTCGCTGACACTGATTTCGTTGTCGCCCCAAAGTAGGACATGAGTATTAACAATATTTAAATTTACAATATTGAAAATTTCATTAAGCATAATATTTCTGGCCTCTTTATATTTATTACAAGTGGAAAAATAATGATAAGTGTCTTCGAGCTTGCCACACGAACAGAGTGGACTATTAATAATATTACAACGAAAAAGATCACTATTTAGTGCACAATTATGACGAAGTCTAGTATGAATAATATTAAAAAATCTGTCACCATAAGTAAAAAAATCAGGTTTTGTTCGACATGTAATATCATTCTGATTTATGATAGAAACATGTATTTTTTCTTTGAAAATGCGAATGGAGTCGCTTTCACGGACATCCTTTGAAAGCGCATTCCATTCGTTAACAACAGTGGGAACAAATGAAGATTTATACCATTGCAAACGACATTTTGGTATACTATAGTTTTGTGCATTTCTTGTAAAATAAGTGGATGCATTAACACGTTTGTTTGGGAAAATGTCCATTACATAATTGGGTAAAAAGTTTCTATCAATTTTATACATGGTTTTCAGCCTGGACATTTTCCTTCTACTATCAAGCGTTTCCCACCCTGTTTCGAAATAAAGAGAATCCCTAGAAGCAAAAATAAGTACTCCTGTGACGATTCTTGCTGCAATCAATTGTATTTGTTCTAACCTTTCGGAGTCAGTGAAAGTGCACCCGCCCCATACATCAGATGCATATTCTAACTGAGGTCTTATAAATGAAGTATATAACAATGATAGTGACTTTCTATTAAGTTGGAATTTGAGTTTTTTCATTAGTCCCAATTTCTTTTGAGCATTTGCTATAAAAGAGTTGATATAAACTGCCCATGAAAGATCCTCAGAAAAAATAACACCTAAATGTTTGTGAGAAGACACGAATTCCAAATCACGATCTTGAAATTTTAACAAGGGATTTACAGTATTTTTTTAAATATTAAATTGAACTGCTTTGGTTTTTGAAGGATTGAAGCTCAAAAGCCATTTCTTAGACCAAATTCCCAGATTTAAAAGATCTTGATTTAGATTAAATTCTATATCTTGTACATTGATTGCAGCATGTTGAAAACTATTATCATCTGCAAAAAGTCTACAGAATGTTAACATATTATCTGCTATATCATTTACATATGATAAATAAGAAATAACAAGTTGCTGTCCTTTAAAAAAGGACTACAATACGTGGACCATATGCATGTGTTTCCAACGAAAACGTGAAAGCCTTAAGATTATCAGAGATTCTACCGACTCAACTTTCAACTTTCAACTTTCTTTATTGCGTAAGACATACATCTTATTGCATATGAAATTTTTATAAATAATATGTGCAGCACATTGCATGGATTTTCTAAAAAATGGTAATAGCAATGAATATGTAATACAGTGATGATAACATTGGAGAATGTCAATTCAACACATCAATTTAATTACAATTGTTTAAAAAATAGTATATTAGTCAACATGTAGTTTGAAGGCATGATGCAAGAATTTTCCTAAGTTACAGAGTTCTCTAACATTGTTTACACATAATAACTGTATAAACTGACTCTAGCCCTCTGCTTTTAACCACTAAATTTGTACGTTGTATTACGTATACATGTATGTATAGCCCTGACTTTTTATCTCAGAATTTTAAGGGTTCATACTTCTAAAATAATTATTATCTATCTATGAATGAAGTTTGCATGTATAGTATCAGGCATTCGGTGAATTCTACTATTTGCGCACACATTACGATTCGCACTACTTTGTTAACTATGCAGTGACAGTTTTGTTTAAATTAAAAATTTCATATTTTGATGCATTTTTCTTGAGATTTAAACTTTTATACAGTGACATAATTATTCAATCATACTTAAATGCTTAAAAAATTTAATCGGGAAGTTCTCTAGCCTCGCCTACTATAAAAGTAAAGTTAAGTTACATGTGTATTCGGAAAACAACAAAACATTGCAAATTATGCTATTTGATGCACATGCGCGGATCTAGAGGGGGGGTCGGGGGGGTCCCGACCCCCCCTGGAAAATGAAAATTTATTAAATTTACATAGTAAAATTATCACGAAAATATGCCTCGGACCCCCCCCCCCCCCCTGGCAAACACAATTATCCTTCGGACCCCCCCTGGAAAAATTTTCTGGATCCGCGCATGATGCATGTTGTAGTTTCGGCATAACATTAACTTATCTCATAATATTGATAGTTCATATCACATGCCAATCATTTCTTTAAAATGAATACTTTGTTTCTGTACTGTTTACCGACAACTTTACAATTACAGCGCCTTTGAACTTATGTGTGCATATGGCACGGAATCCCGATCCCGATTCAGATAAACGTGTGCTAGCCAGGGCTGCGTTTTACAAAAGAACTTACGACCAAATTAATGAATGATGATTAATCACTAACTAACCAATGTTTTATTCTAATGGCTGTGAAATATGATAATGGCATTCAAAATAGTTGAAAATAAATGAGTCTATATATTTTTTTTCCGTTTACGATCAATCCATGAGACGGATAATATTTACAACTTCAAGTTGTCGTAAGTTATTTTGTAAAATGCAGCCCAGGTTCCCTGAGCTACCCACTACGCACAGGAACCAGGCTAGCTCATGCGCAGGCTGAATTTTCCCCATAGCATCCGGTTTAACCTCGCTTATATATTTTCTGCGTGGACCTCAGCGTTCACGCAACAATGGCCCAAGGACAGAGCCTTGAGGCACTCCGGCATTCACAGGCTTTGTAGACGACAACACTTCTCGATACATAACCTTTTGCTTTCTATTCACAAGATAACTATTAAACCATTTAAACGGATTCCCAGGGATACCATAAGTATGGAGTTTAAACAATAAACCTTTATGCCAAACGCGGTCAAAGTTTTGAACAGGAGCTTGCTCTGGGCGATTTCTCTTGAAATTTTCAGACACTTTCTCGTAAAAGTGTTCAGGGGGTACCAGATATTGGACAATTCCGGGGCACTAGATACAACAATTTAACGATCGAATTTTTGCCGGAATTTTGCAGAAAAATTTACAGGGAAAGACTGTACCTAATACTAGTACCTACCCCTACGCATGGTCATCTACGTGTACCTTAAGCACTAAAAGCTTTAATATTTTGCATACAAGTTTATTGAAAAATTATAATTTATTATTCAAATGACCAAAATTAATTAATAATAGAATTGATGTCAAGTTTGTGTGAGAAAACCTATCTAGAGATTTAAATTGAAGCAGAATTACATTATTATATATATTCCATTATATGCAGAATTTTTAAATTTATATAGAAAAATAAACAATTTTTTTTAATCCTGTTCATCATGCATATTTATAGTTATATGTAAAATTTTAATAACTTACAAGCACATTTTCACAACAAAACAAACTACGTGGAAATACCGGTTTTTAAGGTGGATATAGACAGTTACATGTATATATGTACAATAGCATTGTACAGGAATGGGCATGCATGAAAATGTATACAAGCAGACTGCCCCAAACCACTAATTAACTTCCTGAAATACACAAAAATTACAAATTTTAGGAATATGAACTTTTAAAAATGACTGCTGTAAAATTTTTCTCTTTGGCGAACTCAATGCTGTTAGCCTATTGTCATGCCGCGGATCCAGAATTTTTTTTCAACCGGGGGGGGGGGGGGGGGGGGGGGTCTGAATTGAAAGTCGGAGGGAGTACACTAATCAACAGAAATCTTGACAAGCAAGGGGGGAACGTAGTATACCTATAGCTTCAACAAAAATTCATACCTAGGAAAAAGTAATAAAATTCCCTAAATCAAGATATTCCTAATCCGTTGGGGGGGGGGGGGGGTAACTTAGTAAAAAAAAAATCTTACCTAGGAATTTTTTTTCCCCAAAATCATGAAATCCCTAATCCATGAGGAAAGGGGCGTTTGCAAGGGGGTCCGAAGCATATAATTGCGATAATTTTACTATGTAAATTTAATAAATTTTCATTATTTGAGGGTGGTCGGGACCCCCCCCCCCCCCCGACCCCATCTATCATATCGCAAAGTTTACAGAGTGTGTGTAAAATGTCCTTTTATGTTGTAATGGGTGGGTGAAAATAAAATATTTAAAAGAATTACAGTTTAAATATACTTAGCATGTGTAAGAGCAAAATTCACAATATATGTTGCAGCCAATATAATATTGGTCTCAATATTCAACATTAAAAAATTACCCCTGTGTCAATTTTCAACCCGGGTCAGAATTATTCATTACACTCCCCACTGGCGAATGAGTATATATGGACGCATCATGCGCAGATCCAGAATTTTTTCATGGGGTCCAATGGCAATGGTTATTTGAGTTTGCGGGGGGGGGGGGGGGTTCCGAGGCGTATTTTTGGTAATTTTAAATTAAAATTTAAAGAAACTTGAATTTTGCAGAGGGGGGGGGGTCTAGACATCCCTCTAGAATCGCACATGCCGTATCTACATGTACCATCTACAGCTTTACAGGGCGGGTAGACATGTATATATATAGACTTATTCGTCATTTCCGAAATTAGATGGGGAGAGCCGATATGATTCATGCACATTACTTCGCACATCCAATACATACAGAGAATATTGCCTTTTTCCCCCTCGGTCATGAATTCCCATGGGTACTTGAGCTTTCTGGCGCCAAAATTTTGGCATGCAACAAGATGCTTATAAAAAATATAATGCGTGATGAATTTGTTTATCAATTATTGCAGCATATAAAATTAAACACGGTGAACATGTTATTATTTTTTTTAGTTTTTTGGATTCCTGACATTTCACTTAAATATAAAAGTGGTCTCCATTCTGTAACTTCATGTACGATATATATATCCTCGTATAGTGTTTATCACATCCCATATAATGTTCCATTTTTGAGATAGTTCAAGGTTTGTTATTGTCATTTTTTTTCATTTCACACTCCCCCCCCCCCCCCCCCTTTAAAAAAAATGGACATGTGTATGGGCAGAGGAAGATGCTTCATGTCAAGGAGAATGCTTTGCTTTTTGTAAGAAATTAAAAACATTTCTAAAAATTGGGAGGAGGGCGAATTTAGATTCTTTTTATCAATTCTTATTCTGTATTGTTTATATCATCTAATAGTATATATAGTTGAAGTCATAGTAAACTAAAGAATAAATATTTTATTATTGTCATTTCTCTCATTACATAATAGTAAATGTACATACAGTAAAAATGTGCATAAAATACAAGTTCAGAGAGCAACTTTATAGATTAAGGAATGCAATTAACACACTAAAACAATTCAAGCAGAAGAAACAAGGCATGAAATTACAGTTAACTGCATGAAAATTACCACTAAGTACCAGTCATAAACTAGATTGTTGTGTTGAGACTTTTTAACAAGCTTTTTATACAAAAATATATATATTCGTTCTCTTTTTTATTCAACGGATATAAAAAATTCAGTACTTCTTTCAATCAGTCCAAATTACAGATTTATAGTGTACTTTCTGTGGCATGAAATTGTCTCAAGTTTCTGCAAGAAAGAGCTGTAACAAAAGCCCAGTAAAATGAAGTACTCAGCAACAAATGAGGTTAACAATATTTATCTCAATGTGGATTTTAAAATAAAACATAACCAAATAAACACCAGCATAAAGGCCACCTTAAATCCTATGTTTGCTCTCTCTTATCTCAGTGATTTAACTTTAAATCAGTAGATAAGGCAACCATAATTAAAACAGAAAATACATCATAAACAACTTTAAAACATCAAAGCTCACAGCGTTAAAAAAAAGTAATCCCGGTCAAGTACTTTTTTCGTTACTTGTAGTTATTTTAAAGATGGTAAACTAACAGTTCTCTAAAAGTGGCCTAATGACTTATGCTATATTGGCACAACCAAACATGATTACACCACAACCCATTCGCACTTTTTTATTTATTCATTTGGATGCATCAGATTGGAATACACATGCTGACGGTGATCTTCACACAGAATAGGATCAATGACGCTTTTTACTTCTTCTATTCTTCGCTTAAATCTTTCTCTGTCTCGAGCATACTCTTCCCATGGACCTCTTCTGTTCCAGTCATCTGCTATATGAGTTTCGGTGAGACTCTCAGGTTCTGCGAAGTGTACCTATCAAAATAAAAATAAAATTTAGTACCATATGTCTATAAATGTAAAATTAAATTGCTTTAAAAAATTAGCAAAGTAGATGAGAGCAAAGTTTAAATACATGTAGTTATTTCCCATGAAGATATAAGATTTAGTATTTGTCTTACTTTTCTGTCACTCTGTGTTGCTGTAGTACTTGGCTTTTCTGACATGGTTTCCCATTCACGATTAGCGGCACTGACTGCTTGGCTGACAGGACTAGACTTGGCAGAGCAAATAATGTTCATGAGGAGGGGTGCCGAGTTCACAAGGAGAGGTTCAGGAAAGTGACACACAAAGTCAATGTCATCATCAACAGAGTCAGATGAATCTTCATCACTATCAAAGGAAAAATCACTTTCGCTGTCCAATGAGTGGGGATCAGAACCTCCCATGATGAACGCTATAGTGCAAGCACCAGATTTGGAGGATGTACCATCCTCAAATTTTCTTTTTTGACCCTGTTCAATGTTGTTAGACTTGGAATGTTTGCTGCCTTTCTTTCTGCTTCGTTTTTTGTGAGAAGGACGACCCTTCTTATTCATGTTACGCTGATAGAGAACAGCATGAGGCTCACTGTTTTGGCACATTTGGGTGACCACTGCACTGGTATCTGCAACATTTTCTTGGCTCTTTGACTCATTGGACACTTTTTCATCAGTACATAAAGTATCACAAATTTTCTCCACATTATGAAAAGAGTTACTTTTAGAAGTTTCAGTTGAAATAATATTATCTTCTAATGAGTTTGTCTTTTCCTCCTCGGTTGCTAATAGGTCAATCATATCATTCTGTAGCTTGATATTTTCTGACTGAAATTCTTCAGATATTTCATCATCCCAATTGTCTAACACTATGACTGTGTTTGATGGTGAAAGTTTAGATTCAGAGTCTCTTCTACCAAAACTAAACCAGTCTGGTTTAGGTTTTTCAATGTCATTGCTTGCTGAACTGGACATTGAACATTGATTTAAGGCATTTTTTATTGCAACGCTTTCCCCAAGACTTAAATTAGACAATGGACTAGATAATATATCCTTTCCTTCGTTATCAGTTTTTTGTTTTTTGTCGTTTTTTCTATCACAATGTTCCCTATTACTGACTTTCTTTTCAACTTGGTTATCACATTCTTTGCTTTCACATTTTTGTTTCTTCGGTAGAGTTGTGTTTTCAGACTTTTTGGGAGTACCATTTTTTATACCCTCAGGGGACTGCTTTCTTTGAGGAGCACTCCATCCATATCTGAAATAGCGGTTACTCTTTTTGCCGGTTCTCTGGCTTTGACACTTTGTAACCTGTTTCTTTGCTGAGTCACTTTGCTGTGGATGTGCACTAAAAACAGCTGGATGAAACTGAAGGTAAGGTATTTGAAATTTACTCTGATGCAATCCTGGGTGTTGAGAAATGGAACTACTTGTATTCATTCCCTTGCACCCAGCAAGACTCTGAAAACTTCCAATGCATGAAGTTTCAGGCCTCATGTGCATTATAGCATAGTTTTTTGCTGCCATATTTTTATCACAAGCACTGTCAAAAGAATTTTGCAAAATAGGATAATCAGACATACAACCAACAATATTGTCAGGTGATCGAGAATTGCTTCTTGATGTCATGCCACTAAAAGTTTTTGCTATACACGAAGCCATACTCTTTTGAATTGAGGAATTTAATCCTTTCTCACAACATGTATTACCCGTACTGTCGAGTCTTAGTAGACTAGGAACACTTCTTTTCACCGGAGTATTATCACAATGTTCTTTCCTCCGACAAAACCAATTTCCATATGGGTTCATGGCAGTTAAGTATACCTCCATAAACATGCACTTAAGGCATTGTTGCCGTATTGTCGTCTTGCTCTTCGGGTATAAGGTCTCTAATTCGTTCACTGTATTCAATTGGAGTAAATTCGACACACTCAAAAGGATTATGAAATGGCCACCTTAACATGGACCTAGCAAATCCGGGCGGAGTTTCTCGATGATCGGTTTCCTTTCTCACGGGCAATGTAGCTGATACGTTTTCTTTAGAAACTGTAGTTACACTTTGGGACTCTTTCCTTGATCGATTCATTTTTTCATTCTTTACTTGTTGACTTTGTTGATAGGTATGATTTGGAATTCATGTTGTCATATGTTTTCTACTATCTGTCTCATTCGAGGAAGTTCCGGATAATTCCCGCTTTAACAATACTTCTGCAAAAATAGATCTGCCAAATTTATAACACAAAACTTTCTCTTTCTATACTTTGGCTAGATTTTTCAATTTATCTATTCAATTAAAACTTAAAGAAATATTTTAATAAAACTACCTTATATATAGGTGCGATATTTAGGAAACACAAAATTATCATAGTTGCGTAGTAATATTAAACTATTTTTAAATCAAAGGTCAATGTCATATTCATGAAAATTGCATCATTCTTTTCACAGCCTTCTGAATCAATCGTGATAGTGAATATATTATATTAAAACATTTTAAACATTAAATTATCATTAAGAATGAGAATTTCAGTAATCATGGTGCCTTCGAAATGGTAAACACGCAGTACTGCAACGCATGGTTTTTTATGGTTATTTATAGCAAAAGGATAGGTCCATAAAAAAAACGCGCGTCATATAAAATTCCAAATAACCATTAAAAAATTAGTTTCATAATGTTAATGTGTTAAAGTTATCATTAAAAAAATCGAAGTTTCGTTTTACAAATCTATTTTTTCTTTAGAATTTTTAGGTCAATCAAAATACTGATTATTCATATTCGATTGTATATTTATTGCTGAAAATATTTTTACTGAACAGGTATGTTCTACAATTAACATATGTACAATATTGATACGAATATTATATCAATTGACTGAATGATACCTCCCCGAATAGTACTCTTATTAATTTTACTTTTAAAGGATTTGTGACACAATTTTTATTAACTTTATATATCCTATAAATATCTCTGATAAATCAGTTTCTGTCTGTAATTAATGTAACACTGGTCAGGTTTTACTGCATTCACTGATAACACAGAGATAAATGCAGCCTGCTGAGTCCAGCAGCTAGCGTTAATGAGCTCTGGCCATGACGTCAGAGGTTCGCCAGCACTCTCCCCACTGTTATCAAACATCACTCTCCTCTCTGTTATCAAACATACAGCAAATCATTCAAGCAAGTTTAAAATAATGGAAACACTGGAAGATGAAATTCCAAACGTTGATCTTTCTGATGCTGAAAACATTAGACCGTATCAGTTTGAACCTTTGGCTAACACTAGTGAAACTCCAAGAAGTGCTACACCAGACAATGATAGTTCTGATGTAGAGGACTTTCAGGATAGACAAGTCAATACTAATTGGTAAGTTAATTATTCTGATTTTCATCAGTTTTAATCCAGATAGAAAATTATAATTATGACAACAATTTATAGAAAATCACATAATATATAAAACAAGATTTTATTTTCTAATTGTAGGTGTGAATGTGGCATTTGCATTTCCATGGCAACTCAACAAGAGTGCATTTGTTGTCAGGAAATAGCAGCAATTAGTGCAGAAGTTGAGGCAGGGGCCCACCAATGCATAAAAGAAAGTCCAATATTTACAGACAATTGTCTAAATCGACATGTTTTACACGTTTCAATGTATGAATATTTACAAATTGTGGGACCAATCGATGACAATCAACCATCTCACCAGTAAGTTCTGTGAATTTATAAATTTTTGAAAATATATGTACATTGACATTAAAAAATCGTGCACCAATACACCCAGTTTCTATACGTCTTACATTCAATGTTTTTTGTTTCCAGTGTATACAGACATCTTGCCTATAGACGGTTTGTCAGGTGGATATGGCACTTCTTAGGAAAAAGCAACAGAAAAATATTACCTGCATGTGTGGTATCCAAAATAAGAGAGACATTTCCATCAGAACAATATTGTGGTTTTAGATATGCCAGATGAAAAGCAAACAGAAAAGGCACATCTCACACAATCAGTCCTATAATTAATAAATAGTTATACATTTCATCTTGTTTGTATAATGTAGTTTTTTATAGTGTTCATAATTTATCTTCTTGCATATCTTGATAAATGCCTGCGAATTAAAGCTGCCTTTTCGAAATGTTCAAAATTCTGAGTGAGTGGCACTGGAACATCTTCATTTAGGACAGAAATAGCTTAATAGAAATGCTTGGTTATCTCTTTTTTTATCAGCTCCATTAGCATTTTTTACAGGAAAATAAAAGATTAACAAAATTGTGTCACAAATCCTTTAATACTATTATCCCCGAGTACCCAAACTCCGTCACCATAAGCAGAAAACCTCCCGCGTTTCTCTGTAAATTATTTTTTGTGGTTTTTATCATTTGCAATCACTAAATATAATCTGAAACAATATAATTTATAAAATTGTTAACAAAAATATTTTTATTTTTATTCAAATAAGCCCTCTGAATACGACGTTTATCACGCGTGCTTATTATATCTTGTGAACCTAACTTCGTCACCCACATGCTCTATGATATGGCAGGGAATGAAGACACATTAACAATCTAGTTAAAACTCCATTTGTATCTAGGCCAAGTTATTATAAGTAAAAATGGTGCATACAATTTAAATTGTATTTAATTTCATCGAAATGAAATGATTGCCAGAATAAAAAATGGGTCCATGTAACAACACTCACAATGGCCTTATCAGAATGTATGGATGCCGTTTGATTAATGTCCTTATATATTTCAAATATTTTATATCATTAATTAATATAATCTTTATTATATTATTCATTTATCACATTTTTAGAAATGTAGCATATTCTAAATAGCGATATACCGGATATATAAATACCCTGTATAAGGCAAAAGTATTGGCATGAGCGCTTTGACGTTATCATCAAGAGTAGTGCATAAAGGCTATTGCGGACTGAAAAAATTGTATTAATTACCTTAATCAAAAATGTATTACATGTGAAATGTTTCATCTTGACCTCTCTAAAAATGGCTGACCACCGTAAATGATCGAATGGGCCCGCATGTCAGAAATATCAATATTTTAGTGCACCCGTGAAAAAGTTTTAGCTGATTTTACACAATGAATGGTGCATAAAATGAACAAGGTTTAATTCTGTTATTTTTTGACATATTCTTAAATTTAACCGTTGCAAACTGTTGACATTTGATTAAAGATTTTTGACATGTAAAAAAATGACGTCATAATCGTACTTGATTTCAAACGGCGAGGAGTTTCCCGAAAGTGACGGAGTTACGGTAGTGACGGAGTTAGGGGGCAATGCGAGATACTTGTATTAAAATGAGTTATTTCATATAAATTTACGTCTAATCACTCTTTAAAAAAATACAATTATAAATATTGAAGAAAACAGATAATTTGTACAATATACATAAAAGCTCTACAAATATATGTACAATATTGATACGAATATTATATCAATTGACTGAATGATACCTCCCCGAATAGTACTCTTATTTTACTTTAATATTACTTGTATTACATTGTGTTATAATTTCATATCTACGTCTATTTACGCTTAAAAAATACAATTATAAATACTGAAGGAAACAGATACTTTGTACATTATATATAGATGTATGATTCATTTATACCGCTGAATAGCATTACTGATCCAGGGGGCCCCTGGCACCCAAGGTGATGTATATCTGGAGAGCCTCTGCGGAGGTATTATCTCGCATCCAAATGTATTGTGTTTAATAAATACAAACAATAAAAAAAGTCTTGAATATAGTGTGACAATAGAGGTAGAAAAATCCTCGATATTGCCCAACGTTATATCACACATAATTTTATAGAAAATTTTAATCCTAAATGCTACTCTAGCTGTTAAACCTAAGCTTTTTAATAAGAAAAACAAACAAAAAAAAGTTAACCATTTCTTTAGTCATCAGATGGAATGTCAATTTTCAGTCTTGAGATATCTTTTTCTTGTCTTTTTCTCACTCATTGTTTCCACAAGCAGAAACACATATTACCTGAATTATTTTGATTATTACACTCACTGCATATTATACTGCTTTATATGTCTGGCCCAGTTTTTCAAAAGGTATTTAAAATTTAACACCCTGTTAAGGATAATCACTGCATGCATGGTCATTAACCAGATTATCAGGACAAAATGGAGCATCTAAAATTCCAACAACTCCCTTTTTTAATCTACCTTTGAAATACATTTAAACAAAACTTTTCATGTTTCATATTTGAAAAAAAAAGTTTACAATAGTCTTTTTATAAAGTAGCAACACCAATGAACAAAAAAGCACTATTTTGGCCTGATTAAAACAAATTTATTTCAAAAATAATGTTAAACATTACAGTCCATTAATACATGTATATATTCATTCATCATGATACATATTTTTATAATACTACTATATATACAATTAACTATGGTAAAAACAAGTTTTTCTGATTTCAACTGGGGAGAAATGGGTTTGGTAGCCAAGTCAAACAGATATTTTATTAATATAATTTGTTGTTGTTTTGACACTTGACTTGTCAAATGGTTCAACAACAGGCATTTTAGGTACAATAAACACAAAATTATATTTTTTAATGAAGGTATACAAGCAGTGACTGTCATTTTTTTTAACATAGAAAATCTTTATCAGTGATATGAAAGATAATAAATTTTTGAAAAATATTGATAAAATCTATGAAGCATAAGTCTTGAAAATATCAAAAGGGTTGGTCGAGGAACTTAAAACACTCTTTATATACATGTTTTGTTTTCACCCTGATCAAACTTATACTAGCTAGCATTTCTGTCAGCAACCAAATTGTTTTCTTTAAATGATAAAACAAACAAAACAAACAAAGCATAATCTCAAATACATTCATTATGATGAAATGTTAATGAAACTGTAAAAAATATGAGATTTTACACCAAGTTGTTTTAATTCATAGACAAGATTCACTAACCTTATTTGTCACATACACGAATAGATAACCAAATATACAACATTATCTGGTAATAACCCCCATTACACATTTTGCTGACTTTCTACATAAACAAAGAATAAACTACAACTCTGGATTATATCCCTGGCTTATTCCTTGGGTACTTGTAAAATTGCTAGGATCGGTTGATGTTTTATTGCTATGGTGACTGTCTCCTTCTCGTGGATACCCTTTGTTTATCAAATCTTGCCTCCATTTCTTCTAGAACTCTTGGATTATAACGAACCACCAACCGCACAGTTCCTGAAATAATGGTTATAAAGTAGGATTGAAATAATCCTTAAGCATAAAATAATTAACAAAATACCCCTATATTAAATAGTGATTTTGAAGTCAGAAACCTTGTATAAAAGTTGATAAACTACAAGAAAAAAAGATAATATAAAAAAATTCTGATGATACTGTAGATTTCTTATTAAATGCATGAAATCTCCTTATTTTGTGAGGATTAAATTTCTGTGTTTGCTATTTTATATTCTCGCCATTTGATACAAAACTGCTGGATCGTGGAATTAAGTACTCAAATAAAATTTTAAAAACCTACGGATATTATGGTAGAAAAAGAAAGGCTTAAGTAAGTGTTTCAAGTTTACTCATTCTAGACTTTTGTCCATCTAATGTACGTAATGATGAGCTGGCATTTAGGATACCAATATGGCTCACGTACACCTACCTTTGGCCTGTTTCAAAAGTTCAACAGCTTTTTCATGGTGTTCTCCCTCCACACTCTAAAATTTAAAATGTGAAAATGACATGTACTTAAAAGTATGTGCTATTGTTAATGGATTATTTCATGACTTGTCTGGAACTTTCTAATCCATGAACGTTGTCACCCTGAAGTTGAGGGCTCTCTGAAAGTCAACTTCCCTAAAGAAATATATCTGGCATAACCACCTCGAATAATTAAAAGACTCATTGCCTGTTGCTTCATATTAAACATCATCAAATTAAGATTTTTTCTAATTACAGTTGAACATTGATATCTGGAATACAATGGATATGTAGAAGTGATTTGTAGGTCTCAACCACTTATTTTTATAAGTATTTCACCCTCAATATCTTGATACTCGGATATATCAAAGTTTTTAAACCATCCCATCAAGATAACAAAGTCTGACTGTATATACTAGTGTAGAAGAATGGGATCAATCTAATTAAAAGTAAAACTTCCATGCACTCCCCGGTTTTTGATATACATACGAGTGGACATATCGAACACCCGGGAGCGAATAAAAGTTCTAGTTTTAATTAGATTGGAATGGGATAAAATTTCTTTGTGATCTTAATTGATTTTGAGATGATTGAATTTTGATTTGAATCATAATCATAGAAAATATATAATCATATAAAAAAAATCTATTTAGTTCTGTGGTATTACATGTTATTGGCTTTAGTATAAAAGAAAAACCCATTTGGATTCTGAAACAAATATGAATGTACCGGTATCTGCATTTTAAGCATTTCAGAATACTAAAATCAGGCATGATTTTAGAAGCAATATGTCAATTTGAAATCAAAATTTCATTTGAGTATAAAATGAGATTGTGACTGCTGGTGTTAACATATGTTATTTGTGAATAAATGATTTGTTTAAAGAGACACAGTAACGCACAAACCCATGATTTACCAAGTATAGAATTTTTACACAATTTCCACACATTTTATATATCATATGAATAGATAAACTTTTGAAAAATTATGGTGTTCAAAAGTAAATAAACCAAATTAATAGAGAAAAATAGAAGTAAGCATTGGGCAAATACATAAATATTGAGCTTCCCTTCCATTTCATAGCCCCACACATACAGGGGAAAGTAAATACATGAACTAGTACATGTACTGCAGCATTGCATATATCATGAACCAGCGGCCTCTCAGTGAAACCAATTTTTATTAAGATACACTCTCAATAAATGCATATTTCTTACTACAGAAATCAAATAACTTAAAATTTAATTTCTTTTCTTAGCATGTCATTCCCATTGTATCTATTTTTAGACAGCAAATGCAATCACCTCACACTCAAAACAACGCCCAAAGCAACTTGTTTATTTATAATGTATGTATAATTTCCGTATGAGTTAACACTACTTGTTAACTGATAGGCGATGGCTTATAATGCATGAAACCTTCTGTATGAAGAAATTTCGTGTGTTTCTTCTTATTTCCGTTGTCACATTCAAAATATGTGTAAACCCTACTCAAGATACTGACCACTCCATTCACTGAGAGCAGCTGATCTCCTCGTTTCAGACCTCCATGCCTGTCAGCAACTCCATCCTGAATGATTCTGGATATGTAGATGGGTGAATTCTGTTCTTTTCCTCCCATAACATTGAATCCCAATCCCTCTTCAGTCTTTGGTAGTTCCACAACCCTTGGGTGGGCATGTCCTTCACTTGCAGCAAAGGCAGCTACTGTGGCCTGCAACAAATAGAGAGGGGTACATTAAAATTATATTTATGGGCATTTCAGTATTAAAACTACATACTAGTAGATGTATCAAAATGAAATGATTCATTATGGCAATGAACTTTCTCCATTTTATTACTGATATTGCATTTTTTTAACACTAATGAGCATTATGATTAATGTTTGTTTACTGAGGGATCAAAAAGATTATAAGGCTGACAGAAAGGGAGGATAAAATTATTTCAGTATAAGCTAGCACATACTTTTTTAAAAAGATAGTGAGTTATTTACAAAATGTTTCATAGATCACTTTTAGGGTTTACATGTCATGTATGTACATTAATGCATTATTGTAGAGATGTATAATATAATTGATTTACTCAGAATCAAGACTCAGAATTATAGGCAAAATGAAATTATTTGAAGGTGGAGTTTAAATGCACTACCTTAGCTGTAGCATTCGCTCGGACTTCCTCATTCCCTGTTATATCCACAGTCTGGTAGACGTGTTCATAGACTTCTCTCACTGAATTTAGAAAATCACTCTGAAGCACTCTCTGTAAGGCTGCTAACTTCTGGGATGGAATTTGGCCACCTTCATATTAAAAGGTACAAGTTTATGTGAAGCAAATAAAATAAATGAGAAAAATTCACACAATCTACGATTTAACACAGTACAGTTTGATTTTTGTAAAAAAAAAATTATTTGAAAAGCACACAGTATTATTCGCCTGGTTGCCTAATCAAATCATTAGCCAAAGTTGAACTAAACGTTGCATTCTCAGTCCACATTATCATGATTATGACGTCAAACGACGTAAAGTTTTATCTTCAGAAATAGCCAAACAGAGTCACGTGATTCTGAAAATTTTATTTCTTTTTTTTAATGGTTTATCATTTTAATTCATATGTTGACTACCAGTAGTAAAATTGAATACTTCATTCAGTATCTAAAAGATCAGTTCATTGGTGTTAATGTTTTTATTTTCAATCTGATAATTTGATAAGACATACATAGAATTAGTTGTGTTTCTTGATTGAAGCACTATTGAAACTTATCTGGTTTCCACTTTAATTTCTTTTAATTTAAATTTTCTTCAATTGAAGAGGCAAGGTCACGATTTTGGTCAAGTTTCATTTTTCTATTTTTTAGTGTTTATAATACCGGTTATCCAGAAATACATTTCTAATTATCAACCAATATTTGAGTGTCAGTTGAGTTATGAGCAAGATACAGAGTTCACAATATTTTGTTATGTAAACAAGGCTTGTGCCCAGTTTTTGTTTACATTGGTTCAATATACCAGTAAACATTCTATTTCAAGCTGATTTCTCTCTGTTCTAATTCCTTTTTAGCGTAAATAAATAGTACCTATAGTGTTTATCACATTCATTTTGGGTCTAAAACTGGAATTTTCACTTCTACTTTCAAAAGGTAAACAAAGCAAACGTTTACAAGACAAAGGATTGAAGCTCTGTATCTCACTTATAACACAAAGACTGACACTCAAATTTTGGTTGACCATCACAAATGACTTACTTAAGCATTGTAAACATTTAAAACGGAAAAATAATTTTGACCCAAATTGTGACCATTTCCCTTTAAAACACTGGAAAGTTTTTAATCAAGTTTACAGGCAATAAACAATGGATAAGTGCCAGTCAATCAATAATCAAACTATCTTTATTTATTGGCAGCCAATATGGCGGCACCAGAAGCTGGAAGAAAGTTTTTTAGCCCATAGTACCCTGATTCAACTCTTACTTTTCACCAATTTTCTTATATACATGTGATACCATTACACCTTGCTTCGCGATTTGTAAATAAATTCCAAGGCTTTTGAATCTTATGATTTCCTTTGGGTCCTTTTGGGTAAACAATGCAATATGGACAGTACATCATACTGTCCATATTGCATTGTTCATTCTATGACTACTTAATTTCATCCGCAGATCTGCACTGATCTTTGTCAAAAATAGCCTATTTATACAACCAATTGTGACATTTTGGTGCAGGATTTAAAACAAAAACATTTCATACTTACTGAACTAAAAGATATTATTTTTTTTTGGATAAGGTTGATCGAAAGCTTACAAAGACCTCAACATACTAAAACCTCTTTCACTCAGATACCAGTATGTCCATCCTATCCAATATAGATAGAATGTTCTATCGTTAAAATGACAGATGTCCTACGGACCCGGTTTAACGATAGAATTCGTCCCATATACTCGCTTCGTAGCAAACAAAAATTTTTATCGCGCTGTATCTTGCCTCAATTTTCATATGATTGGTCTCAAATACCTACAATGTTGCTCTTTTATAATCTCATAATACCACATTAACTGTTTTTGCAACGAAATCGCTGCCACTTTTAACATCACGTTTGAAAATTCGCTGTTTATGGTCGCCATGTTAACGATAAAATCCAAGACATTCCGAGTGCGATTTCCAACAAAATGGCAGGCAAATTCAAACCGTATTTTAACAAAATGCCTTGGTACGACTCATTAAATGGATATTTTGTGGACTAAACTACATATGCATGTTCAAAAAGGTTTGTAATGTATAAAAATGAGTTTTTCCTCTGCAGATTATTTTTAACAGACTTAAAATCGAAGCGAAGCTGATCCGCTTTGCGGCTGCTACATTACAAGTATATGGGACAAATTCTTACTGTGACCTGAGCGTAGCCTGGTCACATTAAGATCATTCTTTCTATATCCAATATAGCCAATATATCAAGACAGTAACCATAAATTTGACATATTTTGATCCATCAAAAATATAACAATATAGAACAAACTTCTTTTTTTAATGGAAACAAAATTGAAAACAATATAAATCCTTTCAGAGAGATTATCAAATTATGAATATGCAACTATTATCGAAAAATTGCATACAAGTTGTACGATACAAAACTTCAACTTACTTTTCTGAAGTGCATCCAAAAGGTCTATTGCTCTGTTGACATCTGAAATGATCAAAAGTAATACATACAATTTACAATTAAAACGCTGTCGTGGTTAAAAGAAGGGCCTTTAACAGTTTAAAAAACACACACAAGTTTCATTCATGTGACTAGATTTTAAAAAGAGCAATCGCGTATTTTCACACGTGGTCAATGTTGTGAATATGCTATGCATCTTGTTTCTCATTAAAAACTTCTTCTGGTGGCAAATAATACTACTGCTGATCAACAAACCTTTCTCCAAGTGTAAACCTTCTTCCATGGTCGCCATCTTGGCTTTATTTCCGGGTTGACACGACGAATGTCGACCCCGAACTAATTAACTGACATGCGTCGGGCTCATAGAAAACTCTAATGACGGATTGAATCAAATTCTAATGAATCTAATAATACAGAGGATAGTTATTGAATAAATTAAAAAAAAAAAGTAAATAAGGAAAAGAAATCAAATTGACCTAGACAGTTTTGAAACTATGTATATATAATAAAATGACTTAAATTTATTACTAGTGCATTTTGAATGGTGAGATATGAATTATTGACCAAAAAATTCAATTTTAAAAGTCAAGTAATAAGAGAGATACAGAGGTAATACTTTATTGTTATTTAAACAAAAATGGTGTCTTATATTTGTTATCAAGTAATGTAAAGTAAGGAATTACCTTTCCTTTGACAAAATGACTCGTGGTAAATATATATATTATATAAATAATATTATCAACAGAAAAAAGAAACGTTTAATTTAAACTTATACCAATAAAACACGCATGTAAACAAAAATCAGACTCGAGCTTCGTTTACAAAACACAGAATTTCAAACTCTGTATCTTGCTTGTGACGCAATATTTGACTTTCAGGTTGTGACAAGGCATTAAAATTACCAATATTAACCATTTTAAACATTAAAAACGGAAACAAAAAAATTAAATTTGAGCTCAAATCGGTTCTGAGTCCCTTTAAAAGAAAATAAAAAGAATCGTATATCAGCATAGTCATTGCTTTCTCTGAATTGTTGCACTGCTAAGTATATCGCTTGTAAATACGATAAATTTTAATTTTAGTGAAGTGATCAAAGGTAACCAAACCAAAATTTGATTAATGTTACACGATTCTTCTCTGTAAATATTCAAATATTCTAGAGAAAACTTGGGTTGAAATATCAAGTGATATTCGGTATCATTATGGATAAAGATTTAAGTGAGTTGTGTAATTTTTCTGCAATGTATATGCAAGATCAGGAAAGTTTAAAAAAAATTTGCTCATGTTCATTATGGTTTTTATGTAAAACATTATTATGGCATTTTTGTAAAACAGAATTTTCGATCATTATTTTTGTGTGCATCTTCGCTAGCCAAGTGTCCGATTCGTTTTTGGGGAGATTAGAAAAACGAATCGGACACTTGGCTAGCGAAGATGTTTTGTGTGTGTTCCATGCAGCTATAAGAAAGCAGCTAGAATTGCAGAAGAAATAACATAACCCGCTAATGCGCGTTATGTTATTTTTTCTGCAATGTTGCTTCCTTCCTAGCTCTATGAAAAACCATATACATAAATCATTAAACACTTTTCATTGTTTCATAAGCCTTTGATTCATTTAATTAATTCATTATCCATAAAGAGTTATTAAAAATACATTTTTTTTAATTTTATATAGGTGGTATGGAATATCTGTCGATTTGAATGTTGATTAAAGTACATTATAAATAAAATACTTTCATCGGTTTAGAATTCTCAAATTTCACATTTAAAAAAAAAAGTTATAAAAAAGTTTGGAAAGGTAAAAATCTTAAAATCCCTAGCGCCATTCGAGCTCATGACTTTCAAATTCGTAGTGAAACCTCTAACCCACTGTGCTACGCTTTTAGGTAACAATTTTGGGAAAGAAACTACACTGTATTTATAAAATTATACTTAACTTTATTCTTTATTTCAATAAATAATACGTCAAAATATGTCACATACCACCTTAAATATCAATTATACTGTCGACCATACCTTAACAGAGAAGATTTAGAGTAGCTGATTTCTCCAGGTATATGAAGTTTACTATCGTACATATACCAACAACTCTGACTTGGAGGTCTGGGGTCGGTTCGTTTGAATCCGTGGAGTTTGGGGTCTCAATGTAGTTATAGTTTTGATCGATCAAGAAATAACCCACGCAAAGTCAACACAAAAGTACAAAGAAGATATCATACGAAGTAAAACTTACGTATTATAGGTACTTAAATTATTGCTGAAATTTAATTAGCTAAGCAATACAAATGTGCATTCGACAGAGCTGTTTTTGAACGTAAAACGAATGTGTGTACTCATACGCGAACGTTTTACTCGATCGCGTAGATTTCTAGCCTGCCAGTTCTAAAGTGTATGAACTACAATCGATCTTTAAGAAATAGAGAAGAAAATAAATACCTAATGGGTCTTAATTTTTCGCTACATTGCTTTATTTCACTTTTAATTTTCCACGTGTTAATTCAGTGGGAAAAAAACCCAACACCGGATGCTATACAGTAGGAGAGTATTTACTTCGTTAAAATATCGATGGGGTTTTGTTTATAAGAAATGAATTACGGTATGTTGTACGTAATCCTTAAAAATCGGTGATTTGTAAAGCATTTGTTTTGGATGGTGGGGAATTAACCCCCGGGATCAGCTATTGCAATGACTGATACATGTATCATGAAATAATTGAACGTCTGAGTACAATTTTAAGTCTGTCTGTATTCATTTGACGTTACACCCATAGAGTGGATATTTAAAGAAATTCATCAATTCCATTCAAGTTACGGCAATATATGTTTCAACAATCTTCTATGCCGTGCCCGTGTATAGATCGATATTTCTATACCAGGAACGCTTTAATGGATGTAGAGCAGACGACTCATCTACTTAGTAATGGATCACGTGATTCCCATTACTTTTAATGATTTTTCCCCGGAGTGGATGCATATTAATCTATTAAGAGGAAGAGGAAAGAGGAACAAAGATTGTCATTGCCTTCCGTTATTGTTTTTGAAGTAAGATTTGCCGAATTCAGGTCAGTATGAATTTTAGCATATAAGATGAGAAAATTGGTATGCTAGTGAACAACACTAATGCAAGTGTGCAGTTTAATGACATCCGTGTATGTTGAGCATGCCATACACTCGCTGTGTCGATGAAGGCTCGGCCATTAACGTGCGCGTAATCAGTTTTTGTGTAGTTTTTAAAGCGTGAACGATCATTCAATATTAATGGAATTTGATCGAAAGGTAATTGCGGCGCGAAAAGTCATGCTTATTTTGAATTATAAAGGACTTTATTAATTTAGATTTTTTAGAGTTTAGGGGGTGGAACGAGGTTTATTGAGGAGTTCAGGGGGTTGAATATATATGTGCATTTAGTACAAACATATCTTTTTATCATCAGCAAATCATATGAAATGTATTTTGTTTGATATATGGATTTTGACATGCTTTTCTTCATATTATTGTACTTTTGTATTTTACAGTTTCTTAAGGAAATCGGTAATGACCATGTCCGGATTTCAAATTAACAATTTGGACCCCAACATGTTAAGTAATCATCTAACTGCACATGGAATCAGTCTAGGTGGAGCTCAAAGTGTCAGAGGTTGAAATATCTCTCTCTCTCTCTCTCTCTCTCTCTCTCTCTCTCTCTCTCTCTCTCTCTCTCTCAGCATTTCTTATCGTAACTTTTATTACTGACATAACAGGCCTTCTTATATCTAAATTTTTTTAGACAATGGGATAACTGGTGAAATGCTGGTGCAGTTTTGTGAAGAAGACATCCATGATGCCTTCTCTGTATTTAAGGACAGGTTCATCATACGAAAGATGATACGAGAACACAAAACTCAAACGGGAATCCACGACAAAGTATTCTCTAACACAACTTCTTCATCTTGTAAAAACCAAAGGGATAGTACAGCAATTAAACTTCCGACAAAAGCACCACAACGCAACCCACAGCATTTAGTTTCCCCGACTAAGATTTCTGATGTCTTTGCTAATGTTAAAGCAGGATATTTTACAGCACCTTCTACAAATCAACTTCACAAATCACAACATCAGTTACTTTTCAATCCGTCACGAAGAGAACATCCCAGAATACCAACTTCTCCAGAGATTAAGTTGGAGAGCGTTCCCAGACCGGGTTATTCTTGCGCAACAGGAAGTAGGGTATCGCATTCTCCACAACCGGAAGTTCAGTCATTTCCACCTCCAGTAAGGAGTCCCTTAATGCACCACGTGGTGTCTAGTTCTGTAGAAGATCGCTTGTCTGGAGCTAGATCTGAGACGGTACCAGGACCTATGGGAGAATCAGCTCAAATTGCTTCTCAAAATCAAATCGTTCGGTCTTCTAACATTAATATTACAGTCGAAGAGAAGCAGAGGATAAAAAAGTACAAAGCAGACGCCCTTCTTGAGAAAAAATGCATTCGCAGTAAACCAAACGAAGCACAGCATCTCGGATCACTGGCTATCCGTAACGCTGCCCAGGCGGCCCAAATATGGGATAACCCACCTGTAATGAGGGAAATTTCTGTGGCCAAGAAGGACCAATTCATCAGGTCTTTATTGGCATTCGCTCCTCAGCTTTCCGAGAGAATGGACACTGTGTGGATCAGACTTAGGGAAGCGTTACAAAACCGACGGAAATATTTACTGGACAAAGAGTCGGGGAAAAGACAAACTAAATCGCAGAGGTCTGCTCCATATGATAAGAAGAATGAGTCAAAACCGACTTTAATGAAAGTCAAGGAACCGAGGACGCTGATAGACCTAACAGACTAGTTTACTTAATTCTTTAATTATTTTACCATTTTCTAACAACTTGTGTTAATTTTTTTTCTTTAATGAAACTTTTTTTCACTTTTTCATTTTTGTAAATAAAAATGTTTATTAATACTTTTATCAAATGGAGAAAATGTTAAACTTGACAGGGGTTTGTTTGCAAATCTAAAAAACGATGACTATTCCATAGGCATTGATGATTGATTTTCTTGGTTTTATCATTTTCTCTTTTGAAGCTAATTATCAAAATTTGGGCTCTCAATCTAATTCAGACAGAAACATACTCAGTAATTGCATTATTTGTTGCCTGGAAGTAAAAAAATGCAAGCAGATTGACAACAGTCTTCGGCAGTGAAGATCTAGAACTATATGCATGCACGTATGGTAAAAAGATCTAGAACTATATGCATGCACGTATGGTAGTCGCGTTTAGATTTTTTGTATTGTATTTGTACTTGTATTATACCTATACGTGTATTTAGTCAGCTGACCAAGCCTGATTTAAAAGGATGCATTTTCATGTAGAAAATGCAATGCTTGCTATCAGACTGACGAATTAAGACTGTCATTGACTGGAATTAAAACAAAAAAAATCTGGTACCAAATTACAGCTTTTATTAGTGAAGTAAACTTCAATAAATATCTCTCTTTGTACAAAGATTAAATATACAACGTTAATATATATAAAGGAAAATATAATGGGAATTCTCACATATCACACAGATACCTCAATAAAAAAATCATACATGAAAAAAGCGCGTGTTCACAAGATACACCTAATCACTATAGATAAGACTACTAATGATAAAGTGCACTCGAAGCCAAAGCTTTGGGTACATGTCAATGAAGTGATGCTGGCTGCAAAGTGAAACCAGAAGAGGGACACAATATTATCGAAAAAAGTATCTTGTATAGTGATGATTTTTCACATAAACATCCCGAATTTTCCCTTGTCGTTTTTCCTCAGTCGCCTGAGCTCTTTCTCGTCCTCCACCTTTTCTGCGGAGTACATGACGTCGGTACGGAGTGCGTACTTCCTTCCGGAAAGGACGGCCGAATCTTCGTGTAAGATGTCGTGTTGGTAGATCAGAACCGAGCCTATATTGAAGAAATTTCAAAAAGTTTAATGTATAGTTCTTTGGAAAGTTGACATCGTAAAAATCAAGGAAATGTCTGTTATTTGTTAAATAAAATAAGTATTTTGATTTTACGAAAAATAATTTGCCCAAAACACTTGTGTTCTTGCGACTTTTTTTCGTTTTCAGTTTATACATACGTTTCAATATTTGTACAAGCGAATCTATATTTTTTTTAAAATGTTCACCTGTTCTGGGTTCCACTTCAATTCTCTCGGATTCTTCAAGGTCTAAAAACGTTGTGTCGCCTCCTAGAAAGTCCTGCAAACAAATTAGAACATTGTTAAAGGTAACAATTACCGTGTACAGTAATACCTTGTGATTAATTTTTGGCACAGACTTATGGCCAATGATAAATAAACGTTAAAAAAAAAAATCAACGTTTTCTTACATCGTTCAGGAAAATCTGCACACTTAAGAAACTTTTCTCGCCATTTTCTCTGCGAAATCCGGCATCGAAGTGAGGCTTGAAATACTCTCCTGAGTCGTAGCGCTGAACACGAAGTCTAAATGAAAAATGTACTTCTATTCTCACATACGTTTATCTTTTATATACTAGTATTTCAGAGCTTTCTTATATTTCATACCGAACTGTATGATATTAAAACAATACATTTAAAAGTTCCAAACGACATTCATTAGATTAGCAAGATTTTAATTTGGTCCAGAATATGTACGTGCTAAAGAATACTTTTCTGTTTTATTACCTTTCGTTCAGTCCTACTATTTTGTGATTTCGCCAAAGTTCTGGAATGTATGGTCTCAATCTCTTCTGTATTTTCTCCATTTCCTCCACAGAATCCAAGAAGTTGTGGTAATTATTTCTTGTATCAGTCTTTGTAATTTCTCTGCAAAATAATAATTCATAACTCATTCGAAACGCAACGAAGTTGATTAAAATCTATATCATGTATAGACATACAATTATAGTTATTGGATTAAACATTATTTCAGGCACACAGTGTACACTGTATATGTACTTATCCTCATTCTAGAAACACATTGTACAGGAAAGATGTCATACTTACTTTCCATCAGCAGTATGGATCATAGCAGGACTGAAACCTCTCATTTCAGATTCCTTGATCAACTGCAAGCATTCCTACAAATAGATATAAGAATTAGGTTATATTATTTCTTAACATATCATTCAAACGATCATTTTGAGTTCAAAGAATGAAAGAATCATTGGTTTAAGATATAAACTAAAGCACAAAAACCGTTCTTTCACACTGACGTATGAAGTGGTTTTGTGCGATGACTGTTGCTATTATGCGTCAAATCAAGGCTTGCCTTCTTGGTGAAGACGTTGTGAAGAAGGAAGACCAGCTTTCCCTCCCAGCATCTCTGCAGCTCAATCTCCTGTCTCTGGATGACTTTTCCGGGTTCCATTTTACCACTTTCCAATTCTTTCCGGGATTTACTCTTTCCTCCGTACCGAAGTTTTTTCAAAGTAGAGCTGATAACTTTGGTTACGGAAGCCGGTCCCTCTGGCATTATTGCTGTTGTTGATAAGGTTATACTTGAGAAGTGATGTTCTGAAGCATGCTTGGGTCCTTTTTATATCAATGTACCTGCCGTATCGTCATAATGGCATAAAGAATGACCTAGAGGTTAATTGCGATCTTAATTATCAAACTATCGAATGATAGGCATCTGTTTAGGGCAGATATCCTCTTGGGGACCTCTTATGTTTATGACAAAGACAAGTCGACATTGTTCAGACCAGCTAACCACTTTCCTTGTTGTATTTATTAACATAAACATGTTCTGAGAAGCGCCGCAATTAATTAATTAATAGTAATGAACAAATCACGCCAATCGAGATTCTTTTCACCTGGATGGAGTATAAAGGTAATCGCCCAGGTATAACCATTTTTCTACTGGGCAGTCCTGATTGTCATACAGTAACGATAGTCATACATGGAAGTGTGGTAGATTTTGACCAATAGCAGTCCGATGTGAACCTTAACACACTTTGATACACTTACTATGATATTTATGAATGATTATTTAGGTACCATGTCAAAAACCGTCGTGATGAATTTTACATTATGTTTCCGGTTATTCAAGCAATTGTAAATGAATTTTGTGACATGAATTGTTTGAGTCAGATTACTATTTTTAATGTTTATATTCGTAATTCAAATCCATAACATTATATATGCATTACAGTTAAAGCAAGTTACACTTCTTGATAGAGTATAGAAATCAAATGCAACCGAATATAAATGAACTGGCGAGGTTAGTTTGCCGAGACAATAAAACCATTTCAAATTAAAGAGATACTCGTGAATGAAATAATAAATAAAATGCATTTATCTGAAAATTGTATACATGTACTAGTAAAAACTTCGACCACGTACGCCAAAGTTTAAAATTTTGCACTCTAGTTTTGTTGATACAGATATTTTTCGTCTTTGCAGAAAATACCACAATAAAGGGGAAAGACGATTTAATCGTATTGGGTTTGTTATTGAAATTATGCACTTTAATTTGTAAATAAGGCCCAGGTATTTTATCCACGCACTCTTTACCGCGAAAATAAAGAAACTATTAAAGAGAGCATGAGCATACATTAACAATTGTTTACTCAGCTTCTGAGCACGTCTTTGCGGTCTGTATGCTTGCACTATTGTTTGTTGTTAATATATGTATACACATTTTGAAATATTGATTGATGTGAGTAATTTTATTGTTAAACTATACAATACTTTTTATTCGAATCAACCGTGCGTACCGATCAGAAAATATTGAATAATAACACAAATAGGTCCTTATACATAATAATTGCATTTGTTGGAATTCTGTCAAAAATATATGATTTACCTTTCAAGCTTAGGTTTGAAAAATATGTTTACAAATAATTTACACGTGATCTGTAATATCGGCATTGGATAATATGAAAAGTTCAATGCAGGCAGTTTGCCAGTAGAAACTTGCATAGATCCTTCTGATGAATGCGAAACGAGACCAAAATCCGGGCACGTGCTTTCCAAACAGAATCTGTACTTTATATAAAACAATAGCGATACTTTGAGGCATAATTATATTTTAAAAGTGTAGCCAATTGCAAAATATCACAAACTACTCGAGTGAACATAAGTATAATTGATTTACTATCTCTTTTTTTTTTCGATTCCAATATCACGTGTCTGCATATGGACCCAGTGTTGTGGTAAGATATAAAACTGTTGTATAAATGGTGGGTTGAATATTTTGAATGTTTTAGCACGATTAAAAGTTCATTCCAGTGAGGTATGTAACATAAATACATTGAGTACGGCAGCTGTACTTTACTCGACCAAGATTACGGACTGAAAGAATCCCAAATCTGTTATATGTTGCCAGTTTTTTTATTTGTTTACATCAATTCGTCATATGTTATATATATATATATATATATAAGAACTAACACTATTCCTCTATCCCAGGTAATAGGTAAGAAAAATGGCGGTTGATAGGATACAAAGAGGTGAACACCAACTGGAAAGAGAAAGAGAGGAAGACCAAAAGAGACCTACTGTAGAGCAGAGAAAGAAATGAAGGACAACAACTGGACAGACCAGCATGGAGGTCTCTGGTGACAACCTTATGTGTTGACCAACAACAAAGAGGACTTAGTAGCGAGCGCAGCTCGCCGGCGCGCAGCGCCGGCGCGAAGCGAGCTCTACCGGCAAGGCGTGTGTGAATAGAAAATTCGGACTAGTTGCACATTCATTCAACGGATTTTTTTGGCGTCAGTAAATCGGACCAGTAATGCATCGTTTTAATCGTCCCAGTAGTTCCCTGTAATCATGGCAATTTTTATCACTTCACACTCTCACGAGAATCAGCAAGACAAATTTAGACAGTAAAAACAATAACGATGTAAGCGACATACAGTCAATGTTACCTCTAAAGTTCACCTCAGTACACTTTCAATCAAAAATAATCGTGTGACGTCACAAACGTTTACACATTGATCCGATATATTTTTTCGGAGTCAGAAAATTTTGACCCACAATTCATAGTACCAATGGTTTCCAACCTCACGTTCCAACATCATGTTCTCCCGAGAATCAAAGTAAAACCTTTGAAAAGCTTATAAGATGTGTAATTTTAAGAACATCATGCTTTTTAAGTAAATAAAACAGTATACTTTGCATACTTTTATTTCTCAGGGGAGTTTTAAAGAGTAAGACGACACTTAACCAACGTCAGCTTTGACGTCACAATAAGCACTGATAAGGGGAAATTACTCTAATTGAAGTTATTGTAAATCTGCTGAAATGACCAAAATTCTCTCAAAATCTTGCAAAGGCTAAGATAAAGAACAGCTGACGAATAAGGACATTTCTTCAGATACAGGAAACAGTTGTAAATTGTACTAATTTGGATGAATGCTCACAAATATTTTATTCACTATAATTACGGTAATTTCCTGAAACGTAACGTTATACGTAGCAGCGCCTTTTTCTAAAGGGGTTGGGTGGGTGGATGGCAGCCTCATCCAAAAAATCTTTGCAAACAAAAAGAAAAATAAATCATGAAAATTCTAATCCTTCAGCCCTTTAGCAGTTCAATGGTTTCTTTATTTTCACTTCCATTTATTACATGCGGGGGGGGGGGGGGGGACAACACCATGTTCTTTTAACATGATAAGCAAATATTTTTAAGCGTAAATTAAAAATAAAATTAAACATTAATTATTTTTTTTAAGTGGAGGGGCAAATCCATGGTAAGTCGATTTTCTATGTATAAATTGACAAAAATGAAAAAAAATTTAGCATGGGGGGAGCTCTATGATGAGTCAAGTTTTATATTTAAGTTTAAGAAAAAATGTCTACTGCAAAAAAAAGGGGTAAATCAATCAATCAATCATAATCACAATCACTTTAAAAGAGGAGATGCAGTGCAATGAATATTTATATATTAAAATCTTTATTATTTAACAACATTGTATCTGAGATTAAACTATTGTTCTACATATAAATAAATAAAAAAAATTTTATTTTTTTTTTTATTTCACACATTCTGCAGACATACAATGCATGATTATGATGCTTTAAATATAATAATTCAGAAGTGCAAAATTTTTTATTTTTTTTGAGAGGAAAGAGAGAGAGAGAGAGAGAGAGAGAGAGGAGAGAGAGAGAGAGAGAGAGAGAGAGAGAGAGAGAGAGGGAGAGAGAGAGAGAGAGAGTTCAAGTAAAAATTGGATTCCAGATGTTCCAATGAGTATCAAAAATCTCATTTTCACCATTTTTGTAAGAAATAAATTTCTGTGTTTCATAGAAGAGCTTTAAAGACGACATTGCATAAGAAACACTCAACTGTTTCTCGGTACACCTTGCTGTGTAAATATAGTACTTTAACCAAAGAAAAATGATATTAAGGATATCTTTGCTTTTACCAAGGATGCCTAGTAAGAATGAAATTTTTCTTGGTAAATGTAACCTGAAAATTGATTTTTTCTTCTAAATAATGTTTAAAATTTTCTAAAAAAGATTGAACACATTCACAATCCCACAGTATATGTTCTATAGTTTCCTCTTCTCTGTGACAAAAGGTACACATTTTAGAGTTTACTTTTTTAATTTTGAAAAAAAAAAGAGTTTGTTGCTAAAATTTTGTTAATTATTCTGTATTGGAACCATTGAAGTTTACAGTTTTTTGTTATTATGAAAGGTAGTTTATGGATTAATTTCCATTCCATGTCCTCTAAATCTAATAATTCATTCCACCTTCTTTTACCTGTTGTCACAGAGGTATTATTGTTTAAAATATCATAGAAAAACTTTGACTTTTTACATTTCATAACTTTATGTATGTTTTCTCTAATAAGCGGATTTGCTAATTTTCTTAAAGTTTGATTTTCACCCAATTTTCTGATGTATGTCTTTACAGCATGGGTTATACTTGCATATTCTAAAAAATTGACCTTTACATTCTTATACATATCACAAAACTTATCAAAACTAAGAAAAGTACTATCTTCCCCAATGATATCATTGATGTATCTAATATTATTATCAAATAGTTGTTTATTAAAAAAGGATATAAATAAATTATAACAAATCTTATAAACTATGAATAATGAAAATTTACTGAAAAATAGGTATGTTTTATTTTTTGGCATTCAAATTTCACTTTGTTAATTTTATTTTATTAATTTATTATAATTCATTGTTTGATCACATGCTGTGCTCGCCCCAACGGTCGCACCGTAAAACATATTAAGTAATTAAGTAAGTAGGACTAGTATGAAAGTCAATTATTTAATAACATGTAAATTAAAATATTCTTCAATTGAAACATTTATATTTACATATTATACTGTCCATTTATATGATTGTTTACTTTCATTATTGTTGTGATGTAAAGGTGCACCTGATTGTAGAAGAAAGCAACATCTGATTCAAATATTGTTAAATGAATATAAATGTAAAAAATTTTATGGTTGATGTTGAATAGAGAATTTATATCATGTAAACAATAAATAGAGGATATGTGTTCATAAATGTTTGTTTAAATTGATTCAGGAAGTAACTACGCATGAAATTTGTATTACTTCTGTACATTAAAAGCAGTGTTTCTATTTAATCCTATATCAGTCACATTTGCAAGTTTAAGCCAAAGTCCAAAGTACTAATAATGTCTAGTAAAAATTTTAATTTTGAAAATAAAACTATACAAATGTAAATCGTTATAATGCATTCTTTTATTATATGGTCAGAATCCAAAAAGAAACAAAACTCACATACAATCTTGATTTGCTCGATTTTAAGAATTCGCACTTTTTTTAAATTTCGTAAGGTTGTTTTCGTTTTAGAAATATGATTGTATGATGGAGTGACAATTTAATAAATTTTATTCATAATTTCAGGGAACACTTAGCTATTTAGGTTTTCATTAAAAGTATCCTACAAAAACTTGACCGTTTATGACATGTATTAAAAGATAATTGTATAAGGCGTTTATTTGGACCAGACGTTAAGCTCTACAATATCGTGCTTGAGGCCAAAACAATTTTTCAAGAAGGAAACAAAATTCAAACAAGATACTTCATTGATAAAACAAGTGATCTTTTGATATGTCGATACACTTAAAAGGGACATGATCACATGATTTTTGGTAAAAAAAAAAAAAAAAAAAAGATCTTTCCGATTTTAATGTTTACAATGCTTCAGTAAGGCATTTTTAACAGACAACCAAAATTTGAGTGTCATTCTTTGAGTTATAAGCGAGTTACTGAGCTTACAATTTTTTGCTATGTAAACAAAGTTTTTGTTTACATTTTGAATGTTGAAGTGAAAATTCCAGTTTTAGACCCAAAATGAATGTGTTGGACGTTAGGAACTATCGATGAAGAAATCAGCTTGAAAAGATTTTTTTACATGCATATTGAACCCATGTAAACAAAAACAGGGCACGAGCCTTGTTTACATGACAAGGTCTCTCGCTTATAACTCTACGACCATCTTCGCTAGCCATGGTTTACGATCCGCTCCTCTCCTTTCGTAAACCCTTGGCTAGCGAAGATGCTATACGACTGACTCTCAAATTTCATTTGATCATTAGAAATGCATTTCTAAATCATTGTGAATAATACAAACAGAAAAATGGAATTTGACCAAAATCGTGATCATGTCTCTTTAAAAGATTGATAATTAAGCAAAACATTTATGGTTTACCATAAACATACATCATACAGAGTGTAAATAACACTAAAAAAATTCACCAATGCACATGCAAATCTTTGCCAAAAAATGCGTCGGCCGGGAATTGAACCCGGATCGACTGCTTGGAAGGCAACCATGCTGACCATTACACCACCGACGCTGTTGTACACCTACAGTGGTAAAGGTATATAGATGTATATATATTTTGCGAAGAAATACTTCCCCCAAGGCTTTTTTGTGACAGGCATCAATCAATAATCTTACAAGCATTTCCTTTGCTTGTGATAATGCACTAATATAAAATGATCTATAGAGTATCTATAAAGTGGATAGATGTATATTGTAACATAGGTTCATTTTTGAAAGTGGAAAAAATTTCAACATTAATATTTATTTTAAAAATATCCTTTTTATTGTTCTGTTTTGGTTTTTTGGGGGGTTTTTATGGGGTTTTCTTTTCTTTTTTTTTTTGGGGGGGGGGGTTGTTTCCTAGTTTGTCTTTTATGCAAAATATACACGTTTATATATTGCGAGATAACAATCAGACCCGGATAATGTTATTGCCAGAAAAAAATCAAAGAAAATATAATGTCTGTAAATTGACAGTATTTCAACGCATACACTATCGAATAATTGGAACTTTTAAACGCAGGCTCTTATGAAAGACCCCGCACCACATGGCTAACTACAAACTGATAATTGGAGAGAGAGGGGGAGGAAGACTGCAAAAACAATAAATCGACAAACTGATAAAACGAAATTAACAGTAAAATTGAAAGACACGTGTTGAAAAGCACATTTCAAATCAAAGACGTGTATCTCAATGTTAACTTATGTTTTAAAGTTTAATACATAAGAAAAGTAAAATAAAATCCAAAATAAATTAAAATGCATTTTAATCCATCTGATTTTTTAATTTTGATTTTGATTAAATGAAAAGAGCGATATATTTATGTTTCCAGATCTTAACAAGTTTAAAACATTCTTGATATATAGGTAATGTTTCAGTAAATAAATGTAATTTATCATACATGAAACAGGAAGTCCTTTATTCTTTTAATGTTCCCTCTTCAAATGTTCGGAGTAGACACAGGGTTAATGTTTCTCTCTTCAGACGTTTTACTCTACCTTTTCTTTTTTTTTCCATAGATGACCTTCTCTGTCATATAAATCAATCTGGAGCTAGAATTGAACTACCTAAGAATGGAGTATGGCATACCTAATGAAAATAATTAGGGTTGCGTAGGAGAGTTTATTATTGTAATTCATACATGACTATAATAATAATATTTACGAACAGACACATACACTTATTGGATTGTTTTCAAATCTACAAGTATTACTTGTATAAAAGCATATAATAAGAAAGGCTTACATAAAAACGCGGTGCGTCTTTTTACCCCAATGAACCCCAATGATACCCCAATGATACCCCAATGAACCCCAATGATACCCCAATGAACCCCAATGTTACCCCAATGATACCCAATTCTACTACAGTTATTGCCGAGATCAAAGAGATGCCGCAGACATTATTCTCCAATATACCACGAACGTCATCAGTAAATTATCAAATCAGAAATACCTATTTGTCTCGCACTGACCATGAAAGTACAACTTTCAACCGTAAAAAGTTTTAAAACTATGTCAATTTCACGTGTTAGTTCCAGTCAAACGATGTGTATTGCCTCAAATTTCTATTTTTAAGAGATCAATGCGGCTGTTCCTAGCACCTCCCTAGCACATTTTCACTGCGTGTTTTTACATAAAAAATATAACGTATAGTAGGAATAATCGTATTACATTGCCCTTAAAATATTAGGAACATGATTTAAAGATATTTTATAAATAAGTAAAACGTATTAAAAATCCAAAGAAAAATTCTGTCTGTCGTCTGCATGTGATTCCTTTAATCTATAAACATTACTAACAAAACCATTGGGGTTACACGGAACAGCCGTCAAAATGACCTAGATCGTCTCTCTATAGGAGAAACGATCTGTAGAAATACTGGGCTGTTAGTAGAATAGAAATAAAGTTCTTGTTATCGTGAATGTTGCAGGATAACCTCCTCGGTCTCGAAATGTTGTTTGAAATATAAAAGCCTCGGCTAACGCCTCGGCTTTTATATTTTAAAACAACATTTCTCGACCTCGGAGGTTATTCTGCAACATTCACGAAAACTCGTACTTTATTTCTTAAATACACCTAATGATACCCCTATGATACCAAATGATATCCCAATGATACCCTAATGAACTTTGAAATATTAATACCCCAGTGAAACTAAATGTGTGCATAGTTAAAAGATCTTCCGCGCAAGCGTGTGAATAAACACCGTACATGTATATAATTAATATCAAGGTGTTTTTTTTCCTTTTTGTTTTTGTTCATTTTTGAGTTTTCTTAATTCTTTTTTTAAAAACTATTCTTTAAAATTAAAATAAAAAATCCAAACCATGGCTGAATATTTAGACGAGCTGGCATGGTTTTAAAAAATCCACACTGAAATGGATGATATATTCAATTTGTTCCAATGTCAAATTTCTCTATAATTTTTTATTACTGTCCCAAATAAGAATTTAAAGCAATTGGGGAGCAAAATTAAAAAGCAATTGGGGAGAGAGGGGAATATCTCATTCAACTTTCCTTTTTCTGCATTCATCATTTATTCGTAAAGACGTAGAAGTAAAAACTGAAGTCTTTCTCTAATGGAAAAGAATCGATATGTCTCTTTTTCTTAAAGTTATGTTGAACTAGCACAAATGACCAAAGCTCCCATCAGGACATAATTACAGGTCACAAAAAATCTTTGGGTCAAATTTTAGCTTAAAAAATTCTAATAATTTCCCATCACAAGATGGCCCAATCGATGAAAAAACGGCACTTAGTTAAAATGTCCTTTGTTTAACATGTTGTTACATAAAATTCATTAAGTGTATCAATTATGAACATACTTAGTATCATTTGGGTATTTCAAAGTTCATTGGGGTATCATTGGGGTATCATTGGGGTTCATTGGGGTATCATTGGGGTTCATTGGGGTATCATTGGGGTTCATTGGGGTAAAAAGACGCACCCCATAAAAACGTATTAAGATAGTCCAACGATGAAAAACAAATCATCAGATTTTATCAGAAAAAAAACACTACTAAGAAATGGATTGCAAAAGTATTTGTTGGCAAAACGACAATACTAAATATAATGCAGTTTTATCCAATCAGGACCTTTGATTTTCCCTTAAAAATATGACTACCAGACGTTCAAAAACCCTTATCCTTTTTGTACATGTAATTGAAGAGCAAGGCAACAATTTCACAATAAAAATATTGGCAGCTCACTTTCATTTAATTTGATATTTTCAATAGTTCACTGAAGTAATGTGATAGGATTTTTTTAGTGATGAAACACTATAAAAGAGACACATTTCCTTGAGCTGACACGATCGGTGCTGCGGTGTTTGATTGACGAAAGTTACTATATACCGATGTAGCCAATACTCATACATATTGAAATAATTTACAACGGGGTGTCCGAGTACAGGTTACCTACATACAATCACGGACGCCATGATATTTTCATATAAATAATTATTGTTGATGGTGCATTTATGTAAAAGCGAAATATTTAGTACATTTTCCACGTTTTTTCTAAGCACGCATAGAGTACAGGTCTCACGACCATCACTTTTTGTTAACTAACTGGCAGTTTTGAATCTTGTAAAAGTTTTGTTTTCCTTACCCTGTATAGATCTCAGCTTTATGAAAAAGAAATTTGTGTACTAATATACCATGTGTGGCAATCTTGAATCTATGGTTTTCCTAAGTTGTTATAATATAAACCTTACTCGATACTAAATTTTAAGCAACAATGACAAACTAATAACATGATAAGTGATAGTCAACCTTTTATCAATTCATTGCCTTCTCCACTGAGTATTGCAAAGTATACTCTGTCCTAAGATTTTTCTTAAATTGTTCGATATTTATAAATACCTAAGAGATCCCAAGATTTCTACTTTAAAACTTCCCCTCTAACTTGTCAGGTTTCAGTACACGGATTGTGCATTGCATGCAAGATGAAAGTACCCGGATGATGACGTTAAAAAGTGTCCAAGGTATTCCGAGTGACTTCCAAAAGAAGAAAAGATGTCAACATTTCCATTGTAAATCTCCGTAAGAAATCTGTTCCTATCAATTTTTTTGATTGAAAAACGATAATATGTCAATGAAGATAATTATCTTCTATTTCATCTATTTCAATTACACTTCTTTCACAAGTATGTGTATTTTTATTAAAGATCGTTCAAATTTTTTGCATAAATATCTTGGGACAGACTAAAGGTTATTCGGGCCCTTATATAATCAGCATGATTGCTCCAAGCAATCAAAACAGGTAAATCTCCTGGTTGACGCATATTTTGGCTACAGATGACCATTGCACAGGCCAAACAATATAAATGTAAAGGTTCTTAGGCGTCGCTGCATAAGGTCAAATGCTGCCGCTTTTATTGATTTTATTGCCATGTTGAAAGGGGGAATCGTTCAATTTTCAATTTTATGTAAAAATATTCCCTTTTACAATTTTTGCATTAAAACACACTTGTCTGCTTCAGTGTATTTTAAAATGTTTGGCCTGAAAACCAAAGCATCATTTTTTTTTTATCCTATTTGAGATTAATGTAAAATTGTAAAAATACACCTTGCACATCCCATTATTAGTAAATAACACTAAAAAATTCACAAATTCATTTGGAAATCTTTGCCAAAAAATGCGTCGGCCGGGAATTGAACCCGGATCGACTGCTTGGAAGGCAACCATGCTGACCATTACACCACCGACGCTGTTAGACACCTTTTGTGGTAAAGGTATATTGATGTATATATATCTTGTAAAAATATGAAAGAAATATTCCATTCCCGCAAGGCTTCTTTGTGACAGGCGTCAATCAAAATTCTTGTAAGCATTTCTTTGCTTGTGGTAATGCACAAAAATTGTGATCTATACAGTATCTATAAAGTGGATATAGAATAAATAAGTGAATTTTGGATAGTGGAAATATTTTTATCGTTTATATTTTTTCAAAATTTATCCGTTTAAGTATTGCGAGATAACAATCAGATCTAGATAATGTTATTGCTAAAAAATAATCAAAGAAAATAAAATGTCTATAAATTAACAGTACTTTCAACACCTGCACTCTCGAATAACTGGGACTATGAATTGTAGGTATGCTCTTATCAAAGAGTCCCGTACCACATGGTTAACTACAAACTGATAAATGGACAGAGGGAGAGAGAGAGAGAGAGAGAGAGAGAGAGAGAGAGAGAGAGAGAGAGAGAGAGAGAGAGAGAGAGAGAGAGAGAGAGAGAGAGAGAGAGAGAGAGAGAGAGAGCTGCAATTAGTAATATTCGACAAACTGATAAAATAAATTTAACTAAAATTAACAGCAAAATTGAAAGACAAGTCTTTAACTTAAAAACGTGTATCTGAATGTTAACTTATGTTTTAAAGTTTAATACAACGGATA
Source organism: Magallana gigas (assembly GCF_963853765.1). NCBI lineage: Eukaryota > Metazoa > Mollusca > Bivalvia > Ostreida > Ostreidae > Magallana > Magallana gigas. Next base: position 32,168,015 of record NC_088857.1, on the reverse strand, counting down.
AGTTAAATAAAATCTAATAAATTATGATAATTTTTTAACTATTTCTTAAAGTTTTTATTTTAAATATAATTAAACAAAGAAAACTGTATAATTATGTTTCAAATTATTAACAAATTCAAAACAATCCAATGTACTTTTAAATGTATATTTAGGTCATGTTTCAGTAAATATATGATTATGTCATTTATCATATAAAAAAGCCAAGGAAACAGGAAGTTCTTTATTCCCTTTAATGTGACGGATGTTTCGCTTTTCAAACGTTTGAAGAGACACGTGTTTTTCTCAACAGACGTTTTTCTTTAGTTTTCTTACCATAGTTGACCTTCTCTGTCATATAAATCAATCTGGAGCTAGAAGTGAACGACCTAAGAATTGAGTATGGCATACTTAATAAAAATAATTAGGGTTGCGTAGGAGAAATTATCATGGTAATTTATACATTTCAAAAATGATTAAACATGATAGTAATAATTGTAAAAAGAATTGTTTCGATATATCTATGTTACATTTTTAAATATGTAAGACATTGGAATTGTTTCATTATTTTCAAATATAATGGTTATTCTTGTTTTCAGCTTACCTATAGTCGTACTATAAACTTCGCGTCGGTTGACAATGGTTTTCTCGGGGTGTCAATTTCAACTGTTACCCTCCCAAACAGGCACTATTTATATAGTAATATACCGGTATCTTGCACATCCCATGATAATCAAGGTCAGACGACACGTTCCTCGAGCATCTTTTTTGTATCTCCTCGTAATAAAGAGTTCCAATTAAAATTATTATTTTCATAATAATTTTTAAAATGATTAAATGTTACTTGCATATTCTTTGCCAGGAGCGTAGGTTCTAGAGGTTGTCAGTTCAAAGCCCGGCCCAATATAGTGAATTTCGCTGTGCTGTATTATTTATTTTTATATCAGCAATTCAAGTGTATTTTCAAGAAGATTATATAGGCAATTGCATTCTCTAGTATTTTGCAGAAATGCCTGGTAGGGTATCCTAATTTTTTGCAAGAAATCTTGTCGGAGTAGTAGTAAACCATTAACAGATTCCAGGAAAATGTTATATAAATTTGTGTTGTTGACCTTGAAATAAACTAACACAATGTTCACCAATACTTGCATTGCGTAGTCAAAAAATGCGTCGGCCGGGAATTGAACCCGGATCGACTGCTTGGAAGGCAACCATGCTGACCATTACACCACCGACGCTTATAAGTTATTAAAATAATGTTTATAAAAAGGTTAAATTACTACACCCCCAAAGGCTGCTTTGTGACAGGCATTATTATGCTTGTAAGCATTTCTTTGCTTGTGGTTATGAAATACATTGTGGCCTAATCAATTAAAACAGATAAAGCTAGTAAAGGCAACAGTTCAGTGTACTTTTTTAGCGCGTCTAAATCCATATCACAATTTAAAGTTTTTTTATATTTTATACAATCATGTATAGTTATTTTTTTAGTATATTTTGGTGTATTTTGTTGCTTTGGTCTATTGTCAACATTGATTTGACGTATATAGACACGTCTTTAAGTTTATATTTGTTCTCAATCTTAAGAGACCATTTAAAATTAATAGAACCATTTTAACAAGACCGTGGACTTTTGGTAGGACGTAAATATTTATTTTTTGCAACAGAAAAAGTTAAGCTGTTTTCGAGCGAAATATGCATGATTGCGTAGTCTTAGCTCAAAAGCCAGACAAATCTTGTTGATTTCAAAGAACCATTACTGAGTGGCCAACAATGAAATAGACAGGCCTACGTCACATTGCTCTTTGACACAACTACTCAAAGTCCAATCTCTTGTTAAAATCATACCTGTACATTTATATCATACACATACTATCTGTATATTTCTAAAAGACGATTTACGACGTTTGTTATTGGCATGCAATCACCATGTATATTTTGGCGAGATGGCAATCGAATTCCGATAGTGATTTTAATCGTGACAAGATCAAAGAATGCTTAATTTCATACATATATTTTGTGTGTTTTATAAATCAATTGACAGTTTCCTTTATATTGTACATGTTCAACGCCTACACTCTTGAATAAAAAACAAGCCAATGGAAAAGTACACCACATACTAATGAATCTTTGCATTCAAGAGAGGGGGAGGATTTTACCACAACATCTGAATAATTACCTATTGATGAGACACAGTTCATATTTTTGATTTATGGTTAAACTTGTGCAACTTTAAAGCTCAGAAGATGTAAAATTATGAACAATCTTGGAAAGTATATAAATAACAGTTAAAATTACGAAATGATTTGTTACATGTACCTAAATTTAAGTATTTTTTCAACTCTTCTGTTCCATTTGCACATGTATGGAATATGTATTGTTTTTACATGAATACTGATGGGCTGTAGAACCTAAAATTGATTTTTTTTTTTTAAAAGAACGAATCAATTTTGTTTCACAAGCACGTAAAAATAAGTTTTAAGATAATAGTTTGAATTTAACGATGCATGTTTCTACAAAAGCAAACATTTCTTTATACATTTTCTTTACACACAGGCCGATTCTGGTAAATAAATTTGTGTCTGATATTTTAATGTTCAAACGATCTTATCAAACGTTTCTCCAAACACGTTCTACTCTAGTTTTCTTATGATAGGTGACAATTTCTGTCAAATAATTGAATCTGGAAAGGTACACGACCAAGGAATGGAGTATGGCAGTTACATGTATAGTCAATGTAGATAAATAGAATTCGCAAAAGAATTAAATAATTTACACGAAATATTATTATTAATCTGTACATCATTTTTGAGAATATGTTTCTGGTGCATGTTGCGGCTTTCTTGCTGATTTTAAGATACAAATACACATAAGTATATACAACTGTGAGTAATTATACTAATACATATACATACTAAGATAGTTTACGACTTGAGGTCACCTTTTTAACTATATAGACATAGTTGTGTATGCAACGCAGTGCAAAAGTAGCAAGGAAATACCTTTATTTTTTGACGTCCGCTTGTCACAAAGACGCCAGGGGGAAATGTAGATTGGATTATTTATCATCAAGAAGTACATCACCAAATCGTAGTTATGAGCGTCGGTGGTGTAATGGTCAGCATGGTTGCCTTCCAAGCAGTCGATCCGGGTTCAATTCCCGGCCGACGCATTTTTAACACAAAAAACAAATATAATCACATATCTAAACATTTTAAATTAAGACTTTTTGCAAATAAACTAAAAAATGCCTGCACCAGATTAACTGCTTATACCTGTGGTATTTCAACACCCAAAATAGCAAAAATGAGAGTAAGGCAGTGGACATCCGCCAGATCCAAGTCAGTGGCAGTTAACATCATATAATGCATCCTTGCAATGAAATAATATTGAATGATTTCGTAAAGAGTGAATATATTTATAGAAGTTAAGTTTTGACAAATGTTAAATGATAAAAGAAGACATTTCGTTTCTTGAATGTGCGATTTCATTTTTATGATCGAATATATGCTTGCGAAGCACGACCGCTGCAATCGAACTTCTCGGGTCTTTCCGGCAAATGATTCTATCAGTTTAATCAAATTTGACCTCCTTGTTTTCGCATAAAGGTCAGGTCAAGGTCACTACCTTTTTCCTCAACTTAAACGAGGATAACAATAAATGTAGTTCTTTGCATTTATGTAGACTTCTAATAAAGATATGAAGATTCTATTCTTCGATGAAATGATAGAATATTAGGATGTCTATCAGCTTACACTACTTAATTGGATTCGATGTTGAAACTAAATTTGATATTTCCTAGCCCGCATTTCCTCTAATTTTCTTCAATTTTGAAGATATTTTGATTATTTTTTTAGGCTTTAAATATTAAAATATTTCTAATTTTTTATGTATAATAAAGACTTTATATGAAGATATAAATTTACATAAAATCTAATATATTGACCATTTAATAAGAGAGTAAAACCGATTTTAGTGTGAATTTTTCACACAAAGCATTATACAGAATGGGTGTTATAAAAAGCTTATAAAAATGTAATTTGATAGGGAAATCATATTTTAAAAACATATTCTGAAACCCAAGTATCGTATTATTAGTTCACAGTAGTTTAAAAAATCCAACATTAATGTAGTTGTTTTTAAAAATGCTAAAAGAGGATCATTAATTACAGCAAATCTGAATTGCGAAACATGTAATATTTTCCTACGCAAATATTCCGCCAAAAATATAGTCCTTGTTTGATTCTGAACATTGATAACTATTTCTATGCCAAGTTGTATGATGGTAAAAAAGGATACAAAAAAGTATACTATTTTAACTTCCTTTCATCTTCATTTAATGAACAATTAATCAAATTTACGTTTGACAAGTCGAGAACCAGAAAAGACTCCTTCCTTAAGCCTACAATAAAGCTATATCATTATCACCACACTCTGCTTAGTTAAAATAATATAACTGTGTCTCGATCAGGCCTTCACCACAGATAAAATGCCTCCTATACACCCGTAATGTAGCAGAAAACTGCAGAATCGCTCCGAAATTTCCAATGAAAATTTACATGTATTTGTACTATCATTTATGAGTTTATCCATGTAACTGTGATATTATGGAAACATAAACTAAAGAGCCTCCCGTGATTTAGCGTGAATGTAATGCGCATGCGATCTCCAGATGATCCCCAGAATTTTTTTAGGAAGTTTCGTTGATCATTAATTAGCAAAGCTTGATTGAGAAAAAATAAAAACATATTGGTAATCTTCAAGTACCAATGATAGTTAAAATGAATAAAACAAAAGTACTCTTCCCATTAATCGTTATTAAAGGCCAAAAATTCGTAGGTCATTGACCTACTTTTTAAATAAAGAAAAATAAGACTACAATCAAAGGTCTATAACATAGAATAGATGACTTTTCATTATCATCTATCATAGTGTCATTTTGACCCTCAAATATATTTTTCTATTTTTGCTCATTTCAAAATGTATTTTATATTTTTAATTATATTGACCAGATAAGATATATTATTTGCAAATCGTGTCAACGTGGATTTACCTAGAGAAAAAGCCTTAAGCTATTCGACAGTATTTTTCGTAAAAAGTTGTGAAATCAATTAGTGCCATTTTAAGTAATCAAAAGTAAGTTATTTAGATTCATCTGTCGAAGGATTCCTGTTTTCTTAATTACGTAATAGTCATTGTAATGCAAAGCCCTCGTGTCAATCCGTTTCTTTGATGTCGAGAATGAGTTAATCTTCTCTCACGGCTTTTTGGGAACAATTAATGGCAAGAATAACTCAACACCGGGACAGGGGACGCTATAGGGTTTTTGTCCGATCACTTTTGCGACGGACATCAACCAATAAACATATAATTTTACATTGTCTCCTGTCCTGTGTTTCAGGTTTAAAGAATTTAGTTATCACCATAACCCCAATCACACGGTGATAACTAGACCCATCTAACATTAGAGATGCAGTCGCATTTGGTGGTGAACGACATGCTAGCCTTGGTGCCATAACCCTTCCAGTGTCATTCAATGGACCAATCATACCCCACAGATTTCATGTTTTCAAATCATTTCATCAACCACTTATTCTTGGACTGGATTTCCTACAAGCCAACGATGGTATTTTCAACACAGAAAATAACACTCTTTATGTGCGTGACTCTGAAAGTACAACATATGCCATTGATACAAATACAGGATGTGCAAGAGTGTCCAGATACACCATATTACCAAAACACTCTGTGACTTCAATTCAAGTGTATGTGTCGAATGTGCCTAAAAATTCCTGTGTACTTTTGGAACCTATTTCAAAATTACCATCACTGAAACTTGCTGGTGCAAAATCAATAGTGGACACTAAAAACAACAAAGCGTTCATTCAAGTTATGAATCCAACTAACAAAACCATCAGACTCAAAGCAACTACTGTGATTGCATCTGCTACAATTGTTGACCCTGACACAGTGTTTGCCATGGAAACCTCAAGTGACAGAAAAGTGTCAGCAGAAAACACTGTTCAAGAACCAATCAACATTAACCTAGACCACGCAGACCTACAAGAAGATCAGAAACAGTTACTTTTGACATTTTTAAACAAACATAGGTCTATTTTTGCCACTAATCTTCAAGAATTAGGTCAAGCCAAGACCCAACCACATCGCATAGAAACTGGTGATGCCTTCCCAATTCGACAACGGTTTTACAGACAATCACCCCAAACCAATGCAGAAATGAATCGCCAACTTCAAGAAATGTTAGATTCAGACATTATTGAAGAATCAGACTCCATGTGGCAGAGCCCTGTTGTAATGGTGAAGAAGAAGAATGGCCAACTACGGTTTGCTGTGGATTACCGTAAACTCAATGCTGTCACCAAGCAGTTTACCTTTCCCCTGCCTAGACTAGAGGATGTGTTTGACACAATTGGTACAACACAAGCCAAATTCTTCTCCACATTGGACCTTGCCTCAGGATTTTGGCAAATACCCATGGATGAAGAGACCAAACATAAATCAGCATTTGTTACCCCAACCGGTGTGTATCAATGGAAGAGAATGCCATTTGGCCTAGTCAATGCACCTGCCAGCTTCCAGGCACTAATGACCCATGTTCTACGTGGATTTAATTGGAAAACATGCCTTGTGTATGTGGACGACATTTTAGTCTTTTCCAATTCCTTCACAGATCATTTAAAACACCTGGATGAAATCTTCAGTCGCCTCCAATCAGCTGGCCTAACCCTTAAACCCAGCAAATGCTACTTTGCACTTCCAGAAGTTAAATACCTTGGACATATTTTGACAAAGGATGGCATCAAAGTAGATTTGTCAAAAACAGACGCTGTTCAGTCCTTTCCAACACCAAAGAACCAAAAGGAACTAAGATCATTCCTAGGACTATGCAACTATTATCGGAGATTTGTAAAAGGATACAGCAAAATCACAAGTCCACTATCAAGTTTGCTGTCCAAAGATAAAGAATTTACATGGACTCAGGAATGCCAAAATGCCTTTGAAAAGCTCAAAACCTTGTTAACAACACCACCTGTCTTGGCCTATCCAGACCACACGCGTCCATTCTCACTAACAACAGATGCTTCCGGCACAGCCATAGGCTATATCCTTGGACAACGTGACAAAAATGGAAAGGACCGAGTCATAGCATATGGTGGACGATCATTAAACAAACATGAGAGAAAATACCCTATATCTGAACGTGAAGGACTAGCCATCATTGAGGGAATAAAGACTTTCCATGTTTACTTAGCAGGAAGACCCTTTAAAATCTTTACAGATCATGCAGCACTCAAATGGCTACAAAACGTGAAACAGTCAACAGGTCGATTAGCTCGGTGGGCAGTGCTTCTTCAAGGATATTCCTATGAAATATTATTTAAAGCTGGAAAGAAAAATGAAGTAGCTGATGCTTTGTCCCGCCGCCCATATCCTGACACAGCAGTTCCAATGGAAGACCCCGAAGACATTATCCCATCACCAGATGTTCAGTGCTTCACCCCTGTAAAGGAAGAAAAATCTATGCAAGCAACATTTTTCTATGCTGACCATCAGCATCCATTCCGTAAGACAATAGAAACCGAAACAATATGCCCTGTTGACATAACTTCTATTGGTGACCTTCAAAAGGGTTGTCCAGATTTCAAAGATCTGTACAACTATTTCGTAGATAGGGATCTACCAGAGGACAAGAAATGCCGAGATCGACTCCTCAGCGAATCAAATTTTTATGTATTTCTTGATGGTGTCCTTTACCACTATTACCAACCAAGATCCAAAAGGGCACGTCATCCAAACAACCACATCAAACAACTGGCAGTACCCCGTTGTCTCAGAGAAGATGTTATACGGTCATACCATGATAGTCTTGCAGGAGGTGCACATTTTGGATTTGAACGTACATACCGTGCCATCCAGTCAAAATATTATTGGCCAGCTATGTATCAAAATATAGAGGATTATGTCAGATCCTGCAGAGAATGTCAATTGTCCAAAAGACCAACACATCATGCTCCCGCACCACTCACACCAATGCCAATTGAGGACAGATTTTCCCGAATCCACATGGACATCCTTGGCCCGATTACCAAAACAACAGAAGGCCATAAATATATACTTCTCGTTGTGGATTCTTTCAGCAAATGGCCAGAGGCTTTTCCATTAAGAACCCAGGATTCCACTGAGATAGCCAAAGTACTTTTTAAGGAAATATTCTGTCGTTATGGTGCACCATATACCATCGTCACAGACCGCGGACAAAATTTTATGAGCAAGCTTGTAACAGCTGTCTGCCAGATTTTCCAAGTAACGAGACATTTCACCAGCTCATATCATCCCCAAACAAATGCAACCTGTGAACGGATGAACAGTACCATCGCACAATGTCTACGTACCTACGTTAATCAAAATCAAACAAATTGGCACGACATTTTACCTGGTATCCTGATGGCAATCCGAATGAGCCCATCCACCCAATCATCGGATCTTGCCCCATACCAAATTCTGTTTGGAAAAGAAATGTATCTTCCATTTGACACATCTCTTATACCAAAAGATGGAATGAACCAGGATGCCAAAACTCATGTCACTAACCTGATGAAACACCTTAAATTAGTACGTGAGATTGCAACCCAGAACATTCAGCATGCTCGTCAAAAACAAAAAGAGCAATATGACAAGACCTCGAAGGAACCTAACTTCTCTGTTGGACAAAGTGTCTTGCTGCATAAACCCCATGTACCAAAGGGACTTTCACCTAAACTACACAATCCATGGGATGGACCATATTACATCACTGCGGAATGTCCAAATAACACCTACAGTCTCAGAAAATGCTCAAATAACAAGGCAGTGAAATCCCGGATCCATGCCAATCGACTGAAACACTTTGAGAATCCAGATTTTCGCAAAGTACTCGATCCACCACCTTTAACAGATCCAATAGATGATTCTCATCTGCCACCAGAGCAACGCAACTCACAACCAATTGAAAATGAAGAGCAGGAAAGAGCACAACCCCCAGTACAACCTCACAATGAACCACATGATGATGCACAAGCTACAAAGGCTCAGCCAACAACTCCTAATATGGCAATACCTCAAACTAATGATCAGCATGTACCACCGATCCCTCAAACTCAACAAACATTGCAAAATACTCCAGAAAGACAAGTGGATGCTGACCAGCCAACAAATGATAGTTATGGATATGTTGAAAAACTGATGCAATACAAACTTGTCAATGGAAAGAAATACTTCCTAGTAAAATGGCAAGGAAGCGGTGTTAAAACCTGGGAACCAGAAGAAAACATCAATGATGAACTTATCTGGCAGTATCACATCACCAGGACTCAAACGGGACGGGCGCGCAAGCGCAGACGAAGGACCAGATCATGTTTTTACTAGATTCCAAGCTTTTCCTGTCTACTCCACTTAACCATTAATTCTTATTCTTAAACCCCTTTCCTGTGTACACTGTATAAGTTAATGTTAAAATTTTAATAATTTTATCCTGAAATTATTAATTTAGTGCTTCTCAGTAATGGTACCTACTGATACTGACATAACTGTACATTGTACACAATCTTTACCCTACCTTAATTTCTTCTTTCTAGTGTGCTCTGGACAAGAAAAGTACTATGGACGGAAAAACTACTATGGACCGAAAAAGAGCTTTGGACCGTCTCCTAACACCAGCATGTTTATAATCAGTTGCCTCTGTCTCACCTCAGTGTGTGCAACAGATATTTCAAGCCAGCATATCCAAAGAATTAACTATGGAGTTGTCTTTGAAAAGGTCAATGACTTATACCTTGGGCAGGAACACTGGTTACACACGTTCCAAATTCCACTGCCAAAGAAGATCCATCTACAGGAGTTGTACTGCAACATGCCTCAATGTAAAACTGCTGGCCACATAATCAAATCTCTCAACTCATTACGAATGCAGTGTATGGCTAGTGTAAACTCCACAGTGCATCATATACATGAACTTATTCCAACAACAGAACTTCCTACAGCCAAAAGATATATTGGAACGTCAAGATCAAAACGAGGACTTTTTGATTTCGTGGGAAAAATCTCGAAATCACTTTTTGGTACAGCGACATCAGATGACATTGCCACTCTACAACGCCATATGCAGACATTGAACAACAACAACATCCAACTGGCAAAAGCCATGGCCCATCAGGACCAACATTTATCATCTTTTATTGATGCCGTAGACAAAAGATTCAACAATGTCATGTCTGCAATACTTAAAAATCACCAGGATGCTGTAGCTCTCTCAGACCTAGCCCATAGATCAATGGACGCTTTGGACCATGAGTTCATAATCCTCACACAACTAATCATTAAGCAAACAAATGTTTCGGCACAACTTGAGAAGGAGCTTGAGCACATAAAACTTGGATTACATGATTTGGTCAAAGGCAAGCTCTCACCTTTCCTGTTGACACCACATATCTTAAGATCGTCTATCCTTCAAGTCCAAGACATCATTACAAACAACTTTCCACATTTCCATGTTGCAAATAAGGACCCACTGTATTACTATTCGAGGGGAGAATTCCTGTTCACAAGACGGCACTTGCACCTGTACTTAACCTTAAAGATTCCTATATCTCCATTCCAACAACCGATGACCATGTACAGGGTATACTCATATCCTGTACCAGTCAATTCCAGTTCCAACATGCTACGCAGCTAATAGATCTACCATCTTACTTCTTACACACAGCCGATAACCAACACTATGCCACCATTACCTCTGAAAAGATATCGCAATGTACAGGAACAACAACATTGTTTTGCAGCTTCAATATGCCAATGACAGCCTCTGCATCTCCCAGTTGTTTGTCAGCTGTCTTCTTTAATCAAAAAGATGCAGTCAGTAGTCTGTGTGATTTTCGATTTCTAATGAACATGCTGCCCCCAGCTGTGTACGAACTGTCGCCTTCAAACCTGTTGCTGTATCGAACATCAATGCTTGCACTGGACTGCCCCAATGGTCAACGAATTCTTAAAGGCTGTTTCTTTTGCATCGTCAGATTACCATGCCGATGTTCCATAACAACCAACAACCTTTACTTACCTCCACGACTGGGCAAGTGCAACAATCAAACCGATAAAGTTACCATTCTACATCCTGTGAATTTAGCCCTCCTCCAACAATTTTTCCATGAAAATTCCCACTCAACAATTTTTGGCGACACAATCTTTGAAGAACTAGTACATGTCAAAATTCCTGATTTTCATATCTTCAACCATTCCTTCTCCAAGTTTTTGGCCAACGACAAAGAACAACATCTTAGCCTAAAACGCATCGCCAAAGCTGTTAAACATGACGGAAAGGTTTTCAAAAACCTCGCAGAATCCATGATTGCAGGAAGAGTAGACTTTCCGATCGACAACTGGCCAGACACAAGTGGTATTTTGGCTATTGTCGCAACTTCAGTTGGATTCTTTGGACTTGTATTCAGCATTTGGTCATGCTACAAAATTCGGACTGTTCTACTTCCTGTTCTACTTCTGCATCAAGTCCATTCAACTACCGCCTCAACAATCAAGCCAACCATCTCATTCATTTACCACCAGTCCAAAGATGACACACCAGCAACGAGTATTAAGGAAAACATTTATGCCACATGTTCCACTCCCTGGCCTTATGTTTCCCTTTCTGTGCTAACCACAATCCTAGTGATCGCATGCATTACTAACCTATGGCAGAAATTCCAACGCTCACACAAAACCTCACTCCATTTAGAACTTACAACTGGACCTACCTGTGAACTCTTCACTATACTAACCCTTCCACTTTGCCCCCACAATTGGAACATTCAAACCCCTCAGGACATTTCATCTATCCATATCACCACTTCATATTTCATTTTACACTACCTTCACATTGAGTGCACTGATTTCACCATCACTAACACTCACACCAATCGCTCCATTGACGTCCCTACTACAATTTTAATTTCACCATTAACAGCTAGGAAGATTCGTAACATTCTTCAGCATCCTTACACAGCATATTTTCTGTTGTCACATCACCAATATTTCAAAATTTTGTAAGTTTTTACATCCTCGCCAATTTTTGATATGGGCATGACTTACGTGTGTATGTAAGTGTTTCGTTTTGTTTACCTTTAGAAAGTCATTATTTTTTTTTGTGTTGAAACTATGAATATCACAATTTGTTTGATGATCAACACAATATATTTTATACCATGAGATGTGTACATCATTATTTTTTTTTCTCTCATTCCAGTACTCCATTTGATTACATGTGTATTCATTTGTGTACATGTATATATGTGTATATTTTCCTTTAGTACACGTACATGCAATGTAGATATACCTATATGTTTTTTGTGTTTTTGTTTTTGTGGGTTTTTTTTTGTTATTACTTGCCATTGACTGTCCATATAGGTATCTTATTTTCATTTTTGAGGACAAAAATTTTTCTGACCAAGAGGGAATTATCATAGTGTCATTTTGACCCTCAAATATATTTTTCTATTTTTGCTCATTTCAAAATGTATTTTATATTTTTAATTATATTGACCAGATAAGATATATTATTTGCAAATCGTGTCAACGTGGATTTACCTAGAGAAAAAGCCTTAAGCTATTCGACAGTATTTTTCGTAAAAAGTTGTGAAATCAATTAGTGCCATTTTAAGTAATCAAAAGTAAGTTATTTAGATTCATCTGTCGAAGGATTCCTGTTTTCTTAATTACGTAATAGTCATTGTAATGCAAAGCCCTCGTGTCAATCCGTTTCTTTGATGTCGAGAATGAGTTAATCTTCTCTCACGGCTTTTTGGGAACAATTAATGGCAAGAATAACTCAACACCGGGACAGGGGACGCTATAGGGTTTTTGTCCGATCACTTTTGCGACGGACATCAACCAATAAACATATAATTTTACATTGTCTCCTGTCCTGTGTTTCAGGTATGTAGATTTTATTTGTTCTTTGTATTTTTAATTTTTATCACATTTATAGAAAACTGGTTATGCTGCTGAACTTTTTAGTAATGATTTAATATCATCAAATTGTGTCATGAGAATTTTGCATTTAGCTGTATTATTTTTAAATTACCAGTAAGGTTTATCTCACTTAGGTAATGTGTAAGAATCAAGTAACAACATTTTTCTATTTAGCTTACTGTACATATTTTTGATTTGAAACTGATTTTTAAGTTTAAGCACTTTTCGGATATTGTATATCCGCCATATACAGGTTTTACATTTAGTTATGTAAACACTACATTTTGTGCAAACGCGCAGTCCATCTTGCTGTTTTTCCTATTTATTCGTTACAAAAAGAAATATGCAGAAAGTATCAATGTAAGTGAACTTGTCCTGTGATACTGAACATCTGATCAGGCTTTACTTGTTTTATGTTGATTGTAAGTTAGGTATAATTTAGTACTTGGGCACTCATGCTCAATGTTTAGATAATGCGAGTTAAGATAATAGATGTGTTAAGCTTAACCATAGTCAGTGTTTGTATATAGTAGATTAGGTTTTGCAATGATGTTTGCCATCTTTGTTAGCTCCCCCTTTTTGGATAAATCCGGAAGTTAGGGTTTTGTATTGTTGCTTTCTGTAAGCAAGCCCCCCCCCCCTTTTTGTGTGAAACCGGAAGTCACTGTCATCCGAGTTGTAAACAATCACACGTGCATTTTCTATTTTTGGTCTGTTCCTTTCAAGTCCCTCTCTAGCCAAGCAAATATATTATTAGCTAATTTCCCCCATTAGAATGTAATTACACACTTTGAATTTGATCATTTATTTTTATAATAAAGATGTATAGTAGACATATTATTGTACCTGTGTAATGAATTGTGTGTTTATATAATGATGTTTAATTAACACATGAACATGAATCTGTGGCATTGTTATGCACTTTCATTTTGATTTTACAGTGTACCATTGTTTTTATATCTTTTATTATAATTATATTTGACATCACTTTTGCGACGGACATCAACCAATAAACATATAATTTTACATTGTCTCCTGTCCTGTGTTTCAGGTTTAAAGAATTTAGTTATCACCATAACCCCAATCACACGGTGATACATCAATGGATTTTTTTTTCACTTTGAGTAAACGTCATCCTTAACATTCAAAATGTATACTAAAGCTTTGTTTACATAGCAAAGAACTGTAAGCTCTGTAACTCGCTTATAACTCAACGAATGACACTCAAATTCTGGTTTCCTGTTTAAAATGCCTTACTAAAGGATTGCAAACAATAAGCTTTATAAATCATGCATTGTCTTATCAATATTAACAGACTGTTAAATATATCATACCGTAGCTCTGAGAATTAATTATTTTATTATCCTGACCAAAAGTAAAGTGTAGCACTTAAATTTAATTCAGTGTTATGATTGTTTCTCCTTTCTTTTTACACATTTGTATTACTCTGTATTGAAACTACTGTCCTGCGAAACAAGAAATGGACAGTAGCAATTAATTTATAACATTTTTCATTAATTGTTTATCACATCTAGCATACTTTTCATTAACCCATTTAAAGTAACATACATTTACAGGATAACATGTAGAAATAAATGGACACTTGATTGCTAAAGTGAACTCATCAAATGCCTTTCTCGCTGTTCTTTTCCTGGTTTTTTCCCGATTACGGCAAAGAGCACGGGTCAGCAGAGGATGCTCACTCCTCCTAGGCACCTGATCATACCTCTTTCATTTGGAGGTCCGTGTTGCTCTGTTTTGAATTTGTATTTCGTTTTATGGATTTTTGAGATGGTTCACGGTTTGTTATTGTCATTTTTTCATTAATACTGTTGTTCCTGGACAATTCTTGGGCCACACATGAAATTGATGCTCAAAGTTTGATGAAGGTTTTTGTGTGCTGTCTAAAACAATCTTTCGATCTTCTCAAGATGTTTTAGCTTGAAAATATAATTAGAATTACTTCCCTGTCATTGTGCTTTCACTAAAGACTGAATGTCAGTGTGCATACAAAAATCGGTAATCTTGAAATAATCTTCATTAACATTAATTTTGCTTTTCCCCATGCCTTAATTTTGATTTATGCTCAAGAGTAACTCGAAACAAAAAATAAAAACAATTTTATTCACATTCACATTGAATTAATTCAGTGAAGAATGAAGATAACATACCATAATATCATGTGACATACAAAGAACTAGGTCGTGCAATCAGTAAACAGAAAAAGGAAAGACATTTTTGGGAGAGGGAAACCGTTAAACAGTTACTTAGAAATAAATAAATAACAATACAAATGTAAAATGCAAAAATGCATCCCCGCTCATAACAATTTTTCATAAAATAAAAAAGAAAATACAACTATTTTATACTTTGCAGCAAATAGCCTCGGATTGATATTTTACTACGTGATATACACGGCTGCTGTACTCATCAAAGAAGTCGGGATGAGACAGAAATGCCACAAAGTCTTCAAGGAAATCACTCATGCTAAATGGCGCTGGAAAATGTTTGATGTACATTTTCTTGTAATGTTGTTCATCACAGCTGCCGTCTAGAATGGTCCAAAACTTGACGAAATCTCCTCCTCCTAAAAGCAGCTTCCTCTTCAAGTACTCTTCTGTCGTGAAAAAATTAAACCAACCTTTGATGACAGGTCTGATTTTGCCGGCTCTGTCATGAGGCGGTCCTGTACCCATCAACCCTTCCACGACATTGATATAGTCCTCCACTTCTATGTCTTTTCCGGGTCCTCGCTTAAATATATTATCATCCCACCATTTCTTCTGTTCTGTAGAGGACAAAGCTGTTGTTCTGGCGCCAATCAGTCTACGAAGCATTTCTAGCTTTTCGTTTGTTATCCTCATGTCCTCTTGACTGATGACGCCATCTTGGTCTGCATCGAGAAGTTTGGCCCATCGGCGGAGCTTACGTCTGATAAACCATTTCTCTGTGGAAAGTAATGCATAGGTATAGCATACTATAATGTTTGGTTTGCAATCGATAGTAAGAGATTTTTTTTTTTGGGGGGGGGGGGGGATAAATCTTTATATCTCCCTCACAATCATGCAATAAATGTATAATATATTTACATTCACTGTGTATTTTGGTATTTTTTTTTTTAGAAATATTTCTTTAGCAAATCGATTGTAATTCATTGATTCTAGAAACTGACAGGGTTGAAATGTACATGATACAGTTCTAACAGTTTATCGATTGATAGAAACCTTTATCACAAAAACCACAGACTGCATGAAATAATCTTGATGATGCCACACTCAAATTCCCTTAGCCCATTTCTTGCATTTAACGTATATATATACTGATGATTTACTTACATTTAACTACTGTTCATTAATATTTCAATAATTTATCGTAAGAACGATGTAAATATAAACAATAAAATGCTATCTTTGATACTAGTAATTCATGCGGGTTATGTATTTTTTCTGCAGTGTCCTTCCTTTTCCTGGATAGAATCACCAAGCAAAGAAGTCGTTTGATTTTGAATCATATAGAAATTATGAATAAGTTATTTACACTGAAAACGAGACGCCGTCAAATAAGTTGAGCTATAATTGTCAACAATGAGTATTTATCACTCACACAGACAAGTTTACGAGAGTTCACCTTAAGCGATATATGTACATACTAGAAATTCCAATCATGAAGATAAAACAAAAAATGATGTAGGCAGCGTAAGGCATAAACACAGCAAGCTGTCCTATTTTGGCGTTATAGTAGAAATCGTAGAACGCCGAGGTACACGTGACTGTTGTATTTGTCTCTGGATTGTACAAGGGTAGGATTTTTGTCGCTCCTGAAAAGTGAAGGGTAGAAATGAATAAGGTAGTAAATATTTATATGTGTTGATATAAAAAATGACATTAATATATCAAAACTAGGCATAGATTAAGAGAAATTTGAAAATTATTTTACCTAAAATCATTGCTGTGTTTCATCGTGTACTTAGATGAGGAAAAAAATCAATGCATTTTTTGTTGGATGGGGGGGGGGGGGGGGGGATAACTTACCTGCAATACAGAGACCAAAATTAGCAATGTATAGTCCCATTCCAAGAAAGAACACATTCCCACCACATTTCTTCTGTCCCTCTAAATCGCTTTTAGGTTTTTGGTGCGTACGACGGATATCCGAAAGTATGAGTAATCGTATAAGAAAAGCATAAAGAATCGTGGCACAAATGACCCCTCCTTCTGCCTTGATGAAGGCGGTGAGGTCGTCTTCGTTCGTTACATTTCCTTTTTTGTCAAACCTCTTTTTGATGCATTCCCCACTGTATTTTGTCCCTATATATATATATATATATATATATATATATATATATATATATATATATATATATATATATATATATATATATATATATATAAAGATGCAATGGCATTTATAACAAATTAACGACAAATATTTACAATTTATTCATTTAATCAGAAGGTACATGTAATTCAATGAAATAGTCCTATGTGGTGGTATTTTAATGTATTGTGTATGTAAGACTTGATTTTGCTTTGGCTACTTACCATAATAAATATACGATATGGAAAAGGCTAAAACGGCACACCAAATAATCTGTTGAAGAACTAAAAGAATATGTATATCGTTAATATATACTTTAATAAAAGTTAAGTATTTCGTACATTTAAAAAATAGTCATAGTTATTTTGTCCAGGTCTTTACTTGTACATGATAGTACATGTACTTGGTTGAAACTTAAACGGTTTCACAGTATGGGTTTTGGGTTATCAGCTTGATGATATATGTTAGATCTTTATTCTAATAAAATCGGGCAACAAATTGAAATGATTGTCTTTCTTAATTTATAATTTTTTATGAACTGAATTTTTGAATAACCAGTCGTCTGAAAAATGATTAAGTAAGTGATGCAGTCAAATAATCAAAGTCTTATACAGAAGCTGACACAATACTTACATGAAATACTAGTAGTTTATGCTTCTACATTTGAAATTTAATAATTGGGGTGTTTCACGTTATTTGAATACAGTAAACCAACTTTTATGCGCGTGCGAAAAATATGTTAGCCTCATCGTTGCGAATATTTCTCGCCGTGGACAAGTCCTTGGCGCAGAAGAACAAAACCTATGTCTCGCGAAAAGTCGCCGCGAACCATTTTTTTCCGGTAATAGCGAAATAAAGTTGTTACAGTATTATTTCATTAAATTTGGGTGGTCACGAGACTGCATTTATAAGATGACTCTTCAATTTCCAATAACAAAACAAAATGGAATCATATCCATGGGTGCTTGAGGACAGGACCGACCCCCCCCCCTCCCCAATTATAAAGACCCCCGGGACTTTACTCTTTTTTAAAATTAAATTATCCTTTTATGACCTATTTCTAATCTAATTTATTTATTCATTGCCCAACCTTAAACAAATATTTTTTTTTAAAAATCAGACCCTCTGTGTATGTATTATATATATAAAGAGGGTCTGATTTTTAAAAAAATGTTTGTTTTAGGTAATTTTGTGCAACGAATGTATGAATTAGATTAGAAATATGTCATAAAAGGATAATTTAATAAAACAAAAATGAATAAAGTCCCGGGGGTCTATATACTGTGGAATGGGGTGGAAGTAGGGGGGGGAGGTCGATACTGTCCTCAGGCACCGGTGATCAAATCCATAGCAAATTAATCAAAAAATGTTTAGATCCCTTTGATCCGTTCATGTTTACCAATGTCCATAACACGATTGGATCACACAAAGCTTGATCCGCTCGCGTAGATCTGTCATGTTGTAAATTTTGAATTTACTGGGTGGGTGTAAATACAAAATTTACAACATGACAACAGTTGTCATGTTGTAAATTTTTGTATTTACACCCACCCAGTAAATTCAAAATTTACAACATGACAGATCTACGTGTGCGGACCAAAATTCAAGTATTTAATTTTAATCGGATTATGTTATTATGCGGTCGAGAAAAAGTGTTTCATTCAAATATTTGTTTCAACTCAAAAGCTAATACACTTCAGTTATTTTGTGTTATTTTATTTCTATATAATCTTCACCTCAAACAAAGTCTTAATAATTTACTAATAATTAATTCATAAACATATATACCGGACATTTCGAACCATTCGTGAAGTTTTTCCCACGTATTTCTGTCATCCTTATAGTATGTCTGACGTCCCCTCGGTAATGAACTTGGGGCAGGAGTTTGAGTTTTTGCGAAGATATCATCATAAGCTGGGGGTGGAACTAAAAACAGAATAAAAACATGACAACGTACGTGTTCTTAGAAAAAAAGAAGTTCTACAATATACATGTATGTACCTAATACTAGTCATAATCATAATTCAACCAGTATAGTATGAAGTTTATAAGTGAACAGCAAATAACGTACGTAGTTGTATGATGTAGTTGAATTTTATTGAATTTGACCAACATCTATATGTATGTAACCAACTAAACGCCACACTCTCCCCTCCCGGTGCTTTGCTCACTAAGGGTTGGATCAGGAATTAATTCCATAAATTAACGTACTGACCTCATTAGCCAGCTGCAACCCTGCAGCCCCCCCCCCCCCGGCTCCCCCACAGGTTTTTCCCTTTCTTTTTAAGAAATTTCAACGATCAGACTCTGCCACCCCCCCCCCCACACACACACACACACACACATTCCTGAGGTTCTTTGAAATGTCGAGAGGATAATATGTAAATATAGTTTGAGCTCTTTCCATTAATTATAATAGTTTATGGTTTTTATTTTCAGAATATATAGATTATTAATTTAAATTAACTAACAGCTATAACGAAATACAAGTGTTCGATCTGCAGAGTGTTGATTTATTGAAGTCGGACGCGGTAACTATGGAATGTGTTATTAAACATAACACAGACCATCTTATATGATGTTGTTTTTAAATTGAATCAAAACATGGCAGGGCAAAACAAAGCTATACTTCAGAAAGTAAAATTAAAAATCAACCGCAAAAAAATAAAAAACAAACAAACAAAATTAAATATAGTTATGGTGGCATAGATCTGCCACCACTTGTCAGATAATTATGTTAACTTCTCATATGATAATGTTGAGTTGTCAGATATTTATGTCAACTTGTCAGATCTTTATGTTGACTTGTCAGAAAATAACCATAGTGACCAGAGACTCAATATTTTGTTGTCAAAGCGTGTTAGTGCCACTAACTGCCATTTACTTGTCATCATAATATCATATAAGTCGACATAAATATCTGACAAGTTTACATAATCATCTGACAAGTCGATATAAAGATCTGACAAGCTAACATAAATATCTGTCAAGTCGACATAAAGATCTGACAAGTTAACATAATTATTTGACAGAAAAAATAATAAAGCAACTAGTTTAAAGAAAATTATCATTCATATTGTAAGTCGACTTGCCAGATAATGATGTTGACTTGTCAGATGTTATGTCGTCTTGTCAAATAATTATGTCGACTTGTCAAATAATTATATCGACTTAAAAATGATTATGTCGACATTGTCAGAAAATATTATTTCAAATGGATGGCACAAATTGGGCGTGGAAAGGTTAAAGTGTTGAATTCTTAAACACGTGAATAAGTGACAAGTCGACTTAAAGAACTGACAAGTGAACATAATTATCTGACAAGTCGACATCAAGATCTGACAAGTCGACATAATTATCTGACAAGTGGTGGCAGATATAGTAGGTGTTTAAATCGTCATGAAAAGATTTATACCCCTTTAAAAGGCGTGTTATTTTTAAGACACACTAGACAACTTCGTGATTTTTTTAGTGTCGTTTTCATTTCTTGCAATGTAAGATGAATTAAGTGGACAAATCTTACTCTTTTCTTGTACAAGGTCCGCTGTCATTACACTGTGACCGAAAGCTTGACCCGAGTGCTCGCCATTATTGCTGCAAGCTGCTGAATAGTCTGGTGGCGCAAAATGTACACGTCCAAATGAATCCCGAGGAACATCATTCACAGACATTGTTCTTCGTTTTAGCTTGTTCAGAGAGGCTTGAGATGTCGATATATGTCGATATATAGTCACCCCGTTAAGTAAGACATCCGTCTGAAATACACTGCATATTACAAATCCGTTGTTGATCTTGCGAAATTTCAACCTCTGTTGATATCGATTTCCAGTGTCGTCACACCTGACCAAGACTATTGAATATACCAACTGTTTGGGTAGATGCGTAGTGGGTTTACATGTACCCACGTGTCTTCTGCTTAAAGTAGAGCAAAATTACGCAAAAAAGGTACACAATGTAATAGTTTGTTTTATAGACTGACCAATTTTGAAATTAGATACCTGTACATGTAAGTGTCCAATAAGCCTAAATGTCCAATAAGTTAAACATAATACCCATTATTTATAGAGAGTTATAAAAGTGGTCCATCATTAAAGGTAATGGGACAGTGCCAAATAAAACTAATTGATCACTCTCTGGCTACATGTACGCTAAAAATATAACAGATGACGAAATAACATCGGTGAAGATTTACATTTCTTAAACACTGAGTTTAATAATTCTATATACACCGTATTTCTCGACTTCACTTAAATTGAAGGCCTCATTCTCTTCTCTTTGTGTACGACTTTCATTTTGTTCACTTTTTTTTAAAAGAAAAAATGCATATAGAGGTTATTTAAACACATCTCTTTTTTTCGTCATGCGCTGGTTTTAGTTTTTTATTTCATCAGACACTTTTTATATCAATATTTTTGTCTTTAGTTTCCCTACACCCAAATACATAATAATCTCTCCAAGAATAGTCAGGGTATTTGCAAATTAAATTAGTAGTAATATACAATTTCAGATACTGTTGGCATACTCACATCTAAATAATTTTATTATGAAGTAATTGCAATGTACATACTTTTTAAACACAGTACTTTTAGCCATGAATATATATGTATGTATAAGTCATAGTAACGTATTTAAATATCCCCAAAATATGGATTAATATACAAAATAGTGGTAGATAAAAATTTGGAAAAAATAAAATTATGCTAGCGCACCCGCTAATCTTTAAAAAGTTCCTGTCAACGATTTAGCCAAACACTTTTTGCATGTTTTTCACCTTTCCTCCTTTTCTGTCCCAAGGTCCAGGTTTGAACAAAACTGTTTATATGTGTATAACATACATGTATCGGACTACGTGGACACCAATAGTTACATATAGATAGAGATGTAATTATTGTAGGTCATTTGCTGTTGTCATTAAATAAGAGTAATGCCAAGACACATTGACGGTCAGAGAGAGAGAGAGAGAGAGAGAGAGAGAGAGGGGGGGGGGGGTGGGGGTAAGGGTGTTGATATCTAACTCATTCAACTTATTAGGAAAATAATTTATGCATTAATTTAAACATATGAAATAAAATAAAAGTGCTCGTGTCGACGGGAAATGAACCCGGATCGTCTTGAAGGATATCGGTCATGCTGACACCATCGTTGCATGATATGTTTCCTGCGGTATAGAGATCCTTTTACACGATTACTATGCACAATAATTTTGAGGCAATCGGTTCGCAGTTCGCAATTGAATAGTGAACTGCGTTCTAGCAGTTCGCAATTCAAAATTTAGAATTCATATTTGGGGCTTGAAATTTTCAGGGGCATCTACTAGTGCATGGTATTTCACTACCACTGTGAAAATATGGTGATGCAGCTATCTCTAGTTTTTGAGATTCGGGCTTATATGCAATTGAATAGTGAACTGCGCTCTATCTAGAACGCAGTTCGCAATTCAAAATTTAGAATTCATATTTGGGGCTTGAAATTTTCAGGGGCATCTACTGGTGGTATACCACTGCCACCATGAACATTTGGTGAGGTGGTCTTCTCTATTTTTTGAAATGTTTGCCTTTTCGCAATTGAATAGTGAACTGCGTTCTAGAACGCAGTTCGCAATTCAAAATTTAGAATTCATATTTGGGGCTTGAAATTTTCAGGGGCATCTACTAGTGCATGGTATTTCACTACCACTGTGAAAATATGGTGATGCAGCTATCTCTAGTTTTTGAGATTCGGGCTTATATGCAATTGAATAGTGAACTGCGCTCTATCTAGAACGCAGTTCGCAATTCAAAATTTAGAATTCATATTTGGGGCTTGAAATTTTCAGGGGCATCTACTGGTGGTATACCACTGCCACCATGAACATTTGGTGAGGTGGTCTTCTCTATTTTTTGAAATGTTTGCCTTTTCGCAATTGAATAGTGAACTGCGTTCTAGAACGCAGTTCGCAATTCAAAATTTAGAATTCATATTTGGGGCTTGAAATTTTCAGGGGCATCTACTAGTGGTATTTCACTACCACTGTGAAAAGATGGTGATGCAGCTATCTCTAGTTTTTGAGATTCGGGCTTATATGCAATTGAATAGTGAACTGCGTTCTATCTAGAACGCAGTTCGCAATTCAAAATTTAGAATTCATATTTGGGGCTTGAAATTTTCAGGGGCATCTACTGGTGGTATACCACTGCCACCATGAAAATTTGGTGAGGTGGTCTTCTCTATTTTTTGAAATGTTTGCCTTTTCGCAATTGAATAGTGAACTGCGTTCTAGAACGCAGTTCGCAATTCAAAATTTAGAATTCATATTTGGGGCTTGAAATTTTCAGGGGCATCTACTAGTGGTATTTCACTACCACTGTGAAAAGATGGTGATGCAGCTATCTCTAATTGAATAGTGAACTGCGTTCTATCTTGGTTTCTACAACTACATTAGTATAAGTCCTTTGACTTCGGTACTTTTAAATTCTGGTGTACCTGAAAATTTAATCCATATAGAAATAATCCACTCATTGTCAACGTCACATGAAACAAAGTCGGAATAATGAAGATATACATGTACTCAGTGGACATACCTGTACATGTATATACATGTATATAAATATTAAAATACTGATAGTTTGTGAACCAAACAATGCTTAATAATGCTAAATAATGCGTTTTTAAAAAGCAGTTTTAAAAAGTCTTAGGTAGGCTTATCTTCATATGTGTACAGGTACAACCCTCAAATATTACTAGTCTTTATAGTAAACAGGTTAGATTGTAAGTGGCTGTGTGAACAAAATCGCAGTTATATATATTAACAGAGATATTTTATGTCTCTGATATTAAGAACCAAGGAGACCAAAAAAATATATGCATAGAAAAATGAATGCGGGGGTTCAATGCGTGCTTTATAATTTTAAAAATATTTTAATTACTGTAAACTAGATTCTTTCCGTTTCAATATATCTACAATACTTCCCTGTTATTTGATATATACAATGCCATTTATAGCATGTTGGATTATTTAACAATAAAATTAATGACCATGCAGCATTGCAGGTTGTTTTCATTTGCATTGCGTGATACCGATATCTACCTTCATATGCCTAAAGTCTGTATAAAACACTGTTGAATCAATTTACGGTTTACATACATGAACATGTGTGTATTTTCACCTTCTCCATAAACCTCTTCTAATTATTCGTGTAAAGTAAATAAAAGGAAATATTTCTTATCTTTATTGTCGATTTGGTATACAATCAATACATTGAAAAATGAAAAAAAAAATGTTTACATACAGCTTCGGTGAGGACTTGTGTCTCGCCGTGCATTCTGTGTTTGAAAGTTTAGATTGATCACAATGTCATCCACCTTAATACACCATGTCCACACAGAGTTACCTCTTAAAACCATTTAAATGCAGGCACGTTTATTTTTTTCATTTTAAGAATGACACATCCCCCCTCCTGTAATTGGGGAGTATGTATAAGTATAGGTTGAATTAACATCACAATAGAAGATTCAGATACTACACACTCCACGGTCCTTTGATTTAATTTTTGCTGGTCAATATTTCGCTTTCGGGTAAGTCCACCTCCTCCCTTTATTAAAAAAACAATGTCACATACGTGCCTGATAACTTGTTAAGAGCATATAAGAGCACATAATGACAACTGTCATATTATTATTAATAGTACACTATAAAATGACATTCAGTTCCGTGTAAAATACATGAACGGCATCTATACTTTTGAGTGGACTGGACATAGTCAATGTTGTTGTTCACATACTTCCGAATGTGTACCTGTTTCTGTGGGTTTTAACGACAAGTATAGCTGTTCCCACATCCATTTTCTTGTCCTTGAATTACTAACATCTAACTTAGTGACAAGTTGAAGGTACGTCGGAATTTCGCATCTCTCCAAACATATTGGAAGAATTCTTCTCTCCTTGTACCCTAAATAATATAATTCAAAATCAAAAACAAACTGTGTCCATGCCATGTACTAATGATCCCGATGAGCAACTCTCTCTCTCTCTCTCTCTCTCTCTCTCTCTCTCTCTCTCTCTCTCTCTCTCTCTCTCTCTCTCTCTCTCAAATTTTGCAATTCTCCAATTAATGGGTATGTCATGAGAAAGATTTTTAAGAAAATGCCTCTCGATCGAAATAATATCTATTTTATCTATAGGTGGGCGATTTATTTGCTTACGTGCAAGTTCTAGTCAATATTTATTTTGGGACATTCATAAAAGAACGATTCATAAAGTGTCCGTAGAGTTACATTGAGCGGTATACAGAGGAATCTGGGTAAAATATTTAATTTCTGTTTATTTGCAAACAAAAATCTTTGGCTTGAATTGATATTGCACAAGAAATGAGAAACAAAAAATTGTACTACACATCTGATTTAACCTGCGTGTGCAGTATGTATGAATGCTATATTACTTAGATATGTCAGAGAACTGTCCAAAACTTCCACACGTAAATAACGTTTATACATATTGCATAGTTGGTTTAATGTGTAGCACACAAAAGACTATTTTTCACATCCCTTGTACATGTGGATTTGCTGAAATGTTCAATTTCACAGCTTATTTGGGTATAAATATGAATCAAATATGCATGCAGGTATGCATAACTTAATAAACGTGGTTAATAGTTTGAATACACTTACCTGGTGACATGCTAAAGGCAAAATGAAGATGAGAAACCGCTTCCTCGCTTTTGTAGAAATTGTTCGATAATACCACTAAAAATTTCCTACATCTAATCCAGTGGAATAAAAAAGAATCAGTAATTTGTAAATCACCTTTAAAAAAAATACTCTCTACATGATGAAATAATTGAATTATCTTTTACCTACTTTTTAAGGGGGATGCATCACGCACGGCAGTTCATAAATAGGTTTGTAATATAAATATTACCTGTACTGTACCTGTCTCTGGTGCATTCCCTGGTGTTAGGAGAGCAAGCCCCCGCGTTCCTCCACGGCGCGCACAGTTTCAAATTGTAAGGTGAAGCTTGCATTGTGTCCACCAACTTATTTGCAAATTCCAAATCTTTTCCTTCTGGGTTGCAGATCACAAATGCGTCATAATCAAAATCAACCTTCATTGTTTCAAAGCATTTTAAACGTACTATGCGATTGATAAGAATTTGCAATCGATATTCCGTTCTTTCCTTTATGAATTTGTTAGTTCTTTATTTCGATTTTAATTATATTTCCGACCGAAATTTCGAATATCCGCAGGTAACTTTATATAAATTGATTTTCCAGGGGTGATAAAATCGTGATTAAAATGTCCTGCATTACATACTATGTACACTGCACAAGCGTATGAAGAAGTCATGCAGTTGGGAATTATTTCATATCATATAGATAAAGCTAGGGGCAGGAAGGTTTTTTAGTTTAATAAAAAAAAATATCTCGGTTATATTATTTTGCATCAATCGTTGCCATATTCTCAATGGGTGAATAGTCAGTGGCAATTTAAAATTACTCGGAAGAAATCGGTTGAAGGCAAATCATTGGATGACTGATCAGCCAATGAAAGAGAGGGAGAACAATTTTTAAACAGCTTCAATTTATCAGAGTAAACCCTGATTTGTTAGTGAACGTGAAATACGATAACTTGTTATACTTTTGTTAGAGGGTTGCATGCAATAGATTCAGACGCTGTATTGAGTTTTTCAATTATACACAATCAGAAATGCATGGTGTGCAGGAAGAAAACAAAATTCTCTTCCGCCTTTTAAACAATGCATGATCGATGAAGATCTTTATTTTTTTAACCTTAAATTAAATGTATATGTTTGATTACTTGCGTTAACTTTTACCTGGTTACTTTGAAATTCTTCTGAGTTGTATTTTTTTTGTTCAGTGTACATGTATACGCTTGATTCATTAATTATAAAATCATAAATTTTATGAATTTGAAATTAATATAAATAGAACTTTCAACTGTTGGAAAATAATTAATGTTATTCTCTCAAAAACGAAAACAATCTCTAAATTTTCCGAGCTAATGAGCGTGTTTATAGCCAGTGATTTTCATATAATGCAACATTTAATACGAACATATATCACTGTTTTACATGTATGCATCGATTTCGTATTTTCATTATCCCTCAATTCTTTGTTGCTAGACGCATGGTTTTCCCAGATTATACTGACGTGGAGTTTTCCTTATCTTGAGATGTCGGCAGTGTATCGACGTTATAGTATTAATGCAAATACTACAATTGATATAGTGTATATAGCTCAGTGGTAGAGCACTCGACTGCAGATTGAGAGGTCCCCAGTTGAACCACTGTACGTGTCCCCTGTTATTATTGTCATTATTTGTATGGCACGCACAAAGATTTATCCGGGCCGTCGATCCAAACCCCTGTTCGATCTACTAGTATTTGTTCATATATTAACAGCTTTGGTCTCTTGGGGGTGGGGGCAGAGGGGGCCAAAAACGACTTTGCCATATATCATGTTCGTCAAAATTATATGCAGGTGCAAAAAGGTTCTGGGGTGTGATAGGTCATGTCCTGAAAGGAGGTCAACCTCCTACACTCCCACCCAAACCGTTTGTGGATAACTCGTTTGTTACTGGTACATGTATATATATGTACCAGGCACGGTTTATACTCAATTACAGACATATAGACAATATATATCTATGTGTTTTAAGTTTATTATATTTAAACTCAGGTTTTCATACATATTCCGTGCAAGTACATGTACTGTTTAAATTGTAGTTAAAATTATATATTGTGAAATGTTTAATTTTTCAGAAATGCATTGTTGCAGTAATTAATTTATTTTTAGGTCACCTGGTCTTCGTCCGTCGTCGTGCGTGTGCGTCGTCGGTCGATCGTCCATCGTGCGTTGCGCGTTAATAAATTTAAATATTTAACGTCTTCTTGAAAACTACAAAGACAGTTGTTACCAATTTTAGTGTGAAACATCTCTATGGTAAGAAGAATCTAAATTGTGAAATTTATGGCTCTACGACCCCCGAGGCGCCACCGGCGGGGCCAAACATGATTTTAAAAAAAGCCAAAATTTTAGAATCTTCTTCTCTACTCTGACACATGTGAGGAAGAAACTGATTGCATGGTTTAGATGTCCATGAGACCCTCTGCCAAAATTGTGAAATTCATGGCTGGCCCCGAGTCAGGGGTTCAGTTTCTAGCGTGGCGCCAATATGGTCATAGAATAAAGATGTATTAAATCTTAGAAAATCTTCTTCTCTACTCTCAGTCATGTGAAAAAAAACACTACCTATATTGTGAAATTCATGGCCCCTGGGTCAGGGGTTCAGGCCGTAGGGGGGGGGGGCAATATGGTCATATAGTGCTAATGCATATAATGTTTAAAAATCTTCTTCTCTACTCGCACACATCTGTAAAAAAAAAATGACTTCATAATTATGTTAACCAGGGAGTCCTGTACTAAAATTGTAAATTTTATGTCCCCTAGAGTATGGGTTTTGACTCTAGGGCTTGGCCAAAATATAGTGTTAATGCATATAATGTTTAGAAATTATCTTCTCTACTCCCAAGTAGGACTCACCTTACTTCCAAAAAAATTCTTCCCTACCAAAAAATTTTTCCTCCAAATCTTGAAATTCCTAATCCGTGCGGGGGGGGGGGGGGGGTAGTAACTTCAATTTGACTACTCATTTTCTTATTTTCATATCAATTTTTTACTAACTTCCAAAAAAGTGGGGGGGCCAACTCCATTATGATTCATTTTTTTAAATGTACATTTAAAAAAATTTGTTCCTGCGAGAAAAAGTGGGGGGGCCAGGCCCCCCCTGGCCCCCCCTGATGCTACGTGCCTGTACATGATATAATGCACGGTTAAAGAGGGGTCCGGTGAGTTGGAAAATTTAAACACTTGTTAGATTTATAGGTATTTCACTACATAAAGGCTCATGCATGCATGTTTTGTTCGATTTTTCTATCAATTGAATCCTTAGAGCGCAATGGTTAACATATCGGGCTTATGAACCGCAGATCACGAATCCGACTGCATGGAGCTTTAGTTCAAATTTACTAGTCATTTTTTGACATCATTGTTTTTTTGTTTTTTGGGTTTTGTTTTGTTTTTTTTGTTTTTTTTTTTTTTTACCAAAAATTGCCTTTCAGGCACGTATTGCATCGGTTTTGAAAGTTGGGGGGACAGACTCATTCAAATCCTGACAAGCCCAAAAAAAAACAACCAAAAAAAAAACCCCCAAAAAACAACTTCTCATCTACCGCTTCAGGTTTCAATACACATCCCAAAATTGAAAGTCTACGGAGATTTTGCATTGCATCAGCCATTAAAAAGCCCGGATGATAACGTAAAAAAATAGTGCGAGGTGCGAGGTATCCCGAGTACTCCCGAATGAAAAAAAAGATGTAAACATTTCCCATTATAAATCTCCGTAAGAAAATTGTTTTTCGTTCCTGTGAAATTTTATGAGTGAAAAGGGATAATTGTTCAATGAAGATATCTTGGATTCATTCCCTTTCATCGATTACAATTGTATTTCTTTCACAAGTACATGTATGTGTTTTTCTATTTAAAATCATCAAAAATTGATGGAAGCAATAACTTGGGACAGACTATAGTTGGAAAAAATTCAATTTGAAATTGTATTTTACGACAATTTAATTAGGGCCTATAACACGTTAAACCAAGTGGGCATTTGTCCTATCGTATTCCCCCACCTTCTTTTAAATTTATTTCAATCCATACTTTTTCAGAATCGGTAAAGGGGTTGCTTTTAAACAAAGCTTTGAAAAATGATAGTTTCAATGAATTGTAAAGTGAAAAGAAAAATTGGCACCCGAGTTGTCGACTCATCGGAGTTTTTTCTCGAACCATTTTATGTTCTACTTGTCTAAAACCGTTGAGCCGATATTTTTGTTGCAAGACCTTGACAATGGCTAGCGGTCTGGCGACTCATGCCTTACGCCTCGGTCGTAAGTATAATTGAAGATTGTATAAGTTGGTTTTATTGATCAAATCATTACAAAAGTAAGGTTTAGCATAGAAGATTTTTCACAAAAAATATCATAGTTCGAATTTCCTCAGCGAACAAGAACTGCAGAGTGAAGACTTCTTCTTCTTCTTCTTCCAATAAAGTGCAGGACTCCTTGGAGTATCATCGCACTTCCAAGACGTCTTGGATATGTTTAGTTTTTTACTTAAAAAGCAAAATTGCATAAAAATAGCTAAATAAACGTACTTCAGTTATGCATATAAAGCTGTGTAGGTAATTCAATCTATGTAGGTTATTCAAGCTACATAGGGTAACATAGCTAAATCTAGTTATTAAATGAGAGTCAACATCTTCCTAGGTTTATATCTTTAATAATAAGGATGACTGATACCTGAAATATATATATACACAGTACATTAGTAAATGATTAGTTATCTCCTCCCCCGGGGACAAGTTTTTTTGTATACGAAAAAAAAAACTTAAACAAATAAAGTCAAGTCTATTAGAAAATAAATCTTCAGGAATGTTCTGTTAAAGTCTTCCGGACGCGAACAAGATTAAACGTATGATGTCCTTTCACAATTTTAAACGCAAAGTCTCTAGATTCACTTATCAATGTCTATGCATAATTCATTAATTAGTTCCTGATTCATCAATGTTATGTTCTGTTGTGTTGCGGCGGGGCGGTCTTCGTGGTGTCAATAGTTCCTTTTCTCCAGCTTTATTGTGTGGCTGAAGACGGGGTAGAGCACGTGGTATCCTAGACTTAGAAGGTACATCTGGTTCAGGGGTGTGGTGGAATGACTGGTCCAAATCTATTTGTGTAGGCTGTTGAATTGTCTGAGTCTGAGTCGCCTGTTTTTGAGTGGGGACTATAATAGGTGTCTCATTCAATGCAGCTGGTTGACTTAAGATTCTTGTTGGTGATAAAGACACTGGAATCTTGGGCACTTGTGGCTGTGTCGTCTTGGATGTAGTTGGAGAGCTCAAGATCACTTCTTGATGTTGAACTGCAGTTGGTGCCATCAAAGTACCGTGTGTTTGGTTGGTTTGAAAAGGAGTGAACTTTCGTAAGTGTTGGCGGTTGCGGATAGTTACTCGGCCTGTGCCATCTACACGTATAACATACTGGTGGTATTGGCGTACTTCAATAACTGTTCCTGTACGTTCCCATCTCCTGGGATGGTTGCCTACCAAGTTTTGAATGTATACATGATCTCCAACCTGTAGTGTTGGCAGGTGATGAGTGTGTTCATTCCACCGTTCATGTTCCCTTGAATGACGTTTGGCAAGAGCCATCTCTCGATGAGACATTAACTCAGTCCATGTTTCATGTGGAGAATATCTACCCATCAGTATGGGAATGGCATCACGAATGGTTCGTCCAAACAGAATCAATGCTGGTGATACTTTTGTCTCTGGGTCAATCGAATTTCTGTACATCAGTAAAGCTCTCTGGAATTTGTCAACATCCAGAGATCCAACAGCAGAAATGTTGTCCACCAGCATGCGTTTTACTGTCTTTACCGCAATCTCAGCCCTGCAGTTAGCGTGTGGGTTTGCAACTGATGAAAGTCTATGACGAACTCCCCAGGCTTTTAAAAACTCTTGAGTCTTCCCTGCTGTGAACTGTGGACCTCCATCAGACGTCAACTCCTCTGGGATGTCAAATGTCACGAAA
Source organism: Magallana gigas (assembly GCF_963853765.1). Classification (NCBI taxonomy): domain Eukaryota; kingdom Metazoa; phylum Mollusca; class Bivalvia; order Ostreida; family Ostreidae; genus Magallana; species Magallana gigas. Next base: position 32,136,064 of record NC_088857.1, on the reverse strand, counting down.
GTCTCACGAAGTCTCTTGACAAGTCCTTCTGCACCTGATTCAGACTTGTATACCATTGGCCAGTTTGAATACCTGTCAACAATAACTACATAGTCATTACTGTTATATGTGAAGTAGTCACTGCAAATCATCTGGAATGGATAATCTGGAGGTGTTATGTCAGATGGTGGCTGCATAGGGTTTGACTTGGCCATCTGATGGCAGTGAACACACTGGTCTCTCACCCTGGCAATATCTACTGTGATCTCAGGCCAATATACAGAGTCCATAGCCCTTGCACGCATAGCGCTGACTCCTTGGTGGGCTGCGTGTAAAGCATCGAGTACTGGTTTGCGAAGAGCTGGAGGTATAACAATTCGTTGGCCCATAAGAACTACACCATCAACGGTGCATAAACTGGATGCAAAGCGGTGGTAAGGACGCAAGTCTGTTGGTAGCTCCTTGTAGTCTTCTGGGAACCCTGCTTCCATCTGCCTGATGAGATTTACAAATGTAGGGTCTGATGCAGTGGCCTCACGAACCATGCTCCAAGTAACAACTGTGATAACAGCATTCAAGGCACAGGTGGCAGCAGCAACTGTGGAGGTGTCATTAGCTGTATCATTATCCTCTGTATGTAGACATAGACTGGTAAGTGTATCATGATAATGAGCAGTCATGTTAACTAAGGAATCAAGTTCAGGTGCTTCACCAGGTAAGTTCAGACGATCTGGTGGTCCAACAGGATACCGTGACGCTGCATCTGGCCCAAGGTTCTTTCTGCCTGGTACATGAAGAATCGTGAACCTGTACCCTAAAGTTTTCTCTTTGAGGTTGAGGAGTCGTCTGTTTCCGATGTCCGTGAGCGATCGATCGTTCAGAATCTGGAGTAGTGGCTTGTGGTCAGTTGCAACAAGAAGGTCTTTGCAACCAAGAACATAGTAGCGTGTTTGGTGAAGTGCATACACAACAGCCAAGGCCTCACCTTCAATAGGAGCATATCTGCTTTCTGCTGGATGTGTGAATCTGCTGCCAACTAGACATAGTTTCCAACCGTCATTACAGCAGGTAGGGGTTTTACTTGAGCACTGACAGTACTTCTGCATCAAAAAGAATCCAATTCCGTCAACAGACCAGTCGGTAGCTAGGCATGTCATACGAGCAGGGTCAAAAAGACGAACACCGTCCTTCATCTCCTGAATAATGATCTCTTTAGATTTGTGAAATACTTCATCTAATTCATTTGTCCAGCAGAATGTTGTGGATGGTTTCAAAAGAGCACGAAAAGGTTTCATTTGTCTTGCCATGGCAAATGCATATGCTCCTTGGTTTATAAGCCCAAACCAAGCTCTTGCACCAGTAATGTCAGTTGGTGTTGGGAAGTTGCTAATTGCATCTAGGAACTTAGTACTTGGTCGTATGTTTGTTAGAGTGATTGTAAGTCCTGCAAAATTGACAGTGTCTTGAGCAAATTGAAACTTCTTTGGGTTTAATGTAATGCCATTACGAGGACACAGGTCGAGCCATTCACATGCCTGAAAAAATGCTGCTTCAATGGAGTTCGCCCACATACATGTGTCATCCACACATTTAACCTTGTCGTTGAAATTTGATATAATAGCATCAAATCGTTGATTGTAAGCGTCACCGCTGGCCATGAAACCCTGTGGAGCAACTTTGTACCTGTAGCGCCCCCATGGTGTGATGAATGTTGTAAAGTCGCGATCTTCTTCACGAATAGGCACTGAGTGGTACCTATTCCAAGCGTCTGTCACTGTTTTTTTCATACCTTGAGGGACACGGTCAGCCAGATGAAAAGGACTTGGGACATGATGTGTTTGGCGAACAGAATGTCGATTTTGTGGTTGTAGGTCTACTGTCCGCCTTGGAGTGCCATCAGCCTTGCTGGTTACCACCATTCTTGAGCACCAAGTTGTAGGTGTGTTTTGACTTACTTGTTCCAGTACACCAATGCGAACATCCCTCTCAAGATCAGCATAAACTTTATCCTGCCAATGGATAGGAACAAGTGCTGGTTTGTGGACGGCTACCGGTGTGGCATTAGGATCAACATGGAGTTGGAGAGGCTCACAATTCATAAGTGGTAGAGGTTGATGTTCACATACATTAAATGTTGTAGCACCATAGTAATCAAGAAGCCACTCTTTTAGTGACTCTACATGTTCCTCTGTGGCCTTCAGACCGGGTGGTAAAGATGTGGGAACAGGTGGTGGTGAAGGTCGACGTCTAGGACAAGAGCAGGTTACATCTTCAGAGTTTTCCATAGATGCAGCAATGTTTGGAGATGTGACTGTTGATACATTAGGAAAGTTAGTGTGAATAATTCCCAGAGATATGAGTGCTTCTCTGCAAATGAAAGCTTTTTCCATGGTATCAGAGACATAACATAATAAACGTGTTGACATGGCACTGCTAGTAGCGTCTTTTGTTGTGATGCTTACTGCGACTGCTCCAATTACACCAAGGTCTTCCTTTATAGCTCCACGCATTACAAGTTTGACTGGAAGGAGATCCTTTTCTGTTATTCCAAGATTGTTTGCCGATTGTAAAGGTATGATTGAACTCTGGCATCCTGTATCAGCCACCATGGACATAGTGATTGTCTTTAGCTGAGAGGTGTCTTGAATGGGATGTCCAAACGATGCATGGTCCTTAGGTAGGGGTCTCATGTTCACCAGGAGCATTGGGTGTGGTTTTGAAGGTCTAGCCACCCAGTGTCCATCAAATATGTGATGTTCAAGACGTGATACTTGGTTTGTCTGTTCAGATGTAGTGCACAGCTGCTCATAGATATAACCAACTTGCTCTTGTTCTGGATCTTTGGTTGATTTCCCTTGATTGGGCGGGTTCCTGTGGCCCTTGCCTTGAGCGCAGATTCTAGAAGATGCATCACGGTGGCCCCATACTCCACAGGTAGTGCACTTGCTGCATGATTTGGTGTAATGACCTTTGACTGTACATTTAGCACATGTGAATGTCCAAGCTTCACAGTATCTAGACCTGGCCTTGCGATCATTCCTCTGTCCGTGAGCAGGACCACCACAAGCCCAACATTTGGCTCCAGCTGCTTGCGGTCTTTTTTGAGTATTACATGTGGCACTCATGGCACTAGCTGAATCTCCTACTGCACTCCTTGTGACTTTACCCTGCTCTTTCTGAGCAATAAATGATACAGTCTCTTCTAGTGTTCTATCTGTCTTGGAGTCACCTAGCAGGTCAGACATAATTTCTGGGTCTGCAATACCTCTTACTAAATTGTCCTTGATTATCTCATCACTGTAGTCAAATATATTGTTGCAACCTAATTCTTTACACGTTGCTTTATACTGGCACAATGACGCTTGGCCTCTGAGACTGGCCAAAAAAGTTCTGATATTTGAACCAGGTGATTGAGTCATTCTGTTCAATTTTATGCGTTGGACCAGTGTGCTTTCTTCTTTGACGGCCAGCCTTTTGATTGCCTTTAAAAGATCTGTCTCTAGCATACTGGCAACATCACCTTGAAGGTCACGCATAATATCTGTATGCAGATAAGGGTCACAGCAGTAGAAAAGGGCTGTAGGCAAGACATTGTCTGTGATCGCCATCCCTGTTTTGTACATCTTCCACTGTCTGGTGAATGCAGACCATTGATCTGGATCACATCCTGTGGCTATAGAAGGTGGGTCTAATTTTAACTTGTGCGTTGACGGTTGAGCCAGAGGTAAGTGCATGGACGGTTCTGTCATGAATCTGTAGAGCAGTGGTTAGAGCAGCGGCAAATGCTTCATCCAGGTCCTGAGATTTCCAATTACAGCCGTCTATAGGGCACTGTAGAACTGGCATTGTAAATTAACTGTGGTTAAGCTGTTAGTTGAGTATCAGTCATAAATGAGAGTCAACATCTTCCTAGGTTTATATCTTGAATAATAAGGATGACTGATACCTGAAATATATATATACACAGTACATTAGTAAATGATTAGTTAGTTATTGTACAGGACCTGACTAAAATAAACATATCTAAAAATAAAAGCTAGGTCACAAATAGCAGTTTAATGTTTAGAGCTGCAGTTCACTCTGTTGAATAAATTGAAACTTCATATTTTTGTCCATTTACATGGTGGCTCTAAACACAAAAATATAAATGTAATTATTTAAAAATATTTTTTTGAATAGATATATGTTCACAGTGCCTTCCTTTAGGATTGGCAATTGTTCAATACATTGCATTTAACGGGCGAGTACCATTATTGCTGAGAACCCATTATTGCCGATTGTTATAAAAACAGCAAGATTTCCGCTATCTATTCATTGTTTTTAGCTACAAATATAAATAAATAAATAATAGAATTTTGAATACATTATAGCATGAATAATATCTAACATGTCAATATTGACACCTTTAAATTATTACAAACAATTAAGAATAAAAAACAAACTACATGTAGTAACACTAGCATTAGTAGTCTATCTTGTTTATAATTTTTGCATTAGGCATTAGCTACTTTCTAGAGAAAAAGTGAGGTTTGTGCTACCAGTACCACAGTTTAATGCATCATGAAGTCTATCCCACTGATGCATTATCCACCTACTCATTTTAACATGGAATACTTAGCTAGTCCACCGTGACAACAAATTCATCACTATAAAACTTTGTTTACATTTTTATCAAATTAAAATAACACAAAAAGGAAAACAGTCTTTGAGGAGCCTTCTATTTAACACAATTCTCCAAATCATTGTGTTTTAATTTTTATCCTTCTGCAATGTAAACATCATTTAAAATATCATTTTAAATTATTTTGGTTATTTTGATCATCCAAGGTAGTGAAACACTAAATGAATCTACCCATCATTTTTTGATATCTGAATTTGGTATTTCTGTAGGTCAAAATTTGCCAGCTGCAGCAAGTACAACATACCTTCAGAAACGACATGCTGGTAGTGAATTAGCAGCATGCAAGAGGGGGCGAGGTGGCAGGTCCTCTTTCAGTGGAGTGGTGGCCACTGTCTTTGGAGCCTCCGGATTTATGGGACGGCATATTGTGAACAGATTAGGTATTTAGTGAATTATTTCCCATACTGTGTAAATTTTCGAAAACTCTGCTAAAGATGGGGTTGAAATGGTATCAAAATACATTAGATGTATGAAAATTTACTTTAAACTATGGTACCAGGTAAACATAAAAAGGGTAGATACTTGTGACCTTTTTTGGACTTGGATTGCCTGTAGTTTGAAATATTTTATTGTGAAAAAAACCCACAAACTTACTGAGATGATATAGCGTGTGAGGACTTATTTCAAAGAACCATTTTGTTACAGGGAGAATTGGTTCTCAAGTAATTATTCCATACAGAGGAGACACTTTTAGACTGGAAAGACTGAGGCTATGTGGAGACCTGGGTCAGATTTTGTTTACAGTAAGTATGAAGACTATATTATTTAGATTCTATTTACAGAAAGTATGAAGGCTGTATCAGATCAGATTTACAGTACGGTAAGTATGGTATGAAGATTGGGTGAGATCCTATTTACAGTAAGAATAAAGACTGCATTAGATCCTATTTACACTGAATCATATCCTATTTACAGTAAGTTTAAAGCTGCTTGGTTCAATTTTTTTGTTATTACAGTATCAAAATTTTTTCCATATAAACCATTTATCTTAGAAAGTTATGGCTTTCTCATATTTACATGAGCAGAATCAGTCTCCTTTCAAAGTTAGAAATATTCAAAGTAAATAAAAATAATATCTTTTTGGGCAAACGAAAAACAAACCAAAGTGCATCACGGGAATTCTTTGAAAAGGAAACCGATTGGTTTCGTCCCCCGAATGATTGGGGTTATTCAACCCGCATGCTATAAATCGATTGTAAAGAAAGCAAACTTCAGATATATTAGCGAACAAAACGTACACATGTTTATTTGTAATTTGTCCGATTATTTAAACCTTTATTTAATGTGGTGTCAAAGTCGTAATACAACCATACCCGTGTCATCGTCAGGGGTGAAATTTAACATGAGGCGAAATAACGCAGTACCCTTTTATGTCATTTGTTTGTTAGCAAATTTTGTACATATTTTTCTTCATTGAAATTTGGCTTAATTGACTAGAAAAAACTACTGCAATGTCTATTATTATACATATACTAAGCATAACCATCGTTTAAAAGCGTGCCTAAAATTTGATATAAAATTGGACCAAGCAGCTTTAAAGACTATATCAGATCATATTTACAGTAATTATGAAGGCTGTATCAGATCCTATTTACAGTAAGTACAGAGTGTATAAAGACTGAATCAGATCCTATTTACAGTAAATAAGATGGCTGTATCACATCCTATTAATAGAAGATATGAATACTGGACTGGCCTTTATATTCAGTACAAATGCTGTACGATTAAATTTATCTAAATTTATATTAATTGCATATACATGTACATGTAACAATGTGCAAAAAATTAATCAATCTAAAAAAAAACATTAGGCTTTGTACATACTTAATTCAATTTAGAATATCACTTATACATTTAAAATGTTATATGTGTACCGGTATGTTGTACTGCTGATAGTATATATGATGGGGATTAAAAAAAATACATTTTGTTTTATGACATTTTTACAGCCTATGGACAGTATTTACCATGAGGATCAGATGAGAAAAGCAATGATGCACTCCAATGTAGTGATCAATTTGATTGGCAAAGAGTATGAATCAGAGTAAGTATCGTAGTTTTGTAATATTATAATCCCATGGATTAACAATTTCTTTATAGGGAACAATATCATAGAATAATTTATCATTAAAGATATCACGATATTGAAATCAAAGATTTTCATACACAGGACTAAGAAATAAGGAATCATTTTCTAAGTACATTGTATTACGAGGTGATCAAATATGGTCAGGTTTGATAAAATCCACTAAAGCCCAAAGGGTTTTATGATAGATTTGATTAGGCCCGACCATATTTGATCATCTCATAATATTCAAAAATGATTTTTTATTACTTATATGATTATAATATTGTTCAATTGAATATAATTAACACTTTTAAATAATTTTTATTCATACATGTATAATTATGCAAACTCTGTCTTGCACCCAAACAGCGTTATTGATGAACTTTATTGGACTATATGTTACAAAATCTTATCATAATGTTATCACAGACAAAGACACTGGAAAATGTAAATATTGTTACCGGTATATATTTCAGCTCCTATGACTTTCATGACTTGTATGTTGATGCTCCAGCCAATATTGCTAGAATTGCAAAGGAGATGGGTGTTGAGAGATTCATCCATTTCTCGCATCTGAATGCAGACCCTAATCCTCCCGAACTGATTTATTTTGGGACTGATCTCCCAAGAGGAAACTCCAGTCTAAAGAAAAAGGTAACACCAAACCTATAGAACACTTTAGGTACATGTGAATCATGGAAAATTAATCATGCGCATCTGTTGTGGTTTAAATATAACAGCTGGCCACTGAAGAAGACTTAAGTATGGACTTTGTAGTTTTGGTTGAATAGAAATTTGACATTGGCTTATCTATTTCATTTTTGATCATTCATTCATTCATTGTATCTTAGATATCACAACAATATTAATCTTGACTCTTAAGCTGTGCACATTCAATCTGTTTGTATTTCATTCGATGTCAGCATCTGTTTCAGCAAGATAGTTGCATCATACAAAAATTACTCGTATCGTGAAAATGGCTCTAAAGTGACGTGCGTTGTATTTGTTTTGCAGTGGGAAGGTGACCAACTGGTGAGGGAAATATTCCCAGAAGCTATTATTTTCAGACCTGCAGACATATATGGAATTAAAGATTGGTATTTCTTCAAGTATATTTACCATCGTAAGTATAATGAAGGCATTTCACAGTAATGTATGTTTGGGTACCACAACATTTTTATTTGATAGGGTATGACCATTTTCTTACAAAATGGTGTTGATTTTTTGCGATTTAGTAAGATTGACATGATTTGAGAAAATGAGTTAAGTTTATTGCTACTCCCTGCCATGAAGAGGCATAAGGTTGGTGCTTATCCCTGGTTTCCGTGGTGCTAAGTGGATGAGAGTCATTAGCTCCCCCTGAATGGGACACCAGTCCATCGCAGATTAACCCCCAGCATAAGCTGGTACCCATTTTCTGCTGGGAAGACTGAGACAATGTAGATAAGTTGCCTTGTCTAAGTGCACAACACACAGCATCAAGTGACCACAGTGGGGTTTGAACCAGCAGCCTTTTAGTTACTGGCCTAATGCCCATGACCAATTAGCCATGTGCTCCAATTTGAGACAATGAGTTAAAGAACTTTTGCTCTTGTGATCTTGAATCAGAAACAGATTTTTGATAAGCATAATCAGAAAAAATGGAAAATAATGTAAATTCTTTATTTTGTAAAGCGAGTTTGTTTTTATTATTTTCTCTGAATGTTGGAATCTGTGCTTGAATTGACTGATGGTAGATGACCTGATGGTCTGGATCAAATATAATTAAGATTTGCTTAAGAGCTTTTTGAAGAGCACTTGCCCTTTGGGCCGTTCGGATATTTTTACTCCATATTTATTTTGTTCTGTGGAACAAATATGTTGTATGGTTTCCCCTCCACTCTCTCCCTATATAGAGTCCATTATTTTCATATAATAGTATAGATGAATATAAAGGATTTCCAGAAATTGGTCTAATTATGGCTATGTGTTTCATGTTTTCAGGCCGTTACAGTAAGATTAGACATGCAATTCCCATATGGAGAGAGGGAATGGACACAGTGAAACAGCCAGTATGGGTAAGATTCTTTTTAATATTCCTCTATAAGCAAGCACAGATCTATGGGGAGGGGTATCCCTTAGACCTCTTTCCCCTGTAAAAATTTTCTGGATTCGCTCATGATTAAAATTTATAAATTAAAATCTTCACAGTAAGGGACAAGAATTTTACAATATTCTATTTTCAGATAAAATATTAAGTCTTAAAATACTCATAATTTCAATTGTGACGGGCTTTGCCATCAACAATAATAATAGAAAGAAAACTGTTGTGAAATACTGAATGACAGATTTTTTAAAGTATTTACTGATTGAATGATTTAATAATTACTATTAAAATCATTATCCATACTCCTATGCCTTTAATGCAAATATTGCAATAAAAAATTTCAAACCACTAAATATAAATACATCTTTTTAGAAAAAAGGGAAAAATAAATTTGCAACTGCAGAAAACCTAGTTATAGGGAATGGCTTTGTATTAAAAGTGCCTGTACAGGTAATTTTTTGAAATTCACTTTTCCTTTGTTTATAGTCGAGTGATGTAGCTGCTGGAGTGCTGAACGCTGTATTTGATACAGATGCCCCAGGAAATACCTATTACTGTGTTGGGTTAGTTGTTACTCTTATGGTCACAAAGGATTTTTTTTTATGTTATAATATTAATATAATTATTAGTAATATTAATATTCAAAGGAAACTTATTCATATTTTCATGTTATAATGTTGATTTTCAAAGGAAATTTTTTCAATATATCATCATGGTGTAGTATTAATAAAAAGTTAACCTTTACAATATTTTCATGGTGTAATGTATGCTATTAAGTTCATTGAAAGGATCGGTAGTTATGAACTGGCTAATTTGGATGTGTACATGTGCACATTCAATTTATTCATTGAAGTAACTTTTATTATGAAATTGAAATGTGATTGAAAAGGTTCATTTATTTACATGCTCTTCATGAAGAATTGCATTATAGAAAGTGTAAAAATAATAACTTGTACATTGTAATTTTGTACATTTTGTGTCACCACAACACTGCACAGAATATCCTGAAACTTTGTAGTTAATTAGGACAATGTGTAGATGTGCGTATTACCTGAAAATTTAAATCCCATTATTTTTCTGGGAATGTTGACTGACTGTTTTGAACTCAACATTTAGGCCACTTCACAGAATTTTGAGAAACTTTTTAGGTATTTAGGACAAAATGTGCATATTTCCAGAAAATTCAGATTCCATAATTTGCTGCAAAATTGGCCCTTTTGAATTAAGGATTTGGTATTAGAATCAAATTATATGAGCTACACCCCTTTATAGAATAATTTTGTGTATTTGATGTGTACCCTATCATTTATTATGTGTAGCATTGTCAAGTAATGGAGGAGCAGGGCTATTTGAGCTTGCTCACTTTTTCTTTCATTTTTCATATTTTTTTCAGTCCTGAGAGATATTGTCTTAACAACATGGTCGATCACATTACCAAGATATGCGCCAGAGAATTCAGATATATCACTGATATCGACGTTTCTTACATGTAAGTAGTGGTTGAATTTTTACACACACACACACACAAAAAAAACATCAAAGAATTTATCTCAAATCCTATGAAAATACACAACAACAATCATCTGTTTATATTTTTAGGAGTAACAACCCTCTGCTTTAAATTTTACTATGTTTTTTTTAAATTCTATGCATTGATTTTTATCAACATTTGAATCAATTGTAAAATGAGAAAAAGTTGAATGAAAGTAGTTCAGCTTACATTTTTCAGAAATTGATTTTATGTGTAATTAAGATTATGAGGAAAATATTGGCAATGTCATCTGTTAGTGTAAACCACTTGTACTCAGTAATTTGATTCCATTATACTGATAAAAGAAAGTTATGACTAGATTTTGTGTGTATGTATTACAGACGAAAGTTGATTAGACAGAGGAAAAACAGAATTGTCAATATTGACACCTTGCAGAGAGTAAGTATACATTCACTTGCAGTAGCTTTTAAACCTGTTTATTATTTAGATTGATGCATTTGTTTATATGTATCAAGATAATTGTGAACTATTTATTTGTTAATTTTATCAATTCATACTCAGAATTAAAAGGATGATATGAAATACAGCCACAGTAAATTGATCAAAAAATGAATTTCAGAATTTTTGTTTCATTTTTCATGTAAATAATCTTTGATGTATGTTCCCTTAATTAACCTCTTTTTATTCAAGATTAAACAATCACATGGAATCAAACAAATGTTCTACTAAATTTGGCATTTGAAATTTTGGTTACCAGTTGGGGCATTACAACACATATAGAGTACCCCATTTCTCTGTATAGGTAGTATTTATCAATTCTGGGTTGACAAATATTGGATTATGGATACTGTTCACACAAAAGAAAACCTGTTTTGCTGTCACATTGACTGCTTTTCTCTTGTTTCACACTCATGTGAAAAAAAAATCAAAGTCATGGTAGATTTCTCTATAAATCAATGTATAAAAAGGGGCTGGTGACATATGTTTAGGGATATTATCCTTTATCTTCCATAGAAGTTTCTAAAATGAATTAAAAAATCTTTTATTATTGCCTTATGTCCTCTTTGATTGGTATTTCTATGTCCTGTATAAGGAAATTTTTGCCACTTTTTATTTTTGCGCCTTTGCCCTCATTGCTATTGTCAAACAGCAAACTAAAAATTGTCAAGGTATTTTCCTGTCTAATTTTAGGAGGCCCTGTCTGACCTAATTGTGCAAAGACATTTGTCCAAGACTCTGGAGGATCTTGGTGTGCAGCCTCGTAGTTTACAGGACATGGCCCCAATAGTCACCAACCCGTACATGGCCTTCAAATCTATGGATGATGAATACATCAAAACAAAGTACACTATTCCAAAACTCATATCAGTGGATGATTGAGGAGGAAAGGAAACTCCATTGTTTGAACAGAGACTTTAAATTCAGACAAAATTGTTACACAAGTGCTTGAGTTATGTGACTGATATTTAAATAATTAAAAGTGATATAATGGAAATAGCGTGTATTGGTTTTTAATCATTTATTGTGCTCAAGAGTTTACAGATTGCAAGTTTATTAAGTTTATTGTTTGTGTTAGGGATCATTTAAGGGTTATGAGTATGCTAATGAGATTATGTAAAGTGACATGGTTATAGAAAATTTTTTACCAAACTTATGAGTAAACTAAAAAATTTTATATCCCTGCAACAACTTGCAGGTGTGGGATGGAGGGATTGTTAATTTTTTTTACCTATCCATCAATTACTGGTTGTCTGTCACTCCTTTTTTGCTTAAAGCCAAAGTCAGGTTTTCAGGTTAAGGTTTTTGGAGCAGGTGCCCTTTGATAACCATATCTACCCTTCACTTGTTACTGGTCCTAACTTTACTACCGCTAAATTTTCTTGTTATATACATATATGTATCTGACAGGCCTGAATGCTGAATCTGAGCCATAGGTTTTGGATACTGGTGGAGGTTAAGGTTTTTGAAGCAGGTGTCTATAATGGCCATATCTAAGTTATTACTGGTCCTAACTTTACTTAACATGCATGGATGATGCAGCTTATGATAATTCTGCACTTGACAGGCTGAGCCATAGGTTTCAGATGCTGAAGGAGGTTGCAGTTTTTTGAGCAGGTCACAGGTAAAAAAAATGTCCTTATTTAAACTTTGCTGGTTGATTTAAATATGTACAAAATGAATCGGAGTTAGCTTTCTAGATGCTTTGCCAGGTTTAAGATTAATTTAATTGAGAACAAATTGTGTTGGGGTCTTGGAGATGTGTACATATATGATGAATAAAATTCTGTTCATACCTAATAAAACTTGCAGTTCATATAACTATTGATGCAACTTCAGATACAGAACTTTATCTGGATAATCTGGATGATGATAGGTTTAAGATTTTTAGATTGTGCGAAGAAAGTTCAAATGCTGTGAAAAATGCAGCCCTGACCAACATTCATGGTTCACGAAACTTAAGATATGGTCGCCAAGTGATCTCATTTATCAAGGATGCCAAGAAAACCTTGTCCTACCTCACTCAAACTTGTTGATAGATGTGTTTGTTAAGTGAGCTCAAACTTCCTTTATGGCACACCTAAAGTGAGACAAACTAAATTAAGATCAATATCTGAGATTTTTTTATTCGGTATCAAATCTGAGCTACATGTAGCTTACTTTTCTGGCCCTTGAGCCTAATCCTACCTTGCTCAAATTTCTTTGAGTGTGTTATGGGCTTTCAAACAATGCCACTGAGACTGATATATTTGTATATATACTGTTTTTACAACAGCTTGAGAATACCGGTAATAACAATTAGAAACTCAACAACAGTCATCAATAATGTATTGTTATATTGCAAAATTAGACAAGGAAATGCAAATAGATGTACATGTATTAAAATAATACATATATATTCATGATTAGATGATTTGTCAATCTGTCTTTAATCTGAGTAATTTTTAAAAAATATATAGATATTGGAAACTTTTCAAAAATAATTACATGAAAAATATCTTTCCATTTAATAACCTTCAACATTTAATTTACAGGGAAAAAAAATCACTATGTTTCAAAGAAATTTTCACAAGTTCTATGTTCATGACCTGATATTCAAAAACAAATAACCTGATTTAGTGCAGATATTTTTAAAACTAAATTCAATGACGACTGTAATATATATATCATGAAAGGATTAAAGACAAGATAAACTTTCAAACAATTTTTCATTAAACAAGTAAAACAATTAAATAAAGTATAGATTAAAACTATAAGTGTAGATACATACAATATGAAGTACCTATACGGAAAGTTTATTGGTTAACTTATGATGATTTATGTATAAAAGGGGTGGATATACATGTACAATGTATATTGACTATAAGTAAACAATAGAAAAAACTGACTAAAAATTTCAACAACAAAGAAACTTAAAAGCAACAGGATTATTATTATGCTTAGATTGTCAACATCAAATTTTGGTGGTACACAGTTTTGTATAAATGACAAACAATAATATTTTAAAATAAATACAATTGTATTTTTACTCTTATTCAGTTCTGTGATGACATGATCCTTTTATAGAAAACAAACATATAAGTTGGTGTTCAAATTTGTTATAAGTATTAATTCAGAGCGAAACTAGAGGCATGCGCAATGTTAATTGGTTATTATGACAATATTAAACAGTGCAAATATTCAGTTTTTCTAAAACTGACAAAAATATTCACTCTTAAATTTACATTCACACAAAGACATTTAAAAATTCTCAAACGTATATACATTAATCTTAATTACATGTAAGTAATTGAAAAATATCTTTCTTTCATAAGTGGAATAAAAATATTTGTAAAAAAATATTTTCTAGAGACAGAATTGACGATCAACTTTTTGATTTTATTTCCTTTGCCTGGTGCTGCCATTTTCAGTCCCCGTTTTGTGGGTCTTTCCATTGGAAAGGTTGTCACTGGTCTCTGCCTTCTTTGCCCTGGCTTTCTTCGTGTAGGTCATGTAGTAGAAGTGGGAGAACAGGAGGATGTGGGAGAAATCATAGGCTAGAAGAGCATAGCCAAAGCCGACGGGGAAATCACAGTTCACATACATGGCATGAAAGGTATGGCCAAGAATCCACCAAAACTGAACCTTGATTTAAAAGAGAAGAAGAAATCCTGATTGAATTACTTCCAACAATGCACATAAATTATGAAGTTATCTTTTACATTAGTATCAATTCTTTGATTTCAATGGTTCATACATGTTATGACTGTAGGAAAAGCTGAAAACTTTATTATAAGTGAGTAATATATTAAAGAAGGCAAAAAATCTTACCAGTTGAAGAGTTGTCATGTATTTCTTCCACCACAAGAATTTCTGCATTTGAGGTCCCATGGCAGACAGCAGATAATATGTGTACATCAGAACATGGATGAAACTGTTGATACTGGCACATTGATATGCTAAAAAAAAATAATTTCCGGTAATTGTCATTATATATTCACCATTAGCAATTTCATATGCACTTCTGAAAAGTTAAATTAAAGACCATTATAACAATGCTTAATGCTTCACGGTGACAGTAAATACTAATGCTATTATTTATGTTATCATTTATTCGAAATTAGAATGCTAAATACATTGTATGATTGTCCTTGAAAAAGAGAATGAAGGGGTTGCAGATGCTTAAAATATATACTGTATATCTTTAAAATTTTAGCAAGTACAAGTACATGGACTAATACATGTTTATGCAGTTTCTCCTTTGTTAGTATCTTTAGCTTGCACAGATTTTTGTTTTATAATTTATGTGACAGTTTAAAAACATCATTACTTTTTCAAAAATAGCAAATACATGTATTTTATAAAATGTGTATAAGTAGTACACTTCAGATTGATGAATAAATAAAGATTCAGAAAATCTGATATTTGGTAAACATAGATACTGATTTTATTAGAAGATGGAAGGTGAGGTAAACTCATAGATACATGTAGTAATCATATGAACTAAGAAGTAGAGACTTACATTCTCCACCTGGTACAAATTTGACTCCTGTCCACCATAGCAGGGGCATTGTGGAATGGTGGTACACATGTAGAAAAGATATCTGGTTATTCTTCTTACGAAGAACAAAAAATACCTGCAGCAGAGGAAGCATATATAGATATATGTATATGAGCATATGTGCATATATATGAGATATTATAATAATATAATAATATAATACAGGTGTGAACACAGTTGATGAAAATCTTTATTTTAAATCCTTTTTTTTTTTATTCTTGTACTTTATGAAATTATTTATTGAATTTATTCTAGCTTGAACTCTTGATATCACACATATTGGCTGTATGCATGTACTTACAGTGTCCATTAACTCTATTATCTTTGAAAAATAGAACCACCAAGACACCTTTGCCAGCTAAAAAAAAGGAAGAAATGGAATACAAATATATATAATATATAGATTTATTTGTACATGTAAAAAAAAAAAACCAAACAAACATAGGTATCATTTGTAGGAGAGCACCAACTCCATCTTACAAGTTAATCTGTGAAAACTGGTAGTAAAAAATCATAATGGTTGAGCAATATAATTCATTATTAATATAGATTATTTCCTCTTGCCATATTTAGGGCGATACATATGTGACGGTCAGACCGATTCGAATACGGGCGCCAGATAGCTCAGTTGGTAGATCACCTGACTAGAGATTCAGGGGGCCCGGGTTCGAACCCGGGCCCCTGACGGACCAGACCGGGTTTCGAACCCGGGCCCCCTGAATCTCTAGTCAGGTGCTCTACCAACTGAGCTATTTGGCGCCGGTATTCGAACCGGTCTGACCGTCACACATATATCATACCAGGTTTGATCAACCAAACAGATAACCTGCATGTTGCCCACAAGGTATGGATACATATGAAAATAAACTGACAAAAGATGGGCATAAACTGAAGTAATTAAGGCTCAGGTAGTCATTTTACAGCAGGATTATTTCAATGACAAGTTATCTCCCTTAATAGAGTTCACATTTAATCATCAAACTTAATTAAGTTTAAAAAAGTCATCTCCTTAATATCCATAAACATCGATCTTCCTTCTTATTTTAGGAATGTGTGAACACAATAGCTTAATAGTGCAGAATTTGGTTGGAAGATTTACACTCATAAACTGTGGTTTATAAAGCGTACGTAAACTGCATGTCCAACCCAGTTTGTTATAAAGTCCACTGTTCCAACCTAGTTAATATGGGTATAAATTATGTAATTATCAAATTGATTAATTAAATTCAATTCTCTATCAGTAAAATAAATTTAGATATATTTGCTACATAAATAACAACTAATTGTACAAAATTTAAATACATGTATATATTATAATGTCATGTAGATTGATGCACTTTTTAGCGCTGATGATTATATGATATCATCAGAAAAATATAATAGTAAACTTTTTGACTTTTCCAATGAAATAGTCTTACAAACAGAAATTGAATTATTAGGTTTTACCCCAGAAATAAAATCATTTAAACATGTCAACTAATTAATCTACTGAAAGCATCATAATAATGAATATTTACCCGAAGTGGAAGGCCTTCATTGGAGTAATCCATTACTTGGCAAGCTTTGGAGAAATTTGGATTCAACCAAGTTGATACGAGATACTGCAAATGTGAAATTCACTTGCATTAGAAAAAAATAAAGTTTTGATAAAGGAAATAAGAACAAAATGGATAACAACTGCACTAGCTGTAAATCATTTGCAATTTACAAATGAAATAATACTGTATAACGCTTATTTTTTACATGCTGCTAATTTTTACAAGTTTTATAAATCCTTAATCAAAAATTAAACGCATAAATTTTCACAGAAGTAAAAAAGCACCGCACGTAAATTTCTACATCGTACGTATGAGAGTAATGTTCATGACCTTCAGCTCAGTCCCTGACGGCTGTACATGTAGGTATATTTGAGCGTTTTTGGTCACTTGAAATGGAATTGTCTTTCTTTTTTTCCCGGTCAAGCACATCGTAAAAAAATCACAGCAGTAAAAATTACCCGGTTATTAAACTGACTAATTTTAAACTTTTTGGCCTTTTTAATAAAGAAATACATATACAAGACACGTTGATATTTAAAAAAAAAACTGTTCAAAGCAACAAGAAATATTTGTAACAATAAGTAATTTTTTTCAAATAAAGTTAATTAACAGTATACTATAAACCAACTTTTATTTGTGTGCGAGAAATTTTCGCGAGGTTCGCAAGAGCCTTGTCGCGAATATTTCTTGCCGTGAAGCAGTCCCTGTCATTCGATTCTTATCACAACATGGGTCTGGATAAGGCTTGGTTGCAAAAATAAGTCGTCGCGATCAAGTTTATCTTTAGATAATCACGAAATAAAGTCGCCGCGAATGAAAGTTGGTTTACAGGATATTAAAACAAGGTGTACCTACCTCATAACATATATATGCATTCAGGATAACCAAACAGAAATTGTAGCAAAGCATGAGATCTTTCAGAGCATATGCTGGTCGGTTCTTCATCCACCTTTGACCTCCATACACAAATATCAAGTAGAGTGCCACTATTGCAATGGTTGGCCAGGGTGATGTCATTAAGAACCAATCTGTGGTTCTAGGATCTGAAAATGAAGAAAAAACACAATAGGAGGCAACAAGGCTCATGAAAAAAGAAAAGAAAATTACAGTAGAACATGAATAAATTTAAATGTATAGTAGCAAAGGTAGATACTGTATAACTAACTGTTACCGTATATCCGGGGGTTTTTTTGCGTCATAAAATTTGCGAAAAGGGGGGAAATCTGAAAAATTTTTAATATGCCTCAGTAATTTTTTGTGATTTGAAAACTTTCTTATGGAAAATGACACAGGACATAATTTCTGCATATTTAATTATTTGCGATTTAAAAGAGGTTGCGAAAAAAGCGAAAATTATATTATCGCAAAAATTACCGGATATACGGTATTTGCATGTAAGAATCTTTTTGCATGGTTTGCAAGAGCCTTGTCATCACATATATATTTCTAGCCACAAACCAGTCCTTACCATGTAAGAGTAATAACAACAAAGGTGTGGATAAGGCTAATTGATTGTGAAAATTAGTTGCTATGTACAGACCAGTTTCTATCTGGTAAATTGCAAAATAGGTCTTTTCAAATAAAAGTTGGTTAAGTAACATGTAAAATGCATATTTCAACAAAATATATTTTGAATTCATCCATGCATCTCTCTCTCTCTCTCTCTCTCTCTCTCTCTCTCTCTCTCTCTCTCTCTCTCTCTCTCTCTCTCTCTCTCCAAACCTTTAATATAATATGTACTATCTAATATTTTATAAAAGACTGTAATTTTTTTTCAGATAAGAAACATGTATGAATAAAATCATAACTTATGCATGAAAAGTAGCAAGTGTAAAAATGCTTTACAAGAACAGAAGTCATTATCCTTCTAAAATCATTTAACCTACAATCAAGATTATAAGAGCTTCCTTTCAGATAGATCACATACCGTTAAGTTTGGTTGTTGCATATTCATAGTTGTAGAGGAGGTTCTTGATAAATGCCATTATGACTAAGATTAGTAGCTTTTACAGATCCTGCAAACAAATGATAAGATTCATTATTTTTTGGGGATGATGTTACATTAGATTTGTCACGATCACATTTTAATAAGATAACCAGACTCCTTTTCACTGTGTGACTTATCAAGATGGAAAGTTACACGCACCGGCAAAGTAGGAGGAAGTTAAAAATATTATAAATGTGAAATATTGAATCCTTCTCCGCTGTTTAAACTCCTTTTGGAGAGGGGGTCCAAAGTTATGGCTACAAAATATTGTACCTCCATCCCATTTTGAATTATCCTTTGGAGAGGGGGTTCAAAATATGATGGCCATATAATTTTTCCAGTAAATTTATTAACAATTTCAAAATTTAGATACTACATGTATATCTATCTACTTGCAACTGTCAGGGATTTTTTTTCAAATGAGATAACTTTTTTAACTGGTTATTTATAATTGATTGTTAAAACTGTAATGGCGTTGACTTGCTGGACAATCAAACTGCAGGGGGATACAAGGTTTTACCTGACACACCTGTTCAAAATCCAACTGCAATTTAGAACATGGGAACACGAAAAAATCTCTAAAAAGATGAGTTTTTAAGTTGTGATTTAAAAACTTTCAAACTGGTAGCTCTTCAAAGCCCCACGCTGGAAGCTGATTCCAAGGTGCTCGTGCGACCTTGTCAAAATGATGATCGCCATAGGCTTTTGCTCTGTCTTGCTTGGCACTATTAATTAGTTTGCTGACTCCGAGTGAAGTGACCTAGCAGGTTTGTATTCGCAAAACAGTTCAGCTAGATACCACGGGGCAAGACTATGGAGCTCCTTGCATACATATACACAGTTTGTATTGCACTTTCTACTTCACAGGAAGCTAATGCAAATCAAACAGGAAGAGCTGAATTATGTTCACAATTGCCGTTCCTTGTAATAAGATGTGCAGCAATTATCTGAACCCTCTGCAGTTCATGTAGGTGCTATAATGTTGTATAAGGGTCCATTTCCATAGTCCAGCCGCTACGTTACCAGAGAGAGGACAAGTGTTTTGGATGCATGCCCCATCATGAAAATATTATCATGTAAAATAAGATTACAACTACCGGTATTTTATAGGGGTTAGTAGGGATCCAGTGAATTTTTTGTCGGAAAATTTCTCTTTTGGGAAAAATAGTTAACATGCAAATTAGCAAAAAACAAAAATTCTAATAGAGTTTTCTTTGTTTTCATTGGATATTACACATGTAGTCATTAATTTAATGTTTTCATCATAATAAACGACACTTACAGCACACTCAGATATTTAAATTGACATATTTAAAGATGTCTCACTCAGCAAAGTTACAAATTCAGCACCTTATTTTTTATAACACAATACAACAATTATTTTGGGAATTTTTCAATCAGATTTTGGGATAAAACAGTCAGGTTTTAATTGGGAATGGGTCCTTTAATAGGACTTGCATGCAAGGGATATTATTATGCCTTGTAAGAGGTTGAGACCAATTGCCCAAATGGGTTACAATACCTTGTTTGGGATTGAACAAACTGGGGTATAAATTTGAAGTGCAAAGAAAGTTTTAGTTTGGAAAAAATATGCCAAATCCGCATCAGAACAGATGAAATGCAATAACTTTTGGTTAATAAGCTGTAACCACATTGCTTCAGATAGGCATAATGGACCGGAACCCACAATTAGGTCATAGAAAACAAGAGCAACCAATGCATACCTGGAGAGGAACAAAAATGAATGAGCTCATGGGAAGTATTGGAGTCTCAGACCTGGAATGAGGAAAAAAATCCAGCCTAAAACAATTAAAGAAACGAAGAGAACTAATTTCAAGTAGGTAAACTGTCACTGGGATGGCCAGATCTCAGTATATCCACAACTTCTTGGGGATCAATCTGACAATTAAACTAAGGACTTATTGGAAAACTTTCTATTATTTACCAAAAGCTGTTGAGTTTGATACAATTTTATGCAGATTTATTTTATAATATTACCAAATCAAAAATTTTAATATTATGCACTTCAAATTTATAATTCATTTGGGCTATTTACATATATTATATAAAATACAGGGATATTCAGATATATCAGATATTCGTCCCCTTCTGCCCCAGCCAGGGCTTGAACACACGACCTCTGGAACCCACTCCCCTAGCAGTGATCAGCCAGCGCCCCTGGCGTTAACCACCCAGCCATCTTGGGAAGACAAAAATCTTGTTTTGGATGACAAACGGAACGTTAAAAATTAGGCACACTGGCCACACATTGTATGGTCGTATGAAATACAGGTGGAATACAATCAAATGACCATTTGAGAGGATTGGAATGATACACATTGCATAGGTATATATACCGGTATATATAATTTATATGTTCATACAGTATTATGATAAGCACGAACATTACAATAACACTCAAATTGACATATACCTGCCCATAGTTAAGGATTAGATATCCATACTAGAGCACAGGGAAATTCATTGCTTGCTTAAAATAAGCACCAATCTGTCTAATCTTACAATATAGTCATGCAATAAATCTTAGTGGGAATGTCAGGATCCTATTTTGACAGTGAATTAAAGGGACTTGGACAATAATTCATGATTTGACTTAAAATTTTCAAATTTTATTTTTCCATTTTCAATGTTTATAATGATAAATATAGAAGTTTATAAATGCTATGTCAAAAAAAGTCAATTTGAATATCAAGTTATTTATAAGCAAGATACAGAGTTCATTTTTCTATGGGACCGATCACTATGTAGTGAACGAAGTTGGAGCCGGCGCATAAAGTCTATTCTAGATGATGTAGAACTTGTACTTAAACAGCCTATGAAAATATGCATCCATGTAATATAACTTATTTTATTGGCAAATGGCAGTCAGAACAGGAACTCAGATGGCACATAGATATCCAAAATACTGTGGAATCATTTAGATTTCGTGGTGGCTCAATTTTCGTGGAATTCGTGGGTACCTCTCATCCACAAATAAACATCCTCCACGAATTAATAAAATAAAGTAATAAAGTCATGTTTCCTTTTGTAAATATAAGAGAATACACGAAATTACGTCCCCACGAACCTGTAAATTTTTAGCAATCCACGAAAATTGACCCCCACGAAAATTAATGATTCCACAGTACTCCTAAATTAAGAACATACAAACTTTTAAAGGACAATTTTTGCCTAGAAAAAATTATATTTCAATTATTAATGAATATTCCTTAACATGTTAGGTCAACAATGGCACAGTTTCGGTGTGGGGTATTACCGCCGAGAATAGAGACCGGACGATTTCGGGGGGAACCTGTCATTGAACGCACATGTAAATTCTGTATCCTGGACGAAATAGAGGACGAATTCCACTTTCTTCTTAAATATGCTGTGTATAACAATCTCAAAAGTGAACTTTATCAAAGTGTAAATGTTTCGAATAATTCATATTTACATGTATCTCAAGACAACCTATTTCAAACTCTCATTTGTAATTTTCCAAGACAAACTGCTAATTTTATACATTCTGCATTTAAATTAAGATAAAGTAAATTCTCTCGCATGTATTAAAAATTATTACTTAGTGTTTACAGCGACTTATAGGTCCAATGGGCCGGGTGTTTGATATATGTCATTGTATACTACTCAGTTGTAAAAGATGTAACACATGTTACCATAATAAATTTACTTACTTCTTACTTACATTATTATACTCATTAGGTTTGTTACTGACTGTTTACAGAAATTTGTGGGGTCGGTAAAGTCCATAGAAGGCAAGGCGGATCCGAGCATTCTATGGACTTTACCAACCCCACAAATTTCTGTAAACAGTCAGTAACAAACCTAATAAGTGTTTTGTTTTGTCGAGGACATAAAGTTTGATATGTAAACAACAAAAGATAATATTTGACAATTAAATTCATAGGCTTATTCTCTTATTTTGTACCTTTCTTGTCAGTTGTCTGTGCAAACCTGGATGCCATTGTATAAAGGATCAATTTATTATGTCACAGTCAAACGGGGTCACTCTAAATATTTTGGGGCTTAAAAATCAAAGGTATGGTTGAACGTTTGTGTAAAAATTCAGCTCAAATTACGTTACCATTGCTATGTTGCCGTATAAATTTTGACGCCCGCTGTGTAAAAATATTTATAAGGCAATCACATGACGCGATTCATCCATTGACGTCGAGACATTCTAGTCTGAGGCAAAACAAAATGCTTTGTTTTGTAAACAAAGCTCGAATATTGTCATTCTTTACATATATGTGCTGCATTGGTGAAAGTTTCAATCAAATGTAGCTTTCTTTTGTTGATAATAGTATTTATGAAGATATTGAATTGGTTTAAATTGTTTTTTACATGTCATTTTGTCTAAGAAATGGTAATTCTCTAGATTACATTTTTTTGTAAACAACTATAAGACTTAATTGAGGTCTGTTTACATAACAATAAATTCTTATACCTCTGTAAATTGCTTGTAACTTGACTTTAACTTTCAATATTTTGTTCAGT
Organism: Magallana gigas; assembly: GCF_963853765.1. Classification (NCBI taxonomy): domain Eukaryota; kingdom Metazoa; phylum Mollusca; class Bivalvia; order Ostreida; family Ostreidae; genus Magallana; species Magallana gigas. The sequence goes on along the minus strand of NC_088857.1, from coordinate 32,112,680 downwards.
CATATAAAATGCACCAATAAACTATTTTATACATAAAAAATAAAAATAAAATTTCTGATCCCAAATCGTGTCCAATTAAATAAGTCCCTTTAAAGATAAAGTGAGAGTTAGCCTCATATTATCAGTTAACTGTTAATTGGGGCGAAAAGCAAAATGATCGATTTGATAGTGTGGCAAATTAATTGTCTTTAATTCCTTTAAACAGACATGTTTTGACCTGAACGATCTTTACTGCAATAGTTGTCTTGTTTAAAACCAGGATACAATTTCACATGCAGATTTTATCGTCATCATTGTATTAAATGATTGAATGCACACGCTTTATGCTCCTATAATCTGTATTTATCAGTGTTTATAGATTCAAAACTATAAAAAAAAAATTAAAATCATCATGAATTATTGAAAAATTGAGAAAATTGACCCTTACCTCCCAGCTTACTACACATGTGTCTTTGTTTATATCAGATAAAATATATCACCAGACAATTTTTGTCAATCAATCGTAAGCTCCGTTATAAAAATTCTCCACTGTTCCGTATAGAAGGTCTTATCTGATTGGTTAGTGAAAGCAAGCACATTGTACTTCCGCCGGCTAAATATTTTAATGTTGTTGATAGCAACGAAAAAACGTTAATGGTCAGTTAATTCTTGTTTCAACAAAGTTTAGCAGATAAAATTGGCTGAAAAGGCAAGGTAAGAGTATGCTTCCAATGTTTTAATATACTGAACTAAAATTAAATAATGTTTAATTGGAAAATGCCACAAAAGTTACTTCCCACTTTTTGCAATGGCCGCTGTTACGGAAATTGCTACTATGCAATATTTTAAACACGTTAACCAGTTAGCTAAATTTTGGGTTTTCACAATTTTTTATTTTTTTTGGGGGGGGGGGGGGGCAAATCATGAAGGATAAATATGTGGTATTGTTATAAATTATATATTCCAAACGCATTCTAATCCTTATATTTATTGATCATCTTTTGAAAATCATTTCTATCTTGATTTAAAAAAGCAATGTTAATAGAGGATCCTGTAGTAAATTTTACCAGATCTTATAATGGGGAAACATTATGAGATTTCTGTGAACCCAGAAGTTCAATAATGAGCCAGTCATTTCCTGCATGATTTCTCTTGATATCTGATGAGAATACAACTGATATGTTTAGTATTTAGTAAGATCGAAATTATAATGCATGTTAAGAATTAAATGTGTTGATTAAAAAAATATTTAATGTACCATTTAAAAGGAAACCACAAACAAAAAATAGTTATATTATTAGATATAACGTTATATGTGTATGTGTATGATATAAAATCCAAATAATTAGAACTTTGATGTACACATGTAAATTAATAGCAAAGTAATAATAGATTTTAAAATATTTGAGGGAGGAATCCTGGATGCACTACTTACTCTGCATTTATGTGTTATTTACCTGCATGTACATTACTTAAACATGAATATACAAAGTTACAATGATTTTTACCAAATTGCTTTCTATTTCAAATCGCAGGGTTTTGACACAAAAAAAATCGTTACATAGATCCAGAATAAGGGTTTTAAAAAATTTTTTTTTTTTTTTTGCACAGATTGTGTCAAAACCCTGTGTTCAAAAAGTGTATAACTGTGCTTATGCATAGAATGAGAAACACAAACAATATATTAACAGAATATTGATTGGGAAGTTTAAGATTGCTTAAAGGAAACAATTTTGTTTTCATGCATATGCTTGTTTCATGGTCAAGAAATCACTCAAAATGATTATGTGACATTGTTTACTTAATCCAGTCAAAAAAAACAACCCAACAGTTACTGTAAATACATAGCAACTGTGAGCCTTTAAATTATTGCTGCCAGTATAGACATGTGTAGAGAGTGGTCACGCTCTAGTGATTTTTTGATTAACTCTCAATTTGTTTAAAGAGTATAAATTTTTCAATCTTTGCTCTGGCAGCATTTCAATGACATTGAGTTCAAAGTTATGCAGGGTATGTAGATTTTTTTACTCCATTCATGTAGAATACTGAGATTGGGGGATAATGGGAAAATGTTATTGGTGTATATACGATATGATATTTTATAGATTTTTTTGGCAATATGGTTTATCAGAAATTGCTCATATCCATTTAAAAAAATTTAACTAAGATAAATTCTATCATCATGAAGTGGTACTCTAAATAAATTAAAGATGATTATTATATTATAAGAAGCAAATTAAATTGGTTGTAATTATGTAAAATATACAAATATATAAAAAAAAAAGTTAATAGATAATAATTATTACAATGCTTACCAATGATTCCTTCAGAAGATAAAGTGAAAATATTGGCTGTTTTATTATGGATTTATAACAAGAAGATTGCACTTGTATATACAATGACTACTTTGGGATTATTTTAAAAGAATATTGGCGTGATTAGGTATTAACTTTAAACTTTCATTATGTTTAAATCAATAATAGATTTTTATGCTTGTATCATCTTTTTGCTCTCTTTAAGTCTTTTATAGGCGTCACAATTTCATAAGTAATTTATTTTCTATTTGCCCCAGTGAGAATATAATTTCATTTATTTCTATTCTGTCACAATAAGGCAAAGGAATCAGTGACCACAACATGACTTTATTGTACTGTGATTATGGTACTTAGTACACATTGTCCATTCATGTTATTTAAATCTTGACCTTTACACTCACTGCGAGTATGGGCAAGTTAAGACGCCTGGGTGACTTTGGCATGCATTATATCTATCATGAATTTATGATTATCATTGATATACCAAAGTTTCAGCAAGGTTGGTTTTTAAAAGAATATTTTATTGGTTAAGTAAACAAATAGGATATTGAATTCAATACTGTTAATTGAATTAACTGATTAATATTCTAATTAAAAGTTGAAATTTGATTTTATAGAAATGAATCTTGATATGCATTCAAAGTGTCTTATGAAATATGGTAGATGTAGTAGTATCCTGTTTCGCAATTCTTGTTACAAAAATTGCACAATCAGCTATCGATCATTTCAGCGTGTGTAAAGCACATGTTTCCTTAAAATGGGGATATTTAAAAATCTATGCCAGTGCCAGTCATAATAACTGTGACAGGGTCAGATTTAAACAGCAAACAAGAAGGGAAGCATATTTTTAAACACTTTAACAGCAGACAAGATGAGCCTGTAGATTAGTTTGTAACACTTATAAATCAACAGAGCATCTTGATTTTTTTCTAAGCAAAGAAAGTAGTTAAATATTTAGTGAATATTTACAATGAATACAATTTGAAAGTAGATTTCATGTATTTTATCCATATGTATGTGATCTTAATAGTGGTGATTTTAGCAGTTCTGAAATTTATTTATTTTTTGATTTGAATGAAATAATTTTCTTTAGGAACTTACTTGATTCAAATTTGTTTTCATTTCAGGTTGAATAGAAAAAATAAAGCCAGAATTATCAAAGATGGATATTATAAAAGATAAATACTATGAATTGACCAAATTTTACGACTGGGCATTAGAACAATCAGGTAAGTCAAAATATGCATGCGTCAATCTGCCATCTGCCTAAGTCAAGGGTTTCTGATCTGCTTCTCAGACTCCTTTACAAGAGGAACATACGAACCCAGGGTTCTTTTGGGAAGATGACAATCTGCAGATCATCTATTATGATGTTTAAGAATGTAAAGTTCCTTTCTCGTTGATTCATCTTTGTCCTATCCTATGTTTCATTGTAAACAATGATCTGAAGTCTCTGTTGGTATCTGTTTTGCAATAGTGTTTTAAACCACGTTATTATTCGCTTTCTCTATGTGAACTCCCATCTTTATCTGCATGCATTTTAGCTCTATTTTACTATAATTGATAATGTCTTATTTTCAGATCCCCGGGTGAAGGACTGGTTTTTGATGGGGAGTTACACCCCTACCCTGGCCATCACCGCTCTGTATGTGATGTTAGTGTATGCAGGTAAATGGTGGATGGAGAAGAGGGAAGCTTACAAACTCAAAATGGCAGTCTTCTACTACAATATAGGATTAGTGATACTCAACTTCTACATATTTTATCAGGTAACTATAGACATCAGTCAGTGACTCGATGAGTGCAGATGATGATGATGATTAATTATTGAATAGCACATTGGATAAATACAATAACTTTAGATTAGTTTTACCGAACTACTGCATATTTTATCAAGTAAACTATCGGCATTAAATGGTGACTTACATGTATAGTATTACTGATTAATAGTCATTGAATCAATAAATTGACTTAAATAATCTTTGAGGCAGGAATGGGGCATTACAAATGAAATATGTCAAAGCTATATTTTGCCATTTTAAAATTTATTTTTTTGGTACAGACTCTGGTCAACACATATAGGGCAGGGTACAGCTATATTTGTCAACCTGTGGTGTACAGCAATGATGAGAATGAAGTCAATGTAAGTACATGTACTGCATAATCTATATAAGTTATATACTGAAAACCAACTTTATTACCTACAACTTTATTTCGCGACTTAAATTGGTTTGCAGCGAATTATTTATTGTGAACATGCATAAACAGACATGTTGTTACTATATCTTAACAGCTAGAAATGATTTGTGCTGAGAAATATTTGCAATGATGAGGCTTCAGCAAACCTTTCAAAAATTTCTTGCACACAAATAAAATTCGGTTTACAGTATAGGTTTAAGAATAAAGGGAAAACAAAAAAATCATCTAGCATGAATTTCAAAGCTCTGAATCATTATGTTTTTGGTTTACATCAGATCGATCCTATGATAAATCAAATTAAAATTTAAGTTAATCTCAATTGATTGTTTGTTATTTACTCTGGATTACATTGCTGAAAAAGAATTTAACACAATAGATTGACAACCACTTAGCAGAAGAGTCATGTTTTAAGAAAGATTTTTAGATTACAGTAGTTTTCTGAATTTTTCAGATAGCGAAAGCCTTATGGTGGTTCTACTTTTCGAAGTGCATAGAAATGATGGACACATTTTTCTTTGTGCTTAAAAAGAAAAACAATCAAATTAGCTTTTTACATGTGTATCACCATGCCACCATGTTCCCAATTTGGTGGATAGGAATTAAATGGGTGGCAGGAGGGCAATGTAAGTACACTTTTATCCTATGTACAACTTATTTGAACTTTAGATAAACAGATTCACTATTTTCCTATTCAACACAAGTAAACCTTATAATACATGTAGCTGTACCTTCATTCATTGCTTTCAGCCTTCTTTGGTGCCATGGTGAATTCTTTCATTCATGTCATTATGTACTCTTACTATGGAATCTCTGCTCTGGGACCACAGTACCAAAAATACCTCTGGTGGAAGCGATACCTCACTATGTTACAGCTGGTATGTATCAGTAGATTTCCTATCCTTACATTACTTTAAGCTTATATCTTAATTGCTCATGTCTTATTTCTCCGCATCTGCACTTAACTTCAGTTGCCACCCAGTATTCTTTGATTTTATTGTCAACAGTATCAAGTGCGTGAAATTTTACTATATTACATTATATCGACCATATATAACATCAATGTAAGAGAAATTAATTTGTGGATGAATGTTTGATGAAACTCTGTCATTGAATAAAACACATCACATGATTACCATCTACATGTACATTAAAACATGGTTATAGCGAAGTGCCAGGGACAGGCAATTTTGCTTCGTTGTAAGTGTAACTTGTTATATCCGTCAATTTCACAACATATCATATAGTTACGGGTAATGAAAATCACTTCGCTGTAAGCATCAATTCATTATAAGTGTGTTCGCTTTAACAGTGTTTTACTGCATATTATAGTCAACATCTCATACTTATATCACTATTTCTGTTTTAATCTGTACAGTATTTACTGTTATCACAATTAAGTACCACATGCTTTGCTTTTCCTTAACTTTATATTATAATTGGACATGTATTAATATGTGTGCTTTATGCATGTATAATAATATAATTACTGATAAAATCACCATTATGTTTTTAGTATCCATTCTGCATCCATTTTGGTTTTGTGTGTCTATATATGCCAAAAGTACTAGTAGTCTTTTAGCTTATAGATGCACTTTACAATCATTCATATTTATTAGCATGTGTTTTTGTGGGTTGATTAAAAATTATTTGTAGTAAGGTGACAAGAATAAACATTTACAGAAATAATCAATTAAAAGCCCTATACATATGGATTACAAAGGAATGCTTGATTTGAGTGCATGTCTATTCAATGATTGTCCATTAAGCAAAAAAATGCTTTAGGCTTAATTCAATAATTATATGTATACCTGATCATTTTATGTGACCAACATGCTTCATAAACAAATATAAGACTGAAATGAATTTCGTTGGCTTGCTTTTAAAAGGACTCTCTCCCGAATGCTTAAAATATTTTTTTCTCTTTTGCTATAGACTCAGTTTTATATTGGGATGGTGTATGCATTATCTAGCCTGTATCATGATTGTGATTTTCCAAAATGGATGCAGTATTTTGGACTTTTCTATGGAGTGACCATTATCGCACTATTCCTGAACTTCTATATTCAGGAGTATATCAAGAAGCATAATGAAAAATATAGAAAGGTTTGTATTGATAGATCTTTGACAAAATTTTTATCTTTTCTTAGATTCAGTTCGTGACAGGAATAATTCATGCAGCTCAGAGCCTCGTTTTCAAGTGTGATTTCCCCGAGTGGATGCATTGGGCTCTGGTTGTCTATGCCTTCACAATTTTACTTCTGTTTTTGAATTTCTACTTCCATGCGTATGTGAAATCCATGAAGAAAAAGGTATTCTGAATACCAATATTCCTTTGTAGTCTTAAATGAAATACAGGTAACTCTTGATGGCTTGAACTTCGATCACTTGAAGTTCTTAATACTCAAAGTGAGACTCCGGTCCCAATTTTATTTGTCTTAGGATAATTTGAAGACGCTGTAAAATTGAGAAATTAATTATCAGCATATAATTTTGAGCCAAAGTAAAAGTTTCATGAATTATGAAAATGCAGAAATTTTTATATCAGCATCGCTGTCATTATAATTAACAATTATTGCTGAACAAGTTCTAACAGAACTGAGTATCACCAATGAGCAATCTGGTGCAGAACCCATACAGTGTATAGTACTCATTTATCTATTTTACGACAAGTTGCCTTCCATAAAATAAATTGGTATTTATTCAATATTTCTTTCTGTTTAGTTTTTAAAACATACAAGTCTGTATATATAACTGACAACAAACATTGTTAAACCACATGCCTAAGGTTAGCACTAAAATAAATGACTTACCCGGTAGTTACATGTATAAAATCTGGTAAGACTAAATCAAAAATCTGTCAGTCAACCTGGAAAATTATAAAAACTGGAACACTTGATCCCTTAAAGTGTTTCCTTAGTTCCATGGACTTCGAGCCATTGAGAGTCACCTAATGTGCATTGCAAAGCAAATCTAGCTACTGTAGATTCCTAATTAAATGCGAGGAATTAATATCCGCGTAAAATCACCCTCCAGGGAATTTAAAATCTCGCCATTATTTTCTGAGAGTTGAGAACCATAAGAAAAAGAGGGAAAAAATCCACGTTCGCGATTTTATATTCGCGCGGTTTGATTCAAACCAACGGGATCGCGGAATTAAGTACTTGCGTAATATAAGGAATTTACAGTATATAATATAGCTTTGAAAAGAATCATGTACAATAATTTTTATTTCACAATGTTCGCGATTTATCATTTTTCCACAAAATTAAACCCATTGTGAATACTATCATAGGATTTCAAAAACTTTTCAAAACTTCTAATTTGATCATTGCAGCTTGAAATTAAAATCATTGGATTGTTACTTTTTGAGAAATCGTTAATTTTTTACATGACGGAATTATAATGACTCACAGTAGTTTAAATAAACTTGTTTAATCTGGAAATCATTTAGTAAAATTATTACATGAGAATTTCTTTTTAAATATATATTTTGCAAGAAGATTTTAAAAAATAAATTTTAAAATGACATCTGTGTAATTATTAGCATCTTTTGCATTGACTCTTAAACTCAATTTTCTTTACAGAAAAATGATGATGGCAGTGTAACAAATGGAACAAGTGGGCGAAATGGAAAACACTCTAACGGGCATGTAGAAACGAAGAAATCCAAATAGATTACAGTACCTCTCTCCATCTCAAGAAAAGAACTCATCTAGACTGACATAAATTCATAGATAATTTTTCTGTTCTCGTAACAGTATTTTAATCAATCATATAATTATGATATTGATTGATACACACAAAAATATAAGCCAACAGTCTTGAAATATTTACAAATGGACACCAGTGATAATTCCACTGTATGTAAGGGTAAATGATCATTGCAGAGTGCCAGTGCTTGTACCTCATTCAGATATTACATCTCCTGTTTCAGTTAAATCTATATTCTCCTTCCAATCACTGAAAAAATAATGTAGGACCTTTCCTTAGGACTAGGTCTGGAAAAAGTATTTGTCATTAAAATGCAATTTTCTCGTGATTCTCTTTGGCTATACCTTTTAGGAAAGAAATTTCATGTATTACTAGAAATAGTTTTGCAATATATAGATTAAATTAAAAGCAAACCAAAATTAAAGATAAAGAGGCAATATTAAGGATATATCATATCTTATTTATGATTGTATGATTTTGTTAGTTGTGCAATAAAATAAAATATAACCCTTGGTGCCTAACAAAATAACTTATTGAGAAAAATTCCTGTAAAATTCATTTTTTGTCAGATGTATAAATGTGTAATCATCATTTTTCATATGTTTATAAAATATGTCACATATGACATATTATATACTTTTTCATATGTATCCATGGCAGAATCTGTGAATGTACAGCTGAAAATCCTTTTTTTTTAAAAAGTGTATAAAGATTTTGTTTCCATGAATTTACATATTTCATGATATTCATCAAATTATTTCATTATTTCCTGAAATCCAATATATTTTATTATGGTTTTTGTTGTTGTGTTTCTCCTTTAACTTAATAAGATCATGTTTGTTGCTTATTAATGATAAATTTCCCCAAAGTTTGTTTGTCCATGCATATTCGATCATGCATTTTTTAATTAGATTTGAGTGTTTGAGAAACTGCACGTTTTTCTGTTTAATTTTGTGTCTCGGAAAAAATTTAAGACATATTCTTTTGTTTGTACTTAAGAGGTTTTTGTTATGGAATATGATGCACCTGGAAATTAAGATTGCAATGTACTACATACTTGTACTATCAAAAAACCGTTGGTCAAAACCTGCATGTGTAAATACACGTATTCTTGAATACCAGTATTCTGGTATACTAGTAATTTAAATTGTGTTTGTAATTGTGTGTTTATATTTGCAGTTGTGGATTATTGTCTTTAAAAGACATGTAATTTTTTTCTTTTTCCAATAATGCATAGATTTAGTTCAATAGTTCATGTATTTATAACTGTCTACCTGGTACTTTCTATTTCTGTTGATGCAATATTTTCTGTGAATTGTAAAATTGAGATCACCAACAAATTTTGAAATGTTTTTTTTACACCCATTGTTTTCCTATGCTCTGGTTCATTACATGTTACAGGGCTATCTCAAAACAAAACTTTTGCATAATTTGTTGTATATAAATTGTATATTTAAACAAACCCAGTGAATGAATGGCTTGATCAGCAGGTCAATTAATCAAACACTTCTTTGAAGGCCAATAGTGAACAAAAATCTATATACTTGTAACTATTCACTCAAACTGCTTTAAAATGTATTTATTAAGTAAAATGTGAACATGGCATCGAAGTTGCTATAGAGTGATCACATGATGCATTTACGGTAGTATGCATTGAAATCTGCTGAGTTAATGATATACATGACATTTTATGTCTTTCAGTTTTGTGTGATTCGTCCTACTTAAAATCTGAACAAGTAGCTTTGCGATCTTTGTGTTCTGCACGACAAACAGGGGTATTCTGTCAATTTTATAACATACAGAACAATTTTATTATCACTTTTTGGAGATTACTGCATGTTCATTTGAAGTAATGACTTTGAAAGGTGTTTTGCATTAGACAACTTTTATAATTTTATCTTTTTAATAAATTATGTTAAACTTCACCAAATTGTTGGTTTGGTTTTTTTTTCACTTTTCAAATAAAAAAGGTCAGTGTATATAAATGGAGTATCAAAAACATATCTCTTGGCATAGTTCATTTTTCGACTCATGATGTGTAATAAACTCATGCATGTTCAAATATCAGTATCTTTTCTTTTTTCCTGTTAGTGATTTTGTATTTTGTTCATCAGCTGGCAAATTGCATGATCAAAATTATTTAAATCCTATTTGAAATTGAAGATGGAGACTGGAGAGGAGAATTAAAATACAATGAGGATGTAAATATTTACATGTAAATATGTCTCCCAAGATCATACTAATGAATGGGACCTAAACAAAATTTTAGATCAAACTTTTATTTTTAGTGATTAAAATATTTTACTTGAGCATATTGATTGATTGACCGAAATTTGAAAGTTAAAAGTCAAGTTACAAGAGAGACACAGAGGTTAGAAATCATTGTTATGTAAACAAAGCTCGAGTCTTATATTTACCGGTATTTAGTTTAATTCACATAATATTAAGTGAAGAAATTACAATTTCTTGGACAAAATGACTCGTAGCAAATAAAAAAACTTATTGAATGTGTTTATAAATATAATATTATCAACAAAAACCAACATTTGATTGCACGTTACACCAATACAGCACATGTAAACAATAACAAGACTCGAGCTTTATTTACAAAACAAAAAATAACTGAAGTCAATCATTACGTCATGTAAATCTTGACATCGTATCTATCAGGTATAACAAAATGAAGCTATTAAACGTTACCTCACAATGAAAATCTGAGTTATCTCCTGGTAGCCACAAACCTCACTTTAATCTAGTAAGTCTATGACCAAATCCATGAAAATTGATGTTCAACATTTACCGGTACAGATAAAGACAAAACCACTGTACATGTATCCAAAAGAAACAAAGATCAGTTTGGGGAAATAAACAAGATTTATTAAGATCATCCAGAACATAGTAATTAACTTTTGGTGTATGGACATTTATTTGTGAAATAATTTTGTTACTAAATTTTGTGTGTGGAGAAAACTTCTTGCAAATAAAAGCTACATCATAGTTCAGTGAGAATTATGGTAAATGTTAATAAAAAGCATCAACAGCACCCTCCACTGAGATTCCTTTCCATGGATTCTTAATGATGTAGAAACTGTTTTTAAACAATGTTCCAGACATGTCTTCTAAGCCTGTTCCATATCCTCCTCCATTCTTCCATCAATTGAAAGTTCTTCCAGCAGTCCTCGTATTTGTTGATCTCTGTTCGCGATAAAGGAAAGAATGATATTTAATGCCCCTGCATCCACTCCTATTACATCCAACATGTTGGGGTCTTGTGGTTCAGCAACAGGAGATGTTTCTTCACAGTTCTGAAAGCACACAGTGATAAATGAAACATCTAGGAAATGTTCTTTAAAACTCCTGTAAGCTCTTTGGATATCACTTCTGTCTTGTTCAGTGAGACGGTCAGTCATTAGAATGACAGCATTTACTGCATTCATATTCTGCATGGCATATTGCAATGGTGCATCAAAATTAACAGGTTTATCATCTGTTCTCTGTTCCACAGCATCTAAAGCACTCTCTATGTCATATATGCCAGCATCAGATAGCTGAAAATCAAGCCTTCTTGCAATGTCCCCACTTCCAAAGGTAACAGTATGGGTAGATGGCTGACTTTGTTTCAGGGTCATTGCCAAAGCAGTAGCAGTCTGCTTGCAATTCATCAAAGGGATCCCAACAACATGTCTCTCAATTGAATGCCTAATATTTATTGCTACCAGAAGGTTCTGAGGAAGGTTGGGTTCTTGACTGCTAGAGGTAAGTTGCGTCATGTATGCTCGTGTCAGGGAATGGACAATATTTTGGTTAACATTCCAGTCACTTCTAGATCCTTCCCCCCTTCTGTAACCATTCAAAGATGAAAGGATTTGGATAGGGTGAAGTTTGGCATTTTTAAGGAGTTCTGCATTATTAAGTCTTGAGCATGTTTTGGTTTCTTCTTGACTACCAGGTTCAAGTAATCTATGCATGGTTAGTTTTCCCAAATTTCTCAACAATGCTGTCATTGGCATTATTTTAAGCAATGCCTTCCATATTTGTGCTGATTGCAAATGAACAGTAGGTATTTGTTCCCATGTCAGCTCCCATTTTTTAATCAAAGCTACTACATCATCCTCTGGCATTTTTCCCTTTCGCAGAGTATCAACATCATTAATGAAATCCACAACAGACATGATTTTACCTTCTTCTCCATGATGCAAACGTCTAGCTTTTGAAATACCTTTAACAGCATAACATAATATGAATTTGATATCATCAGGACATCTAGAGGTATTGGGATGACAACACTTTAACACTTTTTTGTGTGAAAACCCATGGCGTCTCCTATATTTAGTCACATGTTTTGCAAGAAGCATGGGGTTATCAAGATATTGAGGATTAGTTGTATACCACTTAGCTACAGCCATCCTGTGGCGTCTAGGCCATGATTTAAGCTTCAGAGACTCCTTACAGTACTTGAGAAACATGAATAATTTTTCTGGTGTCCTACAGACAGTTTGTATTGCCATGTAAGCTTTACGGGAGACATCTTGATTGGTACTCCTGGCGCAGACAGCAAGAGTGTACGCTAAAGGATAAAACCTGCTGTTTCTATCAGATTCTCTCTCTATAAAATCTATGAGCCGTCCTCCTTGTCCTCGCTGGATAACTCTGGAAATAAATAATGATGAATATCATAAAATTGCTAACAGTATACATACATACAGTTGAACTTTGATATCTCAAACACTGATATCTCAAATACAGTGGATATGTCAAAGTTATTTTTAAGTCCCAACCACTTATTTTTTTAGTTATTTTACTCTAGATATCAGGAATACTTGGATATCTTGAAGTTTTTTAACAGTCCCATCTAACTCTAGATAACGAAGTTTGACTATATTTTATAGATGAGCTAGGGGAGAAAAAAACAAAAGCTCAGATAAATCTAGTGTCATGGCCATATTGTTCACATAGTAAGTAACGTTTCTTATCGATAAATTGATTTTTCTAATATGTCCTACATTTTCTTAATTAAATCATTAAATTTTCCTTGTGGCCAGAATGCAGGACATTTTGCTCAGAGTCGCTTGGCACCGATAATTGATAAAAAGAAATTCATTTCTTAATTTAGAAAATGGATGCTGAAAAATATATTGCAACAGATTTTCGCCCATTTCTACTACAGTCACTGTAGCTTATAACAAATTGGTATCAGCTAGTTTTTTTTTTATATATCATTAAAAAAATTTCCTCAGTAAATATTTGTGATATCATATATAGTATTTAAAACAGGTTGCTGTCTATACAATGCACATTCTCAAAGATAAACACAAAATAAAACAGACAAAAAAGGGATGTAATATTATAATTAATTCATTACAATACATGTATAAATTATGCATAACATTAAAGATATGGATCAAGAGAAAATGTCCGTAAAATACTAATACATTATTGTTAGAGTGAGGATCATCAGATCAAATGAGATGCTTCACATCATGTTTGTATGATCTGAATAAAATGATCTGTGCGTGGCAACAAGACATGACCCAGCTCTTTGGATCAAGTTACTATTATGATCATGATAAATTTATTATATATTATACCCTTGCATTCAAAAGCAAAAAAACTAGAAAACTGACCAGTCAGGATGGGCCCCGTTATGACAATTAATATAGAGAAGTGAAAAAAACTTTTAATTCCATCCTCTTTATATTAACATTGAATCTTCTTTAAAATTTCAAGATAATTCCTGAATGTCCAAAAACTCTAAATAGTAACCTTGTATCTGCATAAAACAGGGATAACCTCATGTCTTATAAAAAAACTAAATTAAATGTGTGTTTAAAAAAGATTTAAACAGGTGTTTTATAAAATGCAAGCCTTCAGTGAATGCAAATACATTGTATCAACCAGGGTTGACCTCAACTTCAATACAAACATCAGTTGCAGACAAAGGTGTTCATTAATCTTCATATGACAGATAGAGATAAGCCTCTAAATTTTCTGCAGCAGGCAAGATAATTAATCCCAAGGGATTAATTCTTCTGCTCTCTCATCCTTTTCTTCTAAATTTACAATAAGATTTTTTTTTCAGGAATGACAGAATGGGGTTATTATCTGATTACCTGTTAAAATTAACAGCATTAAGGCAGAAAAATATAAACTAAATAATTAAAAAATAAAATAGTGAAAAAGGATATCTTAATATATATCTTGATTATAGAATTCAATAAAATTATCATAAATCATTGTGTACAGTATTTTAACCAAAATAAAGTATGAATATTATATTTTAAATCCATATTTCATAGAATGTACACAATACTACACATCATTCAAAATTGACCTCAACTTCAAAACAAAGTTCATTTGCAGACACAGGCAGTGCAGTAATTAATCTCAATGTGACAGATAAAGATAAAGCTTAGGATTTTCAGGAAGGTTAATTAATCCCAAAGGACAAATATTGCACAGCCTTCCAAGTATACAATGGTAACATTCTCAGCAGTTATCCCTCTTTGCCCATTCATTCTTATGCATAGTTAAGGAATCTACCCCACCCCCCAGCTCCAAACCAGAAGACATAGAGAACCAAACTAAGCATCAAAATATGTTTTTCTGCCTACTGAACTACCATACCAAATTTGAACTTGATTGGGCAACCATAAAAAAGGTTATTAGAAAAAAACAGAAAATTTGTGGACGGAAGAGTGACAGACGGACAGACAGAAGGACGGACGGACATAAGTGATTACTATAGGGCACCCGCAAATCCTTGCGGGGCCCTAATTAAATAATCTTTTTGAATTAATTGTACATTTACTAACTTACTGAACAAAGCCATTTTTAAATGAACTCTTTTAAAATGTGCTAACAAACACATATCATTTGTGGCAGTTGATATCTTTGATATGTATTAATTGATATTTCAGTAATTGAATATTACTTGTGCACATTGACTGATATATATTTAATATTTAATATTAGCATAATATACATACTGTTTAATATTTCAAATGGTTAATATATGTGTAATATTTAATGTTACATTTATTGTATATTTAACATCATTTTATGTAAAGTATGACATCACAATACATTCCTGCTTGGGGTAAGCCACACAGTGTTGATATATAATACATCATTCTGTCATTTTTAAAGCAAGGGAGAGATGAAATTATCGTTGGAGAGAGTGGTCCACATTTGACCAGTAAGCATTGTTACTAGTTATGAATGTTAATTAATGGTAAAACTGTAATTGACTCAAGTCAATTTATTTGGGACTATTGGGCAACCAGTCTGAATGCAATTCCAGTTTCAGGTCTCAAATTAATGTGTCAAATAAACGTTAGAAACTGTTTGTTTAAGCTTAAAATAAAAAAAAGAAGATCGACAAATCAGCTTGAAAAGATTTTTTACTGGTATATTGAACCTGTGTAGACATAAACAGGGCACGGGCCTTGTTTACATGGCAGAGAATTGTGAGTTCTGTATAATAACTCTACGACTGACTCGCAAATTTCATTTGATCATTAGAAATGCATTCCTAAAGCATTGTCTATCGTAACAAGAGGCCCATGGGCCACATCGCTCACCTGAGGAACAATATGTATGATAAAATCAGCTTAATGGAGTCATAACGCAAACTATCTGGACAATGAACAATAATACATGTAGATCCTGTATTAATAAAATCCATTTTTCCCTCTGGATATTCTTATGTTTATAATCATTAGTCCCTTTTTCTAACAGGATGATTTTATAGTCATATGTGACGATTGTGATAATGTAGGATTGTATTTTGATAATGTAATGCTTTTTGACATGTTCCCCTTATTTACCGTTTGTATTTTACAGCAAGATATCTTAATTTGTACTATTATTACTTACTGCATCAGATGAACGTGATTATTTGATTGTATTTCAATCTTCCAGGTCTTTTATTTTCGTTGACAAGCTCTACTTAAAAAGTTTTCATGATTTTTCCAAGCATATACTTATCGTTTCTATATACCGCCATTACAGTATTGGAATTTCAGAATTACACGCCCGATGTGAATTACAACTTTTTGTGCACTAGGTTTTATTGCGATTTCTGTGTAAAATTGTTGTTGTATGAATTGCTATAATTTTATTTGTCATATATTGTGTAAATCACCTAATTTAATTGTTGAATTATATTTTATACATTAATCTATGTTATTGCCGGTGGCTGCCGGTGCTGCCGGTGATCCCTAGGGAAGCGCGTGGGTCACCGGGGGGACTCTATATGTTTATAAATAGGGGAGATCACTCTATCCGGTGGACTCGGGGTTTAGCAATTGAGGTTAGAGGGTGTTTTTTTTACTACTTCGATTATTTTAGGTAGAATTAGGGGATTTTGGTAATTTATTTATTATTTCATCGTTGTATTACGGGTTAATCTCGTTTACACAATATTAATTAATATTTAGGGAGTTTGTATTGGATTAATTTCGATACAGACGACATAGTTTATTTTATTTACGGTTAGACAAAGGGTTAATCTCTGAAGTGTTACCGATTAAATAATTAGTAAACGTTAATAGTTCTTTGGAATCTTATTATACTATAAATAAGTGAATTATCTATATTTGATAACATTATTA
This sequence comes from Magallana gigas, assembly GCF_963853765.1. Taxonomy (NCBI): domain Eukaryota; kingdom Metazoa; phylum Mollusca; class Bivalvia; order Ostreida; family Ostreidae; genus Magallana; species Magallana gigas. The sequence goes on along the minus strand of NC_088857.1, from coordinate 32,095,864 downwards.
CAAGAGAAATAGTTTTTACGTAAATTTAGATTTATTGTGGTATATAATTGTCAAAGTTTTGCGTTAAAAGTTAAGTGAGATATAGTCTGGTAATTCTAGATTATTTCTCGACTTCTATAATATTTATTCGTACACTAATCGGGTCATTCTCGTTTAGTGCGCCCCCCCCCCCCCCCCCCCCTTATTGAGTTAACGTACACAAGAAGGTTGTGCTAGTATCACTGTACAATTTGGGTAATTCCCGATTGTCAGTGATTTAATTGTAGGTGTACTTGTATTGTTGATTAGTTATATAATTATCATCTTGTTATTTCATCATTTAATAAATTTACGTAAACTTTAAATAAGTCTTATATTTAATTACCCTCGTTATTAACTTAAATACGGGTCCAAACACAGGTGATTCTTGTGTGAATTTAAAAGAAGCAATAATTATGAGAAATTCGTAATTTGGTAGAATTAAACCCACGGGTAATTCTCCTGCAGGATTGCGTATATATATTTGTGCATATCAAGCACTCAGGTCCGTTACACAAATCACATGTTGAGTATTGCAGTTCTCAAAAAGAACCTTAACAATTGTTTATATATGGGATATAAAGCAACATCAAACTCTGAACCTTCTTGTGAGGCCGAAGAATTGTCCTGGAGCCAAAGTCTTAACAATTATAAAGAATCATCTAGCTGATTAGTTTCTGAGAAGAAGATTTTTAAAGATTTATTCTACATATTTCTATGTAAAACTTTAGCACCCCCCCCCCCCCATTGTGGCCCCACCGTACCCCCGGGGGTCAAGATTTTCACAACTTTGAATCTACACTACCCGAGGATGCTTCCATACAAGTTTCAGCTTTCCTGGCTGTTTAGTTTTTGAGAAGTGGATTTTTAAAGATTTACTCTATATATTCCTATGTAAAACTTCGACCCCCCATTGTGCCCCCACCCTACCCCCGGGGTCATGATTTTCACAACTTTGAATCTACACTACCTGAGGATGCTTCCACACAAGTATCAGCTTTCCTGGCTTTATGGTTCTTGAGCATGTGTTGAGAAGAAGACTTTTGAAAATTTCTCAAAAGGACTTTATATGATAAGGGCCTAAAATGGCCCCCTAAAATGAACATCATCATTTTACTATCATTCTTTGCTTTCTTAGTACAGATATGTATGTGATGTGTTTACATAATATTCATTTTGGTTCAAGTGCCCACAATTTAGAAATATGACATTGTAAAGACAACCTTTTCCCGCCATTTTTGCATTTTTAGCGTAAAACAGCTTGTTTTCAAGCAGTTTTTCCTTCCGAAAACATAGAGCGCATTCTTGAACAAATAAAATATTTTAATCAGAGATGTATCTAGCCAAGACTGATAAGTGACAAAAAAGTTTTCCTTGTTCAAGCATGCGCTCTATATTTCCCATTCGTAAATAGATAAGAAAAATGTCAAATTTTGGCAGATTTTGATTGAATTATAGAAATGGCGTCACTTCTGACGTCAAATATTGCCGGTGATTGCAAATAAATCAAATAAATAAATGAAAAATATATTTAATATCAATTCTTCTAAAAAATTAGTTTACATTTTATTGTACCCGAAAAACTTAAAAAATGGTGAATTATGGGGGCCAAATTGAACTCTTATCATATATAGTTCTTTGTCATTAATTTCTAATTATCTCCCCTTGAAAAAGGGTGTGGCCCTTAATTTTCACAACTTTGAATCCCCTTTGCCTAAGGATGATTTGTGCCAAGTTTGGTTGAAATTGGCCCAGTAGTTCTTGAGTAGATGTTGAAAATGTGAAAAGTTTACGGACAGGTGGACGGACGGACGGACAGGCGGACGACAGACAAAATGTGATCAGAAAAGCTCACTTGAGCTTTCAGCTCAAGTGAGCTAAAAACGGGAAAATAGAATTTCACTATGCCCTTTAATATCTAGAGATCAGGTGAATTAAATTAAGTGTCAATTCAATTTCAGAACATCACAGAACCTAGGCAACTAAAATCGGAGATACAATGTAAAGTGAACATGCTAGATATTAAAAGACTGCATACCAATAAACCCCCATCCCACTCCGCCAAGATGGCGGCACTTTCGGAAATGTGTGGATTTACCAATAATTCTATAACGTTAAATGAATCTATTACGGAATATATGTGCTATCATACCTCATAATAAGTTTCTCATATGAATTCTCCAATGATCGAACATGTGGTGTATATACACTTCTGTCGTTACCAAAGCGGAAAAATCTCCACAGACGCAAAGAATCGTCCGACCCCATTCTGTGGTGTGGACTTCAAATCGAAAGTAGAGATGTCCTGCGCGATATTTGATATATGCGGCCGAAGATAATCCTTGGGGGTGTTTAGTATTTTTTAAATATACTATTTGTGTTTTAAAAACAATAAATTATTTTTTTTATATTTAAATCATTCTTGATTCTTGGAAAAAAAATCATGCGAATTTATATACACAATTGCATCGTCGATGCTATAAGCGGTCTTTTGATGTTTCAACATGGCCCCGGAAAAGTAATGTGTATTTCAATACATTTAATCCATTGACATCAGGCCTTAAGAAAAACATTTTAATAAATTATTTTTATTTTTATGACGTATTTATATCTGTTGTTTATATTCATATTTAAAAGAATGAGATATAATGCAGCTTATGTATGTATTTAGCGATGTTTATGTTAGGCTTCTCGAAATTTTTAGATTTTCGAAGTCTGAATTTTGACACATTAAACATAGGATTTTTTATGTGGCAAGATTCTTAAACAAATATTACAATCTCTCTTATTCCAAATATGGAGTTTGAAAATATTGCAGTGAAAAATGATATATTTTTTAAATAATCTAGATATGAAATGAAATACCTTCATATGTGATATTCCAATGTATACTCTTGTTGAGTTTTTCTTTGTTAAAGCTTGTTTTATAACTTTGATATGACCAATTTTTTTTTTGATGGTTGTGTTTTGTTGTTGATTACATCTTTGTAAACATTTGTAAATTCTACTTAATTGCCTATCTATCCAAGATTTTGTTACACTTTCTACTGGCATACAACCAATGTTTGCCAAGAACCATTTATCGCCAGTGTATTGTCATTTTATCAACACTTAAAGTTATATACAAAAAAATGATGTGACAATGCACTGGCGAGAATTGGTCATATGCCATTAATTGCATTTGAGAATAATCAGTTTTTAAACAAATGATGTTTATTACAGTAAGAAGCTTCCGCGAGTGCCTGAAACCCTCTTGAAAAAGAGGAAGAGGAATGAAGAATTGAGAGCAAAGTTTGCCAAGGCAAAGCTCGAAAACAAACAAGTAAGTGCCATGATATATAAGAAAAATTAGTTTATTTCTTTATTAAAAATATTTTGTACTGTTATTGCAAAAGAATTGGATCATGCAGTGTCAGAAACAATATCTTTAGTTTTGTCACAGTATTAAACTTGCTTATCTTTGACGTACAACATTCTATTTTTACACTGCAATGTGGTTAATATGAAAACTTTTGGGCAAGAATTTAAAGCTGTAAATTATTGCACTTGCATTCAGATTTTTTTTTTATATTAATATTGATAGTTAATTGCTCAAATAAATGAACAATATTGATAAATCAAACTGAAAGAGTTAACCCAATTGCAGGTCACTTAACCTGACACATATTTTTCTCTGTTTTTATAAAAGAAAGAAATTCAAATGATTTATTTTTTCCATGCTGCCCCGTTGTCAATTTAGGGGGTTTTTTTCACTTTTTTCTTTGTTTTAAATTTTTTTAGTGTCGCTATGCTAATTTTTTTACTACTACTGCCATTTACATATTGAAATGAGTGTCCGTTTCTTGTGAACTAGTGGTTATAAATATTTTTCCTGAGTGGCAAAATTTTTCAATGCTGCTAATCAATAAAAAAGCAAGCATTGTTGAAATACCTCTGTAGATTGTTCCCGTGAATTCATTTTGAACAAAACATGACAACTTTTTGATAACCCACAAATATAAATGCAATATATTAACAAAATGGTCTGACTTGACGTTGGATTGATGTTTTTTACTGTAATACAAGGTCTGCATGATATCCCTATTAGACATTTAATTTTGTATTGTATCGTAAAAATCAAGCCAGCAATGCTATCCAGATTGCATTCAATTTTCATCGAGCAACTACAAATCATCAGGTTTTATAATGAATTTTAACTGTATATAAACTATTGTCCATTTTAGAAACAGAAGGAAAAGAGGAAAATCATCTTCCGAAGAGCAGAAAAATATATCAAAGAATACAGAGCTAAGGAAAGAGATGACATTCGTATGGCCAGACAAGCCAGGAAGAATGGCAACTTCTATGTCCCTGATGAACCCAAGCTAGCTTTTGTGATGCGAATCAGAGGGTAAAAAGTTATTATATGATAAGTTGTCAAAGGTTTTAGCACGTCTCTGTGATTGAAGATAATGGTGTGTATTTGCCAGAAAATGAAAGATTTGGGGAGTCGAGATTTTTAATAATGAGAGTTGGTGGTACATGTACAACTCTCTGAGAGAGCCCTTAATAGTACAACCAATGGCTAAAAGGTGCTAGAATGTCTGCTGTGACATGTCCAAAGAAGATTTCATTTGATTGGGGAAAATTTTACATAAATCTTTTAAGCAAAAGATAGCTTTGCATTAAAGAGAAAGGCCAGCTGTTGTAAGTTTTCTTCCAAAGGAATATCTATATTTTTTTCCCAGCTGACCATTGTAGTATTGCAGATATATATTTTGTTAAATGAAATAAATTTGGTATTGACTATTTTTCAGTATCAATGGAGTTCATCCCAAGCCAAGGAAGGTTATGCAGCTTTTCCGTTTGAGGCAGATTAACAATGGTGTTTTTGTGAGACTTAACAAGGCCACGATTCACATGTTGAGAATCGCTGAACCCTTCATTGCATGGGGGTAAGAGAAAGTATAAAGTTATCATCTTCATGTCATACAAACGAACAATAATTGAAAGTATATTTAAAATGAAAGTGATGAAAAAGAACACTCAAACCTGTTAAAACTGGTATTTGGGACGACATTTCTTGTTTATCCTGTAGAACCTAAGACAGCATGCATAGAAATTTATGCATTTTGAAAAAGAATATGCCTTTTCATGTAGACTCATTAGAATTCATAGTGGCTTAATATTAGGGGACTTTGTGGGTCCATTTTATCCATGAATGTACAATATCAACTAATGATTAAATAGTATTAATTAATCCAATGATTTATCAATGAAGTTAAGATACATCACTATGAATTTCTGGAAAAACTGGAAATCCATAAAATTAGCCCAAACAGATTTTATTTGTTCCAGAAATGCTACTTGTAGAATTAGAGCATAAAGTACAAATTATTAGAGAATTATTACATGTATTCAAGTTTAGTTATTGATAATTTGATAAAATTGTCAAATAAAATGATGTATATCCAACTATCGTATTTGCTGAATATACATGTAGTATGCACTTGTGTATAATTGGGCACAATAATTAGGGGGAAGACGTAACTTTCAATATTACAGTTATTTACAGGGAAAATCATTGTGGAAACATTAATGTAGTGAAATTTTACGTGCCTGATAATTTTTCTGATATATTTTATCTTGTGACTATGCATTGCAATCGACTCTCGTTGGGAGTTCGAACATATATGGCTGAATTTCTACCCTTAAAGGAATGTCATGAAACTTGTCTTCCATGTTTAATCAAAGTAGGTCTTATAGTACATAAAGTTTACGAAGGTACTTCTATCAGCAGTCGGAGCTATTGCTTCTATGACATCACAGCACCACGTGACACCCTATCTAATTAACTGGAGTTTTCAATCATCTGAGCTTTGAAATGAATCGTCTAGTTAATTGATATGGACCATAATCTCGCATTTTTAGGGCCAATTATTAATGTTCACATTATAAGGAACATAATTTGTGTCTTTAATGAAATTATTAAAAATCTTGATAACCATAAATGCCCCCCTTTCTCTCAAAGAATTGTTCAAGAAAATAATTGTGCATTACATGTACTTGTACATTCGGCAAAATATATATCAAGTCTCATCTTAATTTGATAACTAAATTGATGAAATAGTTCCAAACTCTTCTGTAGGTAAAGATGTTTCATGTAGTATTTTATTTGTGTCTTAGGTACCCCAACCTCAAGAGTGTTAGGGAATTGGTGTACAAAAGGGGATATGGAAAAGTTGGAAATCAGCGCATTCCTCTCACAGACAATGCCCTCATTGAGAAACACCTCGGTAGGTTTTTGGTATTTTTAGGAGAAAGTACCCTTTTACCTTTGAAGACATTGCCTTTAATTTACCTTGTGGTTTTCTTCGTTCAGCAACCATACATTTTTCATGACCAAAAAAAAATATTATACGATTAATTTAACATGGGCACTAACTTTAACTTATCAAAAATGATTGATTTGATTTTTTTGATTGGTTCTTTTGAAATGAAAAGAATGCTAAATTTGGGGAACAGAAAATTATTTAAGTCAATGGACAAATGATTTTCAATGAAACAATTAATTTGCAACTGGATATTAAGATCATATACTCTGAGTTTTGAAAGAGAAAACGTTTGGACAAAACCTGAATTTTTTTGTTTTAGGACGCTTTGGAATCATCTGTATGGAAGACTTGATCCACGAGATCTACACAGTTGGACCCAACTTCAAGTATGCTGCCAACTTTTTGTGGCCATTCAAACTGAACACACCTAATGGTGGATGGAGAAGGAAGTACAACCACTTCAACGACGGTGGTGACTTTGGCCTGCGTGAGGACAGCATTAACCCTCTGTTGCGCAGAATGGTGTAACAAGTGTTAATACATGTGATAAAATAAAGACAAGAAAAACACTATCATGCAATGTCTGTAGTTATTTAATGAAGGAAATCCATGTCTATGAATGGAGTTTATGGTTCAATGCTTTAGACGAATCCACACTTTACAGAAATTGTTCATTGTCATCTTTGGGGGTAAAACCCATAGATTTCTCATGGTAGCCTTTGTAGTTTTATAGAGGTGTGTAAATTTGTCATTTGACATTAAAACCAAATATTCCGTTGCATAAAGAAGAGAAAGTTGGGATGTTCTCTTGAGACCTTTGGGTTGACTCCCACAAAGGGAAACAACTTTTTACAAATTGTGGATTGGACTATACTAGCAGTACACAGATAGCAATGAAATGTTGGGAGACTACCATCTGGCAGTTGATGGTAGACAAGAATGTTTTATTGGGAAATCTAGTCCCCGACTCTTGCATACAATTAGTATTGTGTGTAATATAAAGTTGTCTATTTGAGAGACGTATATGTATGTTGTGAAGCATGGCCTCGAGCTCATCTTCGCTAGCTGTGTACTCTTTACATCTATTTTTATTCAACTTCATTTATGCTAGCTAAGGGTTTACGATCCACTCTGTCCCTCTACAACCTTTAGCAGATTTAGCCGTTGTTTACAGAAACAGTACAATGCCGTCTAGCGATTGAGTTGAATTGGAGCACCTAAAATATGTATTTTCCATATGAGGTATTAGAAGAAATGTCGGGGGGGGGGGGGGGGGGGGGGAGAGAGAGAAAAGTGAGAATTACAAGGAAAACCCATATATTTGTAATTGTGTATCGTATTTTATTTATTAATTGCGTAAAAATTGTAATGATGATTGTATTTATCTTATATTATGTTTAAAACCACAACAAACTACACTTATTAATAAATACATGTAACGGTAGTGGATTCCCTGCAATCGCCTGTCTTCGCAGCCAATCAGATTTTGTTAGCTAAATCTGACAAGGGTTGTAGAGGAGCAGAGTGGATTGTAAACCCTTGGCTAGGGAAGATGATTCAAATTGTACCCATATCAGGGATGTGATTTTTCAGCAGATTGTCTGTTTTCAGTGGATTTGCTGATTTCATCAAAATTTCGATTAAGAGATCAGTACAGACCTACAATGACAGTTGCAAGACTGAAGAAATTAATTCTATGGTTCAGGGTCTTTGACACCCATGACACTTCTTATGACAGTATGTTGCAACATGGCATTTCAACCCATTGTAAAACTGTTTATGCCACCAAATTTTGTTGTTTTTCTCTAGCACTGGGTACAGCTTCAGAAAACTGACTTTCAGGCGGATTTTTTGGATAAAGCAGGGACTTTTGTTTTTAGCTCACCTGAGCCAAAGGCTCAAGTGAGCTTTTCTGATCACAATTTGTCCGTTGTCTGTCGTTGTCGTAGTCGTAGTCGTCGTTGTTGTCGTTGTAAACTTTTCACATTTTCATCTTCTTCTCAAGAACCACTGGGCAGATTTCAACCAAATTTGGCACAAAGCACCACTAGGTGAAGGGGATTCAAGTTTGTTCAAATGAAGGGCCACACCCTCTTTAAAGGGGAGATAATTGAGAATGATTGAAAATTTGTTGGTATTTTTCAAAAATCTTCTTCTCAAAAACTAATCGGCCTGAAAAGCTTAAACTTGTGTGGAGGCATCCTCAGGTAGTGTAGATTCAAGTTTGTTCAAATCATGGTCCCTGGGGGTAGGAAGGGGCCACAAGAGGGGGATCAAGTTTAACATAGGAATATATAGAGAAAATCTTTAAAAATCTTCTTTTAAAAAACTAATAGACCAGAAAAGCTAAAATTAAAATGGTAGCATCCTCAGATAGTGTAGATTCAAGTTTGTTCAAATCATGGTCCCCTGGGGTAGGGTGGGGCCACAATTGGGGGATCAAGTTTTACATAGGAATATATAGAGAAAATCTTTAAAAATCTTCTTTTAAAAAACTATTAGGCCAGGAAAGCTCAAATTAAAATGGAAGCATCCTCAGATAGTGTAGATTCAAGCTTGTTCAAATCATAGTCCCTGGGGGTAGGGTGGGGCCACAATTAGGGGATCAAGTTTTACATAGGAATATATAGAGAAAATCTTTAAAAATCTTCTTTTAAAAAACTATTAGGCCAGGAAAGCTCAAATTAAAATGGAAGCATCCTCAGATAGTGTAGATTCAAGTTTGTTCAAATCATAGTCTCTATGGGTAGGGTGGGGCCACAATTGGGGGATCAAGTTTTTCATAGGAATATATAGAGAAAATCTTTAAAAATCATCTTTTAAAAAACTATTAAGCCAGAAAAGCTCAAATTAAAATGGAAGCATCCTCAGATAGTGTAGATTCAAGCTTGTTCAAATCATAGTCCCTGGGGGTAGGGTGGGGCCACAATTAGGGGATCAAGTTTTACATAGGAATATATAGAGAAAATCTTTAAAAATCTTCTTTTAAAAAACTATTAGGCCAGGAAAGCTCAAATTAAAATGGAAGCATCCTCAGATAGTGTAGATTCAAGTTTGTTCAAATCATAGTCTCTATGGGTAGGGTGGGGCCACAATTGGGGGATCAAGTTTTACATAGGAATATATAGAGAAAATCTTTAAAAATCATCTTTTAAAAAACTATTAGGCCAGAAAAGCTCAAATTAAAATGGAAGCATCCTCAGATAGTGTAGATTCAAGTTTGTTCAAATCATAGTCCCCGAAGGTAGGGCGGGGCCACAATTGGGGGATCAAGTTTTACATAGGAATATATAGAGAAAATCTTTAAAAATCTTCTTTTAAAAAACTATTAGGCCAGGAAAGCTCAAATTAAAATGGAAGCATCCTCAGATAGTGTAGATTCAAGTTTGTTCAAATCATAGTCCCTGGGGGTAGGGTGGGGCCACACTTGGGGGATCAAGTTTAACATAGGAATATTTAGAGAAAATCTTTAAAAATCTTCTTTTAAAAAACTATTAGGCCAGAAAAGCTAAAATTAAAATGGCAGCATCCTCAGATAGTGTAGATTCAAGTTTGTTCAAATCATGGTCCCTCGGGGTAGGGTGGGGCCACAATTGGGGGATAAATTTTATACAGGAATATATAGAGAAAATCTGTAAAAAAATTCTTTTAAAAAACTATTAGGTCAGGAAAGCTCAAATTTGAGTGGAAGCATCCTCAGATAGTGTAGATTTAAGTTTGTTCAAATCATGGTCCCTGGGGGTAGGGCGGGACCACAATGGGGGATGAATTTTTATAAATAGAGAAAATCTTTAAAAATCTTCTTCTCAAAACTATTAGGCCAGGAAAGCCCAAATTTGAGTGGAAGCATCCCCAGATCATATAGATTCAAGTTTGTTTAAATAATAGTCCAGGGGTAGGGTGAGGCCACAATGGGGGATGAATTTTTACATAGGAATATATTGAGAAAATCTTTAAAAATCTTCTTTTTAAAGACTATTTGGCCAGAAAAGCTTAAAGTTGTGTACAGGCATCCTTGGGTAGTGTAAATTCAAGTTTTCAAAATCACAGTCCCTAGTGGTAGGGTGGGGCCATGATGGCGGTTTGAATTTTTACATAGGAATATATAGAGAAAATCTTAAAAAATATTCTGGGAAAGTTTTCAGTACAAAACTCAGTACTATGTGTGAAAGCACAGGTTATGCAGATTTAAGTTTGATGAAACCATGATTCCCTAGAGAAAAGTGGGGCCACGAAATGGGGGGTAGGGGTATATAGGATAGAGAAAAATCTTCTTACAGGTACAACAACAAAAGGGGCTTGGTATTTACCCAAAAAAAGAGGTGGATAAAAATTTGCAGATTTTCAATTTTTTTTAGCAAGATCTACTGTACTTAGTTGTCAAGATATTTTGATACTGTAATGCTAATTTGATCAGAATTAAGGCAATTGTTGCTCAGGTGAGCGATGTGGCCCCTGGGCCTCTTGTTATGAATGGCGATATAAAATTTGGAGGTTGATTTTTCCCCCAAAATGAGTTTTTTCTGTCATTTTCAAGTAGAATGCATGCTAGAATTCATATCGTTAAGAATATACATGTATAAAAGTTAGGGCTTGTGTGCAAAACTTTTCCGAAAGGTGTGGAGGACCCTTGATGCACCATGCAGAGATTTTTTTTCTGTATTGCAAGTATTGGAATGCAAAATTTAGATATTTCGCTTTTCAATATGGCAATGAAGTCGGACGTTGGCATAAAGTGGCAGAGCCTGGGAAAGTAGGCATAAACCATTTTAAATTTTAAACAAACTTGAATTAACATGTGTAAAGCATTTATTTTAACAAAATCAAAGAAAACATTTTGCACAAGCTTGTTTACATGTATATGATACAATTTATAATTACACATAGTTCATCTCATATAATAAATGTGATATAAATATCTTTTTAATTTATTAAAATATACAAAATATATAGAATTGTACAAAAACCCATGACAATTTTATTAGGCAATTATAACAGAAATACGTGGCCTATGGGGTTGACTTAAAATAGCCATTGCAGGTATATCTTAATCTCATTTATAGCTCTAAAATGAGTATATATAGATATATATATGATGAGTATTTACAACAATATAGTACATGTACTTCAAAGTCAACTGCATGGACCTCTTACATGCTAAGCTCGTCCAGAATGATTCGCGAGGCAATGGCCGCGGCAAAGGCAAGGATGACTCCAAGTATCGCATTGTAGGAAACACTAATGTTGAATACCTGAAATAGTTCGACAAAATGCTGGATTACTAAACAAGGCAGATTAACATTATCCTTTTTACATTCATTAATTGAATACATGGTTATTGCCTTATTGGAATAAATAAAAGTAAAAATAATAGTGCCTGCTCATCATTATGAGAATGAGAACTTGAATTATAAAGTAGCTAGAAGTTACTGTATTTGCTTCTTTCTTCACACCTGAAAAGTTGTTAATAAACATTCAGAACTTAACCAAGACAGCTCTGTGCAGCCTACAATTGATGTATATAAAGTCACAGTCTGATAACTGCTTAATTACCTTCATTTGGAGTGGCTGCTGGCGAAGGAATGCCTGAACTCTCAATCTGTCCTCCGTAGGATATATGCACTGTAACAAAGGAATCTACATGTAATGCAAGTAAAGTGCATCATGAGTACAAAAAAAGTTTTTTCCACTAACAAAACATAAATAACTTCTAACTTTTGTTCTCACTGTGTAGAAGTTTTATTACATTAAATTACATTCATTGAAAAAAATTTAAAACTTTTTAAATCTGTCATACCTGAATCATCCTCTCTCCTTCAAAGTTGGCTTCTGCAAAAGCTGATGTAGCAATAAAGAGAAGAGCAAGAGGAATGAGGAACTCCAAGATGCCCAAGACTTTGGAGTGATGACTGATCCAGTACAAAATGTAGTCCCCACACCAGATAATGATAAATGCAATCCAGCTGGCCATCCATCTCTGCAGGCAGGTAGATGTCAACTGCATGCGTTTCTAATTTGTTACAAAAATATTAACTTTCAGATTACATGGAACAATATGTACATGTTATTGTTTTTGGTTTTTTGGGGTGGGGGTAAAAGCTGAAATTTTCTAGCAGAGGAAACTTCAAACTTGTGAAATCATGTCAATGTTAAAAGTTATCTCCCTTGCTAATCTACAATTGACAACACAAGAGACACATCTTCAGGTAGCCGTGTACCAGTAAATATTAACAATTTTATTCTCTACAGTACATATATTAATTGTTTACAGAATTGTTTACAAATAAAACTTACAGATAATCTCCAATAGTAATGGAGAATCTGGTCAGTGGTCAGAACAGACTTCAGGGAGTACTTGGAGGGGATGTCATCACTTTCCTCAAAGGCATCCTGATAAAAGAAATAATCAAAAGTGTTAACATTTGAAAAGGAGATCTTACAGATCAAATCGTTTTCTTGTTGGTGAAGACATATGAGCATCACTTTACAACAGATACCAGTAGTATATGTACTTCAGGTATCGACCATATGACAATTGTCAAAAGCTGCATGATTTCTGTCAAATTCTGGCACCAAAGTCGGTGAACAGACAAATGATGCAACTATGGTAAATACAAAATCACTAATCGAAGAATAGGATTATCATCAGAAACTCATATGGAAAACTCACTGTAAGTGATATTTTTTGCTTTTATGATCAGAACATCTTAGCTAGCCAAGGGCTTACAATCTGCTCCTCTCCTTTATAATATTATAACAGGAGCAGATCTTAAACCTTTGGCTAGCAAAAATGTGATCAGAACAATCCATGTCTAATTCTTATTGGTACCTTCATAATCTCATGAAGAAAATTTCACCAATGACATGATTGCTCAGCTTACATGGTCATAGACAGAAGCTATATGTTCTTGTGACATACCCGGTAATCATCGATTTCATACCCCAAAAGGTAAACAGTTTTGGTTTCTCATCTGGGGATTGAAAATACTGAATATTAATGATTCCAACAAAAGTTCAGCGAGCTGGTTTATGGTCATTAAATAAATGTGAAACTCACTGACAATGAAATACCAGGCATTATCTACATCATGGCATCAGCATAAATCCTATATATTACCGGTAATTCCTTTCCATGGTTTTATAATAATTATTGAATCCATTCTTAGATCATCTTAAAGGAAGTAATACATTCATCCACTAGGATGTACTATACCTTGTTGGTCTCTATGTAGTTGATGGACTCTGTGATGTCCACTATACTGACTGAATTATCCTGACCCTCACTATCCACAGACTTTTCCACCCCTCCCTCCGTCTGGGTCTCTGGCAAGTCCGGTTTTATGGCAATGTTGTCATCCCAAATAAAGAAGTCTGCTCCCTCCTCTGTAACAAAATATCACATTGAAATTGCATAAGCCTTTTTTCTATTTTGATCTCTAATTAATGTTGTTTAAACACACATGACATTTACATGTGCAAACCTAATACATGTACTTTTTTATGATTATTTTATTTACTGTTATTTTATTTCCTGTACTGTAGTACATGTTACTTAAATAATATGCAATATCACGATTGTTTGAGATTTTGCCACAATTAAATTCACCTTAACAAAGTTACATTTAAAGAGATCTAATACCATTTACATTAAATTAGCAATCAATTTTAATTCCATCATTAACCAATTGGCTAATAGAGGCAAAAATGGACACGGTAAAAATTACCAAGTATATTGTATGTCATCGCCGGATACCCACGGATGATCGCGTCTTTTACCGGTACTTATTGATAAAAGACGCAATCACCCGTGGATATCTGACGAAGGTTGTATGTATAGCAGAGAAAGAATAATTGGATTCTAGATAGAATTTCAAAACTATACAAGCTTTGCTATCTATTAAATAAAGCACAAATTTTAGTTGTGGTATGGAAAAGATGGTCACATAAATATGTCAATATTAGTGGTACAAATTTTTTATTCAGGTACTATTTTTACTGTAATATATTGTCAAAACTCTAAGTTCAAAAGCACCAAAATTCACAGAAAAATAAAGAAATCTTTTTCTCCTGGTCATATGCACATCAACACATCTTGTCCTAAATATCTACAAATTAAAGTTTCACAAAATTCTATGCAGCTGTTTAGATGAGTTTCACTTAGTACAAAGAAATAGGACAGACTGACTAACCGTCGGATGGGTTCAAAACAATATATCCCTCACAACTTTGTTGTGTGGGGTATAATTACAATCAAATATTAAAACTTGTGTAAATGCACAGTTAGTTATAATTCATATCATTTAGAAGAACTTGTTACTGTACATTACAGTAAACAGAAGGGACAAACAAGAGATGCCAGGGTAAATCTTAAAAATCTAGACATTTATCCAATTTGATTGACTTTTTTATAATTCAACCTGATTATAAAACGCAATATCCCTGATTCTCTTTGTTATAGAGATATTGTCCTTGTTATGATAGAGTAGTTGTATGAAAAGATTTCAATCAGATTAATAGGAAGTTTTGTATATAAAGAATAAGAATTTTTTTATTATCAGATTTTCATTTTCAAGACCCAAGATTAATACATGTATATGTTTTTCGTCTTCAGACAAGACATGCATTGTTTCATTCCCTGACATCATAAATAATTCATCATGATCATCATTTTGGCATCTTTATATTAGCACAAATTTGTTTTTATTACACAACTTACATGAGTTGAGATACAAGTACCAGTATGTCTGCTGAAAAGTACATGTATAATGTGAACAAAAGACATTTCAAACTGTGGTGTGTTTTAAAAGAATATCAACAATAAGCATATATATTTTTCTGCAGCAATCGAAGGTATAGTTGTAAACTTTGATCACCTAGATCATTTTGACATGCTTACAAGATATATGTGCATCATATATATCTTGCAATGTAATCTGAGTCAGATCTGAGTCACCTAAACCTATAATAAACATGTAAAATCACAAGTATGTGGTTATTCTTTATAGTGTTATATAAAATAAGAAGGAAATAAATACATACAAATGTATATACAATGTAGCTAGATATTAGCTGTCATAGTTAGAGGTTTGCTTTTTAGAATATAACAAGTCACCAGTACATTTTTCAGGATAATTCATTGGGAGATGAGGTGGAAATAACTTCCCTAGACAGTTCAAATAATAATAAGGTTTTAAACTTCAGGTATAAGTAAAGGTTTTTATGAGAAATAGCTGTAGGTTATCTATCTCTAAAAAGGTCATTTTATTTCTTATTAAACAATACCTGCATATGTCCTCCTAAAGAAATAATTTAAATCTGATTGTCTCTCTATTTATATATAGAGAGAGAATGAGACACATACACAATGGCATACACATACCATCACTGCCAGAATTTGTGTCTACAATTATCTGAAACTACACATTTAATACATGACCACTATTAATACCGGTAAGCACAATTGCACGTTGATATTTACCTGACACGACTTGGTTCAGAAGAGACAAATGCACTGGTTCCTGTTTCTGAAATCTCTGAACATAATTCCTGGCATCCTCCTCTAGCAGCATTCCAAATTTTCTAAGTCCTGCAAATCAAAATTCCGGCAATCAAATATGAAAACTAATAACCTTTGTATTTAGTCAAAGCAACAGACTTGAGACATAAAAATCAACCCTATTCAAAATATTTGACTCTAATCATGCTCCTGAATTATTTCATATAAATATGTTGATTGAATTTACATATTGACAATGTATACAATTTTAATGATAATTTCAAAGCCATATTATAATGTGTATAAACATAGATTTACCCATTGTATGAGTTCTACACACAGATAGCAGAATACAGCACACCAACAAATTCCAGATCAAAGACATTATGCTAAAGGCAACATGGGAGGAATACATGATATGGCAGATCGAGTTATGCAGGAAGATGGTGTCACAGTTGTTTGGGCCGAACACACTGAAATCGCTGTAACAGTTAAGGGCTATCATTGTCACACTAAGGAATGTCACAAGCCCAACAGCACTGATCTTGAAAAAAGTACGAGAATGAATCCGAACACTTTCTGAGAAATTGCGGTTTGAGAACAGCCTTCCTGCCAGTTTTTGCGAGTATATGCCTAAACATACCCATCCGAAACCAATCACAATATTGGAACAGCCGATAGTGAGAGTTGTTTGAGAGGAGCTGCTTTTTACATCATACACAGTGTGAATCATTCCCGTGACAGAGAAGACGCAGGCTAGAAGTAAAGTAATAGCCTGTAGGAACACAGAGAGACAAGACACGCGCGTCTGCCCTTTAAGTTTGATTCCAAGAATCTTTACCAGAGCTTTCCATACCCAGTCAGGTAGTTTCCGAGATGTGGGGAATTTCTTCTCTTCAGTTGAATTCAAACGCTGGGAAAATCCTTGCCTTGAATGATGTCCCAATTTCTGATAATTAGTTGCCATTTCTCAAGTCTATTTGTCACAGAATCTGGGTATTGGAGAGGAAAAAACAAAGAGAATTAATTACAGTGAACTTTATTAATCAGTGTTTATAAATAACATCATAGCTTCAAACAAATTAAGATACATTTTGTAGATTTTTAAGCAAAAATAATGAAAGTAACACATCCATGGATGTAGGCTATGCCTGTCCACTTCTCAAAAGAGAATAACATCCACTATGCCTGTCCACTTCTCAAAAAGAATACATCCCAACGTAAAAACAAAACCAAACCCCAAAAAAGGCCCAAGATTTTCAAGAAAACTTGGATTCTTTAGAAGAAAGTAAAAATACATAAAATACCATTTAGATTTAATTGTTTTAATCAGTTTATCAGTCTCTGTTTTAATATTTCATAAATCTAGCTGTTAACATCAAATTTTAAAAATGAATATTTCATGAAATTGAAAATTTATACAAATGCAGAAGAAATAACAACAAACGAGACCTTTTACCACAGCTGGTGGTTTTGACAAGAAGTAACGGCCTGTATAACACCTAAAACACTGAACCATGTGAACACGGTGATAAACAATGATTAAGTGGGGGTGGAGTTAGCTGAGAAAATTCGAAATACTTTTTATACTATAGATTTAAATAACAAATACCTGACAGGCTAACATGCCATAAAAATTCGTTATTGTTCAGCATCAACTCATTTTTCTTCTATTTCCTATTACAGCTACCAATTTCATTTACGCAGCTAAAAAATCAAAATCGGCAATCAGCTGATAGCGGGTCTGAATATCGAGCCCGAGCAATATTTTAAGTGGAACAACTTCAGAATTTGACTGAGGAAATCGAGAATGGCAGGGAAAAGTGCATTGGGACAAATATTTAAAAGGTTTAGTAACTTAAGGTCTGTATTTGCAAAAAACTACACCTTTTTATCTTATATCTTGCATAAAATGTTTTGTTTTAATTGACACATAAATTGTTCCAGAAATAAAAGAAGACGCGACGTACTAAAAAATTATCTGTAAATGTATAATGGGGGTCATCTTTGAGTAAACACATACCACCGTTACTAACCTCGAAAACCGTGCATTTTTCTCCATTTCTTGTTTTACTTTAAAATGCATAAGGTGATACTTTTTTGGTGATCATTTGTATCAAAATTTTTGTTTTACTGTATAAAAGTTCACATTTTTTAAGAGTTTAAAATATGTTGACCCTTTTTTCTTGCCATATGAGGTCATGAGATATATATCATTTTACTTTTTTAAAAAGATATGCAATACCTGAGGGTTCCCTCCATTAATGTGTTAATTCTATGTATAGTTAGTTTTTAACTGTCGCCCTCATCATGCTCATGCATTTTAAAACTGCATAATGTGTAGGTGTTTCAGATATTTTGATATTCTTTATTTAGAAATATGCACCATTAGAATGTTCATGGTTACAATACAATGTTTCCAATGTGGCTACCACAGGAGTTTATTTCTAATATTTTAGATTGAAAGCCATTTTTTAATACAATATATACAAACTTATCCCTAAATTTAAAAAGTGTGTCCTTGACAGTACAAGCATGTTGAAGAACTTATCTCTAGACCTACAGATATTGATCAATGTTGAAGATTTTAATCCCATATTCCACTATTAAAAGTCAGTCACTTCAGTTCACCTTCATGCAAGTGCATCCAAATGGGGTTGAAATGGGCCTTGATCTCACTAATGAAGACAGTCATTCTCTCTCTCTCTCTCTCTCTCTCTCTCTCTCTCTCTCTCTCTCTCTCTCTCTCTCTCTCTCTCTCTCTCTCTCTCTCTCTCTCTCTCTCTCATGAGAGCTCATTAAAATTCTACTGTACAGTTGTGTTTTCAGGTTGGCAGGAAATAGACAGGGTGCCACCTTAGTACAGGGGAGAAGTAAGTAATTAAATAAGTTCATTTGCAATTTTTATACACTTGACTCGATTCTCAGCTATATATTTTTTCCATTAAATATGTAAATATGTTTCTAAATATGGCAGTATATCATTTTGTAATGTATTTAGGTTGATTACATTAGGTACACTGTCTTTCATTTCTGCCAATATTCATTTTAATTACTTTTTTATTGTTTTTATGCATGTTGCTTTTTTGCATTTTATTTTTCCTTTATAGAGCAATATGGAACAAACACAGACGAAAAGGAATATGCATTTGAAGTAAGTTGAATCGCGAGAATTGCTGATAATTCTTAGGTGCTCCAGATACTCAGTACCAGCTAGTAATTACGGATAATCATTTTTAATAATACCAAAGTTTACAAAGTATTATTATCATGTTATAATTAATAACATATAATTTACATGAGTACTAGTAGGAAGTGACTACAAACTTGGAATGTCTGCCAATGATATCTGATATGGTCATTTACTTGTTAGACAGTCATTAAATGTATTCTCTTTTCAAGATGGCATGTTCCAACATAAGATATGGGGAAGGGGTTACACAAGAAATTGGAATGGTAAGACACTTGATTTTAACATCTGAAAATGCTCTTGCTGAATGCCAATGCCGGAATGAAGATTTTCAGGTCTTTTCCATTTATCATTTGAACAGGACTGCAAGAACCTAGGAGGTAGAAATATTTGTGTGATGACAGACAGAACTCTGGTTAAGTTGCCCCCAGTCCAGGTAGTCTGTGATGCCCTGGAAAAAGCAGGACTGAAGTACAGTGTGTATGATAAATGTAGAGTGGAACCCAGTGATCAAAGGTGAAGAAAACAGGGTTTTCAAAATCCATGTTTTTAAAAACATTTATATTTCAGGACAAATTGCAACTGTTCTTAACCTAATTCTCTCTCTCTCTCTCTCTCTCTCTCTCTCTCTCTCTCTCTCTCTCTCTCTCTCTCTCTCTCTCTCTCTCTCTCTCTCTCCCCAAATTTTTAAATATGAATAGACCCCTTCAAGGTACTAGTAACTGTGGTACTGCTCTCTTGCATGGTCAAATTGATATACTTTGCCGAAGTTTTTGTAGGTGGATAATTGAATGACATAATTGAAACAATTTATGTTACGTCATATTTCACCAAATTACTGGTATGTCATTTTGCCCTGCAAAAGAGCAGTATTGCAGTTACTGTGAAGCGGTCTATTTATGAATTTATTACGGTAAGTTGAATCATTGTTGAAATTTCAGTTTCAAAGCTGCCATTGATTTTGCCACTAAGGGTGAGTTTGATGTCTTTGTGGCTGTGGGAGGGGGCTCAGTGATGGACACCTGTAAAGCTGCCAATCTTTACTCTTCCAACCCAAAGGCAGAGTTTTTGGACTATGTTAATGCCCCCATAGGAAAGGGACTGCCTGTTACACACAAACTCAAACCACTGATTGCCGGTGAGATTTACATATATTGAACTAATTAAAAATGTATTTACATGTATGTGGAGGATGCCTATTTGATGCAATACAATGTAAATAACCATTATTTTGCATGTACAATATTTTCAAAGCAATTAATAATTTGAAAGTCTCAATGAGTCTCAGATTAGATTAAACTTATTTTAATACATATTACAGCACTTGCAGTAGCATACTTATTCAAGTGTATGATTTATACTATAATATGTACAAACATGTTTCATTTTTCAATGTTCTTAAATGTTTGTGACAGTAACAACCACAGCAGGAACAGGAAGTGAGACGACAGGAACTGCTGTGTTCGACTTGAAGCACATGAAAGCCAAAACTGGTAATGTTACTGATTTAAATTACTCATACAATATTGGTATAACAAAGATTGAAGTTTCATTTCTCTTACAAATTAAGTTACTTGCAATCTGATTAAAATCAGATCTTTGTAACGCTCCGAAATTCTGATAGTCGCTTTGTGTAGTGACATCAGAATTTGTCGGAGTGGATCAAAGATCTGATTTTAATCAGATTGAGTTACTTGCACTGGCTAATTAAATTGTATATATAACATTCTAAACGGTATATTCATCAAAAGTCTTACCAAATGATTACATTCAATATAACCAATTGAAAGCAATCAGGGTATTTACTCAGGATGTCTCAAATTTTCTGACAAAGTAACAAAATATATTTAGGGGAGAAGCTTTCTTTAAGACCTTTGGTAAAATTCAGCTTTCACTGCAGAGAGCTTGCAGCTTTCACTGTAGAAAATAAGTCCCTACATTTTTCTGATTTGTACAAGATGCAGATTTTTGATTTACTTCATAAATACATGTACTTTTTTTGTGTGCTACATTGTAGGTATCTCAAACCGAGAGATTCGTCCCACACTGGGTATTGTTGATCCCCTTCATCTTAAAAGTATGCCAGAGAGGGTGGCAGCTTACAGTGGAATCGATGTTTTGTGGTAAATAGCTAAATAGAATCTTAATGAGGTTCATATACCTATACTTGTAAAAAACCTAAATATTAAATGTGTAGTTTATATCTCTCAGTAAAATGAATAAATATATTTGAACAGTTTTGAATTCATGCCTTTTGATAAATCTTCATAATATAAAACTGTACAATTTTATATTGTATAAAGATAATAATCCCATTTTTCCAGCCATGCCATTGAATCGTACACTGCACTGCCATACTACGATAGGGCCCCTCGACCCACCAATCCAAACATGCGCCCCGCCTACCAGGGCTATAACCCAGTCAGTGATATCTGGTCCAGGCATGCTCTGGAAATCACCAACAAATACATCAGAAGGTATTGGCATTGCTGAAGAACTTGACGTATGGAATATATTAAGTACATGTATGACTGGGTTTTTCTATACAGCTCTGTTTATTGGGAAGCTTTGCTGTTACATGTGAACCCTAAAATTTGTGTCATTTATTTCAAAGTCCCCCCCCCCCCAAAAAAAAATGTGCCTTATTTTTTAATCAAAATGCAAAAATTTCCTCCCACAAAAGTAATAAAACAGCGTATACAATTAATCATTTTCAATGAAAAAAAATTGTTGTAATATGATACACAAATATATTTGTCAGATGTATATATGAATCTGTAAGTTTTACTGACTATACCCACATGTCTATGGTACATGTAGATACAATTTAGGAATGATTTTAAACTTTTTACAGGGCAGTCTATGATGCTAGTGATGATGAGGCAAGATCTATCATGCACTTAGCCAGTTGTTATGCAGGAATAGGATTCGGAAATGCTGGATGTCATTTGTGGTAATTTTATCAAATTGTGCTATTAAAATCTCTTATTATGTTTATACACATTATTCTGTAATCTTTGGTGCTGCAGTGACAAGTAGGTGGCAAGTAGGTAGTAAAACATTTCAAAATTTCAATTAATTTCTTAGATATTTTTTTTGCATAATTGTCTATCTCATGGTATTTTTCAGCCATGCTATGTCGTACCCTATCTCGGGTCTAGTCAGAGAATTCATGTCCAAGGGCTATGATGACGATCATCCTATGGTTGTATGTATATATGATCTTTTTTATTTCTTCTTTTTTGTCTCGTGTCTCACGCTGATAATGAATACTAAAATAGTACATGCACCAGAATTTTTATTCTTTATAATTAACATGTTTTGGGCTTTTAGAAATAGAACCTCATTGTGACACATGAATAAAGTATACCATAAGTTTGTTGTAAATAAAAACAAAAAGAGACTGTTAGAATTTGGTCACAGACATAAGGTACATGTACCTATATTTATTCTCTTTTAGCCCCACGGCCTGTCCGTCATCGTCACTGCCCCTGCGGTGTTTGAGTTCACAGCCTCTGCCTGTCCAGAGCGCCACTTACAAGCTGCCTCTTTTCTGGGTAATTAGTCTCCTTTCTGTTTCCTTTTCCCTTTTGTTTCCTGAATATGTGAAATCTCTCACTATTACTGCTTATTTAATAAGTATAAAATGATACATTTATTATCATGTATCACAGTTTTGATTCAAATACAGTTCTAAGATTTAAAAGACAAACATTTTTAGAATGTATACCTGTACTGTTATTTAGGGAAGTTGTTACAGTTATACATACTATGTGCATCATATGTATAGGTATAGAGCAATTCATTTGTGATTTTTTTTGAAATGCTAATTTGGTTGTATAAAATTAAATTTACAGGGGTAGACATAACAAACAAGAAGGTCGAGGACGCGGGTCCGATTCTGGGGGATCGCCTCCGACTGATCATGCAGGACCTGGAGGTTCCCGACGGTCTGACCAGCCTGGGATATACCAAGGACGACATCCCCAACCTGGTCAAAGGCACCATGCCACAGGTATGGATAAAATGTCATAGAGAAGTACACAAACAATTTTGACTCTCACAAATTTCAATAAAAAAAATCATTCACTGTGACATCAATTTCACTTGAAATTCATGTGAAATTATCACAGATGAGTTAGGTACTCTGAACTATTTTTGGTAGTAGACAAATTTATGTCCTATATAGCACTTGAATTTCATGTGAAAAATTGCAAAATATCCTGTTTGTGATGCGTATATTCGGCACAATTGCCTGTGTTGAGAATTTTTACATGAAAATGTTCCCACAGTGACCTAATGATGAAGTAATGTAAACTAATGATAATGCTAATGATTGGTTTCAAGAACTAGTTGCAATTTCACATTTATTTTATTGATTTTGATTTACATGTATTTTACATCATTTGCAGCACCGTTTGACCAAACTGTCCCCCAAAGCAATAGATGAGGAGGTTATCACGGGAATACTGGAGAAATCTTTGAAAAACTACTAAGGAATGGCCTTGTCCATACTTGTGGACACTTTAATAGGATTGAGATTGAAGAGTAGCGATCACCCAAAGATGCAATTCATGCTGTATTATCAAAGAAACAATCAATTTTGACAATCTATTTTGAATGAAGTAATTTGTAATACGCGGTACAATTCACAGTATTAATTGTTTTGTCGTTATGTGTGAAACTTTTTTTTTAGCTCTTTTGATAACAAGTGCCCACTTTTTTTTATTTTTAAATGGATGACTGCATGAATTCATGTAAATGGCACAAATAAGATTATAAATCAAAATGGCAATTTTATATTTTTGCAATTTCTGATGAATTGATAGCTCAATTAACTCTACTGAAATATGATATTGATAGATTAAGCAAACATACCATTCTGAAGAAAAATTAAGTAATATAGTATTTATTTTGGAAAAATTGTCAAAAAAAGAAAACTATTAGATATCGTTTTGATTAGATATTATGCATGGTATATAAAGTGCTTCAATTGTATAGAAAGTTACATCTTCTGTTGAATGTGTATTAATGCACATTTAACAGAATGCTATGCATTTGCCACGCTTATTTTGTGGATTATATCATATATAAAGAAGAAATATCAAAATACCAATTATATCTATTTGTTGATTTACTTGTTTGATTAGGTTGTATAATGCATTTATTAATATATATCTGTCTTGTTCGAGATATGTTTACTTCTATTTTAATGTACATACTGTATATCCACAAATTTCTCCTTATTTTCAGGGCCATTTTATAATCACTACAAAATAAACATTCATGAATCATATTTTATAACTGTAGCAAGTTATTTTGTACCATGTAAAACTGAATAGCATGTGATTGTTCATGAGTAAATTTTGTTAATGAAAAGGTTTTCCATGTATTTCATGTTTGCAAAATTTGCAGCACACAAAAAAAACAAACAAATGGATATACAGTATAGTTTTTGTTTTATAGATGTATATGTGTTTAGAGAAAATTAAGATAGTATTTGTTTCATATTTTGGAACAGTATATTGCTATTCATTTAGTAAAAATGACTAAGATTTATCATAGCTTTTATCAAAATGAACCTATATCAATTATTGCTTTTTAAATTTGTAGTGGTTATCATTTTTGTTTTTTAAATGGCCCAGGGTATAATCAATTATATGTGATTCATCTAGTCTGTATTTTTATACCAGTAATTTGTACAATAAATCTAAGCAACTAACTAATTTTGTGAGTTTTTCTGACTTTTTCTTGTGATAATAGTAAATCTCACCTACATTATCTTCTTTCTTTGAAATACCAATGAAAAAAAGTATTAATACTATCATACCTTATATCCGGTTTTTTCCGCGTGTCACAAAACTTGGGAATATAGGGAAAATCTGTTACATTTTTAATTTGCGTCAGTCATTTTTTGCAATTTAAACAGTTTCTTATAGAAAATGCTACAGGATATAATTTCTGCGTATTGAATTATTTGCGATTGAAAAGAGATCGCGAAAAAAGCGAAAATTAGATCATCGCGAAAATTACAGGACATACGGTATTAGTTCATTGTAAACAAGATGTTACTTTACAAACAGACAAAAAGCTCCGATATCCTTGCCTCTGAGAGAGAGAGAGTGAGAGAGAGAGAGAGAGAGAGAGAGAGAGAGAGAGAAGGGGGGTTCGGTAATTTATCTTTATAGAGAGTTAAACACTTGAGTTTTATCTTTAGAACTACAACACATATTCGTTATTGCTTTCTATAAAAATTTTGTTTAGCAATATAAAAAGTATCGTTTCTGTGAATACTGAATTTTATTTAATCAAATACTTCGTATAATTTGATAGAATAAAATTCAGTAAATGTCATCAGTATACTGAATTGTTATGCATAGCAATTACAACTACAAATTGGTAAATTACATTATAAAAGCAATTTTTACATGATGGAACGCTAACAGGAATTAATGGAGTATCGTTTTAAACTGCACTTGAAAGAAGTTCTGATTTCGAACCGTGCAGATGTTGTTTTTTCCCTTGCATTTGTAAGTGCGATCTTTACAATGTTTGGATACCTGTAAATGAACATGCACTGGCGTCGGACGCAAATTGAAAGGGGGGGGGGGGGGGGGCTAGACTTATCCTCAGAAATATTGAGAAAAAATAATTCCCAAAATCATGGAAATCCTAATCCAGGGGGGGGGGGGGGGGGGGGGGGAGTATACATATACTTCTCCCCCAAAAAAATTACTTACCCCAATTTTTTTTTTCCAAAATCATGAAATTCCTAATCCGTCGGGGGGGGGGGGGGGGGGGGGGGGAGCTTGTATGCTTCTGAATCCAACTTTTCATCTTTCAAGGTAAATTTAGATATAATAATCTTTCCTGCGAGAAAAAGGGACTAGTATGCTTCTGAATCCAACTTTTCAATCTTTCAAGGTAAATTTAGATACAATAATCTTTCCTGCGAGAAAAAGTGGGGGGGGGGGGGGCTGAACCCTCTATCATGCTATGTTTCTAATGGTAAGGTATAAATTTGCAGAAAAAAGTGGGGGGGCTAAGCCCCCCCTAGCCCCCCCCCCCCCCCCGGTTCCGACGCCTATGACATGTATATATTTACATGTGATATAATGTTAATACATGTACTGATATATGTACAGCCGTGTGTGTGTAATATTTAATACAATTTGACCTTTTTTGCTTAGTCGACACTAAATTTAGGATGAATTAAACATAAGTGGTTTTCCAATCAATAACTATATTTAACTATTCAAATTAATGTATATACTCAGTTTTCTTTTAAGAGGCTATTGACTGATGTTATCTTGTTCTTGCTATCCATTAGTTTAATATCTCTTCTAAATAAAAATGTTTATAATCGCATGCAAATGGTATATTTCATTTTAATTTACCATCTCGACTCCAACATGATGATTTCATTATTGCTAGCTCTTTCGTTCGTGCACTGTATAAATGTAAGTGATCCGATTCTATACATTTGTCTAGCTAAAATTAATCATAGTTAGACGAAGCAAAAACAAAATCTATATCAATCGTTTATTTTTTCGCCTTTCATCGCCCAAGTCTCTTTAATTTGTATTTTGATTACAGGGATGTAGAAATGAAGAACCTGAGATACCCCCAGGTAATGAACAGATACAAAACGACAATGGCATGTGGATAGTTTTACATCTACACCGGGAAGTTTCGGATATACATTTTATGGATTATTCGAATTGGGAAATTAATGCTGTAAATGAAGACACCAGAAGCCAGGGGGGCTTTATTTCTTTATACAAAATGCATTCTAATTCGGCGATTTAATGTCCCAAGTTTTGTTTTTCTTCTAGAAACACCACTTTATTATCTATATATTATATATAAATTAATCCCCAGCATGGAGGATATAATCATGACCCATGTGAATTGATTTTTTTTTTTTTGTATTTTGGTTTCTTTGTAGAGGTGGACCCGTGTGACTCTGTGAAGTGTGTCCGGGGGTGGTGCGAGGCCTACTATAACTCCACGACATGTGTCTGCCATGACGGATTCTGGGGATATCTGTGTGAACACGAGGGTAGGTTCCAAATAGTTATAGCCCAAATAGTTATAGCCCAATTGTATGAAGATGGTGTTATTTTCTATTATAATAATTCATGTTAGAATTCAACGTCATAAGAATTTGAAATCTTAATTTTTATCCAAAAGAATTGCAATGGTCCATGAGAAATAAACATGTATGTTGATCGAGCTTTCAACTCAACCATTCTTTATTCTCACATATACATGTACCTATGTTATCAATACGGAAAGCTTTGCTTAATCATTCAAATTTTCATAAAAAAAAAAAGAAATTAGTTTTGTTTAGATATTGTAACCGTGTCTGTGTAATGTCTGACAGGTTCGACGGCTTCCTCCCTGTTTTGGGACTTCCTGCCCCTCCAAGAGGAGGCCTTCCTGACCGGACGTATCAACAGTGAGGAGGAGGCTGTCCACCCCCTCTGTCAGGTCGGCTCGTTCCCCGGCCCCCAGCACAAACGGAGAGCCCGCCGGGTATGATATCTATATAAATATCATGATTTTTCCTTTCTCGAAAAGTCCTATGTCATAATACAGGAGTGCGCATATCATACACCAAAAATCGTTATTTTAGACATATATCAATATTAAAGTAAACTATACAGGCACGTCGTAACAAAACCTATGCGTATATATGAAATGAATATACATTTGTTGTTTTTATTTTAATTTGTATTTTTGTGGTCGTGTGGGTTCTTGTCTCTTATGATATCATAAACAGAAAATCAATTTTCTCGCGTTTCGGAGAAAATTAACCGGGAAAAGTTTACTGCTGCATGTTGAAACGTGTTCGAATGGTTAAGCGAAGTGATACAAGGCGGGGTCGTAGTAAGGCCGCTATAAAGGGTCAGTGTCGTATAACTAGGGTTATTTCAAGCCAGTTTCACACAGTGCATTGGACCGTTCGGACACAGGTTTCCATGGTGTTTCCTGGGCTGTTTAAAAGTCAATTATTGGGATATCAGTGTTATTAAATCAATTTTCTTTTATGCGCGGCATGAATGTTCTTGTAATGTGATTATTAAAGCCAGCTGTCAACCATGCTTGGCTGTGTGGGTCACACGTACCTTAGTTGTCATGTATAAAATATGGTTGAATAAAAAATTCTCAGACGTTTATATTATACTTTATCATTACTTTATTATTATACTAATAACAGAACACGAAACGAGCGGATAATGGTAAGAGGAGATGGACAGATGCGCAAAGCGCTTAGTGGGGCGTCGCTAGGCATCGGGTGAGTGTTGTTCGGACAGGAATACATTTTTTTCAAAATGTTGGACTAGTGGAACAAAACATGAGTTTTTATCCATATATAAATAATAGACATATACACGGATTCTATGTTTTAAATTTTTTAATTGTGAATTACCGTCTATAAAATATTAACGCATATGATATTGTATAAAGTCGATCAATGCATGACAATCCATTTAATTAATGGTATTTTAGCCCAGGTTTGATCTGTACGCCAATTAGACAGTATTCAATTTGTTTGAATAAGTCAATTTTTATTACATGATAAATAGTAAAGTCAGAAACGCTTCAATTATTTGACATCTTACTATATAACGGTTTATGTACAGTAAAATATAATTTCCAGAGTTAACCGTCTTTCCCATAGCTGTTTCTTGTTTCCTGGTAAATGATTTTTTTTTTTGAAATGTTTTATTTATACTTATTTCTTACAGGAACATCCAAATGAGTTGAAGAGAGAGAATAATTCAACTAATGGAAGAAAATATAAAAAAAAATTATATGATGCAGTGATCGAGAATAAATTAAATTAAAAAAAAAATATACTGTGCTTTGTCTTTATTTTCCCTGAAAGCGGCACATGCAAACAGTATAATATGTGTTATATTTTTATAATACATATGGAGTTAACTTTATCACAGAAGCGAGTGATGACGTCAGAAAACATTTCGTCCATATCGGCAGGAAAGAGTCAAAAGAAATTTTAAGTTGACTTAATTTGTTATATAGATTATATATCATCAATTAATAATGATATCCCCAAATACACACGCATGTTCAAACAATCGAACACGTGTACATATAATTCACATTTCAATGATCTTCAAAGGACATACAGTTGAACTTTGATACATGTATCTCCAACACTGATAGCTCGAATACAGTGGATATGTCGAAGTGATTTGTAAACCCCAACCACTTGTTTTTTTTTAATTTTTTACCTTCGAATACTCAGAAATTTTTAAACAGTCCCATCTAGTTCGAGATAATGAAGTATATAAATTTATTTTTAATGCCACAATAAGCAGTTTGGCATTTTTTTTTTTTTTGCGATGTTACCCTTAACATGAATGAACGTATCGCTGAAGTCATACATTTGTTCGCGATTATTTCTTCTATACCTCCGAAAATGAGTTATAGGGGCTTTCGACTCGAAAATTTAAGTGTCTGT
Source organism: Magallana gigas (assembly GCF_963853765.1). Classification (NCBI taxonomy): domain Eukaryota; kingdom Metazoa; phylum Mollusca; class Bivalvia; order Ostreida; family Ostreidae; genus Magallana; species Magallana gigas. The sequence goes on along the minus strand of NC_088857.1, from coordinate 32,066,354 downwards.
ATGAAAAACAGAACTGAACGTCATCAATACCAATATCTTACTGGGCTATCTAATTTGACCAAGATTGTAAAAAAAAACCCTCCAAAACACTAACTTTCATAATAATTCATCGTCGTAAGCCACGGGTTTTGTGTCCACTCTATGTCCACAGGAGACACAAAACCCGTGGCTTAATTGCGACGATATCAGTTTGGATTACAAGTCACGTAACAATAAACATCGGGTGAGGGGGAGGGGTTCCTCACTTTTTCTCGTAGCATTTTATTTAATTTTGTTTTAATTTTTTATTTTTGTTTGGCTTGGGACCTATACTCTGTCCCAAGATATTTTGGATTCACATTTGGCTTAATTGTTTAATATTTATAAATACCTCAGGATCCAAACGATGTTCATTCAAAAGTATGAAAAATTTCCAAGATTTCTCAGTCAAAACGCCCCTGCTAGCTTATCAGGTTTCAATACAATGCTAAAAAATGTTATGTCTACGGAGATTTTGCATTGCAGTAAGCCCGGATGATAACGTTGAAATATTGCGCGATGTATTCCGAGTGTATTCCGAATAGAGAAAAGATGTAAACATTCCCCATTATAAATCTCCGTAAGGAATCTGTTTTCGTTCCTGTGAATTTTTCCGAGTGAAAGATGATAATGTGTCAATGAAATTATCTTGGAAAATATCCCTTTCAACTATTTCAATTGCACTTCTTTCACAGGTAAGTGTATTAATTTTTATTAAAAATCGTCCAAACGTGAATCCAAAATATCTTGGGACAGAGTATAGACCTGGGAACGACAGAATTCGCACTTGCTGTTATACATTTAACGAATGCCATACAGAATTCGTTAATTTCGGGGTGGGTCTCTGGTACATTATTCCCCATTATATTATCTAACTGGTGAGTGACCTCTCTTTCATAGGCTTGTTTGGATTCATTTGATATTTTGTGCCATGCTGGAGTTTTGCTAGTAAATAAAGATTGAATGAATGAAAGATGTTTTGGATGAGTCTGCACCCCCCCCCCCCTCCCCTTTAAAAAACGACGCTACGTAAAGGGGGTTGATGCGCTCGTCAAAATAGGATTATTGGGCTCAACCAAACTGCCCTGGCTGTTCACTGAATAATATTTTTGAATTATGATTAATTATTTAAACGAAGACTTAGAGTATGTTGAAAAATACATTGTTGTGGACTATAATCTACTAAATTCCGGAGATTTAAATACCATTCGCACAACTTTAAAATTATATTATATGCAATAATTCCTGTTTGTGGACAAAACCGCGGGAGATATTTCGGCGAGAAATGGGACCGAAACAAACCCCGTCCAAGCAAGGAAACACCCTTTTTTCTTATTTTTCCAAAAGTCCAGCAGCAAACAAGAGTAGTCAACCAAATGTTAATGGATCAGATGTGTTGTCGCAAAAGAAATCGCCCAACAAACAGGAAACCCCAACACCAGTGAAGCAGGCGAAAAAGGAACCAAATGATCAAAGTAATATAATTTTGATAACAATTCTACACCATAAGAAGTAAAAACCACTCGTTTGACAACGATTTGACATGTAGGGCAAACACATATTTCCAGTACGTTGTCAATTATTATGTAATGATTAATGGCTTAATGTTGTCATGGGGGATGGACCAGACCGGGCCACTTACCCTGGTCTCCTGAATTTCTGTTCAGGAGCTGTACCTAATAAATAGTTTAGCCACCCCCCCCCCCCCCAAAAAAAAAAAGATGGATAAAAATTATGGATACCCACAGATGATAGATGAATTAAAGCTAAGTTGAAAAAGTGTTTAATTTAGAAACCTAATTATATTTGTGCATGTTTCAGACTACAAGGAGGGAGACATAGTATGGAGTAAGTTGGCAGGATACCCTTGGTGGCCATCTTTAGTCTGTTTACACCCAACGGAAAACACACACCTAAAACAAGGGAAGAACCCTCAGGTTCATGTACAGTTTTTTGACACACCTCCAACAAGATCATGGATAAAAGCAAAGTAAGAGTATAATAAATGGAGATTTGTTTTTAGACTGGAGGAAAGATGGGAAAGTTTATCAATTGAAATTCACTTTTTGTTTTGATTTTGAGGTTTTTGTATTGCTTGTTTACTCGTGCATTTTCCACTATTGTTATGAATGAACATTGAATGCATGAATTATGCTCAGTGGGTAACAATATACTTTTTTTGTCATTCATGCAATAAAAAGAATGCTATGAGAAGTATCTATATATTTTTACAGGGATGTTATACCCTATAAGGGCTCAGACCATGAGGACTACAAGAAAGGTGGCAAGTGCCACTCTCTCAATCCTAAAGTGAAGAAAGGGACACAGGAGGCAGACAATGCCCTGAAATTGTCATTGGAGGATCGATTAAAGCTAGTGGTGGATCTCCAGCCCTCTAGTGATGAAGAGGAGGAAGAGGAAATGGATGTGGAAGGTATGCAGTGATAAACTGGTATATCATGTTTATAGTGTGGCTTACTGTATTTACATTATAGGTTACTGTGGCTTCATGTGATTACAGTATGGCTTGTAGGTAAGGTAGATATTATATTTGTACATGTACATGTAAATTGTTTACAGTATGGCTTGTAGGTAAGGTAGATAGTGTTTTTGTACTTGTAAATTGCAACAAATGACTCTAGTTTTTAATGTAAAAATGAAGGTTAGACATGAGTAGGTTGTCAGGAATATCTTGTTGACAGATTAAACAGATGGACAGATTTTAAACCATTTTACTATTAATGTTATTAATTCATTAGAATGCTTTCACTAACTTCATACCTGAAAAAAAATGGTTTTATTGATATGTAAAGCTATCAAACCATTTTGCTATCTAGAGGGTGGAGAAAGTGAGGAAAACGAAGCAGACAATAGCAAAGAAAATGAAAATGAAGAGGTATGTCAGTTTTAAGACTTCTCATGAAAGTACAAAATCATTTGAGAGATGCATTTAAGGAAGATAAAGGATACAGGGTGTAACTTTATGTAAAGAAAGATATAAAATGATTGGTAATTGATGTTTTATCATTAAAAGAAAGATAATTGCATGTTCTGAGGCATGACAGTTCTATCTTAGAAACCCAAAGGCAGAACAAGAGGCCGTGCTGCAAAGAGAAGGCGAATAGTCATGGCCAGTGACAGTGGAGAATCAGGTGGGGTAGTGTGATAATGCTAAAAGCAAACTGAACTTTTTTTGTTTTGCAAATGAATATTTCACCTTTATATTCTTTTAAATTATACTCAATTACATTGTTCCTGATTGACATTCCAATTCATTAGATTTAAGAGAATGTCACCATTTATTTGAAAGAGATAGCTATAGATGATTCATTGGAGCATAGACAGATTTAGTGTTAAATATGAATAATGTAGTATGGAGAGAAAAGTATTGGTAACTACAATGTTAAATTTAGTGAATCTTCTGTAAACTTGATTTTGACAAAACAATTACCATTAGTTTTACAACTGCATCATTGAAGAACATGAAAAACTTTTATAAATGTATAGAAGAGGCAGTTTGCCTAATTATTCTTGATTAAATAGTGTATTGAGGTATATCGAAGTTGTTTCTTATCTATTTTAGTAGGTTTTGAAATTAATTGAATTTCTTCATCTTCTTTAGAAGATGAGTTTAAGCCCCACTCAGATGAAGGCTCCTCAGAGGATGAAGTCAGTAGTGGAGTAGATGAAGACAAAATTTCAGAACCAGAAACAGAGTCAGAAATAGATTCCCCAGTCAAGGTTTGAATATTCCTTTCCTATAAAATCAAACTAAACAGCATTTCCTCTTAAAGATTAATATTTTTACAACTGGTGGACTCGTAGTTCTAAGTACTATGAAATCCCTCAAGTAAAAAATCTTACATACACTATCGGTATTTCTTGTTAAAACCATTTCTAAATGTGTAGAAATCAAGAAAAGCTGAGGTACCTTCAAGAAAAAGGAAAAGACCAGAAAAGAATACAAAACCATGGCGACCAAAGAAAAGTGAAACGAAAGAAGACGAGGCTGGGTCTGAGGATGAGGCGTCTACTTCTCCCTCCACAAGCCGCTCTCTTGCCCCCTCTACACCATCTGTTGGGATGAAAACCAAATCTAAACTGGCTTCTTTTGCTGCTGTTGATCTGGTATACATTAATTATGTTTCATGTACATGAACCTATAAATAGAAACTTTGCTATCTAATTTTAATGCATTGATATATGAATATGAAAAGTGTCAGATAAAAATTTCTTGTAATGCAGTTGAGAAATCCTAATCTTAAGTTATTACAGTAAATTGAAAACTAATGTTTTGTTGAACAGGACACAAAACCTGCCAAAGGACCACAGGAGGAAACAAACTATCCATACCTTAAGTTAGAATTCCTTCAGCCAGATAAAATCAAGTAAGTACACTACCAAATTACTGTGCTCACTCAGGTTTGGAAAAAAAATTGTGTATGGTAACAGCTACAGTGTGTACTGAATGTTTGACTGAATGTTACAGGGATATAAAGAAAAAAAGTAAAAATGACCCAGAGTATGATCCCAAAACTTTATATGTACCTGATTCCTTTTTGAAGCAACAGACACCAGTAAGTGTTCAGTAATTTACATTTAAATTTCAATAAAACATTTTAAAAGTTGAATTTCATGTATGTGAATTTCAGTATTATTTCGGAATTGTTGGTTTACCTTATTTTTCACCCAATAAGCAATGCTTGATACACATTGATGAGAAATGCAGATTTTAAAAAATCAAATTTGTATTGTTTTAGGCAATGAGACAGTGGTGGGAATTGAAATCCAAACATTATGATGCTGTCTTATTTTTCAAGGTAATGTGCGGAAATTTCAAAATTTCACCTGAGATAGATGAAATGTGACACTGCTTTCTCCAGAATCTTGTCTATAGATTTTGATACATGTATGATGAAGAACTGTTCATATTGTCTACTTGTATTTTATAGATGGGGAAGTTCTATGAATTGTTCAACATGGATGCTGCTGTTGGAGTGAAGGAACTTGGGCTGATCTACATGAAAGTAAATCATAATTACTGTAAACCTACTATTTTTTTCATATGAGGGAGGATTTTGCAAAAGTTCAAACCTTGTCATCTTGAAAAATTTACTTCCTGAACCAGTGGCCAAAAATTTTAGTGTGTGTTGTTTTCGAAGAAAAAGGCTGGATTGCAAATATAGGTCGCTTTGAAAGATACATGTATTATCAGTAGTAAATAGAGAAATAATGTTGCAAATATATGTTGGTTTACAGTGTTGTAATTGCAGAGTTTCAAAAAATAATATTTTCAATTTCTGCGCCAAGTTTTCTCTGTAAAACTTGATGTGAATGAACTGTAAATAAATGTGTGGCAGAATTTGACTGATATTTTTTTGTCAGGGAGAACAAGCTCACTCAGGTTTTCCAGAAATAGCATACAGTAGATACGCGGACATGCTGATCCAGAAAGGTTACAAGGTCGCCAGGATAGAGCAGACGGAGACCCCAGACATGATGACAGAGAGAGTCAAAAACAGTAAGTACAGCTCCAAGCTCAAGGAACAATTCATAATTAATGCTAATGTTCTTCCAAACAACAAAATAATCATGAAAGCACGAAAGAAATATATGGAATTATTGATATGGGAAGTTCCTGCATATGTGGCTCCTAATGTAGTGTTATATTTGTCAATATATACAGTATCTATGCTTAAAGCTTCCCAAAAGGTCAGTGGTAGATACTAGATTGACAAATAGAAAATGGCGACTATGATGGGATTTTAAGCAGACATTAATAAATTGCAGATGAAATAAATAAATACTGAAAGGACCGTTATTGTGTAGCGAAGTAATAACTTGCTTGGTTCTTTAAGTATTTGAAAACAGATCTTCATAAATAACCATAATAGATGTTATGCTTTTTGTTTTAGTTTCAGGTCTGTACTCTAAATATTGTTAACCTCCGTTACTATGGTTTTGGGTAACCCTCATCAGTTACTATGACAACGAATTGTTTTACAGTGGGAATCCCTGCCACCAAGTTTGACAAAGTCGTCAAAAGAGAGATCTGTAGGATCACCACCAAAGGCACCCAGACATTTAATGTGACAGATGGGGATATAGCTGAGGCAAACAGTAGCTATCTACTGGCTCTCTGTGAAAAGGTGAGATCAGTAAATGCTCAAATCTCAGATGTTGGTTTCTTCATGCTTGAAAAGGGAATACAAGCAGTAGAAATTTAATTTCGGGGTAGGGATACTTTGTCCTGCTTTTCTTGAAATCACAAAGTAAATGGACTACATTATATGACAGATGGTTGAATATACTCTGATTTTCTTGCTTTATTCAGGATGATGGTCAGTTTGGACAGAGCACCTATGGAGTGTGTTTTGTTGACACAACGATAGGAAAATTTCAGGTAATTTTAATATGAATAAAATTGCCAACCAAACACATTGCTTAATATGTAGTGTTGTATGTTTTTGCAGCGTATTTCCCCACACTTTGCATTCACATTAATATGTACATTCATAAAAATTGAAACAGACATTATGGATGCAGATGTGCATGTTTTCCCACAAAAAATCTTGCTCTTTTTTCTTCATAAAAATGAATCTTTCCAACTGGAACCTTTTGTTATAAACTTAAAGTACATATCTGTGTGTACTGTTATAGATGGGGCAGTTCACAGATGACAGGTATTGTTCCAGGTTAAGGACACTGATCGCTCACTTTACACCTGTGCAGGTAAATATCAAGGCGTATAAATCATGACAGATCTATTCATTGAAATGTAATGAAAATTTGACAGCAGTTGTCAGATGGGAATAAAGTAGTCTCTGCATCATTATATATTAAGTACTCCCAAGTTTAACTCTATGTAAATCAATGAAGCTGATATTGTAAATGTTGGTTCTTATCTCGCAGGTATTGATGCCAAGAGGGAGGGTGTCTGAAAAGACATCAAGCCTGATCAACAACAACCTGTCCTCTGTTATAAAGGAGTACCTACGACCAGACACAGAATTCTGGGATAGCAGTAAGACCCTCAAAGTCCTAGCAGAGGAGGAATACTTCAAGTGTGAGGACGAGGTGGTGTGGCCAGAGTGTCTCAAGAAGATGATGTCTGATGGTAGGACCAACTTGAAAGTTTCTGACAGAATACCGTATTTTTCCGACGATTAGTCGGTATTTTTTTCTCTGAAGCAGAGCTCCCGACTTATCGTCTTGTTCGACTTGTCGTAGGCTCGAGGTCAAAAAATTGTTAAAAATAGCATTTAAAATCTTGAGGTCAGAAAATTGTTAAAAATAGCATTAAAAATCTTGGTTTTAATCATCTTGAGTTGGCTGTGTGATTGAAAATTACGTTGTTGAATTCACTGTTCATCTTTAATAATTACCGTATCATTTTCACTCATCTGTTAACACTTAAATACATAATAATAACAACAGTTATTTAAAAATGTTACGTCTTTAATCAATCAAAAGTTTTACCGTTCCGTTTTTATAAACACTTCATCACATGGTTCTATGTATCACTTGTAGGAAGATAACATTGCGCAGTAAAATTGAAACCAAATTTGAATGGAAGAAAATATTGCAGTAGGTCCGGGGGATGTTTTTTAAATTTAATTATTTTATTAGTAAAGAGTTGTGAGTGGAAAGTATAAATCAGAATTATTTTATGGTCAAATTCAATCTTAAAATACGTAATCGGCAATTATCAATACTACTGTTTATACAATAGGCTGACACCGGTTGTGTTAATAATCTTGCCCTAAGGCTGAGATCTTTACGGCAATTTCACTCCCTGTATATATAAGGAGTACCGTTATTAAGTGATTATAGTTCATTGATTAATTATTGTCCAATTCTTTGATTATTGTTAGATAATTTTTTTAGGAAACGTATGTATGTCGTATATCGTCATTATCAAGTCGTACAAATGATCGATCTATTTCGAACAGTGTCTATGTAAAACAAAAGCGTGTAACTGCATTACTGGATACAAAGTAATAAAACAAGTTTCCTCAAATCTTATTAATTGTTAAGCTTTCTGCACTTGAGACCCCCCTTTGAAGTCCGACACGAGACAGGTGCATGCCTATGACACCAGAAATTGTTAAACAAACATTGACCACGCGCCGAGTCAACAGGTGGCTGGTTACGTAATGGCGAATACACTGGCGATAGTCAGAGTGGATAATTATTTTAATGCTTGGGAATAAAATATTACTGACAAAGTAAGTTTAGTTTTGCATAACACGCGATACCGGGAATTGTTTAAAATGCAAGCGACTTTGTAGATGTTGCCGGTATTTGAAAATATGATGAATAAGTATAAAGCGTAATTGTTTAAATGTTAATCATTAATAATAATTGGTAGCAATATCGGGGACATCGTGGCATCATACAATGATAATGTTATGCAGTTTTATACGCCATTTTGAAGTGATAAGATCGACGTAAGGTCTGAATCGACGTATCGTAGGATTTTGTTAAAATTTTGGCTAAAATTGAGCAATTCGACGAGTCGTCCGCTTCGACAAGTCGTCGGGAAAATACGGTACATCAATGTTATAAATATCTAGAATTATATAAGTACAATTCTTTTGTTATATTTACCTTCTCGTCCTTATATTTTGCGGAGTTGAAGATTTTTGTTTGAAAGAATTTCTTTAACTTTATGGATGAATTGTAAGTTCATATATCAGGTAGATAAACATGTAATTAAATAAATTTTTTTATATGAACATGTATGTTTATAGTGATTAGCATTGTTTATTGGTATAGCAAACATTGCAATATACATAATACTAACTTAAAGAAATATAATGTGTTCTGTAGGGGACACTCTATGCCTGAGTGCTGCTGATGAATACAGTCTGGCAGTGTCCTCACTGGGAGCCATGATCTGGTGAGAAAACACAAATTTTCTAACTAAAACCTGTATATACATGTACCTGTTCACCTCATCTCAAGATATATCTTGAAAAGTGGAAGCTCAAAAATTTTACTTCTACTCCATTTACTGTCTTTAATGTACATGAAATAGGATATTATTTCCAGAAAATGACCTGCCTGCTGTATCTGACATATTATGTTTCCAGGTACCTGCAATACAGTTTGATGGACCAGGAGCTCTTGTCCATGAAGAACTTTGAGGAATACATCCCTGTAGACTCAGAAAAAACCACTATTAAAGAAAAGTCTGCTTTCATGAAAAATCAGCACATGGTAGTTATTCCTATTACATCATTGAATATTGCTTTCATTAACACAAAGAATGAAACTCATGCAACATGTCTTACAAGTGAAGGATGGAAAGGATTCGTTTTTCCTGTAACTTTTTGTCTAAAAAATATTTGCTTGTGGGTTTGTGTAAAGAAGTTCAACTTTTACTCATAAAACTGTCAAATTTAATCAAATATTAGGCACTTTGTTGAATGTGGATTTTCTACATTATTTTGATTTGAATTCTATCATAAAAATTCCATGTAACTCAAGATTATGACCCCATAAAAGCAGTACATGATCTTTTCAAGAAGGGGTCTTCAAAGAAGTTTATATGTTTTGTTTAAGGTCATGTTTATCCTTTTAATGTCCAAGTGTATCCACATCTCTGTAGCTGTACTTTGCCTTACAGGTACTATAGATTGTCTACTGTAGATTGTCCTCAAGTGTCTAACATTACACGTTTCAATTGTTCAGGTACTGGATGGACTGACCTTGAGAAACCTTGACGTGGCCGACCTCTACGGGTCACAGGAAGGAACTCTGTTGTCTCGACTGAACCAGTGCGTCACTCCATTTGGTATGTCCAAAGTGTTATGTTACATGCAAACAGTCATTGTAGTCAAACAAGCAAACACCAACAATTTGAGTAAGCCTGCATGTTGACTGTATTGAAGGTAAGCGGTTGTTCAAGCAGTGGTTGTGTGCCCCCCTCTGTAATCCTACCTCCATCAATGATCGACTCAACGCTGTGGAGGATCTGAATGCAGTCCCAGACATCATGGCTGAGGTCATAGATATGATCAGGAAACTTCCTGACTTGGAGCGGATACTCAGCAAGTAAGTGTAAAGACCAGACCCCACTAATTTTTCTCATGTAAATTCTCAGCCTCAAATCTGAGGATTTTACATCAAAATTGTGTTGAGATTTGACTTGAGGAATTTCAAAATGTTGGTGATGACTTGGCCATGAGAACATGGTCCATTTCAGGTTTAGTGGAAGCACAGCGTAGAACAAACTCTAGCAAAACCAAGAAGTTTTTTTTACAATTTGTATTTAGTAGGAGAATATGTAGAGGAGAAATGAATTATTTTATAATTTTATCATGTGATGACATGCATTTACTGTTGTTATAAGATAAATATTTTCTGTAGGTTCCACAGCCTGGGATCTGCGGCTCGTAGTAAAACACACCCAGATAGTAGAGCCATTTTCTTTGATGAAGCAAAATACAGGTAATGTGAAAAACAGAGTAGGGATTTCGAGTGACACATTAAAACTTTGTTATGACACTAGTGTGCATTATTTTTTATTTGTGAATTGTCATTTGAGCACAGATCCACATTAAGTACATTTGACAATTTCTGTAAGAAATTATTTTGTTTATTTCATGCAGTAAATAACAAATGTCTGTGGCCATAAATATATGTGAACAGATGTTGCTTGAGAATTTGGCACTTATTTATTGCAAGAGTTGGTTCTGACTTGAAATATTCTTAACTTTTAATTAAGTTTTTGAAACAATTGGAAAGATATACTAGCATTAAACTTCAAACTTAAAATAAATAGGCTGGGCTGTTTAAACTTTACAATTTATTCATTTAACAATTGTTTCATTTCTTACAGTAAGAAGAAAATAGAGGATTTCTTATCTACAATAGAAGGATTTAAGGTGGTGCAGAAAGTAGCATTGAAGTTCAAGTCTCATGTTGAGAATTTCACGTATGTTATTTTTTTGAGTTGCAGTCTTTCCTAGAATAGAATATTTCATATGTCAGAGGTCAATTTTAAATGTGTGAAAATCAGACATTGTAAAATGATTTGCGTTTGGATATATCATGATATGACGATTTGCAGGTCAAAGCTGCTTAAACAAACTATGGCATTAGACACAGCTGATGATAAAGGGCTATTTCCTGATTTGAAGAAGGAATTGGATTTCTTTGATGTAAGAAATACATACAACAGTTACAAATTTAACTAAAATAATGCACATACATGTACAAAAAAATGATGCAGAAAAACAGACAGGGTTTTATAAAACTGACCAACCTGTAATGTCCAATATGTATATACTTGAAAACATCTTCATCTTTCATCATGAATATACAGTGTAGCGATGTGCAGTTGTAGTAGTGCATGATGAATGATTAACAATTAATCTATCTTATACATGTATTGTGATATATGCAAGATATAAGTACTATTCAAAATGGTACAGATACATTGGATTGTGCATTAATAATTAAGGATATAATCATTTATCATGTTTTTATTTTTGTTTGCAGAATGCTTTCGACCATGCAAAGGCAAAGAAAGATGGGGTCATTCTACCAAACAAAGGTAATTATTGTTAAGAAAGAATTTTAAAAATCAAGTTTAACTCATGAAAATATTTCTACAATATGATGAAAGCTAAGAAACATCAAGAGTTTTTAACTTCACAACATTTCAACATATCTGTTCATGAACATGTTTATGAACTTGCTTTTATAATGATGCCTATTTACATGCAAGTTTATTTCTTCGAAATGCTTTCAACATTTTACATGCAAGAAGAATTCAAACTGATTTTTCCAATAAAGTGTAATGAGCTGCATTGAAGTCTGTGATTAAGTAGCCTGGGTGTTGTAGGAGTGAGTCCAGAGTATGACGGTGCTAAGGCGGATCTGAAGGCGGCGGAGCGGGGACTGGAGGAGTACCTGGACAGACAGAGACAGAGGCTGGGCTGTAGGGTAAGCACAGCTTTGTTTTATTTTCTGTATGAATCCCGTAAATATCAGAATACTGAATACACCTACATTTACCTGGACAGACAGCTGGATAGAGGCTGAGCTAAAGGTATATATTTATATATCATTGTTTTCATGGAGAGGGTTTTTATAGGCAGTGCTGCTTTCCAATCCATTTGTTTTTCATAATATTATTGTTTGAATATGAATATTGTAATAGGGAAATTGACTCTAAATGCATATAATTCTCCAAGTGAAATATGATCCTTTCCCCTTATACATTAATGCATTTGATCACTTATTTGTTGTCTTTACAGAATCTGACTTACTGGGGATCTGGAAAAAATCGCTATCAAATAGAAGTACCAGAGAGTGCACTGAAGAAGGTCCCAGATGAGTACCACCTGATGTCGTCCAAGAAGGGGGCCAAGCGGTACCGTACCACAGACATCGAGGATCAGTTGGTGGATCTAACTGATGCTGAGGAGCGTAAAGACGCTGCCCTCAAGGACACAATGAGGAGACTCTTCTACAGCTTTGATGAAAGGTATATGGAATGATAAGTACATGTACTTAAAAATAGCGAAGATTGCCTAAGATATAATTACTTGTTTTGTACAAATTGTGTCCTCAGTGTAAAGTACGGTATTCCAAAGAACTGTAATTGAAGAGAGATTTATGTGCCCTATAATGAAAAAATAGTTCAAAGAATCAATGTAGATTAAGTAAATACAACTGACTGTCTTTGATTTACAACAGATACAAGACCTGGGATACAGCCATCCAGTGTCTGTCAGTGTTGGACGTTCTGATGTCCCTGGCTAAATATGTGGGGGCAGCTGACGGTGTGACCTGTAGACCAGAGATCATCGAACCCAGCTCAGACACAGAGGTCAGTATTTGTCACCGCATTACATCTTATCTATAGATATCTTACTACTGGTAGTAATCTCTATGAAGCTGCAGAGTGTCAGAGATTTGTTGTTCAGAATAGACTCTGATTGTTAGAAAATTAGTTTATGAGTGGTGAAAGCATTAGATTTTTGATACAACTAAAAATATTCTCTAAATTAGAAAAGCATGAATTTCAATTGGAAAAATTGATCAGAGATTGAAATGCTGGCTTAAATGAAGGTTCAATGCATGCATTGCAAGTTACTCATGTATATGATGAACTGTTAAGCATGTATGATAGTGCTAGCTTATCGTTCTGTTCACTATTATCTTTATTTACAGCCTTTTGTTGAGATACGAGAGGCAAGACATCCTTGTGTCACCAGGACTTTTGGAGGAGGAGACTTTATCCCTAATGACACTGTCATCGGCATTCCAGATGTAAGTCAACATCAAATCTAGACTCCATTGATAACAATCAGCAGATACATTGTATATATTGCACCTTACGCAACACACAATAAATATTTTCTTTCATTTCTGCAATTCCATTGTTGGACTTCTTTCAAATTTAGGAGTTAGACATGGAGGAGGGAGATGAACAGAACAGCAGCAGTAAGATCGTCCTGGTAACTGGTCCTAACATGGGAGGTAAATCTACTCTCATGAGGCAGGTTGGACTAATCACCGTTATGGCTCAAATGGGATGTTACGTACCTGCTGAAAAATGTCGACTCACTCCTGTGGACAGAGTGTTTACAAGACTTGGAGCCAGTGACAGAATAATGTCAGGTAATCCTTGTTTTCATTCTTGTACAGCTCATAGCACAGTAATTTTAAAATTGAATTAAAAGTTATCATTGAACAGCTCTTAGCACAGTAATTAATTTAATTAAAAGTATAAAATCATAACTGTTTTTTCCCCACAGGTGAAAGCACTTTTTATGTGGAGTTAAGCGAGACAGCAGCTATCTTACAACATGCTACCAAACATTCACTTGTTCTGATTGATGAATTGGGTAAGATTTTTTATACATCTATTTTAATATATGCTTTAATGATTGAAAGAATATTTAATAAAAATTGTTGGTATCCATGCATGAATAGTTATTACATGACAAGTTAAAAAAGATTATAGCATAATTGCAATACAAGGTTAAGAAATTGATAAAAACATGGTGCTTAAAGTCAAGATTTTAAAGATTTATATTTTTTATACTACATTTAAATAATTCATATGAAATAATCCTTTGACAGAGTTTAAAAGATTATCCATCGACAAGGTTTCAGTAACTAATAGAACAATCACAGGACCTGATTGAGCCCCTCTGTATTAATGTTACCAATGTTTTGATTGTGACAGGTCGGGGTACAGCCACCTATGACGGGACGGCCATTGCGTGCGCGGTGGTGAGGGAGCTGTCGGATAGCCTGTGTTGTAGGACGCTGTTCTCCACACACTATCACTCCCTGGTGGAGGAGTTCTCCCACGACCCAAACATCAGACTGGGACACATGGTAAGACTCTCAGTCACTCAAATTACTGTTTATTTATTATTTTGGGTGATTCTGCAAAAACACACACAATATCTGATACAATATCGGCTTTGCAATTTTTTGCGATATCAAAATGTTCATGAAAAAAGATGATTGCAAAATAAAACAATAAGGAGCTCTCTCAAGTCACATATACAATTTACTTGCACAGTAAAATTTGTATGTGTAAAGTAGCAAGGTGATGTTGTCATCCTTGTACATGATTATTGTGGACTATTTCAGTCCTGCATGGTGGAGAATGAGGGAGATCCAGCAGAGGAAACCATCACCTTTCTCTACAAGTTTGCTAGAGGAGCATGTCCTAAGAGCTACGGTTTTAATGTGGCACGACTAGCCAATATTCCAGACGAGGTATGTGTAAATAATTTTATTGAAATACATATGAATTGTATTCGACATTGCCAATATTGATAGTCTTTGAAATGTGTATCATACTGTATTTATTATGGTCATAAATTATAATGGATTTACATTTTCAAAGATATGAACTGTGGTTTTTATTACAATTTATACAAAGATATTTTCGCAAATTATAGGTTGTTAAACTTGCCAAAGAGAAAGCCAAGGAATTTGAATTTGATGTAGAAAGAAAGAAATTATTCAGGTAATTATTTCAGATAATTACAGTGTATATGTACTAACATGTTTTACATTTATTAATCAAAACAGGAAAAAAGCTTATAAATTGACACATGTACGAAACAAGAAAAAACAGGCTTTTTGATTTATTCCTGTGTGTTTTTTCTTAAAATAAGAACAAAATGGTGAAAACTGTAGATGATATTTGTATGTTATGAATTTCTTTTTTTCATCATTAGTGAAAAGTCAAACTACAATATGTAAACATTTTGGCAAATCCAAACTAATTTGATTTAACTGGTTTTTCTGTGGTTTCATGACCATTTGTTGGAATACCAATTTAAGTGAATTTCCTTGTTCAGTTGATCCACAAAATCAAATTTTCATCAAATTAAGACTTGATAGGAGATTTGTCCTTGAATTACATATTCTCGAAACAGTGAAGTTTTCTTTATTACTCCACAACAATTAATACTTTGATATTAATTAAACCACGGTATTATTTTATGACTTTGTAGATTTGTTTTTTACAGATCTTAGTCTAAATTATATCAAAAGCATTTAACAAATCTAGACACTCCAATTAATCTCATATATTTTTATTTGCATACTTCAAGGTCCTTATGGAATGATGACTCGGTGGAGAACATTAAGAAAACACAGCAGCTTATTCCAGATGAGGCCTAGAGAGAAATGACCAGTGCAAAAATTGTTTTAGTGCTCAAAACTTTTCAACTGTGGACAATAACCTCACGACCGATGCCCCTAGTGCACATGATAAAAGGTTGCTTGATTGACAGTATTATACATGTTCATGTATTGGATTTTTGACCTTGCATTCTTGCATGTGAACAAGTGTCAGGATTGATTGAATGGAACAAAAACAATCCCTATTTCATTATATATGTTCTCTTCAAAAAATTCATTTATCATCATTTCAACAAATGTATATTTTGTTTAATGCAATCAAATTTTGTTTTTATTTTAGATACAAATTTCCAGATTTTTATAGAAATAAAACAAACACGAAGCAATGAATGTTTTATGTGTTATGTCCTCCACAATAAATTCTTTTAATTCGTAAAGGATGATATCCTGCAATACATGAAAACAGCCCTTTTTTGAACAATGAATTATAGAAAATCTTCAAAGCTTTTGATAACTTCTAAAACAAGAGTGAACTAATGAGACACATGGCAATAATATGTAGAAAATCTTTAATTTGATTCCTTTGCCAATTTTTGGACATTTAATAAGAGGATTCATTCTTTTAAAAGTATCGGTATATACATGTAAATATAACAAATGGCAGGCGTTCCTGCTACTTTCTGGCATAATCAAATACTGGTATATACATGTACTGTGGTATCATTAAAATTTCTGGGGGCCAATTTTTGTGGATTGTGTGTGTTTTGCTTATTCATGGGGATGTAATTTTGTAGATGTGTCAGTTTTCAGTTTCAGTAAGAAAACAAACTGAAAATTTGGTTTTGTCGAGATTGTAAATTTGTGGGGAAGTGCTACCCACAAAAATTGAGCCACCACAAATTCTAATGATTCCATATGTACAGTTCATGTGTATGTATTTCGGGGTAAATTCTAGCAACTAATTTTTTTGTTCCCATTGTAACTCCATGAAAACGCTCAAACAGTTTAAATAAAATGCTAATCTGTATTTGGTCTTGCATATTTTTGCTAGCAGTAACATGCTTTCTTCTTCTCCATAAGAATAAAGACTGCAGGTTTGCAAAATGCTCTCTTGCATAGAAACACTACAAAGAAAGGACTCTCTTCTGGTACAGGGACCGACACACTGGACACACAGGTCTCTCCTCGCAAGTCAGCTCCTCAAATGTAGCTAAACAAGTCTCGTGGAACACATGGGAACACGACAACAGCACTGTCTTTCTGATTCCAGTCTTCCCACAACAACGAGCTTCAGCAGGGCTGTTGTTTTGAGGCGTTATCTTGCTAATTACAGAGTCCTTTCCTTGACCTCTCGTTTTTTGGCTGGAGTTTGGTTGGTCTGGCTGTTTTGACAAGCTTGACATGGCGTGATGGAGATCCTGTGTGGTGTAGGAGGAAGGAGGTCCATTCCCAAGTTGGTCTGATAAAACTAGTGCTCCTAAACAGATTGGGCATTCCAGTTCTTGTCTTGTAACTGCCTATAATAAGAGAAGTTTTATAGCATGGAATTTGAGTTGTCAAACATTAATCATTTGAAGGTTCCAGGACTTAAGTGTATGTTTTGTGAATAATGTTAAAATTGTACCTTTAATTGAACTTCTTCCCACTGTTCTTCAGACATTATGTTAAATGTTGCATCAAAGTTTCTGAAAATGGCACGACTCGCAGCTAGGTTTTCATCAATTTCAGTGAGGAAGACATCAATGTTAAAATCACAAGATCTGAGCATTCTGTCCGTTATGCTGGAAAGCTAAAAGATTAGAAAGGACTTTAAAAGGTGAACATTGTAGTCCTATGTCAGACATAAGCTGCCCATGGGCAATTTTACTCGCCTGAGTAATAAGCAACATTCAATAAATATTCATGACAATATCCAAAAACAGAATGACTACTGGATGTCCAAAGAAGGCTCACTTGAAATTTTGCATCTTGGGCAAATTAACAATAAAATATTAGAAAGGGTGTTTTACTATGTCTGATGTAAAAAGATTGATTATGGTAAATCAATTACAGACTTAAAAAATTCATTTATAATTGCAATGAACAAATATTTTTGAATTAAACTTACTCTACTAGCATAGAATTTTTTCTTCAGCTTAGGATCAGTGGGTGGCACTGTCTCCCTCAGCTTCATATACCAACACCTGACCACATATCCTCGCCATGCAGCCTGGATCCTATACATATAGCCAAAAACAAAAAATATTGAGTGAATATTGATATTTGTATTATCAGGGATACAGTATTTGGATCATGAAAAAGAGAGCTTGTATTTGTGACTGACATTGTGGCACACTTGTTCCTGTGCTGCTTTGCTCCTTCATGGATGACCCGTGTCTGGTACTGTTCTCTCCGACACATCGGACAGGTTTTCTTCCCCGTGAACCTCTCAAAGGCTTGGAGACATGCCTACATGGTATAAAGTCCTTGTTATTTAACTGATGAATATGAAACTTTGTCTATTTATGGTTCACAATTTCAGTATAGATATAATTGCTGAATTATTAATTAACACTGAAGTATGTAATACATGTATATCTATTGGTTTAAATATACTCACCCTATGGAAAACATGGGAGCATGAGAGCAAGACCTGTATAACAGTGAAAGAGGAAATTACAGGCATGAATTCTGAATCTTTATGGATGAGTTGGGTTTTCAGTTTTGAACTCATGGTATGGTAAAAGACAGACCTGCTCCTGGGTCCCAAAATCCTCCTTACATATGACACATGGCAGCTTTGAGTCGTCTCTCTCATTTGATTTTGTTTTCACATTTTGCCAATCATTCTCGGAAAGTAGTTGCTCGGGAGCTTCTACTAATCCCAATTTCTGTGCTGAAATGATATAGTGCAACTACATGTATATTGTATGATATTCTAATTATCTGTAATTGGTTGTATGTTTTTCTAACTTTTTTTTCTACAATCTGTATGATCTTATGATTAAGTTTTTAAGATATTACAGTTTTTGCAATTTGAAAGATAAACAGAAGGATATACAGAATAACATCAATATGCTCCTTGTATAATCAGGGGCATAAAAAGAACTCAACAAGAGGTTTATAGATTTTACCCAGTGTCAGTGGTGCTGGCTTTGCATCTAGTACATATTCTTTGTCCTCTTTTTTGGTAGATTCTAAAAAAAAAAGAACAATTGAATATTAATTTGTATACATGTATAATAAGTATAATGGGATGAGAGAAAACCAGGATTCAAACATGGGCCCCCTGAATCTATGGTGAGGCACTCTACCTTGTCAGCTAGCACAAGCGATCGAACTGGTCTGTTCTTACATTTTTTGATGACAGTTTTTAAATTAAAAGATCAAATACCTTTTGGCCTCTGTCTTCGTAGTCCTGTGTCAGTTTGAGACTTGATCTCTTTCTTCTGTTTTTGTTTAGCTTTAGCTGCGGGGCCTAGACCAACCTGCCTTGGTCCAATTCTAACAGGTGCTCCTAATCCAAGATTTAATGAACGAACAAGATGATCTTGGAATGCTACAGCTGCCAAAGTGGTTGAAGATTTTCCATCCTTAGAATACAGATATTCAATTAGAAAATACTTCAATCATACCTGGTTCACGGTTAAAAAGAAGCCAAGTGCAAATGTTACTTTATCTAAATTATATTTCATATGTCTCCCTTGACAATCATTCTTCATTAAATAACTAGCCTCTTTTTACAATGTAATCTATATTGATGATTACATATGACTATAAGAGAGCACACAACTTAATTAATATGTAGCAAAACCACTTGATTATAAATATAGGAAATTCGAACTGAGCAGCAACGAACATTTTTAGCGTAAAAAATGTACCTGATCATGTTTCTGTGTTTGAAGAGTCTTCTTTGTATAAGACATGACTTTAAACAAAGATGAAAAGAATCAAAATTCTCTGAATGTGATATAAATCATAAATTAAGCATACTAATCGGAGAATCCAAGGTAAACAATGAGTAATGATAGTTAACTCATACGTAAATTTTATTAGAAGATTCAAACGTTTATTCAAATACTGGTTTTATTCATTTGACATGGGTATAATGATTTCAATGACTATGTTTACTCTAAAGCTGTTGCTTTTTTAATTTTTAGTTAAGAAACAGTTACTTAGCATTAAACTTTAGAATATAGTTTACGAACGACTTAATAGATTTCTGTTCAACCAAAAAGATGGATGCCCACGAGTCTGCCGAGAGAATCGCTGAAGTTTTTGCAGATTTTCAGTCTTATTTTAGCAAAGAGCAAGATCTAAGAGAGGTATTTCTTCCTTTTTGGTTGATATCCATTAGGTTAGACGCATGTCATTGAACCATGGCACATGTGATAGGGATTGGTCGATTGAGTATCATACAGTTCAAGCCACACTTTTCATAGAGTTACATGTATTTCTCTTCATAAGGCCAATTTAACGACCATAAGAGAAAGATTCAATATTCGTCTTTTCATTATGGTGTTCTGCTATAAATATTAGTTTTTTAAAAATTATTTTCAATTTACTGGTAGCTCCATTTTAGGGCAACAAAATATGTCGGGAGAAAAGGGATATTTAATGTCATGTGAAAATTTTTATATGTTTTACGACGGTCATACTAAAACACGCCTGCCGACGCCTGCCGGGGAAAACACGCCTGCCGAGAGAAAACCACACGCCTGCCGTTTACCTGATGGATTATTTTAATATTTTCTTTGATATTTTATTTAACTTAACTAAATTAAGTATCATGATAACAAAAAGTTGACATTATATTGATTATTTAGCACAAAATTAACAAAAATGATCAATGTTGGTAAAGATAGATAACTCTTACGTAGAATTCACACGCCTGCCGAGGAAATCTAGACGCCTGCCGTTTATTTGATGGATTATTTTACTTTTTTCTTTGATATTTTATTTCTTGTAACTAAATAGATGATAATAGAAATCAAAAGTTAATTTTATATTAATTAATTAACACAAAATAAGTAAAAATCGGGTAAGCTGATAGCTCTTACGAAGAAATCATACGCCTGCCAAGAAAATGTATACGCCTGCCGTTTATTTGATGGATTATTTTAATTATTTCTTTGATCTTTTAGTTCACTTAGCTTAATAAACGATAATAGAAATAAAAACTTGACTTTAAATTCGTTAATTACCACAAAATTAGTGAAAATCGGGAAAGTAGATAACTCTTACGCAGAATGCATACGCCTGCCGAGAAAATCTATACGCCTGCCGTTTATCTGATAGATAATTTTTTTTCTTGGATATTTAATGTTTCCTAACTAAATACATGATCAAAGAAATAAAAGGTTATTTTGTATTCGCTGTTTAATGAAAAATATTATTAAAAATGTTCACAGTCTGTAAAGAAGACAAAGAGTTCTTACCCTGCTTAGGGTGCAAAACACAGTTTTCTATATGACGTTATCGCGACGTCATTACATGAGGGACAAGCAAAACTGACCCCTATAAAGAAATGTTGTTAAAATGTGTTACATATATATCTATATATCAAAGGAAAGATAAAATGATGAATTTTGTAAATATTAAAAGATAACACATTTATCAATAAATAATAAGGTGTATTAGACGATGGAAATATGGGGTAAATATGGGAGATAATGCCCCAAATTGCTCTACACCCATTCATTTTTAGCACCCCCTAACACAAAATTGCAACCAAATCAGCCATTTCAAGTTCTAAGCATTTCACAGAGCAAGTCTTAAGGTCTTGTTTTCATGTTATTTTAGGGTACATTCGCCAGCTTTTTAAAGAGCTATATTACCTGCTTCTCAAGACATCAAATTCTGCAAATGTAAAATCCGGATGTTTATCGAGTTACCTCCCTCTATATCAGAGACTCACAAAATTAATTTTAAAAACATTTCTGCATATTTTTTACATCTATTCTAAAGATAAGACTATATTCTATGCAACTGAAAATAAAAAAGAAATTATTTCATGTATACCGCACAAAAATAGCAGGAAAATCCCTACCCATCATGCTATTCACTGGGGAAAAACCCCCTGGATTTTATACGAAACTGTGTTTAGCTACCTTAAAGGAAATAAAACATTTCTGTATGCTACTTTGTAATGCTTAGATGCAAAGAGGACAAAATTACAAACATTTTGGTGTATGCAGCATTCAATATAGTCAAGAAATGGCCGAGAAATTGGTATTTTAGTACGACATGTCCAAGACATTGACTGACCCAACAAACAAGACTGAACAGTCAAGAATTCAGAACTGACCATCAACTCACATTATCTCATTTTATCTAATAAAAAGAACACCGTGAATTGAACTGCATGTGTGAATATTGATGACATGCTTCAGTACATATGAAATAATTCCTCCAACTACACATTCTGTTGTTTTAGATTTACATTTGTTGAATTATGAACACATGAGTGATGATTCTATGTGAAATTGTGTTGAAATAAGAGAATGCCTCAAATGTCCATAGAGTGTCATCACACACATACATGTATATACACATACACATACATGTATATACATGTACATATACATATACATATATATATATATATATATATATATATATATTGATTGATTGATTGATTGATGACATGCTATGACGTCACAATGCAAATGCATTGATGATGTCACAATATACATGACGTCATAATCACATACATGTATCATCACAATGTAAACAATCATGAATGAGGGACTATGCTGTTAAATGATTTTCAACATGCCTAGAACTGATAGACACAGGCAAGGCAAAAAGAAGAAAACACGCAAGACTACATTTCTAAAGGGACACCTACCTTGGAATAAGGATCAGCAGCCTATCAGCAGTGTTCCTTGCACGGAGTCCACCTCTGTCAATATCCCTGTGTGTCGTCCGGAGAAAGCAATCTATGACGCTTCAATTCTAAAGTATGAGGGTCCTCCAAATACCCTTCCAGGAAAGCTAAGACCTAAACATGAAAGAAAAGAGGATGAACCGTTAGACAATTCATCAGAAAATATAATTGTTAACTTCTGTAAGTTAAAAGAATTCATTAAATCAAGCATTAGCCATAACTGCAGGCGACAAGACAGTTTCAATGTGGCAATTGCTAAGCGAAAAGGATTGTGTGTATGTCTGCAGGCGAGCTGCACAAACTGTGGTTTTGATACTGGTGTGCATAAACTGTACACCGAGTGTACAAGCAACAAAAGAGGTCCCGCCGCAGGCTGCTTAAATGAAGGCCTTTCTATGGCCACCGTTAAATCCAAAATGGGAGGAACCGACGTTCAGATGTTAATGGCTTGTCTTGATATTCGTGCTCCCAGTTTAACTATAATCAACAACAAAATCAATAAGCAATGTGAAAAAATGATAGAACTAAATGAAAAATCCATGGTTGAGAATCAGAAGTTTGCCGGCCAAGTGGCAACCTTCATCGGAGAGGGAAACAACATTGATGTCGAAACGGACACGTGCTTCAACAACCGTAACCAAACTGGGTACGAAGCCGGCACGCAATCATTCTGTCCGGTGATTGAGAAGACAACTGGTCTTAACCTCCCAATTGCAATGGCCACTGCGAGCAAACTGTGTTCAAAAATAAACATGTGTACACATGAGAACAACAAATGTTCACTGACCTACAACCCTGATGAGTCTATCTCCTCCAGTGAATCAAAACTGACCACTAAAAACTTGCAAAAGATTCATGATCTCAAAATTGTATCCATAAAATCCTTAACTAGTGATGCAAGCTCTCAAATCAGCAAGGTTGTTAGAGAAGTTGGGAAAAAAAATGAAATCGTTATCAAGTACTTCCAATGTTTTGTTCACCGACTACGCACAATTCAGAAAAAAGTGAAATCCATACAGTTCTTAAAACTCCCGGCCGGTTACGATCAAGACATCTTTCGCCAAAAATTGGCAACATGTATCCGGTCGAGAGTGAGACTCGAACTAGTCAGGATTAAAAAGAAGTACCCAGCAGAGGGGGCTTTTGTGACCAGGGCACTGATGGCTATGAAGAACATTGTGACATGCTTCAGTGGATCCCACACTTATTGTGCAGAGAGATCCCTGGCCTGCAATGCTCACCTGGAGTCCTTCAGTACTCAGTATCTTCCATATGGAAGTTACTTAAGTCTGGTCACAGAAGACCGCCGCAAGCTGGAATCGGTTATGAATAAGTCCCTGACAACTGAAATTTTGAATAAAATTGCTAATCTATATACAACCAATCAATGTGAGAGCTTGCATCACAGAGTTTTTACATATGCACCAAAATCTGTGTTGTTCTCAAGAAATTTTAATGGACTATGTCACTCAGCATGCCATTCATCCACATTTGGAACTGGGAAGTCGTCCGTACTGTTAGCAAAATCCCTTGGTCTTAATTTCTCAAAATGCGCCCCTTTTTTCCGTTATATGACTCGAAAAGATATATTAGCTTTGTACCATTCGCAAAGGAAAAAGACACCAAAGTACAAAATACAGCGGTATCTTGCAAAATGTAGAAAAAGTAATCGAAAAATTAGACAAGGGTCCTTGTACTCAAATGCATGTAATGAACTGGTACAAATTCACAACTATGCAATAAATGTCAACAAACACTAAATGTTAATAAAACAGAAAAAAAAACCAAACAAAAACAGAGTTCATTTTTTTGTGTTCTGCTTACCTAAAAATACAATTTTTAAAACCATCATGCCCGCAGCATGTCTTTGACTGTCTGCAGCTATTGCGCTGGACATTAATTTCTCCTGGCTCCAGAGATAAATGCTGAATATTCATACATTTTTTGTAATGACATAAGTGGGAAACATGATATGATATGTTATGAAAATGACAATCATTTTCCAAATAATACATAAGACGGTGAACGGTAAAAATTTGTCTTTTCAGACGGAAAGTTGGTCTTATGATGCCATATCCATCAGAGTCTGTCGCACCGTACCATATATGACAACCATCTAATTCATTAAATTTATACAACTTTGAGTATAAAAATTGTTTCTCTTCTGTTGTGAAGGGGGTTTCATATGCCTTGGACATGATAGATTTTTTAAAATATGTACTTTAATTCCAGCGGTCTGAAACAATATCATAGAAAATACAGTCATGATGTTGTGTCAAAAGCAACTGACACTGAAATAAATGGGCTGTAAGTAAATGACATATTTAACATGCACATTTAACATGTACAACACACTGGCGTCCGATGCAATATTGAGAGAAAAAACCTAATTTCCAAAATCATGAAAATCCTAATCCGTGGGGGGGGGGGGGGAGGGAGTAATCCTATACCTATATTTCCAAAACATCTTTCCCGGCCATAACATATTTTTCCAAAATTATGAAAATCCTTATCCAAGGGGCGTGGGGGGATGAGTATACCTTAAGTTCCAAAAAAAAATTATGTGGGGGGGTGGGGGGTGGGGGGTGGGGGGTGGGGGGGGGGGGGTAGTTTACCTTGGGGGGGGGGGGGGGGGGTAGTATACCTTTGACTCCAACTTCTCAATCTTTCAAACGAAAAATTATGTTTCATGCGAAGAAAAAGTGGGGGGCTGAACCCTCTATTCTGCTATGTGCCTAATGATTAGGTCTAACCAGTGGGGGGGCTAAGCCTATGCAACACATGTAAAAACATGTACTTGTGCTTTAATGTTACATGAAACCAATACTGTATGATTTTTAATAAAAAAATAAGTCACATCAACCACTTTGCAGCCTGAGCATGCAGAACAATGAAGAAAACATTATTTCATGTGTGTCCCTTAAGGGTGCAAAACACAGTTTTCTATATGACGTTATCGCGACGTCATTACATGAGGGACAAGCAAAACTGACCCCTATAAAGAAATGTTGTTAAAATGTGTTACATATATATCTATATATCAAAGGAAAGATAAAATGATGAATTTTGTAAATATTAAAAGATAACACATTTATCAATAAATAATAAGGTGTATTAGACGATGGAAATATGGGGTAAATATGGGAGATAATGCCCCAAATTGCTCTACACCCATTCATTTTTAGCACCCCCTAACACAAAATTGCAACCAAATCAGCCATTTCAAGTTCTAAGCATTTCACAGAGCAAGTCTTAAGGTCTTGTTTTCATGTTATTTTAGGGTACATTCGCCAGCTTTTTAAAGAGCTATATTACCTGCTTCTCAAGACATCAAATTCTGCAAATGTAAAATCCGGATGTTTATCGAGTTACCTCCCTCTATATCAGAGACTCACAAAATTAATTTTAAAAACATTTCTGCATATTTTTTACATCTATTCTAAAGATAAGACTATATTCTATGCAACTGAAAATAAAAAAGAAATTATTTCATGTATACCGCACAAAAATAGCAGGAAAATCCCTACCCATCATGCTATTCACTGGGGAAAAACCCCCTGGATTTTATACGAAACTGTGTTTAGCTACCTTACGCCTGCCGAGACACTGAGTTGAACGCCTGCTGATTTAATCATTTATCCATGTCTTTTATTTTTATTTCTTGAAAAACTTCAGCTTTTTACATAGTTATCGTTATACTGTTTTAGTGTTTTCATATCCTTATTCTTTTGTTGCAATTAATTAAAGATATATTACAAACTCGAATCAGGGACATATGTACTGTTATATACATGTACATGACTTTTGTATGTCTCTGCTCGAATTATAAGATTAAAGATGGTCTCTAGTTTTTAGAGGAACCCTTAAAATATGCATGTATTTTACAAATAATCAAAATATTTTATGTTTTATATCCATACGATCTAAAAGTGGTGTCTGAAATAAGAAGGAACTTCAAAGTATACTGATGTGAATATATATAATTAATGCACTGTTATACTAAGTTCAGAAATACGTATGGAGTTAAACTGTAAATACTGTGTTGGGTGAACATGTAAATACAAAATTCAAGACATGTAATGGAAATTGATATTTACACAAACTTAATCAATTCCAAAGATGCAATTCGACAATTTCATTTCTTTAGAGAAGTGGACTGGCATAACCTTTATCCGTGTTTGAAGGCTATATAATGTTTTTCTTAAACAAACAGGCTAGCGTACTTAAATTGTGTAAGCATTCCAGATTTTATAAATATTTATGCTCCTAAATTATTAATTCTAGTAAATGTATATGGGGAAAGGTTAGACTTTTTAAGCAAAGTGCATTTACATTTTCGTACACAATTAGTTCTGTACAATGTTTGTAACTGTTTACATCTTGAAAAACTTTTTCATCTCAAGGCTTTCACTGCTTAGTTCACCAAACTATATCTAAATCTCTAGATTCTGATTCGCTGCGTTTTTAAAATAGTTTTTTTTTATTAAGTGCTTGTACATGATATATACATATATAAGGATGAAATGGTATTATTGTTCAATTTCATATAGATACATAAAAAATACAAATATAAGAGTCAGAAACCATGATATGGCGACCTTGCTCTATCAATTGGAATAATTAAAGTGGACTGCAAGGTTTTAATAATACTTTTGGGTTAATAATTAGGTGTAAGTTCAAAGGCTATACATTTTATCTTAAGACATACTTAGGTAGATCGACTCGTTCATAACTATTTTTCTCAGTTACCTAAAACACATGAAAGAGAGAGAGAGAGAGAGAGAGAGAGAGAGAGAGAGAGAGAGAGAGAGAGAGAGAGAGAGAGGGAGGGAGGGGGGGCTTGTGTACAAGGTGTGTGCTTCACGGTCGTCTTCCAATATACAGGTAGGTAAGGTCTATTGTCTCTTAAGAGACAAAAAACCGTTCAATTCACACAGAATACACAAGAAACTAACACGTGTATGTATACACGTGTATCAGTAGAGCAAAAATCACTAGTTATCTTTGGACACGTAGCCCCAACCCCAATATATTATAGCAAAGAACATAATGAGTAAATTATTCTGTTATTAGTACATGATTTGTAATAAAATGAGATAAAAATACATTAATCTGTATGTGCATGTTCAGATTGTGGTCCCGTTTTTTTTATTTACAAAACTGTGAGTGTAACCGTTTGAGGGATAGTGAATTGAATGATATTGTAAGCTGTATGGTATGATTATATACATTGAAGAATCAATAATTACGAATGCATGCATTATTCTTTTTTTTTCTTTTATTCAAAACCTCCTTGACCTACGATTAATTACAGTCAGTATGGTTGATTAATATAAAAATTGTCGGGAAGATATTTTACGTTCATTAAGTTCAAAGACAACCGATCTGCATATAATATTGCGTTCATTTTTGACTCAGAAAATGTTTACTCATGAAATAAATTAAAACCGTAAAGACCACCACGTTCAGATGTCGAACATTTGGAATGTGAATGTCTTACGCTTACCGACTCGCTGCAGTTTTCTCCATATTTTTATTGAAAAATACATGTACTAGATCAGTTGAACGCAGGTGCCACTACATTTATTAGTATTTTTTTTTCTCTTGATATTTGAATTGTTTTCGTTAAAGAAGAGAGAAAGAAAGAGAGGGCAGTGGATGGAGAAGATGGAGAGAGGAGAGAGAGAGGAAGTGAAAGAAGGAGAGGAGATAAAGATAGAGGGAGAGAGATAGAGATGCAAGAAAACAGCTTAATTTCTTCCTTTAACACTCTAACAACTATATACACGTATGAACACGCCACGTTTCTAAAGCCCTCTCCTTTCCCATAAGGGTTTCCTTATAAAGCAGTGGCGTCGGAAGCAAATTAAAAGTAGGGGGGGGGGGTGCTAAACTAATCCTCTGAAATCTTGACAAGCTTAAGGAAGAAAATAAAATCATCCCTAAATCATGAAAATCCTAATCCGTGGGGGGGGGGGGGGGGGGGCTATAGTTAAAAAAATAAATTCTTACCTACCAAAACTTTCCCCCCACAAATCTTGAAATTCCTAATCCGTAAATTTCGCAAACATTATTTTTCTTGCGAGAGAAAGTGCGATGGGGGGGGGGGGGGCTGAACCCTCTATGATGCTTTGTGCCCATTGGTTAGGTCTAACTTTGCAAAAAAAGTGTGTGTGGGGGGGGGGGGGGCGGCTCAGCCCCCCCCCCCCCCCGGTTCCGACGCCTATGTATATATGTATAGGAAACCACTGGTATCACGATTTCTGTTGGTTTACATTTTTAAAACACGATTTTTTATCCAGTATTTAGAAAAACTTTAAAACAGGATTGGTCTATAGACCAAAAGATCGTGGAACAGTTAAATAGATCGACCCTTGTGATCAGTACGCTGTCGTAGATTAGGATACTTTAATATCAATGTTCTTGCTAACAATAACAATGTTAGTATAACTCATTAATTAACGTCCATCAAATATTTATATCAGTCACCATTCATTAATTTTTGGGGGGTAGATCTAAGAATTTTTCTTTGGCTTTGTAAATGATTTTCACTCATTCTTTTCATGAGTTGATCTACACGGGGGGAGGTGGATAGAGTTACCCCCCCCCCCCCCCTGGTAAAACTAAAATTTCGTACGGGAGTGGGGGTGATGGAGTCCCCACCTCCCTTGGAAAATGATTTTTTTTTTACATACTAGTAAAATCACCAAAAATTTGCCTCGACACCCCCCCCCCCCCCCCCCGGACAAACCTAAATACTACCCCCCCCCCCCCTGAAAAAATTTACTGGATGCACACGTTTCGTGTTACGTTTTAATATCATTATAAATATCATATAAATCTAATTCTTATGTCTTTATTCGTTTACTTGGTAAAGTTAAATGAAATGTGAAATATTGTTTGAAAATACAAGATTATCAATTTTTTGCGTTAGGCGAAAAGTTAGGATATTGATTAATAGTATCCCTTTTTTACAACACAGAAAGTTTTATCTAATTCTTATTCTGTGATCATGTACACGGTTGACTGAAGAAAAAAATTAATGAAAAAAATCATATCATGCAATGATATAGGTATTCGACAAGCGTAAAAGCGTACATATGTATACTCCTTGGGCGTTTCGTATCTATAGACGTGTTGATAAATCTTACCCTGTATTTTTATCATAAAAAGCTTCAGTGACAGGCGTAATAATCAAAATATTAAATTCTGATAGAAAACAAAACCATGTTTGTCAAACTTGAAAGGGATGACATACATATTATATCATACTCGTATCACCCGACTTCATATAATATGATGAATCAATAGCAGCAATAAGTAAAGTTCTGAACATAATTATAAGGATTTTGGTTAAGGTTAAGTCTGTATATAGCAATCTTAAGTAATTCATAAATTAGTTTATACAAATAAAAATTACATACCGGTAAATAAAATGGCAAGCGTGCATATTGAACCGACAGTCGTAAGATTTCTACATAAGAGTTTTCCCTTTATTTTTAATCCCTTCGCAATTTGTTTCCTTTTTATCTATGCTTGCTATTTAGTACAGTAAAATAAAATACAAACGTAAGAAAATTTTTAAATCATCTTCAGGTAAACGGCAGGCGTATGGATTCCGCGTATATTTATCCATGGTTTTTTCTCATGTTGTGTTAATTAAAAAAGTGTAGTAAATTTTTAATTAATCTGATCATTTATCAAGTTAGAAAACATAAAATATAAATAAAGAAATTAAAATCATCCACCAGGTAAGCGGCAGGCGTGTACTCTTCTCGGCGGGCGTATGCATTCTGCGTAAGAGTTATCTACTTTTCCGATTTTCACTAATTTTGTGTTAATTAACGAATTTTAAAGTCAAGTTTTTATTTCTATTATCGTTTATTAAGCTAAGTGAACTTAAAGATCAAAGAAATAATTAAAATAATCCATCAAATAAACGGCAGGCGTATACATTTTCTTGGCAGGCGTATGATTTCTTCGTAAGAGCTATCAGCTTACCCGATTTTTACTTATTTTGTGTTAGTTAATTAATATAAAATCAACTTTTGATTTCTATTATCATCTATTTAGTTACAAGAAATAAAATATCAAAGAAAAAAGTAAAATAATCCATCAAATAAACGGCAGGCGTCTAGATTTCCTCGGCAGGCGGTTGAATTCTACGTAAGAGTTATCTATCTTTACCAACATTGATCATTTTTGTTAATTTTGTGCTAAATAATCAATATAATGTCAACTTTTTGTTATCATGATACTTAATTTAGTTAAGTTAAATAAAATATCAAAGAAAATATTAAAATAATCCATCAGGTAAACGGCAGGCGTGTGGTTTTCTCTCGGCAGGCGTGTTTTCCCCGGCAGGCGTCGGCAGGCGTGTTTTAGTATGACCCGTTTTACGATGCAACCGTTGTGGCAAGTGTAGCATAAATTGAATTAAATACAGACGGGTTCCTGTGTTTCATAAAAGCATGGTCTACCAAATGGATGCATCATTGTGATAAAAAAATGTTGAATAAAAAATAAAATATTTTGCACTTCTGTAGAAATACGTTTACTGGTATGTTTCAAATGTTGCAGTGGAGATCAAAGCCAATTAAAAACACAATCTCAATTTCACCATCAAATTCTTTGGAAACATGCAACGTTAGATCTGCCTAGCTTTCTATGAATTTTATTCATTATACTATAAAGGCCATATGCTAAGTCTTGGCTTTGTGACTTCAAATTAGTAGAGCAAACATCACTTGACAATTTCCATCAAAGTAACATTGATCCAAACAATTTGTCAAGAAAATTGCTTAAAACACTACTTGTAGACTAATTTTTAGAACCACCTGCGACAGAATGTTTTACTCCTTTTTTTAAATGCATAAAAATCCTAAAATACATTTTTACCTGGTCTAGCCATATTCAGTTTACAAGGAATTGTGGGTACCAATCTGAGGAAAGAATTTTCAGGTTGTCAAATGGAGCATTAGTTTGAATTTTCTCATCACCCAGGCATTGTCGTTAGAGCTCGCAGTGAATTTTAGGTCTATGGATTATCATTGTCACAATCCACAATTTTCGGAATTAGAATGAACACAAAACCAGTGGCTTGTGGCGATGATGGACTATAGACAAGATCAAATTAAACTGGGCCGCTTAAAGTTATTTGCTCTATAATCTGTAATCTTTTACACAAGGTACATGTATTTAACAGCCCCCTCCTCCCATAAAACAATATATAAAGACAAGAACTTCCTCCAAATTTACTTGGTTTGTCAATCACTGTCAATCAAGTAAAATTGGAGCCCTAGATTGAGTGATTAAAGTAGGCATATGTTTTTTTAAATTTAAGGCAAAATATTTATGATTCAGTGAGAATAATAACCACAAACAACTCTGTATCTGAAGAATCCTCATACAATTTCATGCATGTCTCTGTGCACTGTCCTGAATAATTACATGTACTCCAAAAAGGAAAATGAAGCTTTGAACTCAGTGGTGGGTGTAGAATGATAATCATATGTTGCTAAAAATAACAAAAACCATACATACACTGGGTATCTGTGGAAAAATTTGCATAGTTAAATGACCCATAATGTTTGACATATCTAAATTTAGCAACCTTTGATGTATTGATTTATAACATTCTACATTTCAATGAATTTACCTCTACTTCAACAGGAAATTCGATCAACTGTTCGAGAACTTGAACAGACAGCCAGGGAGATTCATGCAGTTCTACAAAAAGTACACCAGAAGGATGGAAGTGAAAATGGTTGTTTTCTTAAAATAATCGCTTATATTGTTCAATTATGTTTATTAACATTATCATATACAATGTATATCCTGAAGCCATCATATATGATATTTTTAGACCGGTTAATCCATCTCTCATTATTCAATTTAAAGTAGACATATACTACTCTAGATTGGGGGGGGGGGCAGGGGGTCCAGACTGCAATGGAAATCCAAACTTTTAATATTTACATTGTAAAGTTTCCAAAAAAAAGCCTTAGTCCCGATTGGCAAACAAAATTGTTCCTTGGCCCCCCTAAAAAATATGCCTGGAGAAATTTGCTTTGAAATATTAAATGGCTGATACTATTTGGAAAATGCAACTTATTTCTTAGAAATGCAACTTATTTCTTAGTGAAATTTTATTATTTAAAATATTTTATTTTCAGTTGTAAATGTTTGCAAGTCAACTGAATCAAATTTTGAAACAGCAAGAAAACAATTCAAGGAACTGAGTGCAAAAATTCCAGAAAATCAGTACTACAGGTAATACACAAGTCACCATAAAACTTTGCTATAATTTACACATTTTTGCTGCTTTGATTGTTTATTTTAAATGCATGCATATACATGTACCATACATGTTAAAAGTTGCTTTTTTATTTTATTTTTGTAAGGTTTAATGATCACTGGAAATATGCTCTCCAAAAGCTCTCTTTCCTGTCAGCATTGGTCACCTACCTCAAAACAGAGAAACTTGTCTCAAGGGAGGAAACTGCAGCAATGATCGGAGGTAAGTTGGGCTAGCTGCAGACTTGGCATTGTTGGGAATTGTAAAAGTACCTTGTAAGTAAGGAATTGTTGACATTTTAGTGAAACTACGGCAAGCAGAGGGGTTTCACATGGACTTAGATGATTATCTGATTGGTTTGCTACAGATGGCCAGTGAGCTGGTAAATACCTCATTTATCTTCATCTCAGCTACCAAAACTTGCTTTCGAGAAGATTGTGTTAATACTGTAGATTCTTCATTGAACATGAGGAATTAATATGCACGTAAAATCGCGAGAAGCGCATCCTGCAGATTTTAAAATCTTGCTTTTATTTGTTGTACATATGTAGACTAAATGAAACACTGCTAACAATTCGGCATTTGTGTTTATATATTCTTACGATTACGGTTCAATCACGAAATTAGGTACCCGCATAAAATAAGGAATCTACAGTAATTATTTTTGTAACTTTGAAAGGATTTCTTTATTTTGGCTCTACATAAGCATTTATATTTGAGCAGGATAACACCACTTTGTACTGATTTTGTCATGTACCATTTCAGTCGAGACTGGCAGTAAATTCAGTGACTGCTGGAGACTTTCACCGACCAATGAGAATTGCTAAATTTGTTGCAGAGCTGGACGCTGGATTCCGACTTCTGAACTTAAAGAATGATGCCCTCCGTAAGCGATTTGATGGACTTAAGTACGACCTTAAAAAGGTGGAGGAAGTGGTTTATGACTTGTCAATCAGAGGTCTGAAACCGGTAGAAGGAACATGAAATCTCGGCCATGCAGGATACTGGTCTCTTGTGCACCTTGAGTACTTGCGGTACTTTGATCTCTAATAGGATCATGTAACACTGGTATCAATGAGGTACCAGTTACAATTTCATATTAACACAGTCGACAAGAATAACTTTATTATCAAAGACCAAAACTGTTAAAAGAGCAAAAAAAAAAGGAGAATTATGTCTGTATGGGAACCGACTTATGAAAGTGATGGACACACTCAAACCATGGGCAAAGTATGTGTTTTGTTGTCTTTAATTTTTTTGTACAAAGTGAAAGCACACTTGATTTGGAAATAAAAGCAACACCAAAAAGTGATTTATTGTTTGTTTTATCTACAGCTGATTGTGTTTGATCTTGATGAGAAATTGCTTCAAATGTGATCTTTTGTGTTGTTATATACTTCAAATGATACAGTATTTACATGTAAATGAATTAACCAATTTACATGTATTTAGATTATACATTAAGATACCATACCAATTTTTCAGGGTGTTTTTTTTTGGATCTTGAAATTTTTTGAAAAGATAAAAATTTGAATACATTGTAATTTATTGGAAATGACTAATGTTTTTTTTTTTTTTTGACTTTTTGACTTTTTTTATGACTAATGTTAAAGTGTTCAGAAGAATACATTTACTCAGGATAACAATTGAGGTGTCAAATGCACAAAATACAGAATGAAATTTCCTGGCAATTAAATATAATGTTGTAAATTCCCATGCCTGTACATTTTCATCTAGGAATTTCATTAAAAAAAGGAAATAAATTGTTAATGTGCAAGAGAAGGGGATCATCTACTAGTATCTCACTTGGTTTGTAAAAATAATCCCTAACAGAGTTGTTTCCCTTTTATTGCTTTTAGTTTCATAAAACAAGATGTATGGTAAATTCTGTATACCCAGTATGTATCAGGAACTGGTTAAACCATGATATCTAGTATTTGATGAATGCACTTACTGAATATATTATTGGTAATGTTGTTGCTTCTGTGTGTATATTTCATAAAAAAATATGTAAAAAACAAAAACAAAATGAAAAAAACCCCCCAAAACTGCTAAATCAATACTGCAAATCTACCAGGCTTTTGGATGAAGACTCTTGCTTGTACATGTATTTGTAAAATATGTACACAGGGAAAAAAGGCATATGCAGTTTGAAAAGTGATTTGGTGAATATGTTTTAAAATTTATTTCAAGAACTAGAGCTAGTTTTTAATTTTAAAATACACAAGTGTAAAAAATAATTTGGAGAGAAAACTTCATTGTCAATGGTGCAGATTCATTATTTCAGTAGATTACTCAATACTGATGCTTCTGTAGTTGGTCTCAGTTATTTTGTATCAATCAGTGGGGAAATCTACTGTATCCGTTAAATTCTTTATATGAAAGAAAATCTGCAAAAATTGCATGATTCACTTGTGGTGAATAAATGACCGCAAGATAGATTTAATGCCAAATAACAATACATCAAATGAAAGAAATTAATTTAAAATATAAATTTACAGTTACACAGCATATTGTTGTTAAAATTCAAGATCTGGTGTAGGCCATTCTGTATCAGCTTATTTTACCATATACGTTTATTCTTCAGACAGTCATTAGACACCTGTTAAGGCTAACCCCCAGACTATACAGCCCACAACTTGACCGCAATAGCCACGGACATAACTGGCCACCAGATGGGGTCGTTTACCTGTCTCCTTGACAGAGTCCGTTAAAGCTTGATGATTTCCTCAACACCTTGAAGCTTTTCTATACCTAGTAATAATCAGTGGGTCCCTGATGATTATAGTTCCCCTTAACGAGAGGTTTATTAATATGTAAAAGTGTCGGTATATACTCCTTATTGCATTTATTTTCTATTTATATCTCAATTGAGGTTTTCCATCTGGTTTGTTGGGATTTCTAATGAAGCCTGTGGTGATGTGAATGTTTTCCAATATTGACATACGTGGAATTGATTATTGATGTTTAGATTAATGTATAGCTCCCATAGGAAAAAGTGGCAAAAGTTTCTAATTAATTGACATTGCTTGTTATTAACAAATAATGGAAATAAGATTAAAGTTAATTCATTTATTGATCTTGCAGGACACTGCTCTGGATTCTGAAGTTTAGATCTCTCCACACTCTGATGAGCTAGCTTTCCTAGTACTTACCGGTACATGAAAGGTATGTATGTCTTAAATTATTTACCTGTAAATCAGCTAGTTCATAATTTTTCATGATTTTGACCATGAAGTTATTGGTGAACTTTTATTTCATAGTCAAAATTTTGTCATGTTTTTAGCAATGCAGACCCCACTGTTTGTGACACATGTACATGTATATGGAAACGTAATTAGCCTCATTAATCTTGTCTCTTGAATATTTTTTTGGAACATTTTTAAAAATAATCTATATCATTAAATCTTTTAAAAAATTTACTTCTGAAACTCCAATGAAAAATTATCATGCAGTGTTCTGTTATAATAATAGCTAGATTAAAAAAAAAAAAGTAATTCTGATCAATAGGCAAAACTAACAACTACAGTCAAACTTCGTTATCTCGAACTAGATGGGGCTGTTTAAAAACTTCGAGATATCCATGCAAGTACCGTGGAATCATTTAATTTCGTGGGGGGGGGGCCAATTTTCGTGGATTGTGGGTTTTTTGCATATTCATTGGTATGTAATTTCGTGGATGCATCAGCTTTTAGTTTCAGATGGTGAACTATTAAAATCTTTTTATAATTAGTTTTCATTCATAGGTGAGGGCTACCCACAAATACCACAAAAATTGAGCCACCTTGAATTCTAATGATTCCACAGTATTCGAAATATTGAGAGTAAAATTCTTAATAGTAAAATAAGTAGTTGGGACTTACAAATCACTTCGACATTTCCATGGTATTCGAGATATCAGTGTTCAAGAAATCGAAGTTAAACTGTACTTTTTTCTAATTTCTGAATCAATTACGGTAAATACCAGGGAACTAAAATTAGAACTTGCATGGGGTTATATAATGTGATATTTGTATATGTAACCAAATATTATGGTATATTATAAATAATGCATCCATAGCGTTCCATTTTCTGGCTAGTTAAGAATTTATATATATAGTTATGTAAAACTAAATTGTGAATTACTTTTCGAAATGCACAAAATGTATAGGTCAAAGTGTATTTGGTCCAAAATTTATAAAAAAAAAAATGAATATGATATTTGCACTGTCATAGCTATTAGTAAAAGCATGTATGAACCCACATTTTAAGAGTTTTAGTTTGTTAGTTTTAATGTCATTAACATGCAAACTTGATGGTCCCCATTACACCTTTAGCTTGGCCCTATATCATTAATTAAAAACAACGAACTGTATTGCTAAGGAGATATATACCATGTACAAGAGTCAAATACAGCATGCGTTGCTGACAAGGGGTCATGATTTTGTCTGCTGGGGGTGAGTCAGCATGCCTGACCCCAGGGCTACCTCACCAAATTTATTTAGAACTCAAGACTGCTATGGGCTTAGCTGTTAAACTGGCAGATATTTTATAAGGACCTCTGGTTAAACCAAGATTTTATTATTTTTTTTTTTTGTTGAGAGGAAAATTTATGTTTAATTATGTTGATGTCTTTTGTCATATAGAATTCCCTAGAGGTTAACATACTAATGTGTAAAATCCATTGCTACCATAACATTATCACTAAAAATTCATTAATAAAATTATTTTTTTCCTCGGGAGACATTAATTTGAAATATGTTTTATCTCTGAGGCCATGGAAAATCTTATATTTTTACTGAGTATTTCCATCTGTATTTCTTGGAAAAAAATATTTTTAAATGTACTACCACTAAAATTATGAGTTATTATCTTTTTTATATGATTGTATAAATAAAATAGAATAAAGATGCATATCTTAAATAACAGAAAAAGACTACTGCTGTCCCCATCAGAATTCGTCAAAACCTGTAAATATCCAATAAATGAATATATATTCAGATAAGAAATCTAACAATGTTGGAATTTTAGACATTTTTTAATCATTGAGTGAGTGCTAAAAATATTTGTTCACACCAGGTTGCTCGGCTCAACTATTAATATTCACGGCAAGCTTAATTATACCCCATGCATGGGGTATAATGTTTTTGACCGTCAGTCAGTTTGTCAGTCCTTTTTTTTTTGTAATTGCAACTTCTCTTTATATTAATAAACTGCTGCACAAAATTTTGTAAAACTTTTCAGGTATTTAAGACTCAAATTGTTAGTGCATATTAACTACCAGGAAATTTTAATTCCTTTATTTTCTGAGAATTTTGGCTCTTTTGCATTTTGAATTTTGTTGTTAAAAACGATCTATGTTTGAATAGATATGCAATATATTTGCAGGAAGTTTTGAGCTGATGATTTTTCAAGTTATGTCCTATATCCAATTATTTCAATTAAGTGTGCATGTATTTAATGCATACCTTGTCATTCATTATGTGTAGTGTGTTGTCAAGTAATTGGGGAGTATGGGGTATGGTATGGAAGCTTGCTCACTTTTTTACTCATTTCAATAAACCTTTACCAATAAATTTACAGGCAGACTTTCTCTGATAATTAAAGTGACAGATGCCAGTCATCAGTAGCTTATTTTTTTTAAACATCTCTTGTTGGAAGGTGAGACATAATGTTTAAAATTAGGTCAGAGGTGTAATTTATCTTGTGAGGTTTTTGACTTAACATGTACATTGTATTAGTTTCATGTTTTAACTTTATTTGTATGCTGGACAGTGGAGCATTGAATCCTTTCCAAATATAGATAAAGAATCACAATTAATATTCCTCACGCCTTGCTGTGCTCACTGACTGAAACCTATGAAAATAAAGATAATATATGGGTATATTTGGAATGACGATTTTCCATGTAGATTTCTGGATTTACCTGGCTGTGTGACACCTGGGAGGTGTGGCAATCTTTGCCTTAGAAGATCGTCAGTTTCCACGTACATAATCGTCAGGTACCCCAAGGCTCTCTGACAGGTAATGTATTCTGAGCGATAAACAGGTAGCTTGTAAATAGAATTAATATTGCCCACAAGTTATTGGATTTATCTTGATAGTTGGATTCTGTTTTTGCTGGTGACAAATTGTGATAGTAAAAGTGTTGGCAATAAAGGTATGGGTATGAACTGTAATAGTTTAATTAATATAAAAAATTCATATTGTTTTAAAAAAAGACAAATTCCATCACCAAAATACTAGCATGAATGTCACTGATATATAAAGTAAATGAATGAAAGTTAATGCTTAAGTATTAAGGTTAAATTTAAATTTTTTTCAGTTAGGATGTACTTTATAAATTGCTTCATTTTATTTCAGGAGAACATTCATGAATGGATAAAGGATAAAGAAAGTGCAGTGAAAAAATGAAAATGTACTTGTAGATACTTAAGCCAGAGGTAAGAAACTTGATTAAATTTATAACACAGAGAAAGCGTACGAGCTTGTGTGTGCGTGCAGTACGTGTTTGTATAAATCTGATTTATGAAGCAATGTAAAGTTCTCTAACAACACATAATGCATCTGTTGATCCAGAAATCCATCATTTATATCCATAGGAAGGCAATTTTCAGGGATTTTCCTTGTAGTCTATAAGGAAACCCACACAATTGAACTGACAAATTCAATCACTCGGTGATCGGAGCCCCAGTAATTCAGAGTATTGAACTGTTACATTAACCTACAAGATAAATGAGCAGTGTCTAATTATTATATATACCCATTAATATTAACTAGTTCAAATGCCGTGATTAGGATCTACCGTTACTTTAAATGGAGAAAATATAGTAAGAGTGGGTTTTTTATTTCCTTGATGTGTTTGCACATGTTGTTGAAGCTTGAATCTGCAGGTAAAATTTGCAATTTTTCAATTTTGCAGGTAAAATTTAACAAGTTTGTTATTTAAAAAAAAATATATTACCGGTATAAAAAAATTATTCTGTAATCAATTTTTAATTAAAAATACTATACATACCATGCATTTTACTAAAATTTAAAGTTCCTAGATATTTTTTCCCACATTCCTCACATTAATTAATGTATAGGGATTAAAATAATTAAAGATACATTTTGAATTTCTTATTTAAAGAGAAAAATAAATGTAGAAGATATTGTTGAGAAAACGTATATCATGCCACTGTATCGCATCCCTAATTAGATGTTTTGAGTGTAAACAAATGATAATGTGTTCCTTGGGGTGATAACGTGACAAGGGGTTGTTTGACATTTGTCATCACTTGATGGACGTTGAGAGTGAAGTTAAGGCCCCCACCCTAGTAGTAATCTTCTCCCGGTCATCTCATTCATTCAACATGTGGAAAACAAAGTCTATAGCCAAAATTCCACGGTAATAAAATGACCATTGAAAAGAATTGAAACAATGTGTTAACACAGGATTTTATTACCCCCCTCTTTGCTTTGAAGTTTCTTTTTTACCTGGAGAGAAACAGATCAAGATTGATAGATAGTCAGATAGCAGTAATACATAGGGATAAACAACATTAGATATTCAGCTATTTCTTGCCCAAAGCAAATTGAATAAGACAACCTAAATTCAATCAGATGACCTTGAGATTTGTCTTTGACCTTGACCCTTGATGTTATTTTTGTACTGAGTATAAATTGGTTTTGAGTTGGGTAATGTACATGTAATGAAAGTTGTTTCAAAATAAATGGAAAAATATAATTTCATTTAAGTTTTCAGTTTCTGTCCTGTGAATTATTTATTTTCAGATTATTGTTAGATATGTATCTGGAATAGCTGATCAAAGTGCTGTCGAAAAAATTTATTTACATTATTTACAGAGAATCTATCAACATAAATATCTTTCTCTGATCTGTAAAGAATAGGGATTTCCTATAATAGGCTCTAAGTTGGAGCTTTAATTTTAAACCTCTCTTCAATTGGCACGCGGGAAGTAAAACTACTAAAGACATACCAGGTACTACTATTTTTAAAGAATACATGCATCCTTGCATATGTGGCATTCCTATTGCTGCTGAAACTAATTGGCACATGGGTATAATTCATTCTAATCATAAAGATACTTTGATGTACCAGTACCGGTATATGTTGACCAAAAAAGTACATGCACTAGCTATTATGCTATTAATAATAGGTTTCAAATATAGTAGTCAGTTTACTGCGGCAGAAATGTAAGAATCACATTGTATAAGCAAGAGGTGGACTCCTACTCAGGACAAAGTGTCACATCATGATTATATACAATGGCTGTTTTAATCTTAAACAGAGAAACTGTGACATGTTTTTGTTAACAGACCATTGGACCTGTCCTTGTAATGGTAACTTACTGGGCCTATCACATTCTGTAATTGTGTTGTAACCATTGTTATAACCATTGTCTCGTAATGTCCTGGGGACAGGTTCTGACCTCACTGTATCTGTTGACCGGGTAGGTACGATCTCTACCCCAGATTAGAATCGTCCTTACCCTGGTTAGCTCAGGCTATGGACTGACCCCATAGTTTTGTGCTGACCGGGTAGATTTTAATCTGTCCCCAGACGAAGAGAGTCATTGACTGACGGGTTACATATGTCTTGATTAAACCAATGAATATGCTGACTGCATGTGTATATCCTTAGCCCTTGATTGGTCTTGTTTAAGAAACAAACCTACCCCAAGTATGGAGTTTAATTTGCTGTTTCATTCCATACAATAATATAAAACTTGAAAGTTTTACAAAATGAAGTTTACATATTTTACTTATATTGATGAGGCTGTTCTATAATGGAGATACACAAGACCTTGAGCCGAATATCCTTATGCTGTTTTGGATGTGTTTTACGGTAAAAGGAAGATGGGTAGATAATGACAATATTTGTAGATAGTGTAATGGGTAGATAATGACAATTAAAAGTGTGCACCAAGATGCTATCTGGACATGTTTTCTATTCATGTTTGGACCCTTATACAAAATTCACCTGTTACATACAATGTAGTTTTATAATAGGATAATACCTTTACTGTTTTGATATCTGAATAGAAAGAATTTACTCTGCAGGTGGCCCCCCGGGATAAATGAATACTTTGTAAAGTTTGATTTCAAGATTTAAGATCTCAACTATTGCATTTAGAGAAGTTTCATTTGATTTTAAGAAAGACACGCCATTCCATTGCTCAAATTAATCATTCTGTTTCCAAACGTCTTTTATTGTCAGTGTAAAATCAAAGGCATACACATTCTCATATAGGAATTCCATCTATGAAGTATTCACTCATTGCAAAGTGTTGGTCGAGACATTTTTTGCTGTCATTTTTTACACGTCCATTCCTGGTAACTGTTTATATTTTGGTAAAGAAGACAAGAACCCTTTGTAAGCTGATTTTATTATCGCTGTAGAGAATCCTGGTTCCTCTCTCACTGTTAAATCTTATCACAGAAGATGTTTGTCGAGTGAATGCCTGAGACAGAACTTCGTTGTTGCTAGGAATCTGTGAAAACACAAATTTACAATCACTATCAGCCATTTAGAAATCCTCTTATTTGGTTTTATCAAGAACTGATCAATTGGCAACATTCATCCTTTGTCCCCCAGCATTGTTGCCTTTGATGATCTTAAACCTCCTTTCAATGCCTGAGTCATTATTAATCAGTATAGATTTGACATTTTGGGGGAATCAATCAAAATAGAAAAAATCTAATGGACTATTGTGACATTGCAGAGCTGTCACTCTCCCTGATTTTGGTCTGATAATGGGATCATTCCTGGAAGGAAAATAGGACAGAAAACTTGATTTTACCTGTCTAGAAGAAGGCAATGTTGATACCTTATAATAAATACTTGATGTAAGGGAAACTGTAAGTGGAATTCTACATGAACTCAATGAGTTCAGGTAGAATTCCAAACATAATGTCTGACAGTATATACATTGTATTGAATAACTAACTTACCATGTTGATTCTATCATTACTTTAACTGGTTCCAGTTATTGATAACTATTTTTCAAAGTTATTTTTGAATGATGACTAAATATTTTCAAATTTCACCAGAAAGGTTATCATTGCCTCTACAGTTACTGGTATGTTATAAATACCTGAGTCCTGTACTGAAATGGTCTCAATAGAACAATTAATTCACTGAAATAACTTCATATAAGATCGAGGCATGCAATGTCTAACAATCTCCCATTTGATACATTGTACAGTTAACAAACTTATTTGTGTGTAAGAAAATATTACAAGTACCGGTACTCTGAGAACCTCTTTGAAGCTAATTTTTATTGCCCCGAATCAGTTGTCTAATTCAATAACTAAAATAGGTTCAGTGGCAAACTTCAGTTGCCACACACCACAGTTTCACTTGTAAATTGCAAGATAAGGTTGTAAGTTGCATTACATGTTGGTTTTACAGTATACTGTATAATTTTGTTATTTTTGAAAATACTTCATTTTTGTTTGTGTAGAGAAAATTTTAAGACATCCAAAGACCGAGGTGCATTTTGGCTGGATAGGGAACAAACACATTTAGGGCTGAGGTCATCATTTTACTAGATAGAAATCTGTTATACCCTTGCTGATGGATTAATGGTTTTGGCAAAGGGCAAGCAAGGGCCGGATTTCAGTTAATGACTTATGGAATGTAAGCCAATATTGCAGATTGACACTTAAATGACTTATCAGCAAGTACAGTGTTGGCCCGTACTTATCGTTATATATTTTGTCCAAAAAGGTTCAAAATAGGTTAAAAACACTTTCTGAATGAAAAATGTTCCTTTAATGAAGTATAGAGAAATTTTATGGACTTTTTACAATCTATATATGGTCAATAATGCTCCCTTTAAGGGGTATATACCAGTACTGAAAGTTAAAGAGGTCTGAAGGTGACTTTTTCTGGCCTTGCTGGTGAAAAACCGGGCATCTTCAGCTGAAAATATAATCCAGAAAAAGTCGTTAACGTTGGAGATTAACGACCCCGTCCATGGCATGGGGGCATGGTTTTTGGCAATACACATTATGATCCCTCTCC
Organism: Magallana gigas; assembly: GCF_963853765.1. NCBI lineage: Eukaryota > Metazoa > Mollusca > Bivalvia > Ostreida > Ostreidae > Magallana > Magallana gigas. The sequence continues at coordinate 32,022,530 of NC_088857.1, read as the reverse complement.
TGAAAATGTTTAAGTAGTTTGTGAAGTTTTGATTGCTGAACCATAAATAATGCTTATTGAGGGAAAGTAGTGAATGAAGTCATACAGCTTTTTAACTTTACTACTCATAAATATGAGAATGTCTGTCATGGATTTGAAAATCATCCAAAAAAAAATAATAAAAAGTTTTGCCAGGATAAATCTAGTAATTTACATATTTGGAAGACTAAAATCTTACCCATGTAAATCTTGCCCATACAAAAGGAAAAAGCAATTACCGGTAAAATTGAATTGATTGCAAAGTATAAGAATTTTCGACTCCTGTTGTTTAAGACTTATATGTATGTGTATATTCTATACTGTTCTATGGGAATGAAAATCAATAAGTTTCAATATAGGGTCAAATGATGTCTGCTTGGTATTCGTCAAGATTTATCGAATGATGATAAAAGGTTTAGTTTTTCAATAACTTAGGCCATGAGAAGATTTTTTCGTTGGGCTTCCAGATAAAGAAGGTGTAATGTACTCTAGTTTGCCAATTTATACCTCAAGCGTTGTCTGTCTGGCGTAGAGCATGTACAACTAAAAAATTACTTGGCCGAAGAACTATTGCCATTGAAGAAGATGAATCAGTGTGTTTACTTAAGATTTACCTACATACAAACGTAAACAAGGGATAAATTAATAGATTTATTTAGTTCATTTGGAAACTGTGTTCAAATATTTTGATTTCTTCAATCACAGGTTCCCTTTAAATAAGGAGCGGGACACGAACAGCATTGAAGGGTCCTACACTGTCATTCATTAAATCAGTGTTTAAATGATTCTCTTAACTACAGACCTATTTGATAAAACATTCGATTGATTATGACATTTAATTGATTATATCGGGAGCACCTATTTACCAATCGCTGATAACATGGGCCCTTGAATAGAGTCTAGAGAAATGTCTAATTGAAACAGTTAAGACAAGAAAATGTCACTTGTATAGGTAGAGAGTTTTCCCGTTGAATTGACAGTGTATAGAGATTAAGCTGGACTTAAGTTTGTATTGGAGGGACTGAAATTGAAGGAGCAAGAAGCCTTCGGAGCAAAAAGAGAGGACTTTGTGAAATCTTTTGATCTTTAGCTGCACTTTATTTTCAAGTTGTTTTGGGATAAAAGTACAAAAAGTTTAGAAAAACCCTCAAGGTTTTAATTTGATGCACTTTTTGTTCTGCTTGTGAAGATTTATACTCTTTTTTTCCTTTGCTAATTTTATTAACACTTTCAAATGTTCCTGAGGCTCTAGCTTGTTTAGTAATTAAATAAGAGTTGATTGAAAGTCCTTGGGCAATGGGTTGTTTTTTTTTAAAGCAAAAGTTACGATCTACAAAGATCCAAATAAATTTTTCATAGCAATTAAATTACCTACAACAATAAAAAACAATTGCATTTACTTATGAGAGTTCATGTGTGATAAAGTTTCACGCAATTTATTATTCCAACAAAATGTGATTGATTTGATGCTAAGTAGAATATGTACAGTGAAGACAGAGTTCATACAGTCATGTATATGTATGAACATGCATGTACCTTGAACCCCTGTCCTGGTTACACTGTTTCAAGTATAAAGCATGAATATATTTGGTAGCAATGTCTTTATCTTGTATGTATGTCTAATTTATAGAGTTTAATCATCAGTTTGCTAAATGACCATGCATTTTGTACAAATTTTGTTGAATTTGATGACAGGAGTAGGTATGTTAATTGTAGGTTGGTTTTTTTTCAATTTCTTATTTTTTTTTTTTCAAAAAGAATTTTCCTTTGAATTGCATGCTGGGAATTTATTTGCAATAAAAGAAGACAGGAGCATATATTGTTCAAATGCCACTTATGTTTTGCTGTCACAATTATCCCCATACAGTATTCCTCTGTCAGATTTGTCACATGTTACATAGTTTTTAATGTTCGGCCGGACGTGCATGAAACATTTCTAACCAGGTAGATCTATGATGTATGCACATAAAACGACAGTAACACATAAGTACATGCAATCATTGTGTAATGACAACATAAAATCTGATAAGCAAAAAACTTGTCACTGTGGAATTTGTGCACCTTTTACAGAGGAAACCCCACTAGCTTGTAAAATTCACTGTTCTTATATACATAAAAGAAAGTTATCTGCAAGTAAAAGAAAGTTAAAACTGGCAGATTTAAAGCTTTTTGTGGACAATCCGAGGAACCAAATATAAATGTGGTATGTAGTTTAAAAAAAACATGTTAGTTTTTTTTCTACCCTTTTTGCATCAGCTAGCTAGTTCATTTTGTATCAATTCATTATATCAATATGATATAATATGGCTTGTGATCTGTTTTCGTCTTTGATCACCATTTTGGGTTTTCCCTAAAGCTAAATTTTTTTCTTAAGATTTTGCTTGTTCAACTGCCAGCATTGTGATTAAACACGCATATTTTGTGGGGAAAAAATGACTTATGTCTTCCAAAAAATTGTTTGAACAAACTGGAAGTGCTTGCAATTATGTGAACTGATGTTCCTTTGTCAGATTTTGATGGATCACAATTAGAAGTGACACAATGGTAAACACGATATTCGACGGAATTTGATTTTGAGCGGTGATAGAAACAGGAGATTGTAGTGCTCAATACACAATAGCCTTATCTCGCTGGCCTTGAGACTCTTTTTGAAAAGAAGTAAGATTTTTTTGATAGTGCAACAGGAGCAATTATTTATTTAAATGCTAGGTTTTACAAATTTAGATATAGTTTTGCAGATTCTTGACGCAGGTCATCTGGAATGACTCTGGTTGCACACATTTGTGTAGTTTCTACTTAGAATTGGTTCTCAGGCAAGGATGGTTCTGCATAATGAAGTCTTAGGCTTAATTATCTATGTATAAGGATCTTCTCATTATTTTACCAGGATCTAAGATTTACCGGTATTGGCTATTTTAATCTTAAAATATGTTTTCTCAAAAGCTGATATTGTTGGTTAGGGAAGGTGTTTTCTTGGTATGTGTAGTATTGATTTATTGAATTTAATTTTTTTTTTAATAAACATTGAAATCAACCCCCAAACAGAACAATTCCTTTTCTCTTCATACTGATATTTGGAGGATTTTCCTTTAAATACATATTGCATTATGTATAAATTATATGATACTAATAAACAGAACATATGCACCTGGGAAGTTGTCATTAATTATATGATGCACATACCTTAATAAAATTGCCCGTTGAATACTTGTCTTTAAGACACAAAGGAATTTATCAATCGTGAGATCTTATTTTTGTAAGATCAATCGATAAACCTTTCAGCAATATTATCGATGTGCTGTATATTTAACTGATCAGATAGAACCCCTACTGCACAGAGGATTTTATTTCAATGAAACTCTGAAACATGGTTTATACAATGAAAGAACAAATAAAAAATTAAGGTCCTTTCTTTCTTGAACTTTTCAGATGGTATCAAGCAACATTAGTTAAACTCTGTTAATAAAGTCAACTCTGTCCTAGTTAACATGTGCTTGATATTTGTTCATTTCATTCAGAACCTTATATGAAAGAGATATTTAATTGTTGTGTTCTTGAAAACAGATAAACAAACTTCACCATTTTACTTAAAGTGCCCATTGTCCAAGAGTAGTTGGCAAGAAGGAACTTGCAAGGTTTATTTTATAGACTTACAACGGCGAATGGGAGAAAAAAAAAAGGTATACCCTAGCTGTTTCAGTGGAGCGTAGCAGTCCTTATACTTTACACCTATTGGTTAGGATTTAACTCAGAATATTATCCGTCGACGGATCTTGGCTGTTTAAAGACGACTGTCAATGGAATATTTATGAAGTGAATGAGAAACTAACACTCCTTTCGATGAGTTTCGTATCTGTTTTGTTCCCGAGTTTTAATGGAATATGGTAAGTTTTGATTTGGATAATGTCATTTTTGAATTGTTGTTTTACTTGGGTTCTTGTTGCTATTTGTAAGAAAAATTTCATTATTTAGATTTTGATTCAAGGGTGGACAGGTGTTGGATTACTTTACGACTGAACAGTTCTTGAAAACTTGTGTTGATTGTTGAACTTAATGCATTGGTTCCAATTAGTTTTGAAGCTGAGCGAGTTCTTCTAAGGTTTTATAGGATTATTTAATTCTATTTACATTGAACTTCTCATTTAAGCTCCTCATGAGTCACTATTATTAATTCTTTGTTAAGTATACAACAATATTACTAGTACAGATTAATTATCAATTGAAGGATAAGGATTTGGGCTTTGGTTTTAACTTTTTACCTATAAACTATTCGGAAACCTGGTAAGTATATACGTATGCACAAAGAGAAAGTGAAGAGTTCTTGCCTTATCTGATAACCTCCTTTTATTGTTTAATGTACTGCTACTCTTTTGTATTGGTAAATAGGGAAAACCAAGAATCACTTGACAATTATAAGAGGTCTATCTGTATTAGTTTTTCTGCATGTCTGGGTAATGGAGTACCTAGTCCTCTTCATTGACCGACCCCCGCTGAGTTGGTCCTCTTTAATAACACACTGCTTATGAAGAATTGAGAAAAGGACCCAACATTCACTACTTATACCCAGTACTTGAAACTCAGAATTGTTTTTTTGTGATTTTTTGAACGGATATATGTTTGATCTTAGGTTCTCATGAACTGATTTTTATGGACATCAATCACAGAGCATTATAAGAAGCAATGTCTTTTATGGTGTCGATGTCATGTTTTTTTTTAAGCTCCTGCGTCTTCAGGTGAAAAATGTCTTGCTCTCACCAAAAAATATTAATAGCCATGGCTTTTCTTTACAATCTTTTGAAATTATCGTGTCCTTGAAACTTATAGAAATGTGAACAGTCATGTTTACATAGGGTGGTAACAATATTTTTTTTTTGAAAATTTCAGCTGTCAAAGAATTTATATATAAATACACCAGGAAGGGTAGAACAGGTGACAGCTAGGTTTCGTCAAGATTACGCAATATGTGTGAGAATATAACCAAATCCTAGCAACAGTTTCTTTTTTTTACATTAAGACATGAGAAATATTTGTAAACTCCTTTGATTTATGATCTTAAAATATCATTATTCAATTTAGCTATATGTTCAGAAAAGGGGATAACTCAAATTGTTTAGCAAATACATTTTGTTTACACTTACACGTTTGCACTAAAATCAGCTCCTTCATGGATACATGCCCTCTGCTTCAAACTGAACTTGGTTAAGCCTGGTAAGGAGATCTTGTTTCTTATGAATTTGGTAAATGTAGTTAGATTGATATTTATGTACATGGTACACCCGCATGCAAATAGTGATTGCTTGAAGGAAGTGATCAGTTTCTGAAAAAAAATGATATAATTTATTCAGAAATGATTTTAAGATGTCCACAATCAATTTTCAGAGAATGATACCAACATGGTTAATATTTGTTTTCAATCTTTATTTATCTGAGGAATGTTTATGTAAAAAAAAAAAAGTCTAAAGGAGTTTAAAGTTACCAAGAACCTGTATGTTGCAGTAATATAACTAGCCCAAAGCTGCACACACACAAGAGGGTCTCATGTTCGCATACCCAGCATGCAGATTAAGAATCCAGTTACTGGAATAATTGTACCTCAAATATTTAACAACGTATGCTGAGCAAGCATGTTTCTTTAAGTATAGATGCTTTGTAAACCTTTAAATGACCATCTATTTTTCTTCTTCAGTGAGATATTTTGAGAACCTATAAAACGACGTAAGAGGGATGATTTTGCTCTGCAAATATTATTTATTTTTGTATATATATCTCCAGATTTCATGATTAAGAATTTTTTCATGTCACGAAGTCAGGGTAACTGTGGTTGCTCAGCTTTCCTCATTTTACCAGTGTTTGTTCCCAAGTGAACATTGAAAGCCCAGTCAGCCTGCATGGACAAATACCTTTTATCGAGTCAAGACGAAAAGGCAATTGGGTACAGATTTTATCCCTCTCTTCATTGTCACCTAGAAATTAAATTCCTCAGCAACCCCTGGATAGTGGTCCTGGCAATGATTTCTCCATTTCCACCCAGAATGGCTACCCTGCCTAATGACCTTTATACAGTGTCATTTACTGACCATCTCGGGGTCTGGGGGCGATTTTTCTTTGACATGGATGACCTGGCAAACCTTGTAAATGAAGAGAAAATAAGATTAAACAATGCTGGAATGTTGAATTAAATAGACTTTATTTAGATTTAATGAAACAGTTATTCCACCAATTTTTACCCAAGCGGACCTTATCAGATTATTTGTTATGTTTTGAGTAAATAGAAAGGCGAGGCAAGGGGATTTGAACAGTTCAAGAGTTGACACCTTTGGTATTGAACTGTATATATACCCGTGGTCAATGAACAATTTTCGATTGCTTCCTTTCACATCGTATCATCGGGTGACTGAAATCATTTTGATTATCAAAACTTTTTAACAATGAGCGGAAAGTTTATGTTTGACGGTGTGGCCGGGTGTTGTGTGGTACAGTCAAATGGGGTGAATTAAGACAGAATTCTGACAATAGGCCCATTCAAGCCTCAGTCAATAGAAATCGATCTCTGTATTTATTATTAATGTAAATAGTTCAGCTAATTATAAAGGGGTCGTACATACCAAAGAAGAATGCAATATCCTTCTTGGAGTGTTTGGCAATTAAAAAACTATACCTTTATATTAAATGATTATACAGTTTATGGCTGGTCTTTGCTTTGTGCAGCACTTATTACATAGTTATTCTGTCTCAATCATTGTGAGACCCACATTTAAATGTTTGTTAACCTTTGATCCAATTTTTGATTTTTCTAATAAAGCAATAGCGTTAAATATTTTGTAATTCATAGATGTGTACGAAAAATCAAATACATGCAGTCCATTTAAGAATTTTAAGTTCCCATGAGGTTAAAAATAGCTTTATACTAGCTTACCTGGTTTCAAAATCTACAATAGACTGAATTCTAAGTCAACAATTTTAATTGAAACGTTCCAACAAGATAGTTTGAACAATTATTAATACAACATAACTTCAAATTCCATGTTAAAGAATACTAAAAAAACTAGTTCAACAACAGTTTTGAATTGAATACACAAACTGACTGTATCGAAATTGAATAGGGGCCAGGTTGATTAGCAGGTGCACAAAATATATCACACCTGTATGTGTTCACCTTGGCTATATACCTGGGACAAAAAGGGGGGATAAGTGGGTGCTGTTTGAGAACATTAACATTATTGAAGTGATAATGTTCTACTAATTACATGTAGTGAAATGTGTGTACATAGATTAGAAGAGCTGCTTACTGGTACATGTGATTTCCTGCATTTACTGGTTCAATTCAGGGGCTCTGTTTGATTAACAGATTCATTGTGAAGTGCTAGTAAATTAGGATTTTAAAAACTTATTAGAACTGAATATTTACTCTTCTACAGCATATGTACATAATTTTTTGATCAGTCTATTAAGGACAGAAACTTGACCCTTAGGAATGAATGCTGTCCTTTTTTTTGAGCATGCAGAAACAAACTTTTGTGCTTTTGAAATTTTCTATTTGGTCGATCCTTAATATACATGTATTAGGATTAAGTATTCATCAACAAAAAGAAAGTTCAAATTTTTAGGTACATAAAGGTAACTTTGAAAAAATCATTGAAAATACATAATGCTTCAACATTCTTGATTTAATTGATGAAATAAACAGCCAAAATAAATCTTAAAAATCCAGTATTTTTCTTTATTCCATGCATATACATGTATATAAAATTATGACACTCTTCAATAAACTCTGATTTTTTATCTACGCATTTTTGTTTTTAATGTAATAAAGTCATAAAACTTTGGAATGGTAAAAAACAGATTGACATTTACATTCAGAGTTATATATGACGGGACCACCTTGTTAGTGATAAACAAAAAATATAGCTTTGACAGTTTTTTTCCATGCACAGGTGTAAATTCAACTTATTTTTAACCCCCTACCCCAAAACAACCTCTACTAGAATTTTTGAATTCTGCTATGAAATATAATTGTTAGGCAGTGACTATAAAAAATGTTTGTCTTAATTAGAACCGCAAGGATTTTCTAATTTGTGGTTAAATACGCTGTGTATTTTTTAAAACTATGGTTACATATCTTCTATTATTCTGATCTGTGGTATTTTGCCTGTAGGTAGTGTTGCACTCCCAATATCTGATTTAATGTGTAACAATAGACACTTCACTGTCATTGAGCAATGTTGTCAAATATTGGTCCCCGGTATTTGTCCATACAAGGTTATGACCTGGTTGTTTTTATTTGTAAGTGAACCTTAACACTGACCTTTTAAATCCAAAGTAAGAGTGAGAGAAAAAAAAGTATGTCATTATTTTATAAGGAACCCTTTAGCCTTTGCTCAATGCATCAATGACTTTTAAGTTAAAAAAAAAAGGGGGGGTCTGGCGTAATTTAAAGGAAGGCATGAATCACGGAATTGAGGTTCTGTAGTCGCCTTGCTCATGGTTATAAGGCAGTCAATGGGGATGGATGGGAAATATGAAAGAGGGGCTTCTCTTGTGACAAAATGAAACCAAGCACTGGAAATAATTTGTGGTTGTTTGAACTCTAAGGATGGTATTAAATTTTATTACAAACTTGGTAAGTAAGGTAATTTATTTCATTTATGAATACTCTGAATGGACTTGGGTTGAGTAAAAGAATGTCTATTTGATATCTTTGTAACATTTCTTTTTCACCTGACAAGATATTAAAATTTGACATTCCCCCTATTGGCTGGCTAAAGTGAACTGTTGCTCATCTCATCTGGTGTGTTACAAAGCGATTGTTGCCAAGTTTAAATCGTTATTTTCACCTGACCTGTGGTACTAAGTTTTTCCACCTGAAGAATTAGGTAACCTGACCAAAAAAGAGTGTCAGGTGAAAACTGTTTATAAATCAAACCTATCTTTTGGCTGTGCAGTAAATAGATAATTGAGGACTATCATTGGCTGAACTGGACTTTTTTTTTTAACTATAAAGAAGAAGACTCCCACCCTGGCTATTGTTTAAAAAGATAGATTGATTTCTTAGGTGGGGAATAGAACTGTGTCATATGGGTGAACTCTTCTTTTGTTACAGAATTCAGGTATGGAGCAGTTGCAATGATTTTTTTTTTGTGTGTGTACAGGGTATTGTGTGGCAATGACAGTAGTGTGAGACAGGGTGAGACAGCTGTGGGTGTAAAGTTTGTAAAAAATTGTCCATGATTCACCATTTAAAGCTTATAGTTTCCATTTCTCACATCAGTAGAGATGTACAATGTGTCACATGAATGAAGCACCTCTCATTGGATAACTGCTGTCTTATTAGGATTCAGGAACTACAGTTGTTTATTATTTCGGAAAAGGATATGTTCCTTTGAATGGTAAATTGGAAATTTTGCCTTAAACATCCCACATGGATTAAAAAAGGTGAAAAACAGGTGACATAGTTATGGTTTATGTTTCAGGAAATGCAAGACACATGAATATTTGAAAGTTGAATGATAATTAAACTACATGTATCCGATATGGAGTTCCATATTAATATGTGTTTGATAACAAATGATAATGAATTTCTCATTATTAGAGATTCTCAAATTTCGTAATTAAGTAGGTTTATGAATGTGTGTGTGTGAAGGATAATATTTTGTGAATGATGACTCAGATTCTTTCAGTTATTCATTTGATATCGTGTTGAATTGTAAATAAGTAGAAAACTGATCAACCAAAACATTTTAGGAAAAGATCTGAATTTGAAGTGTATTGATATGTAAATGTTATGATTGAATGTTTATAGATCTAATATAGATTTTTCTGAAGTATGAATTAATTGAAAAATGTTGTAAATGAGGGTTTTTTTACATCAAGATCAAGCTATCATGTTAAAAAGAAATTTAGAAAAAAATTACTGGGGAAAAATCGATACAAACCTCAAAGTATTCATTTTTTCTGTTTATAGGATTGACGTTTAGCCATGGGTCAGAATCAATCTACCAGAACTCCACGGGAGGAGATCAAGGGCCCCCCTCCCCGACCGGCAGAGCGCCCAACTTCTCGCCTCGTGAGTGACCTAGGTCCAAAGGGTCCAAGTTACTACAACCCAGCCAACTGTGTGCTCCCTTCTGCCTTAACAGGACTCAAGGATGTACAACTCCGACCTGTGTCCAAGGAACTCTCTCAATATCATCCGGATTTCAAGGATATCTTTTCTAGTCCTGATTCCAATGAAAATGATCTTAATTCGGGAAATGTGACATTGAATGGTGATATTTCAAATGGAGATTTGTCACATGATGATATATCTAGTGGACATGACAGCAGTGATATTTTATCTAGTTCGTACCCAGGAGTGCATAATTCTCCACTGGCAAACGGCTTGCCTTATTCCTCATCGTACGGAAGTGGTAGTACTGCTGATAATGGTACACCAGTGCAATCTGCTTCTGGGAAAATTAGAGGGCATCGCAGACAGATGTCAGCCACATCTAGTCTATACATTCGTGAAACTATTCCCGAGGATCCAAATGAGGAATCTCTGGATGTTCGTGGGAAAATTGATCCAATTTCAATGGATACTAGTTACACTTCGCAAGTTTCTATTCCTGTGAAAAGTTCGTTTGATTTAGATCAATCCTATAATATGACTTATGCCCAACTTGCTGAAGCTCGAAGGAGCAAAACTTTAATGGATATTGAGAAACGAACTGGTAAAAAACTAGAGGATCTAAGTCATGATCTAGCAGATAATGCAGAAGAAGGATCGTTTTCCAGACAACCCTCAGTGCGGAGCATGAAAAGTGCTGTGAGTTTAGACACTGGTCTCAAAAAGAAAAAGAGGGCTCCCCCACCCCCCAATCATCCACCACCTCAACCCCCAACCTCATCACCTCAGAAAACCTCCTCCTCACAACCTCCACCAAGACCTGCTCACCTTCCACAGAAAAAGGCACATTCCTTTGAGGAACCTCCAGCAGATTATGATATGGACGTAGTGGACAATGCACAAGTGAAACGCTCCCACAGTTTACGCACCCCAGCTGCCCCTCCTCCCCCTCCCCCTGCAACCAAATCTATTTTGAAAAAATCAGGACCCATAAGTGGACCAACTAGACAGAACAGTCAGCGTCCGCAAAGTGCAATACAGACTACAGCACATAGTGCACCAACAACCCCTCGTTCTACCTCCTTGTATAAATCCCCTCCTGTTCTTCCACCTGCTGCTAAAGCAAATCAGTCAAACCCATTCTTGATGGAAATTCAGAAGAGAGCTGAAAAAATTTCGATCAGGAGACAGTTGTCCGAGCAGGCAGAAACAGAGAAGAAAGCCTCTGAGGATCAGTCTCCTCCTGTTGAGGAGCCTGCAGAAAAAGTGGAAGATCTTAACTTTACTGATATATCAAAGGCAGAGGATGAACCTAATCTTGTTTACCAAAGTGCTCCTGTTACACCTCGTGAGACCCAGGACAAATATTCCCCCAAACCTCCCCCACTTGTTAGGCAAAGTTCTATTGATTCAGGAGTTGTTGAGAGTACAAACACAAATATCGAAACATGGAAGCCAGTGGAAGCTTTTCAAAGACAGCCATCAGAAACATCCACAACTAGTGGTGTGTCATCTAATGACAGCAACAATGCAGCTGCAGCAACAAGGAAACTGAGCTCCTTGCTGCAACATGATATTAAAATTGCTGCTCAGGCCAAAGCAACGAAAATGGTGAAGCATACGACTCCTGTGAAAGAAAAACCAAAGGACCCTGCACAAGTTTTCCGGGAGCAACTACAGAAAGCTGCTGCAGAGAGAGAAGCTAGATGCAAGGAAGGTAAAACAATCGACTTTCAGCTGGCAGAGCAGAAAAAGAAGGAACAGGAGCAGGAAGAAAACTTGGTGTTCAAATCTGACACAGTCACAGTAAGGCACTCTGAGAGCACCAAAGAAAACGGGGAAGTCAGTGAAACTAAGGACTTGGGAAAAGATGATGAAGAAAATAATGATTTCCCCAGACCAAAATTTATAAAGAAAAGTTCTACTGCTCCTAGTGGACTTAATGTCAGGAATTCTCGGCAACGTCAACCGGACTCAGATGAGGAGGATGCAAGTAAGAGTTATCGGGACTCGGTGTACGGAACGAATGACTGGGTGCCGGAGGATGACCTCTCAGATGATAATCTGTCTGATGATCAGACAATGACCTCTCCCAGAAATGGTATGGAAGGATTCAAAACATCCATCATTCCACAAAAAGTCAAGGACTTGAAAACAAAGGGCAAAGCTCCTAAAGTCAAGGAAAAGAAATACAAGAAAAATTCAGACTCATCTGCTGATGAGAGAAGAAAGTTTGATAGCATTAAGAAGTTCAAAAAATCTGTACACAAAAGTGTCAGAAATGCTTTTGGTTCCATAAGCAAAGCTTCTGGTAAAATAATGAAGAAGCAGAAATCTGAAGACTTTGAAGTGGTTCAGGATGTGCCAAGGAATTGGAAGCTGAGTGCTTCTCACTCTGAGCCATCATTTGATCGAATGATGATGTCGAATGGCTTGGAAGAACGGGAAGATAGTTCTGATGATGATGAGTCTTCTGTGTTAGAATCTAGTGTTAGTGAAAGTCATTCTAGTCACAAGGCATCAGAGAGCAATGGGAGAGGAGATGATGAGCGAAGTGATGATGATGACAATGAAGATGATAATAAGGAACATGACATTAGTACAATGAAGCGTGCTGGAGTGGCTTATGTCAACAAAAAGGGACAAATTGTGTTATTGCCTGAATATGAAAGTGTCAATGGACATGGGTCGGAACAGTTCGAAGGCTCTGCTCCGAAATTAATTCCAAAGAAAAAGAAGTTTACATATGATGCGACTGTGAGAAGAAAAGAAAGAGAAATGAAGGAGGAAATAATTTCAAAAGATGTTCAAGAAAAAGAAAAACAAAGAGAAGAAGAGAAAAAGAAGGAGAAGGAGACAGAGTTGGAGTTCCGGAGACTGAGGGAGTTGGAAGCCAGGGACAGGCTGCAGCGTCTGGAACTCCAAGCTCAGATGCAGCAACAATTGCTACAGCAACAGCAGCAACAATTAGGTTTCCTCTCAGCACCACCTCTACCCCCACCCACACAGTTTCAGCAGGGCTACAACCCTGCAGCTTTTGAGTTCTCAAACTTGATGAATCAGCCTGGTCTTCAGCAAAGTGGGATGGGTCTACCCTACACAGGTCAGCCAACATACGGTGGACCTTTGTTCAATGCTGGAGTTCCTGGAATGAGCTATGATCTAACGGACTACATGAGAATGATGCAGGGCATGCAACCCAATCAGAACATAACCTCTGCTTATGGATTCATGATGAATGGACCGACCTGGCCAGGACCCATGATGGATGTGAGCAAAGGTTTTGTGGACTATTCTAAAATGCCAAACGGGAGTGTGCAGACTGATGATTCTCAGAGAAATCAGGTATATAAGACATGGCAGGGCCCCACTAAGCAAGTGGTACCCAACCCAAATTCTGCAGCCTCAGGAACTGCACAGAAATACATGGTGTCGGGTGAGCATCCCACCAGCCAGCAATATCGTTCCAATGGTGCTATTGATCCCAGTGTAAAGGGAGATGACTCCAACTCGGATGCGTCTGTATCAGAAGGATTGTCTCCCTTGAGGTCTTCCATGGTGGCAAAGATTAAGGTTGGGGACTTTCGGCCTTCAGTGACAGAAAATAATGCTGGATTATTTAAGTCATCCATTTCGGTTCCCAACCTGTCTACATCAAAGACAAACAGCGACTTCAGGTATGCTTTTATTTCTTTTTATGTATCTTAAAGTGCCCTCTTAAAATTTTTACTTATTGACATAGAGGCTTTTAATCATTGTGTGCCCTATTCTAAAGTATGCAATGACATATATTTATTTTTTCTTCTTATTTTTTGGTGGGATTTCTACTTTTTTTTTCAAATGTACTATTCTCAGTTTAAGTCAAGCATGCTCTTTCATGATCCTTTAAATTATTACGATATGCTTTTGAATCCATAGAAAATTGTGCAAATTTCCCAAGTTTTTCCTGTTTCTATCTTCAAAAACCATTTAATTTAATGCACTTTTTTGAAAGAAAACTGGATATTTTTACCTTCTTAATAGGAGCTCAAAATATGTGCACTTCAGCTAGTGTATTCAATATTGATGTAATCTCACGAAGACTTAAACCAAACATTTTTTCAAATTTTGTGAGATAAAGACTGGAAGATATATTCCTGGTGTTCTTTTTAAAAATAAGTGTAAAGAGGAATCGTTCTGGAGACAAACTGTCTGCTTGGAACAAAGGTGAAAATCTCAACATTGAATTAGGTTTCCAATAAGGCAAGATATACCCCCATTGACAAGATAGTAAATATTCCCGATGCAGTTTAAATTTCACAAAATTATATATGATGAAACTGTTTGACAAACATTGGGAGAATCTATACCAGATGATTAACTGAAATAGAAATTTCTTTGACATAAACATTTTTCATGGGTTCAATTTTCAGTGTGATGGCTATTTTAGATGTGGGAGGGGATATCCACCCATTTAGAGATCTGGTGATTTCTTTTTAGAGATCAAGATTTTACATGGAGACATTTTAGTTCCTGTATATCATGTGCAGATCCAGAAAATTTGTACAAGGGGGTACAAGGGATAATTAGGTTTGCCAGATGGGGTGGGGGGAGGGTTCCAAGGCATATTTGGTTTTTGTTTACTATGTAATTTTCATTTACGTATGTAAACACTCCCGTAGGGGAATTTCAATTCTTTCATGCATGTTACATGTTGGTGTATTTTGTGACATTATGTCAGAGAGTTAAAGAATAACAAATTAAGGAGTGCCATGATTGATTAAGATAAATTCAAGAATTAATATTATAATGAACCACACTTGATGATACACTGATGCATACACTGCATGTATTTTACACTTAACATCAAAGCTCTTGAAAAGGATTTTACAAAAGAGAAATAATTAATTGCACACTATATGCGTGTATTTGTTAAGGACGTAATTACTCCTTCATTTACCGTAGTTTATTAAAGAAATTTTCCATGAGAAAATCAAAGTTTTAAGGCTTTAAAATGTCTCGACCATGGTTGATTTATAATGTAGATAAAATGACTCATCCTTTACATGTGAGCACTTAAAAGACTGGCTTTTTTACTCTAATTGAAGGAAAGAAAACAATCACACCATGTTAAAATTCCTATCCCCTTAACATGCTTTTCAGGGTAATTAGCAATTAGTGTGACTTAAGTATGATTATGTCTAGGAGTTTTTAAGTCAACACGACAATTCTAATCTTCGAGATTAACAACAGTTACACAGTCGGCCTTGTCAACAGAAGACGTTGGCCCAGAACCACTGGCCCTGGCATAAAAGACTTGTTCGTCCGAGACCCACACAAAGCCAAGAGTAGAAGACCAAATATTTGTCATAATCACTACCTTTGTCTGTTTTAAATACAAGTGGAATTTCAGCAGGGAGATTATAAATATACCCGCCACAGATATTGCTACGTACCTCGTATTTTAAAGTGTTAATTTTAAGAAATGGTGTGTGTATTTATATACCAATACCAATATGTGTACTTATGTATACATTTTAAACATTCAGACAAATTACATTTGGAAACATAACTTTAAAAGGAACTTTCTTGGGGACAGCAGTATAGATCACGCCTCTTGTCTGTTAGCTAGCACGCTGGGTGTCAGATTAACCAATGCTGTGTCAGTCTGCCATTACACAACAATGTGAGCAAAATGGGCTGATCTCCAGCACTTAAGGGACGTTCTCTTCATGTGCTTCTTTTGACACCTGTATCATATAACCATTACAATGTACCCATTAGCAATTACAAAGCTTTAGGTGTCTCTGTCTTATCTATTGTTAAATCTTTTGTCATTCAGTATATCCATAAAAAGTTCAGTTACCTCACTGTTTTAGAACTATGTGCCCCATAATGTAAGCTGAAATGACCTTTCGGATTATAATAGGACAATGCTGGGATGGTTATTCAGAGGCAGTCAATGGAATAATGTTAACAGTCTATCTTGCTTAGAAGCCGAAATTTTTCCCATGGGGAAGGGTCTGAAGATTAATTTTGTTTTCCAGGGAAGGCAAATTTTCAGACCCCCCCCCCCCCCACTATTTCTTATGCATATTTGTTTTTAGACACACAAAAAACCAGCTGTTTCAACAACTAATTGTATGCTCTATATCACTATTGACAAATAATTAGTAGAACCTTTTATCATGCCGTTTAATTTTCACATTTTTTTTTTATTTTCAGGTAACCTTAATTGTTGCATGTACGTATATACTCACCTGAGTTACCTAAAATACTGAAACCACAGCAGAGACACAACCTAATTTTAATTATCTGCCGACAGTTACGGTAATCAACATGTCCTAGCTCTGAATCCAAGAGGGAGAGACAATCTTGAGCCATGAAAACAGAGTGACAGGAGTTGAATACATTTAGCTGCTAAATGCATATCTGTTCAATATGCATGTGAAATGAAGATCAATCACATTGGCATTTAACTAGGTACTCTGATGGAAAAATGAAATACTGTAATCAAAATGAGTGATGATTGATCCTAAAAATGTGTTAATTTTGAAAACCATTGGTCATAAATGATTTTGCATGTAGTTTATAAATATACATGCTAGGTAAGATTGAATTATCGAGTTGTTTAATTTTTCTTCTTGTTCCATGAACAATTGATCATATTGTGCAAGCTTTCCTTTATTTGTTTAATAATCAGCTAACAATAATTCTAGTCTAAATGTATATGTGTACATATATGTATAAACTTTCAACATGAAAAATGTCAAATTGATCACATCTGTTTTAAATTTAATTGTCAATTCTAACTGAATTAAAATCTCCTTAAATTAGGGGGTAATATAGAGAAAATTCTTGCAACTTGGCAGATTGCATTAGAATATAACATTGGGTGCACATAGCTATGTATAGATACCCCTATTAGTATATTTATTATGCAATGATTTATTTTTGTAGAAAAACAAATTTGCAGAATATTGTGCATGTATATACATGGGCTCTTTTTAAGATTGCAAAATCTTTAAATTTTACACACTTATAAGTGTCACATTTATTTAACATATAGTGTAGTATTTGTATGGGGTCTTTTTACATATTTTTGATATACATGTATCTATATTACTTATATTCACATTCGGATTTAAATATCTTTCTATCATGATGATTTTTTTTTATTTATATCCACATCCTAGCCACATGTGTATACAGTATATATGGAATTCCACCACCTTTGTTATACATGTCATATGGGCCTTATTCGTGAATTATTTATTTTTGTATATGATATGATATTTGTTAATCAAACTGTTAGAGTTGTGATCTTCCCCAGTAATACATTTATAACTATTATTGTAAGAAATGGGGATGAGGCAACCTTTTCTACATTTGATAAACTGTAAAATTCATCTTGACAAAATAAAAATGATTCCTTGATAATTGCACGCCAGGTCATATGATATTCATTGTCCTGTAAGTGGCCAGTAGATTTCCCCTTCCCTCTTCCAACATCTCTCAATCTGTATACAATGTCTTTCAATTATTTGTTTATGTGATTACAAAATTGTTATTTTGTCTATTTGTTGTTAATTTAATTACAGAAACTGATCACTGCTTCCACGAACATTCATTGATTTAAGAACATTCTCTCTGAGTTGTGATATCCAATGTAAAACATATCATTTGTTTTATATATGTATATCCATGCATACATTACATCACAATTGTTGGTTATTTTTGTATCATATATCACATGTCAAGCATATTTTTTCTATGAAATGCTAATATTTATAAATATATTAAATATATATATTCTAAAACTTGTTTTTGTGTCCTTTTTTTACTTTTAGATTGGGATATACATGTTTGCATGTATTTACGTGCCTGTATTGAATTCCATTAAGTTTATAACATTTAAAGCAATATGAGCTGCAATTTTCATGTTGAATTTTTTTTTTTACGAAAATGTTATTAATTTTCTGCTAAAATGACATAAAATATCATGGCTTTTAAATTTCTGTTAGCTTTATTTTTGTGGGAAAAGCTGTTAAGAAGCTTTAATTGAAGCAAAATTGAATGATTGTCACCCGCCTGTACAAAAAATTGATCTGCTATATATTCCTTAGAAGAGAAATTTTTCTTCTGACAAAAATTAATGATTTTTTTGAATTCTTATTTATCATAAAAGTTTGAGTTACATGCAGACTTATCATTCTAACAGGTTTTTGAACCAAAACAAAATTCTAAAAAATACAGCTCATATCGTTTAAAAAACTACATAAGTGTAGGTGTACATGATAAAGTAACATCTTTAGTTGATTATTGATGACCTTAAACCTACAATAATTCTATTGTGACAGAAACAGGAGTGATGTTGTTCAAAGGGGATGGGTGTAGTAGATCTAACCAATATAACTTGACAAACAAAAAAACCCAGCACGGAATGCAAATTCATTAAAGCAATATGAGCTGCAAATTTCAATTTCTCTTTAAATTACATGCAGACTATGCATACTAGCAGGGTTTTGCAGCAAAATAAAATTCTGAAAATTGCAGCTCATATTGCTTTAAAACTAAATGTGTATGTAAGGCATTTTTATTAAAATATTACGTGTCGATCGGTACAGTTCAGAAGGAGGTGGGGTGTGGGGTCATCGTTTCAAGCCACGGTCCGGAGTCTGCATAGCTCTCTCCTTCCGTCTAGATGGCAGAGGATCGTACCTATTGGCCGTGGCTTGCGATGATGGGGGGGGGGGGGTACACTTCGCTGGAATGTAAATATATACTGGTAAGAAAAAGAAGACTATCAGAAAAAGGGAACAGCATCCCCTCCCCGATACTACGCACGAAAACACCGGGAAATTATAGGTATTGCAGGCCCGTAGCAGGGATTTTTGAAATGGAGTGTGAGTGTATACATAAATATTTGAGTTTTTCCTCACAATCAGCAAAACGATAATAGATTTTGGTCCATATAAATAATCTAGATTATTTCATATCTGTTACATAGAAGATTTCATGCATGTATAATCAATGCCCCGAAATGTTATACGAATCGCAAATACTAGTAAATGTGAACTTTATGGAAAACCTGCGTTTTCATGATAAATTCATAATTTCATTTAAAAATTACTCAATTTATCTGGCTTTTTGTCGTTTTTACATGTATCCGCAATCACGAAAGACATTATTTCAAATTTGAATAACAAATATTAAAAGATCTCCAACTTAATATGACCTATACTTTTTAATTACATGTACCGCGTAATAATAATTCTGTATTCCCAGATCTTTTTTTTTTTAAAGTAAGTTCATGCTGGGAGCATTTACACATGTCGTTTAATGTCAATTTTAATCTCAACTTTTGGTCTTAATTAAAAAAAGGCTATAACCTAGAACATCATTTACATGAATTTTCTTTGAAGTTGTTTTCCCCTTGCAACTGTGAAAACCCAGGAACAAATCAAAGAAAGACAAGTCGTACATGTGAACATAATTTCTTGACAGGTATTCTTTTGAACTTTTTTGTATTAATTTTATTTTGACAAAAATATCACCAGGAACTTTGCCAAAATCTTTAAGCACAGTGGGGAAAAAATCGGGCCAGACTCAATCGGGAAGTGATTCATCAATGTATTTTTCTTCTTTTGACGAACTTGAGTACAAAGTTCTTTCAAGGAGAGTTCTTCAACTTTTAAACTTATGACATCTGTGAGAAATCCAATTAAAACGCGTCAAAACATTAAATGTACATTACAAAGTTGTTTACGGGTCTCAGGCCTTCCCCTGATCGTTATCTGCTGATTTACGAGGGGTGCAGGAGAAGTGCTTGTGGCTGATTTGGACCGCGACTTTTGTTCTTTTTTCTATTCTAATGCATTGGACAAGTGCCATTGCTTATAATTCATGAACTTTGGTTACCTTTTTACTTGCATGGCACTAGTCTTTGAAAATAATGTTCTTATACATGTAGAGTGTTGAATAGAATGATGAGTCACCCATACAATGTATATCTCCCTCTCTGTCTCTCTCTCAGGCTCTCTGGAAAAAAAAAGAAACAACGAAACGTGAATTACATGTACATGTGATTAAAGCCAATGTGAGTTTCTACTGGACTCTTTTTTTAAAGGTTGATTGAAATAACGAGTTTACCTTGATATCATTAGAATACCAAGTTATGTAATAAAAAATACAAAAGACGGTGCTTTATAGACACAAGAAGTATGTATATCCATGCTTCATCGCACGTTTTCAATTTTTTAAAATCACTTACCACGTTAGAAAATAATTGTGATAAATGTTCTTGTCGACAACTCCTGCAATTAAACAATGAAAGTCGGTGAGGGAAGTATACCACACGAGCATTACATTTCAACATTATTTCACATTGCATATATATATATATAATTTCCACAGCTAATGTAATTAATATTCCCTAAAGGTCTAAAGAAAAATACTTAGATAATATACAGGTAGGATCGAATGCCTATTGTCCTTTATGAATTGTAATTACAATTGAATTACTATTTTAATTACAAATTAATTTCCATTGTAATTATAAATGAATTTCTATTGCAATAGCAATAATATACAGACCCCTTGTGTTGGTCATGAACAAAAATAAATTCTTAGTATGATCCAAATGAACAAATGAAAAAGATACCGGTATGTTTGGTGACTGAACTTACTGAAAAAAAGGATAATCAAGAAAAGAAACTTGAGTACAGCAGGGTTTCTCTTTTCTAGGAAAAAAATAAGGTTTATAATCGAGGACCATTAGTGTCGCACATATTTTATCTTAAAGTAAATTGAGTTATTCCGCTTTTGAGAACCGCTTTGTGATTTAAAAAAATGTTAAAACCCATGTCTGTCGCATAATGTTTAAAATATATAATTTTAAGACACTAAGTAGTTTTAATTTATTGCTAAATAAAGGGGGGGGGGCATGAATACGAATTTTTGTGGTAAAACTTACCTTTCACCTATCACACCGGAAATCACATGTACCTCGGTGAACAAAATTCAAAATGTTTTCATCTCAAGGATTTGATCTTCACGGTAACATATTTGGAAATTGTTAACTGTGAAATCCTTAATTTTTTGTAAAGCTGTTTCTTTTTACACGTTAAAGTTGAGTCAAAATCCTAAAGTGAAAGTAAGTTTCTTTGCACTATCTGGTAGAGTTGAAATTCACAGTTAGTTCTTATTTTTCACAGGTAGTTCCGGAGTTGAACCAATGACAATGGGGTCCCCAACAAGTCCAACCTCTCCCCACCAGACACCATTTTTGCCAAGTTTTCTGATGGGAGAATCAATTCACCATAGTGTATGTGTTGCATTAATATTTGGATTACTATTCACTGAAAAGTGACATTGAAATATCTGTATGTTAAAATTCTTCACAGGGGAACCATAGAAATTAAAGGAATACAAGTAAAAACCTAAATCGCAGAAATGAATTTCTTTACAATTTTCATTTTCACCTTAATCACCTATGCAAATCAATCACTGCAAACCAAGATCAGGGTACGTACTCCAATCCTTTTTCATCTGGCCATGATTGAATGAGACAAACATATCTATTCATGACATTATCTGTTTCAATAGCCAGGTCCCCAGCACTGGTCTGCAGCAAGCCCTCCTTCCTCTACACCAAGAGTTCCCTCAGTCACCTCTCCTACTGGACATCACTTAGGATCAAGGCCAAGGTATTAAGTTTAACATTTTGGGGAATTGATCAAAAGATTGCTTGTAGTTTTATTTGAATGGAGTCGTATGCTTCATATTACAGACCCTGAAACGTACTACTACACCAAAAAAGCGTGCGACCTTCGTGCAAGAAACGTTTCGTGTAAACCGTTTAGCGTTTCGTGTAAACTGTTTAGCGTTTCATGTGAATCGTGAAGCGTTTCGTGTAAACCGTTTAGCATTTCGGGCAAAGCGTGCAGCATTTCGGGCAAAGCGTGTAAATCGTTTTGGGCAAAGCGTGCGAGAACCGTGTGAAACGTTCATCAGATTTCATTCGGAACTCTCTGACAATTTAATTGTTTCAAAATAGTGCTTGTGTAAAACATTACTTAAAACTGTTTGTGATTGGCAAAACTCCTTCGTAGATATTCTCGTTAACAAAAAATCTATAAGTAATGATATACTTATCTTTTTACAAAATTGAATTAATTCTTAACAAACAAAAGAAAAGTACGCGTATTGAAAGAAGACTAGTTACTGAGACTATTCGGCTGTGTACAACCAGCACACATAACCTCGGACATCGGGTAAGATCTGCACCTGGCTGAACCTGTCAATCAAACTCTGTGTATTCGTTTTCATTGGACGGCCATGCGTCTCTTCTTTTGTCAATAGCCAATAAAAATTTAATGACTTCAAGGTAATCGGAATCAATATTTGATGATACACACAATTTAAATGATAGATTATTTAACATTAATTTGAACAAAGTTAAACGTAAACATAGATAGAAAATATACTGTATTTGTATGAAATGCAGGAAGTAAATTCTTCTGAATCCCATTTAAAAAAATTTCTACAAGTAATTATTTTAATTATTTAAACACTGATAACGGAAAACAACAAGTAATTTACACACTGAAATTTTCCTAAAATGTACACATGCAATTAATTATTATGGGAATCTATATGCATGGTACTTAATTCAAATAGATTATGATAGATATATTGTATGCCGTTATGCGGGGTGCCGGTTATGTATATGAATATTGAGACAAAAATTTAAATCAGTTTTATTTTTTCCGAAATCTGAAATAATAATGACAACTTTCTTTATTGTTTAATCGATTGATTTTTTTCTGTGATTTTATGCACGGAACATATATTTACGCGAATGATACGACATAATAAAAAAAATAATCGGTTGTTTTATAGCATTTTTCTAACTTATGTGACTAATTTTATTTTATGTAACTTTCAAAATTATCAATGTAAATAATTACAGGTTTATTTATTGTATTTTTACATCGTATTCTCTGAAACCAATAAAAATCATAATGTGAGAAGAAAAAAGAAATCCCGCCGAATACTGAAAAACCAATTTCAGTTTGTAATCATACAGATTTTATTTTTGGTATTGAATATTGTGTTAGGGTAACTTTTAACTCTCTGGAATTTTTATTATTTACGGCACTAATAAGAATCATGGATATTTCTTTTGAGCAATAAATATATTTATAGAAGTAATATTTTTGGCTAAATCTGTAAATAAAAAATTTTTTGCTTTAAATGTAAGTACCAAATTAATTTAATTAATCAGTTCAATACTTATGTATATATATGTTTTCTAATATCAGTATTTCTATTATTTCGTGTTTTCTTAAAATTAATTCTTACTAACAGATTCAGGGTAAATATCCGAGAGGACCCGAATCGATCAGGATAAAAGCGTGTCCAAAGCGTGTGAAAAGCGAGCAAATCGTTTCGTGCGAGAATCGTTTCGTGTAAACCGTTCAGCGTTTCGTATAAATCGTTTAACGTTTCAGGCAAAGCGTGCAGCGTTTCGTGTAAACCGTTCAGCGTTTCGTGTGAACCGTTTAGCGAGCGTGTGGTGTAGTAGTACGTTTCAGGGTCTGTAGATATACATGCATGTTGTATTCATTGAGTATCGTAAATTTGAAAAGAAAGGTTAGGTTTTTCTTATTACATGTAAAAGATCTTAACATTGACAGTCCACAGATAATAATATTTATGTTATCACTGATACATGTTAAAATATGAGATTCAAGAGTTTTGCTGAACATGTTTTTTTTAAGCTACAAGACTGGTTGATTTTATTCTTGATTGAATAAAAAAACTCAATTTTTCAAGTCAAGTGTTGCACAGATGTATCTAAACACACAGGGATGTTTCTTTTCTGTATGACTCTAGATGCTTTGATAGTGTATGGTGTACTTGTTTTTTAGGCCAGAGGTATTGCGCCCAAAAGACAGAATTGGAGCACCCCCCACCAAAAGTCTTTTAACAAGTCCAAGCGGTGCCATGTCTGGATCTTTTCATACTCACCACACATCACACCATGTAAATAATTACAACTCAAACTGTTTTTAAGTAATATTCTTCATTTTTTACAGAGCTAAGGTAATATGTTTTAATTTTTTTCAAACTATTTCAGGACCACAGTTTACACATGAAGTCAGTTCACACACCAGGCACTGGGGCTCCACCCACTGCAAGTCAGTAACTTTATGTTCAGTTATTTGCTTATAATTTTGCTGTGTTTTTCTTTGTGTGTAAAATGTATTTGTTTTATATTTTTGTCAGTTAGACCTTTGACTTTTAATCAAGGTGTCCTTTACAATAAAATATGTTAAAATAACAAAAAATATGTATAGATTTAATTTTCTTGGCTGATAAATTTTTTATTTAAGTTGCTTATTTTTTTTATTGATTATACTGTTCTTTACATTGTTTAGAGCATCCAATTTAAGAAATGAATTGATGTCTGTCTGTTGCAGGTATTTTACACAATGAAACTCCCCATGGTGCAAGTCAAAGTTTTATGATGGACAATTCTATGGGTCTTTCACCAGCACAACTTGATCCATTTTATACTCAAGGGTATATATATATAAGTATTTGAATAGATGGGTGAAAAGGGGGAAAAAAAGATGTATGTGGATATTTCTTGTTCTTTTCAAGGAAATTGAATCTGTTTTTATTTTAACTTCCTCTTTTGATTAGAGAAATGTTGACAGCTGATGATGCCTTAGATGAAACCTGGGTAACAGTGTTTGGGTATGTCCAGATTTTTAAATAGTTTTGTACTTTCATTCTAATAAAGTTTTACTAAATGCAGAATGGGACAAATAAGATAAATGTTATTTTCTTTCATGCAGATTTCAAGCTGCTGCCGCTTCTTATTTCCTACAACAGTTTTCACAGTATGGCAACATTTTGAAATATGAGGTAAATCAGTAATGTTCATTTTTGATGAAAGATTTACCAGGTATATTTATATATGTTGATAACTTGCTATCATGTCGTTGAGTCAGGCATGAGGATTTGCCCATATTGATATCATATGTTGTGGGTCTGACTAAGGTGGTATGGGACACTTCCATGTTGTGACATATTGTTTATCAAAATAAACAATAAAACCAAGTGTAAATATATAAGTTGTTTCTTTCCGAACACTGTCATCAACAGCGTAGTGCAGTGGTTTAGAGGGTTTTCAACGAATCTGTATGTCATGAGTTCGAATCCTGCTGGGATTTTACAATTTTTAGCACTCCAAATATTTTTAAAAGCAATTTTTTGTTAAATACATGTATTGTAAAATTCTAAACTGGGGAAAGTATTTTTAATGATAATGTACTTTAATCCACATTAATATTGACTGATGTCTCATACCACCTTAAGGATTTGTCTGTGGTGATATCAAATTTCATTGAGTTTGACAAAAATTTGAATTGGTTTCACATTTCATTTACTGTAAATCAGCTTTTATTTGTGATGTCTTTATTTTGCAATTTACTGGAGATAAATTAGTTCCTGGTGACTGATTTTAGTGATCAAGATGTAGATTTCCTGGGGAAAATATATTAGACACATTTGAGGAATAGTTTGCAGGAAGACTGAGTAATATTAATGGCGACAGGGATCCCATGAACCTCGCAAAAATTCTAACATGCTGATAAAAGTTGGTTTTCGGGATCTTGATGTAATGATACACCTCTGTTGGTACCAAATGTCAAGGTGAAAATTTGTTTGAATATGTATTAAAATCAAATGTCAATTCATCTGAGGTAAATTTTCATTTGTTACCCAGTCTAAACTGCAGGCAAAGAAAGCACTCAGCAAGGATGGCAAAATCTTCAATAACTGTGTGATGATTGGGGTCAAACCTTGTATTGATAAGGTATTTTAAATTTTGATTTGATCTACAAGATAAGATTTGGAAAGACATTTTGTGTTAATGTTTTTACATGTACAGTGTCTGTGTATATTAAAAATCCCAGGATAGAGCTTGCTGTTAACCACTTTATGTGCATATTAAGTAGGGTATGGCAGTATGCAATTCTCACTACAGCACCAAAAAATATTTTGCATGTTGTTTTTGTTTTACTATTGTGATGTTACAATAATGGCTATTTTCCCACACAATAAAAATGTATAATAGTATTACCAAGTATTATTGGTACTAGTATTATATAAGAGTTATCTATCTGTATGATATAAAATTAAGGAAAGTGTTTATAATGTCAAGTGCCCTTCTGAAACACATTTCTATTATACCGGTAAGTTATTTTTTAGTATTCTATGTCCTTTATTCTTGTTTTGGATTGCTGTAGGTGGTTATGGACAGAGACAGAAAGGCCAGCCTTGCTGAGGAACACTCCCTGGACATGAACACCTCCTCAGCCGCAAGGAACACGCCCATACGCCCCCTCACCGCAGCCTACAAGGCTGCCAGGAGTGACCATGAGGTCAGAACAATCAATTTACAGAGTTACCTTTCTTGCTGTATTACTGCATCAACATGAAGCTGCTCAGTTTTTTTCAAACGTTTTGATGACTTGCTGAATTGAATCCCTTTTCTGATGTCTTTTGTGTAGCACAAGTTTCAATATAAAGATCACAAAGTATTTTAAAACGAAAATTCTGTGTTCAGTTTCTGTCATACTATGATTTTGTAATCTATCAAATTTTCTTTTAATGCTAGTATAAATGATCAATTTTATTGTTTTAAATTTTAGGTTGTCAAGAATAACCAGACCCCACAAAAAAATTCCACATTTATAGGCAAGACAATGGAGTATATGTTTGGCTGGTGACACAACAGAGGACTATCATTTTATACACATGTATTGGTGCAATGAAATGTTTTCTTATTAAATCTATCTATTTTATTTTGTGTAGTTGTGCATTATTTGTCAGTTAAGTGAACTTTAAGTATATCATACATGTATCAAGTACTTAGAGATAGCATACAACTAGAAATCTTTTTAACTGCAAACAAAATAATTACAGTATAAGAGACTTGAGAATATCTGCCCATCCCCCCCCCCCCCCCCCCCCCCCCCCCCCCCCCCCCCCCCCCCCCCCCCCCCCCCCAACACCCCCCAAAATGAAAAAAAACAACAGAAGCTATTGATACTTGTAAAATCCTAAAACTTATCTTGTATGTTAAAATTTAAATAATTAGCGGATGATTAAAAATAGTTTCTATACCACAGACTGCAGGATGTGAAATGATAAGAAGGAAGGAAGCACATCTGTTGAGGATAATTAGCAGGCATCTAGAAATTTAGCTGGTAAAAAAGTGATTGATGCAAATTTTACTTATAATTGTTTTTTGTAAAAATAAATTCTGGTGTATTTAAATCAATGGTACATGTATATCTTTTTTTTTTACTGCAGTATTAAAGTTGTAAGCTTGACAAAAAGCAGGGACAAGTAGTACTGGCTCTATGCGAAACGGGTTATCAGCGCTGCAAACCTTGGCAGTTATAATTAGATTTTAAAGATTTATTGCAGTTAGTCAAGAACACAGCTGAAGTGCAAAAAGCCTAACAACATTTTTTTAGGATTGAACAGCAGGCAATATGCCTATAGATATTCGTTATTATAGTTATTTTATAGTTACTATCCTATTTTCGATATGCACAAATATTAATTTATTCAGGAAAATTTTACCCCCGACATCCAGACAAACCCTATTGTAGTAGCGCATATTTATGAGAAGAGGGATTAATCTTAACTATGGCGCTGATAAAAACTTGCTGTGGCGCTACATTTAGCATGTGTACAGTCAAAGTTTAATGTTGCGCTTGTACAAATTGAAAAGGCTCTTGGGGAACTATATTCATCTTTTTCTGATAACATCAAAAGGTACAAAACTGGGTCCCGCTGATCAAAACAGCATAAACCTAGCATAAAAATCTAACTAAGATTGATGAATTTTAAATTTTATTTTACAATACATCCATCTCAGTTAATTATCATATTGAAGGTCATTGAGATGCTAAGGTGAAGGGCTTTTAGTTAAGGTACGGAGTTAGAAAAACTTTTAATCTAGGAACCCAGTATTTTTTTTTTTACTTTTTAGATTTTTTTAGGTCAGCATATTAATTTACATGGTCAGATTTCAACGTCAATTCGCGCAAAATCGTCGAGTAATGTGAAATTTGATTCATATTTTCTTACCAGAAGTTCTGAAATTAGATTATTTAGAAGCCACAGGCTGCAGAGAATTTTAAACGAAAAATAATTTATATCTTAATAGTATATTTAATACTGCTATATCCCCCCTCTAGTTTGCGGATCATATTTTTGTAATTTCGATAGATGAGATTCTTGTATCATCACATGGCGATTATTTTTATCTTGACACTGATATCAAGGGAAAAACCCTTTCAGAGCTGCAACAAATTCAAGGTAAAATGCAATGGGAGTGCAACATTTTAATTAACACACTTATGTCTTCTTGCATAAAAATATCATACCTTTTTTTTCTTTTGTAGACCTAACACCATATAAGAACTTGATATTGAGCTTGATAATTCTTTTCTCATTTTGTATGATATTCGTTTCATATGAATCTTAGTATTCAAGTGACTGAAGGTTATATAATGTGATATTTACCTACACTTTAGCATTTTCTCCACTATTTTTAAAAAAGAAGCCCGATGATATTTCGTATAGCCAATACGATCTTAATGTAACTATATGTAGTGTGAATAAATTTGTCTAAACTTTTACTTAATTTTTAACGTTTCTTCCAATGAACTTACTTGTAATTAAGAATCATTCTTTGACTTTTGGAGGGGGGGGGGGGGGGGGGGACATGACAGTCAGACATGTGATCAATTTGATCACGTGTCGACTGTAAAGATCAACCCCATAAAAGTGAGAGAAAAAATGGTTTCTTATTACTTATATTTTCATCCTTTTCAGAAATTCTTCGTTAAACCCCAACAGTGTACGTCATTTGATAGATTGGTTTTTCATCATGGTTTTTGTCAGTTTCAACTGTTATCCTCCCAAACAGGCACTATTTATTTTATTATACTGAATGTCTTAATTTTAAAGAAAATTTAACTGCTAAAGTGAATTCTACGGCGAATCGTACGCGCATAATTTACGCGTATGTAACAATTCATTGTGTTACCCGTTGCCAAGTGTGTTGCTAACGCTGAGGGTAATAGAACGGATTACCAACTGCGTCTAAACCAATCAGATTTCAGTATTTAACATGAAAGTATAATAATACATAATGTTTATAATGGCCCTTTCTTTCTTCTGTGTAATGTGGTAATCGACTAAGACGACATCTCCTCTTAAGTGTACCCCTAAAAACTCCACACGAAACATTTCAACGATATGCTCGCTATCATCATACCCACATGAAACGCTAAAGAAAGCGTTTATGATTATTAAATGTAATACATGTATATCACGTTATGAAAAAAGATGTTCCGACCCAAAACGGATAAAAGTAAATGCAGGCACGTAGCATCGGGGGGGGGGGGGGGGGGGGGCAGGGGGGGCCTGGCCCCCCACTTTTTCTCGCACCAAACAATTTTCTGAAATTTACATAGTAAAAATTGAATTACCATAAAGTTGGCCCCCCCCCCACTTTTTTGGGAGTATTCGAAGTAATAATTTATAGATCTACGCGGCCCCCCCCCCCCCCCCGGATTAGGATTTTGAAGATTTTGGGAAACTGCCTTTTCCCTTTTTTTTTTTTTTTTTTTTTTTTGGCCTGTCAAAATTTTTTTGGATGAGTCTGCCCCCCCCCCACACTTTCAAAATCGATGCTAGGTGCCTGAAATGTACTTTACAAAAGTTTCTTATCTTATTGATATTGCCTATATAAGTACATGATTGTGGGTATTATACCTTCGTTGTAAAAGAAGAACATATAACTTTGCCTATGCATATATCATAAGACAGTCGTGACTCTTAGTTTAACTTTGATGGCTGACCCTTGAATGCCTGCTCTTTTCCCATGGAGCAGATTTGCAGCTTTGTAGATGATATCAAATATGAACGGAAATCGCAGCAAGCAGTGCCACCCTGTTTTGAGCAAATTTGAATCATCTGAATTTCCGCTCAATGTTTTTAATTTTATAGAGTTTAAGAGATTCTTTCCTCCTATCTGCATGGTTGTACTGCATTGCAATCTAACTTCCCTGACCTTCCGGATCCGGGTTTTCGCTAAATTGTTGCAGAGACTCGACAACTTGCGATTAACCGTATTATCGTTACTCTGATTTGTGCACTGAATGATTCATAATTGACAATTAATGTAGGGAATATACATGTGCATGGTCAGTCTCGCATCAAAATGATTAAAGCAATATGAGCTGTATTTCTTCGAATTTTATTTTGCTGCAAAAAGCTGCTAGAATGATAAGTCTGCATGTAACCTAAGCTTTAATGATAAATAAGATTTTAAAAATTATTAATTTTTGTCAGAAGAAAGATTTCTCTTCTAAGGAATATGTATCATATCAATTTTTGTACATGACGACAATAATTCAATTTTACTCCAATTAAGGCTTCTTAACGGCTTTTCCCACAAAAATATGGCTAACAGAAATTTAACAAGAGGCCCATGAGCCACATCGCTCACCCGAGGAACAATAGGTATGATAAAATCAGCTTAATGGAGTCACAATACAACCTATCTGGACAATGTACAATAATACAAGTAGATCCTGTATAAATAAAATCCATTTCCCCCTGGATATTCTTATGTTTATAATCATTAGTCCCTTTTCTAACAGGATGATTTTATAGTCACATTACATGTTGAGTATTGCAGTTCTCAAAAAGATCCTTAACAAATAGATTATATATGGGATATAAACCTACATGTACATCAAACTCTGAACCTTCTTGTGAGGCCAAAGAATTGTCCTGGGGCCAAAGTCTTAACAATTATAAAGAATCATCTGGCTGATTAGTTTCTGAGAAGAAAATTTTTAAAGATTTACTCTATATATTCCTTTGTTAAACTTTGAACCCCATTGTGGCCCCATTCTAACCCTGGGGATCATGATTTCCACAACTTTGAATCTACACTACCTGAGGATGCTTCCACACAAGTTTCAGCTTTCCTGGCTGATTAGTTTCTGAGAAGAAGATTTTTAAAGGTTTTATTCTGTATATTCCTATGTAAAACTTCGACCCCCATTGTGGCCCCACTCTACCCCTCGGGGGTCATGATTTTCACAATTTTGAATCTACACTACCTGAGGATGCTTCCACACAAGTTTCAGCTTTCCTGGCCGATTAGTTTTTGAGAAGAGGATTTTTAAAGATTTACTCTATATATTCCTATGTAAAACTTCGACCCCCCATTGTGGCCTTATCCTACCCCAGGGGGTCATGATTTTCACAATTTTGAATCTACACTACCTGAGAATGCTTCCATACAAGTTTCAGTTTTCCTGGCTGATTAGTTTCTGAGAAGAAGATTTTTAAAGATTTACTCTGTATATTCCTATGTAAAATTTCGACCCCCCATTGTGGCCTTATCCTACCCCAGGGGGTCATGATTTTCACAACTTTGAATCTACACTACCTGAGGATGCTTCCACACAAGTTTCAGCTTTCCTGGCCGATTAGTTTCTGAGAAGAAGATTTTTTAAAAAATTACTCTATAAATTCCTATGTTAAACTTCGACCCCCCATTGTGGCCCCACCTTTGCCCCGGGGGGTCAAGATTTTCACAACTTTATACTTACAATACCTGAGGATGCTTTCACACAAGTTTCAGCTTTCCTGGTCTTATGGTTCGTGAGAACAGGATTTTTGAAAATTTCTCGAAATTTTCATAAATTCCTAATTATCTCCCGTTGCAAAAGGGCGTGGTCTTTAATTTTCACAACTTTGAATTCCCTTAGGCTAAGGATACTTTGTGCCAAGTTTGGTTGAAATTGGCCCAGTGGTTCTTGAGAAAATGTTGAAAATGTGAAAAGTTTACAGACAGACGGACAGACAGACGGACGACAGACAAAATGTGATCTGAATAGTTCACTTGAGCTTTCAGCTCAGGTGAGCTAAAAACCATGATATATTTTGTCATTTTAGTAGAAAATATCAATTTCGTAAAAAAAAATTTCAACATGAAAATTGCAGCTCATATTGCTTTATGACTATAGGTACGAAATGTCGATAACACGGTCACCTTGCATCGCCTGAAAAATAACACTGGTGGTCTGACTGCCGGAAGGTGCGTTCGAGGTGTATACATGTAATTTTCTGCTCTCTTGGCGATTAACAAAAGCCATCAAAAGAACCCTGTAATTAAGTAGTTAATGCGCTTGTTAGTAAGATACTCGGATACAGATAAATTAAATTGTAAACTGAATTGAAATGGTGTTATAAAATTTCACAGTGTCTCTTTATTTCCACGTATTTTCTAGCTAGAGTTACCAAATTCTGTTCCTCTTTCTATTTTGAAGTGTCGGCTGCCATCCTATAGATTCTACTTTTGATCACTGTTTAAACGAGGGGTTTGCGTCAAATGGCAAGCTGCACTTGTGTGTTTTATTTTTCGTCCCATAGAAATACAATTTATCTCCATCAAGGGATAACGCATCAGAGGATACAGTGATTTCAATACTTCGGAAATTACTGTTTGTTTCAAATACATGTAATACGACGATCTCACTGCTCTGAAAATTAGTTTATTTTTTTTTTTACTTTGATTAAAGAAATAAATATCATCTTAAGATTAAATCTTTGAAAAAAAAACGCCCTCGGGATTGAGAAAGTTATGCATTCAGTTTGCTTTTGAAATATCAGACCACTATTATTCGTGTTTGTCACGATTAAAAAAACCCCTTCTGTCTTTGCTCGCAATGAAGACTTTTTTCGTTGTTGTACATGAGACACACCTGTATTTAATTTCAAAGGTAACAACAGCGTTTTTTCCACCAGTTTGTTTCTTATCATGAAAAAAGTTCACAGCATAGCAGGAGGGGGACGTCTGACAAATACATGTAGCGGCACAGATTCAACACACTCTTATCTTATATGTACTTTTTTTTATCCTATACTCCTCTTTAACGTGATTTTTTTTTTTGCGTTTCATAGTGCTATGTCACTCACTTCATTTTTTTAAAAATTGGATTTCTGATTTTGATCTTGAAAATTTTCAGATTTTTTTTCTTAGAGTGGTGATTATACGCGGTTTATTAGTTCACCGCTCTGTTGATAAAAACAGGAACGCTATACATGTATGTCCGTCCGTCTGTTCCATAATTATATACTTTCTCTTGTCCTGGCCCCAATCTTGCTCACACTTCACCAAAAGAGTCCTGGTGGGAAAAAGTGTAAGACAAACTATTATCAAAACCGATTTGGTTTGACTTTTCCTATAGCGTCACGATCATTTCTGTCAGCTACGTCATGCATAAATTATTCACGCCGCCGGTGTGAAAACTATATGATTGGTTAACTCCTATTTTTAGGCCGAGTTATCCGTATACTCTTATGCAATGCCAGAGCTGAAGGATTTCTCAGAACAGTTTATTTCCCCCCAATATTATTCATTCAAAATCGACTTTCCCGTATGTTTAAATTCTGTGCTAAACTCTCTCTCTCTCTCTCTCTCTCTCTCTCTCTCTCTCTCTCTCTCTGTGTAAACGGGCGTTAAACCATAGCCTCAAGCTACGGTCCAGAGTATGGCGTTATAAAAAGTATAATATTTAAAAGTTGCATGTGCTAAGTGTTCATTTCATGTAAATACTGTAAATGTATAATGCACATGTATTACCTACTAACTTGCCAGTTAAAGTGATAGGTATGAATTCCTCGATTTCTACACCTTTCGATCGGCAATCGACAGTCAATAAAAGTATTGAACGATGGTGTGAAAGAACGAGACGGAAGTGGAGAGTGCAAGGAGGTTTGTACATGTGCGTCTTCATTAGGCAAGTGTCCGATTCGTTTCTCTTCTGTTGCCCTATCACTTTCGGTGTAAATATATATACTAAAATATCCACAAACCATTTACCGCAAATTTCTTTATTTTATCTGTCTCTGAACCCCCGATCACCCGCTCCATACATGAACACTGGTTTGTTTACATACATAAAAAATACAGTTCTTGATCCGCTTTCCGAGTACGGTTAAAGGTTGTTTAATAGGAGAAAGTTTGGGGCGGGTAAATCTACAATTATTAACAGTAGTAAACTAAATGATGAATTATTTAAATGGATTATTTGCACAAAATGTGATATGGTATGATGTAAATATTTTTTAAAAATAGTGTTATTTTTATACGCGGCAAATTGCCGTAAAGTTTTTTTGTACATGTAAGTATTGTATGCACTGTAGCTTTATATTTTCTAACCCAAAATTTATACACAGAACTACAGCTATATATGTTATGTACCGTATGTATTGTTTTATCACAAGTGTACACTTTCGAAAAATAGCCCAATTTCGACAGTCACGAGTACCCATGTGAATTTTTCATTCTCTGATATGTTGTTGTTCTGTCCGTGCATAATTTAGTCTTAGTTAACCAGCAGCCAATCAGCGGTAAGCTGAATCCACCAATAAAAAAACTGTGGTTAAGGTGCGGGTATTGTTTATGTATGACGTAGCTGAAAAAGTTGAACGCGACACGATCGGAAAAGTCAAACCAAATCGGTTTTAGTAATAAGTTATCCCACTCCTCAATGTTGTATCAAGAATTTCTTAAGAAGTATATCATTGAAATCAAATCGTGAGGAGTGAGATACCTTCAGGTCGACGTCAAATCAGTGCCTGTATAAAACCCATGTCATGCAGATATAATCTTCTTTATCCTACATGGTTAATTTTTAACCAAAAAGTGCCAATGAGTAAATTGTGTTATATTAATTAAGTTTTTAAGTAAGAGATTACAGTCAAAATATAGACCATTACATAATAAATTTATCTTGATGGCCTATACCCCCCAAAAAGCGCGGCTCTTTGAGATGTTTACCATTTCTGTGATATCCACATTTTAGTTAGGTCTGTCTGTTTTAAAACATGTGCGAATGCACAATTGGCGAAAATATTTTCGCACAACAGTAGAAATATTTAAATTGGAAAAATCCTCTTAAAATGGTTGAATTTGACAAAGCCTTTGCAAGAAACCTGTAATTTCAAGGCACTGTTATGGCTCATCAAATGACAACAAAATGACTAGGTACACAGGAGGTATCATTATAAGGAGTACAGCGCCGTAATCTTTGAAGAATTAAGAATTTTTGCCGAGAAAAAAAATCTTGAATTCGAATTATTCTGCTCGGTGAGATCGCAACGCTAGACTTTTATTCGATATTAACATCTAGGTAGATCCACAGAGTCCAAGATTTAGTAATTTGACAGAGCGGTAAGTAGTAAAATACACAATGCCGGGGGCTATAGTCTTGCTCAGTTTCACGAATCTGCCCATTTCAATAATCTCTATACACAAAGGGGAATTAAGTCATCACACGATTGATTGAAAGTGAACTATTTTACCTTTAAGCGATATTATAGGTAAATTTGAGTGACTGAACTACTTAATCATTTGTCTATGTTAATTTTTTATTATTCCCACACACATCACGTGCAGTGAGTAATTTAATTCAGTGTTAGTTGAATCACTTGCATATATTACATGCAACGTTATTATCCAAACAAACCTACTGATTTTAAGATCAGATGAATCAAGTTTTGAAGAAAAACATGGGACAAAGACAATCGTACTCGTGTTAAAAATGACAAATAATAAAGCCTTTATTTGCTTATCTGCTCAACGCAAGGTTAAAAATGTCTACACTTTAAGCCATGCATTTCGACTTGCATATGGATAGCACAAGGAAACGTTACAATAAATTATTTTATAATCCTATTAACAGGATAAGGCGAGGTGACACAATTTGTAAAACATCGCATCGCCTACATTGAATAAGCAGTGACTGACAATCGACACAGAATAAAAGAAGTGCCTGGCCTGGGGTTTAAATTATTTCGAATGCGGAAGGCGGAACTACGACGGAAAGACAGCTGCTGGGTCTCTTACATACAGAAATTCGCTCTAATCGGACTCGAGCGGACACACGGAGGGAACGGAGAAGATGGTGACACTAGTACTGCTAGTCCTCGCATTGGTCACACTGATTGCTTTCTTTGTGTAAGTACTTGTTATATTTTTGTTGTCTGTGTGTACGTGTTGTTTTGGTGTCAACTGGAACACGTGAGCTTTCAATACTGCTGAAAATTGGATTGTTGCAATGCATGGGCTTTTGGTAAGTTAAAGACAGGGGTCATCATCAGGAAGGAATGAAAGCAATGAATAGGATGTGTACCTGTATTAGGTACCTGTATCTTTTAATTGATAGTACTCTGGCACGACATGCATTTTGTGCCGATGAATCCATGATCTGAATGAGGATATTAAAAAAAAACAACAACCAAATGACAATATACCTCTAATATATAATTATGTAAGCGCGTCCCTCTTTAGGCGAAAAATCCAATACTTGTATTCGTTTTACTTTAAACTTAATTTTTTATAACAGAATACATGAGAAAACCCTATTACATTTGGAGAAAGAAACTTGGTCATTGCATTGATAAGCGCTAGCGCGGTCAACATTAGTGTACAGTTTGTTGACAGTTGTATTTACTTACGCGGGGAAATATTGCTTTGTCAGATTAAACATCGACAAAAATGTTTGTACAGAAACCAGAACAGACCTACATGTAGAGAATAAGGTTTGTGGCGCTTTAGATTCAAGAATACACAACAGCAATAATAGAATTTTCATTCAGTTTAGTGTGTATGTATTTCAGAGTTTAAAACAGCTGAATAAACTGTGCAACTTTTGATCTTGAATGGTTAGATACCGTTTGGTTAAAATATTAAATGGTGTACATATATAGCAGCTGTTGATCCTTCAGTTATTTTTTTTCATGGAGTTTAACTGTATAATAGGAAAGGGTATTATCGGGAACATCAGATCTAAGATGTTGTTGTAATTGGAGACGAGGTCTCGTCCAAGACTCTAAATTTCATTGTGTAGGAATTTGAAAGGGATTTAACGAGCTCTCGCTCAATCTAGACACAGGAGAGTATTTTAACAATGATCCCCAGCCCGACAATATTTTTTGGGGTTTGATACCGACCTGTTTTTGTATTTAACAAGCAAACAGAGAGAGAGAGAGAGAGAGAGAGAGATTTCAATTTTCGCTTGAACGTGATTTTGTGTTTACGTCTTTCAGACTCGTTTTGTTGTTGTCAGATTGTTTCATGAGACATAATTTAATAGAGTAATACACTGATGCATGTGGACGGCGAATCCTGGAGATGCATATTAAAATGTCCTTTTTTGCTCGTTAACTCAACCTCGAAAATTTAACAATAAATTCTAAAATTCCTTCTTTTTTTGTAAATTTTTAATTTCTATAACTAAATATTTGGACGATACTAGTAAATCCTAGCTTTATAAAGTATTCAGGGTTAGAAAACTTAGTTGTAATCTCAGTTGGCTCTAGATATATGAAAATCGGCGGAATATCTTGGTGCAGTTTTTGACCAAACGGTTTTCAATTAAAATTTTTAGAAATTGTATTAGCTTGAAAAATAAGGCGAGGCCACAAACCATTACCCATATCCCGTTTATTAGCTGCAGTTAGCAATATCCTAGTTAGCTTATATAAGGTTTCGAAGTAATAAGTCACATTGCAAAAGAATTTTAAAAAATGCTGTCGTACCCCTTGGCAGCCCCCCCCCACCCACCCACGCAAGAAACAAGACGAAAGAATGCCCAAAGACCATGTAGATGTTCAGAAGAGACTCTTGGAAACATGTAGTCTATCATTCTTATACTTTTTATGGTAAAAAAAAGGGATCGCCTCGTAATTGAATCAAAAAAAAAAATCAATCCCGTTTCGTAAGAACCGTAGAGAAAAGAACATAATTAATCCAGAACATTTCCAGACGCTAACATGGTGTTTTCTTACACAATTCAATTATTTGTGCTTTTATAATCAGTTTAACCAGTTTGGAATGTTTATTTTTTAACTTACAAGATGCTTTGTTATTGTCGGTAACCAGTTGGTTCATGAACAACTCTTTTTATTTCTTTTTTGTTCGACGTAAATTCATGGGTTTTTTTCTCTCCAAAAATTACA
This sequence comes from Magallana gigas, assembly GCF_963853765.1. Taxonomy (NCBI): domain Eukaryota; kingdom Metazoa; phylum Mollusca; class Bivalvia; order Ostreida; family Ostreidae; genus Magallana; species Magallana gigas. The sequence goes on along the minus strand of NC_088857.1, from coordinate 31,984,285 downwards.
GTAAAATTTTAAATTTTTGATTTGATTTGTTTGCAGTTTTAGCAGGAGAAGACACAATCTCTTTAAACAGCTGAACATCCCTGGTCCAGAACCAACCAGATTCCTGGGAATCATTCCACAAATCAAAGAAAAGGTATACCTTTTCCTATAATCTATAACTTCAGACAGATTTTTGACAAAATGTAAAATTAAAACATATAAATAAAATTCCATTATTTTTTGGCAGTAGATTTTGGTAATTTTATAAATCAAGCGATTATTTTTTATTTTTCATCAATAACATTCCAACTCATGTCAACAAGATCTCTAACTCAGTGTGTATTTTATTCTTTACAGGGCATTGCTAAAACAGATTTGGAGCTAATTGAGAAATATGGACAAAATGTAGGGTAAGAACACCTTGATTTCAGAGAAAACACGCAAAATCAAAAACACTCAACATACTTTTCTCTAAGCGTTATCTAAGAAAGGTCATAAAACATTATAATTGTAAAAAAAGGCCTTCAGTTTAAACCTCTTGAGGTGTTGCTCCTACAAGATATACGACACCTCACACAGGAACCTGTTTGACACCGATCTTTGCTATTCAGTCGCCGCTGCCTGCCAGAATTGATTTACTACTGAAACCATATGTAACGCGCTAAGGAATAAACCACTTCTCATCGGCGGAGAGTTTAGTTTGCCTACTCATTTTTTTTTTCATCGACAGTTGCCATCGACAGTTAATAAAAATGAAACATGGTTAAACTTTCCAGTTAAGGTTAAATGCAAATATGTTCGAAAATGGTGGGTAGATCTACATGTATGCAATATTCACGATGTTATCGTATTGCTACATGTAGTTATATTGATATACATTATATAGCAAGCCCACCCCCGACAGTCTTTATATAAATATATCACAAGAAATGGAGGGGGGGGGGATACGCTTCCCACAGTAAATTACATGTACTTCTTTATTTTATCATAATTTGGAAAGAAAAATTTTCCATACATGTGCCACCTTTTTCGGACCGTAATTGCAATTCTTTCAAGAACTAGCAAACGGTGATTTATTCATTAAATAAACAATCAAACGACTCTCTCCACACCCCAATCCACCACCACTAACGGATTAAAAAATTATAATTGATGTTCTACAATTTCTGTTTTTTAGTTTACAAAGTTGCCTCCCCTCCCCCACCAACGCGCTTTTAACTTTGAGTTACGAAACTATTTGCATATGCATATTTTTTGGTGTTTCACTGTCAAACATTGTATAGTCGTATTGATAAGCTCAAAGACAACAATAAAATGCACTTGCAGAAATCCCTAATCGCGTATATTAACCACATAGGAAAGATAACCTCGATATATATATATATGACATGGATTTTATACTTACAGTGTATTTGTCGGTCACAGGCCAGTGTTGCTGACCAGTGATGCTGACGTCATTCAAGAAGTGTGTGTGAAGAAGTTCCAATGTTTCCGGAACAGAGCGGTAAGGGGCGATCGTTGTTAAGGTGGAATAACACACCTGGAAAAAGTCGCTCAAATTAACAGAAAATAATTTGATCATGAAAGATATAATGATAAACAAACTGTACATATGTCAAATAAGCGAACAAATTGCAGTTTTTGGATAAAAATGAATATCTAAAAAATTCAATTCAGTAAATAATAACAAAAGCCCCTGCGGGATTCGAACTCGGGATGTACGGATCACAAGACCGACACTTTATCCACTCAGCTATGAAGAAAGTTACATGTCAACGTCGATAAGTTCCTTTTAAAAGAGGAAATGTCGTTTCGACAAGAGGTCAGCCATTTTGTGATGATGTGTTATTCCACCTTAATAATTGACATGTAAGCATACAAAGAAAATACAGTGTGAACTTTTTTATTATAAACTTGGTTTCGATCTGAAGGTAGCGGTAAATGAAATTAAAATAGACAGTGTTAGAATGTTACATAGATCTTTTCTTCCATAATCAATACTTTCTTTCTGTTGACTCTTTAATTGATCGAATGGTTTGTGCAAAAGGAGCAAGAATACATAAAATGTGTATTGATTAATATTCCGAAAATTACATAGGGGGAGGTGTCAAAATGTATTTTTAGCCCACGCTCTCAGTACTTCTGTTTAATTTCAATGTTCTTCTATAAACTTCAAATTAATTGCTTTAATTTAACAATATTTACATTATCTATGATACGTGTACTACAATGTACTTATATGTATGGCTGTCGGAATTTTAATAATGCTTTGAAATGAGGCCATATTTGATAGTTCGTTGCTCTAATCTTTTGACGAGCGACAACTGTTGGTTTACATTTGTATTCTAGTACCATTACAAGAATATTATTAATGTTGTAGAGTATATTAAACCTGGGTTGTACTCTAGAGGCCGCAGTTGCTTTGGCCAAAGATGAGAAGTGGGAATTCCTCCGCCGAAGGTTAGCGCCACTGTTCTCACCCTCCAAACTCCAAACGTCGGGCGTGAGTAGCAAGATAATTCTAACAGCCGGACTATATGTCTAGGTCAAATTAATTAAATAAACCGTAAAACAATTACTTCGTTTTGAACAAATCATCATGGTTTCCACATCTCTCTCTCTCTCTCTCTCTCTCTCTCTCTCTCTCTCTCTCTCTCTCTCTCTCTCTCTCTCTCTCTCTTAATATTTGGTGTCCTTTATCGATTTTAATATTTTACAGGTTTTAGCTATTGTGAATGAGAGCGCCGCAGAATTAGCAGATTATATTCAGGAACTAAGTGCGTCCGAGAAAAAATACTTTGATTTTTATACGTGAGTACGAAATAGCAAATCAAAGAACTGAAAGTACTGAAAATAATGGATCCAATAATTACAAATGATATCAAAATTAAAGACTGATTAAATGAGAATGATTCATTTTGTTCAGGTAGCAAATCTTATTAATACAATGTGTTGACAAAGATTTAATCCATACAGTTTGAGTCTTGCATTTTGGTAAAGTACACGTATTATTTATCTACTACTTTGCCAATTGATGTTTGATAACATTGAAATAATCAAAGTACTGAAGTACTGAGAGCCGGGCTCTTTTGGTGTGTCTTTATGCATATTGTGTAGTAAAGACTAAAAATCTCTCTCTCTCTCTCTCTCTCTCTCTCTCTCTCTCTCTCTCTCATGCTTTAATGTCGGCAAAGCATCAGAGAGCGACCAAATTTTGTAAGCGGCTATAAACAAAATATATGTCTGTCTAGTAGAAGTTAAAAAGTTCAACAGTTGCTGCCTTGAATTTTGCAACAAGCATTATATATTCAATCCCCATTTCTTCATCGCACAGCAGAGTAGTTCATGGAAATTCATGCACATTGTATGTGTCCGAAATGCATAGTTATGTTTTAAAAACACCTTATTAATAAGAAAACTAAAAAAGATAGACAATTCATTCGAAATTTTAAAAAAAGAAACAAAATGCCAACACTTTTGACAAAACGTGGCTCTTTGTGTAACTATTTGGCATAGCGGAAGCTTTACCTTGACGCTGTTTGGTTTTTTGTTTACTTTTGAAGTTGTGCTATTTATAGTAACATTGGCGATTTGCCTGCCTATAGCCAGGACTCTGCTTTTAGCAGAGCCCGGCTAAAAAATCATAAAAAACTAAAAGACGTAAAAAAAAATTACCAACAAACATTATCAAAATTAGATTTAAGAGTTGACCGCACTTTCTTTCACTTTAGGCGGGATGAAATACTCCATCGATGACAACTCTTTGTCTAGAATAATAATCACGTCATTTTCCAGGTTTTTTTTAAAAATGATTTTTTTATATTCCATACCTTTGACGTTACTGTGCGTTGATTCAGAATGCACGGTCTGACGTCAGTCGTCCAATCAGGTGTTCCCATTCGTCTGTCTTGTAGTAACTTCCATAAATCAAAAAAGATCTTCATTCAATGGTTGTTAAGTTAATAACAATAATCTCCATACATTAACTTACTTTCATGACTAATTAAGTGGAAATGTTAAGATTAAAAAAACAAACAAACCTCACTTTGGTACATGGTCCATAGGGCTATGAGTGACGTTAGCGATTATTGAAGAACATTTTTTTTAACTTTCTGACTTGGGTTAAAATTGTTTTTCTGTAATGTTCGCTACTTTTAATTTATATACTTTTTACAGGAACCACAAAAGAAAGCATTTAATTGAATTATTAGTCTTTATAATTCAAAGTTCAAATACACAATTCTTGTTTGGAACATTTGTTTTAGGGCATGTGCATATTTTTCCATGGACGTATTGTGCTCATCACTATTTGGGCACCACGTGACAAGTCATAAAAACCCAGGAGAGGATTTTGTCAAAAAAGTTCTTGAAGCGTTCGAAGCTGGAAATAAAACAATCATTAAACCTGTTACGTTATGTGGTAAGATATTTTTTTATAGGAATTAAAAAATTATAATTCTCTAACATGCCATTTTGTGAAATAAAAAGATTAAGTTGTATATCCGCTTTCTTACTGTTACAACCTTAAAAACTTCAAGGATAAAATTCTAGTACATGTAATTGAACTAGCAAGCTCATTCAGTTAAGAATATATTCTTGAATTTCATTTTGATAAATTTGGTATTTAATTAAGGAATAAGGAATCAATCATTCTTTTGGTGTTATTAGATGATCAAATACGGTCAGAGTAGTCAAATCCAATAAAACCAGGCTTTATGACAGATTTAATCACCTCATAATATTCAAGGAATGATTCCGTATTACTCATATTTACAGCGATTGTATGATTAAATATTAAATAGTCATTGATGAAATGAATTTGACTATTCATTACAAAATTGATTAATACTGTAATGGGAAATGTAAATAATTTAAAAATGAGTTACGGTAACCATCATCTTTTTTTTGAAACATTCAACCTTTCAATTAAATTTTGATGTTTTAGCAATACTTCCCGCATTGCGCCATTGGTTCTGGTATCGAAATTTCAACCCAATTTCCAAGAAGACGCGCGAGTTCTTTGATTGTCACATGATTGCGGAGATAGAAAGGAGGGGCACCGTTGAGAACGTTAGAATCAACTACTTATTATTTTTCAACAGACTTGATATTTAACAATTAGACGTTTTAATCTGTTAATGGCGATTTATTGATACCATATTAATATCAAAGTAAATTTCGACAAGGATGATATTGTCTTTTCTATGATCAGAAATCCAAATGCAATTTGCACACAAGATAATGACCTTCTGTATTGTATATTGATCTCTTAGAGATGCAAGGATCTTTTGCAAAGCATGCTTGAGGCTGACGGCAATTCAAACACTACTGGAGACCGGAACGGGAAATGTCTAGGTTAGTTGTGAAACTATTTTCTTTTTACGAATGACATGCAACAATCGCTAATGCTTTGATGTATAATGAGATCTTTGGCGAAAGTATTGTCAAAGAAATATCCATGTCCAGATCTGATGCAAAATCAACGTCTTTGATGTTTCAGATCTAAGCCTTTCCGAGCTTACGGCTAATAGTTTATTTTTCGTCTTGTCCGGATACGAAACAGTGGCTAATGCGTTGGCGCTGACAGTTTTATGTCTAGCAGAACATCCTGAGTGCCAAAAGAAATTGACGGGCGAAATTAGAGCAGGTTTAGAGACAAGGAACTCTGCACCACAGAAAGACGTGAGTATCTCTGCCGACAAGCGGAAATGACAACGATAAAAACATCTACGAATAATTAAGGTTTATTTTCCAATGAAAAGTGTGCCTTTCTTGTCTCAATCATTATTTTGCCAGAACTGCTACATGGTATTATTTCATACACGAAAAAAAACAAATTGTATCAATATTGGTTATATCTTATTTTTTGCAGAATTTGACAAATTACGAAAATATACAGAAATTGAAATATCTAGATCAATGTGTTAATGAAAGTCTTCGGCTGTTTCCACCATTTCTGAGGTAACATTGAATTTTTAAGTTTTGAGTAAAATATAAATATATATATAAGTGTCATTGATATATGTATACCTGATTCTATTCCAATGTTATTAATACTAGTGTATGAAGATTATGTACTCTCTATTATATCTCGTTTGAACCTGAAAACAGAGATCAACGAATCACCCGTTTCATTTACTGGATATGAAACGTCTAAATTCACATAAACGTAATGCTCCACATATATGTTTTGGATCGCAACAAATCTCAGTTTTCTTTTTAGTTTCACATTTTCCGTCTGGAAGATTGTTTTCACACTTCCATGATAGCGTTAGTTATACTTTTGGCGATGTAAAAACAAAACAATGTATATGTATTATTTATTTGCTTATATTTGGCAACACTTCCATTACATTTCATAAACAGAAGATGGGGGAATAAGATAGCGCAACTGCCCATTCGGTTTAGTCATAAAATAGAATTCCAAATTTAACATTTTTCAATTAAATATATTTGAAATGCTATAATTCAAGTTTACAAAAGGGTAACTTTTACTATATTCACTTTGACTGTAATAATTAAAAAAAACGATAAGAAAAAAAAAATTCAATCCTTAAGCTATGGTGATATCGAACCCACAGCCTAAAAACCCTAGATCTATAAATTTACCTAATGTCTGATGCTATAACCACTGAGCCATTTCATTCACAACACAGTGCGTTGTTTAAATGCTATATGAGACACTGACCACGGTTTTACGGACTTGTGTTTTTTTTACTAGAACGTTCAACTGTTGGGCTACAAACTGACATTTTAAAAGTAAAGTGGGTCATCTCTCCACATTTTTGTTGATTTAAATCGGTTTAAAATCCATTAAACCGCATTTAGACTATGACAAAAATATGGAGATCAGACCCACTCTATAAAAGAAAAGGCATTGAAGTTATAAAAATGACTCTATTTGGAGGTTTTGACACGCATACGCTAGTTTAAATCAACTTATTACACGTATTTAAAATATTTAAGGGTTACAAACCGATGTTACGTGAAATATACACTGTTTTTAATTATTATTCAAAAATTATCAGATTTAATGATATTTTAATTTTGCAGTATCTAATCATTCCTCATATGGGCATTTTACACGCCTTATTCACCCATCTTCAAATTTCCGTTATTGTATTGTTAAGACCGTTCTCCACCTCCACAGAGACAACACGTGAGGCAGGCCATACCCATAAATAGACATACTTCGATTACGAATTGGCCCCCTTTGGCTTCTGTGCCGAGTCTGATGAATACGTTTTATAATATTCTTCGACTTTCCCTTTTTTCTTTTTTTCCAAAACAGGTTTAATAGAAGCACGAATAAGGAAAGCTTGATTAACGGAATAACGATCCCGAAGGGTCTTGACGTCGCCGTGTCTGTGTATGCTGTTCATCACAACAGTAACGTCTGGGATGAGCCAGAGAAGTTCGATCCCGACAGGTATATTTTATAAATGAATCTTTCAAACCAACCCACCCCTAGATGAAACGAAGTCCTTCCCACTGCTAGTACAAAATTGCTCGACTATAAATAAATAATGTGTTGAATAAGGGTGAGCATCGGAAAAGAAATCAGTGCAGTTTCATTTTTTATTTCTATTTTTGGCGATATAGAATTCTAATGTTGACCTTATTTAAGGTAATAGATAGGATTTTAATGTTCTTAGCGACATTTTATACTTTCCTCTAAGACTTCCGTTTTTATTTAGATTTTCGGAGGAAAAGCTCACACCGTCTCAAAAAAGCCATTTCCTACCCTTTGGACTTGGTCCAAGAGATTGTTTCGGGAAGGATTTTGCTCTAATGGAGGTTAAAATAGCGCTGGTTCATTTGTTGCAGCGATATGAAGTTTCAACACTTCCTGAGACAGAAGTGAGTTTTACGTAAGACATCATAATATTCAGAATATTAACCATTAATGGCCCCATAATGTGATATCAATAACTCCTTTATTTGTTTTTCAGTATCCACCAGTTCTGGAAAAAGGAAACTTTTCCAAGGCGGAAAATGGAATCAAGCTGAAATTTTCAGAGCGTAAACAGTGACTGAAAATGAATTATACACAGTTTCCAATAGAAAATGACAAAAAGTGAAACCGTTGTCAAGCTACATGGAGGACAGTGTAGATGTAAAGAGCTTGACGAATGCACCATAATTATGATCAAAGAAAATCCACTTGTTAGTGATATCTCTATGGCTGTGATATAACGATATCAACACGTGTATCAGATGTCGGATTTGGCATGAAAAGGACAACTAAGTCAATGGCCTGTACGATGTTTTTCTTCTATACGTACTTGTAGTGATTCCGTTTCATTAACCATTTTGGAGCAAGTTCACGTACAAGTTAATTGAAAACGTAGTCTCTTTCTTTCATCTGCATCTAAGGTCGATCAATACACACCAGAAAACTGCCAGTCTCCCACACCTTGATGGACCATAGTGCATCGATCTCTCGAAGCATTTTGGTCAAAGATGTTGAAGGCAAGAACGAAAGAAAACCAATTTTATTCAGCAATAACACGAACAGAATATGGAATGAGAACAAATGGAATAGAATGTTAACAATACATGACAAATAATACAGTAGTTATATACATGTACACTTAAATTTAATAGATAAATACATGAATTGGATAACAACATGGTTGCTAAAGCTAATTTTTTGATACATAAGAAATGTTCAGCATTGGACAAGATTATATATTGCTATATATTCTATTAGACACCTTCAAAAGGTTCACTATTTACTAAGAACACTGAAACACAAGTTTGCTTATAAGCTATAACTTGAACCAATAAAGATCTATTCTAAATTGTCAAGATTTTCAAGACAAGTTTTTGGTATAAAATGATTGGTCCGTCATTTTTGGTTACTGCAGTATTATAATTAATGTTTATTATTTTTCATTTTGTGATCGAACTGTTGAGGGTTTTTATGTGATTTCATACGAAGATTTATGCAGGTTATAAGCATAAAACACTTGTGAACTTCATTATGAGGTTGTATTCATTATGTACAGCTTCATGATGCGATTGAATTTTGTTATAGACATAGAATGCAAGGGATAAAAACTATCGACGTCAAAATAACTTACAATGACAAAAGCATGATCTATTCAAATAGAGGAAACTGTACACGAAAGCAGTAAACGCAGTTACCCTTTATGAACCACGAAGAAAAATCATCCCAGAAACGGCGATAAAGAACGAAAATTGTCAGTACCTAACTTCGTCATAGTACATGTATTTCACAGTTTTTATCCCTCTTTCTTGGTCCTCATTTACATTTATTTCATCAATAAAAATTGAAAAGAAAATTGGGCACAAATGTGCTAAAGATTCTGTACCATTCGCTCTACATAAAAACAGATATTGCGAGTCTTCATCATTGTTCATTAGAATACTTTATAGAGAGTTTTTACACACTCAACTATTTGACTGTAGATGTAGAATATCAAACACCAAATATGACACGATACAGACAGAGCATGAACATGATACAAAATGAAATCTATTGCTTTGTTGGGTAGTTGTTTTAACTTGTCGGAATGAAACGAAACTTATCTATAACTTCTTCTGTTAAACCTAGCAGGTAGCAACATTTTAATATTCGATCCTGCAAGTCTGTTTGATTAAAGATAGCTAGTTAGTCAAGGCGTATCTTATTATACTTACTGTTTCTTGATAACTCCATTTTGAATCTGTAGCTATGAGTATTATTCCCAAACTGTGACGGAAAAACGAATAAATAACGTCTTTAATTCACAACACCAGCAATACTTTTCATACCATGACGTACTTCGATACATCGTTCTGCAAGTCTGCACACATTCCGTTCAGTGCCGGAAATAGCCGAACGGTCGGTTCCGATTTGTAGAGATCGGAGAGAAGGACCTCGAGTTGTTCAACAGGGGCTGATATAATTTGTCCATTTTGGACATTTCTGACGTAGACAGCAAATGACTTAGTTTCCCCGCCTCTCACGCAACACCCGGCCAACCAGATGACGTCAGGAACATTTACGTCATTTCCGATGGTATTGTTCGTAGATGGAACACCTCCAGCAACAATATGCATGTCGGGGGAGTCGTTCTTCTTTCTTCTGTGATGGTTTTCTTCGCCTCCGTCCAAATTGACTACTCCACATACATCAATTGAGTATTTTCGTACACTGCCTAAAGCTTGTTTCCAAGCGCTGTAAATCGAAGCATGGATAGGGACAGAGTTGGTCAGCGAAAGCGTAGCTATTCGATCAGAAGTTTCGCTCCCTGCTATGTCAGGGGCCAGCAAGTACTGAAGCTGGTATGGTTGGTTGTTGTAATCAGACTCTAGGGCTTGGTATTCTCCAAGTTGACACCTCTGATCAAACGTTAGATCTGCTGTCTCTATAAATTGTACTCCATTAGATTCTCTTTTCTTCTTAAGACCAAGGTCCATCGGTTCGATTTTCTTGAGGCCTAAAAACATATACGTGGAGTGTGATATTACTAAGATCAAAACAAGCTTAATTTGTGTCTTAAATGAATGCAAACGAAAAAAGATAATCATAGATATGGCTTTAACAAAAAGAAGATGGGTGGATAAGGCGTGGAAATGCCTATAAAATGACGGATAAGATAATGAAAAATTAAAATATCAACAAATCTAACCATTCAAAACAATGTATACTTAACAAAACGTTGACCCACAATACTTTAAAAATATCATTTTGTATCCCAACAATCAAACGTTTTAGAATAAAAATACAAGTTTGTAAATTCGTGGACAAAGTCCCATATAGAATCTAAACAACGCATATTGTTGAGACTGAAATGGATCAGTGGTTACAGCTCCAGACATTAGGTAACCTTATTGAACTAGACTTTTTAGGTAGTGGGTTCAATACTACAAAAAACGTAAAGGCAATATTTTTTCTTATTGTCTGTTTAAATATATATTCAAAACTGAATATAGTTTGAAACTTGTATTATTACACTATCAAAAACTAGTAGATTTAATTGAACCCCCCCCCCCCCCAAAAAAAACAAAACAAAACAAAAAACAAAAACTTGAAACTAAACCAAATGTCATTGAGCATTTGCGCTATCTTATCCCTTCATCTTCGTATTAATGGAAAGATTTGAAATAGGTTACCGGTATTTCTGTTCATTAAGTATGCAAGGAATGTCACAAGCAGACTACTGGTCGGAAAAGTTTTGAATTGAGTAACTGCGTTTGTTGACAAGAACATAATAGCAACAGAATCATGAGACCAGCAAATTCAAGAAGAAAGATTTTGCATAGTCTCAGCTAACGAAAGAAACGGGATAAAATACAGCAGTACTACCCAATGAAATAAGGCTGCCTGCACCTCTTTTGCCAACATAATCGGTATACCAGTTACATATACAAATAGTTTTGGATTCTAATTCCCGACTTTGATAATTTAATATATACATGAATATTTATTGTTCAAAGTTAATTCAAGATACAATATTAAGCTAGATGCACAACATAAATGATCTGGCCACTATATCTCACCTCTCTCGATCATAGAAGATACTGCTGGCCAGGAAGCATCTCCCAGACTGTTAAAGCGACCAAAGGAGATCAAAGGGATCTTATTCCGCGTGTCGTAGATTGTGCCATACATAGACTTGGTTCCAAAAATCTGGGCAAACTCGGTGTCGTCTGCGAATCGTTGACAAATGAAATACTTGTCGTGAGTTGGAAGAGCGGCAGGGAGAGTTTCTCCAAGAAGGAACTTTTTCCAACACTTCTTCTTGAAGTCTCCACGGTCTTTGAGGCCTTTCCTCCTTCTTTTCCCACATGATTTGGGCTTGGCGCAGAAATCTGTTAGTTTTTGCGTACACCTCTTGTGTCCCGATGAGAAAGGGATAAACATGCCTCTATGCGCACACCAAACCACTGGGTCTCCCTTGTTAATGAGCTGGGCATGCGTCCAGTTGGTATGAACGAATTTAGAATCCGACGTATCGTAGAGGGAAAATAAACAATCATACTCTGCAAAAAGAAGAAAAAATGACATGGATTTTTAAATATATGTTAAGAATTTCTAGAGAAAATTAGGACTAATTGAGAATCGAAAGAAATTAAATCCGAAAAAATAGTTAACAGGAACTACATTTTCTCAAAACAGAAGATTAAATATCTAATTACATTGCATTTATATTTTAATTTTTAAAAATATGCCTATTATATGTATGGACTGTTTGATAGTTAAATTTTAAATCAATAATGAATACATCATTTTAATTTTTTGAACAATTTCAATTCCATCAATAGTTTCTATACTATTTAATGAAACCAAAAAACAAAAAAAAAGCCCACACGCAACAGATTTATGAAAGTACCATGAATCAAACGCTTTTGTTTTGCAGTATATGCACGAATAAATCGATATGGTTCTAGATGAGGGCTACGTGTTGCGTTTTACAAAGAGACAAAATGGAGATCCCTGATAAATTCATGAGTCATATCCCTCGATATTTCATCCATATGAAGCAATTACCCAGATCATCAAAGTTACAGTGCAGCTCATAGACCTAGGAAATTTCCCAGGATTGATAACTTGGCTAAGCCATGTAAATAGCGCGAGACTCTAGCACTTTAGATCTGCGCAAACTTGGTTACGTAAAATTGGATGTTATTGGAACCATAAACCAATCATATTTCAAAGTCTGTTTTTTTTTACAGTAGAACCCACTCACCTTCTTTCATCAGTTCAGGGAGCAGAATATCTGTTAGAATAAAAATATATTTAAAAACAACGAATTCTGATTTGATAATTTCTACAGAGTATAATGTAAATATGGTTATATTTTACATGTATTTGGCCAATCAAGATTTGTTTCATCTATGTTGAACAATCTATAAACAATGCATTAAATTTTAAAAATTTTAACAGATGGATTCTTTTTTAATCTGAAATCAACTTAATATGATTTCTATGAGAATGACAACTTAATTGATATTACCTATACGTAACGTCAAAATATATAATGTTTGAAAGGTAGAATTGATTCGCATTTAAATTTTTGAGTACTAGTATATGCACTACCTAATTTTGTATAGTCGATCACATCAGTTCCATCACATTTGTGCTCCTGTTTGGAAACAGTTTTTCCGAGTGCTGTCTGACAGTATCCAAAGCGACGAGTTCTACACGACCTCTCTTCAATTGACTTCCCGACACACCCAGGACTTCCGGGCTCTTCAGAAAGACAGACCCGGAAACGGAATTCTGAAGCTCCGGACTGGATCCACATAGACCACGGACTCCATTTAGGAACTAAACATACATAATTTATTATTTACTTTTTTTTTACTTTTGCTGTTGTGCTGTTTATAGAAACACTTGCAATTTGCAAGCCTATGGCAAGGACTTTGTTTTCAGCTAAGTCCCGCTAATGTTCAAATATACTTACTAAGAAGTTATATTTAAGTTCTAATTTAGAGGAAAAATTTAAAACATCTACATATATGTCATCATGAAAAAATATTTTTTTGAAATAAGTCAATGCTTGAAGGTGGCCGCCAATTTTCGAAAATGGTAAAGTCGTTGACATGAATATATATATAATGATATAAAAATCATAAATGGAGATGTGTCGAATAAATCAGCCGCTTTATTTCTAGATTTTGTATTATGTAGCTTAATGTTGAGTGGATCAGCTGTATAAATGGAATATTCTCGGGCCTTTTACACTTTGTAACTGTCCTTCAGGAATATCAAATCTATCAAAAACTATCTGGGCTAATGTCTATCAAAGACTTTATAACCGGCTATTAAGTGATTTATGCACGTTATCCGAGTGCTTTGTATACTTGACAGACAGATTATCCATCATTTCTTCTAGGGAAAATGTAACACAGTATGTAAATATTAAGAAATCATAATTTCAGCAAAATCACACTTGCACGTAATTTTGTTAACTTAAAAGAAGTGAAAGTTATGAAATATTATTCTGATCACCAACCTGGGAACATAGGACACATTTCTGGATTTTCTTCATCACCTGCAAACATTTAATTATGATTATTATAAGTAAGTGTTTATTTTTAAATAGGAGCACCGCGCACTTGTTCTAGAGCTGTAAAACATTTCATAAGTTGTAGATGTAAACATAACATTTTTTCTTTCTACCTACGTTTGACAAAGTATGAATTACAGTATATAGTTTTATTCTATACAAACCAAGAGTACATGTAAAACATGAACCAATGTACGAAAGCCATTCGTTATAATTAACTTTGTCATAAAACATGTATCATTAATAGAATCATATCAAGAACAGCCACCCATTGCCAATCGGTTGAATGCGCTCAGCCCTTGATTTTTTTGTAAAACAGCACATGTACAGAAATTCTACAATTTTGCATCATATTTTTTGAGTTTACGTTTATTCGGGTATTAGCGAAAGTATTTTAGTAAATAGGAATTAATTGAAACAAATGGCGTTGCTTACATCCTCTCTGTTTGACGATTGTGATGTTCTTCTGCTGTCTGCAGGTCTCCATCCCCAGCTGACATGACCCCCTGTATGTGACCCCATCAGAACCACACACTTCCGCTCCTTCTTCGTCTGCGCATGTACCAACCGGACAAACACATTCAAAATTTAACGGCTCTTTCTCTACACATTCTGCGCCAAATTTACAGTCAAGAGCTTTGCAAATCCTCTCCCCTACAAACAAAGATGATGATGGTGATGAAAAATGTATAATTTTTGCAACGTTGACTTCATTTAATACATGTATGTCTAAAAATTTAAACTATGTCGAATGTCATAATAATGACCTTAATTAATATTGGATTCATTTAAAATGAACTTAATCTAATGAAAATAAAATTACCAAACATGTATTGTATGTTGATATTCCATTGATACGATGACGTTATAATATTGATCTTCACGGGATGAATTACATGAATAATGTTGTCTGACATTTGAATGGCAATATCCAGACATATTACAGACAAATATTAACATTCACAAATGTTATATTCTAGAGGCAATATAATTGTTGTCAAGGTTTGGCTTATTGTTGAGACAAACGTACTTTGTTCTGAATGGTTCTCCTGTGGTCGCTTTGGATTTGAACCAGTTTCCTTAATCTTTGCAGCCAACAAATTGGATGCAACTTTCTTATCTGCAAAAAGATCATTGATATGATCAAAAGCTGTATTTAACCTATTTGGGTTGATACAAAATGTTTTGAATTTTTCAAAATAATTTTTGAAAATCCACTGTCAACCCTTAAATGAAAGGTGTTTGTTTATTACGCAAACCTTCAATGAAATTAATGTAAGAACTACAAATTGTTTCTAATATTTTAAAAACCGGATGGTCCTGGACATTTTAGACTATATTAATTTCCTTCAAATGAAAACTTCGTATAAAGATGTAAGAAAATAGTTAAATTGTAGATCTAAAATATTTGGACTTTTCTTTACTTATGAATAGTTAATAAACAAAATATCATGCCAGTATTAGAATTTTCAATGCATATTTATTTGTTAATTTGTAAACCATCGAACCTCCTTAAGAAAATCTTCTATACCAAAGAGTTGCTAAGTTGCTATAGTAAATATGTACCTTTATTGGTCAAAGGTTGCTTATCATCACCATTGTCGTCGGATACCACAGTAATAACATTATTGCCATAAACCAGTACTGGAATGGAAAGATAAGAAACCCGATGCATCAAGGTCTTAAAGTCTTATTACAAATCAATGACCTTTCAGATGAAAGCTGATAAAACAAAGGCTAACACTAGAATCGAAACTTGCACCAGAAACAGTAGATTATTACATCAGCTGGCTTTTATCATACGTTTGCCTTGGAGAAGATTTTATCCAAATGTCTGAGAAAATGTCAGACAATTACCTCTAGATCTTATGCAGATATTGTTAATTGTGATTTCTCTCGGTCTTTGAACAATGCCAAAATAAGACTAAATCCAGACCATTTTAAAGGTTTTTGTCTTGTTAATCTCATTTTGAAAACCATCCTAATCTAGTGTTTTGTTTACTAATAGTCGATGTTCGATCGAATTGATTGTAATTTACCGAGTTTAACCGAATTTATGTTTCAGACCGACATAAATTTAGTTTATGATTAAAACGTCACTACAATAACAAGATAAACAACGTATTTTAAAATGAGTTGAAATGCACCGTGTTGAAAAATGAGAGACAAATGTACACGTATTTACTAAAATTCTATTTTTTTTTAGACCAAATAATGTCAAATTTAATGCGTTTTTTCCCTCAAACAATTTAAGCTTATTAAGCAAGTTATGTGAATTTATTGTTAACGAGAATTCTAACTTCCTGGTTACTAATTCCTACATACATACTTCATATATACTCTGTACAAGATGATTATATATGTTTATTTTTTCTCTACGCATAAAGTGTAAATTTGTGTATGTATTAGTTATATTCTCTATGAACCTAAGAGATAAAATAAACTGTTTAACTGTTCAAACTATATATAACCTTTTACTGATTTATATTACAAACGCATTTATACCACAGATTGTCTGAAATGAATTCACTGCAAGGTGTTTTGAAATTATCCATTGTACATGTACGTTTATCAAATATCATAGACAGTAAAAATATATATCTACCTTTTGTATTGTTATCTGTAACATCTTTAAGGAGCTTCGAACCTTTTTCTTGAATAATTATTTCTGAAACAAAAAAAAATATCTGAAATAAATTCCATGGTGCTGAAATGCTAGTAGACGTAAATAAGTTATTTGATTGCTGTTCTTAAAATCAAAGCAAACAACAAGCGGCTTAATTAACTTGGGGGTAATCAATAAATCAAGTTTAAATCTAAAAATTTAAAACTAAACATACAGATTATAAACATTTATAAAACGAAAACAAGACATAAAATTATAACAAGACACCATCAACCCCCATACCACCCTCCCCACCCCACCCCACCCCACCCCCAAGAAAACCCAAATTCATACATTCAAGCCCATGGTATTACCTTGTGGTGTTTATTGATTCTAGAATCGACAAGGGAAAACGAGAATACCCATTATTGCCGCAATCATAAAGATCTATGTGCAACAAAATCTGCAGCAGAAGTCTATATCTTGATGGTGTCAATAAAGTGGTGACAAAGGCTTATTTAACGCGTGACCGGTCAATTACACCGTCTACAAACTCAAGCCAACATGGAGGAGGAAATGTGAGAATTAATCCCCGGGTTCATCTTGTTTGCCAAACAGACTCATTACCTTATATGGAATCGGGTGTCAAAGACACCATTAGCGGAGGGATCAAGTCGCGGTGTGTCCGGTGAACAAAGACTTGACTAATTGATATATATCAATCAGCGCTTCATAACGCGGTCCTTAGGCGAGATCCACAGAAACAAAGTAATGCATTATTAAGCACTCCGTGCCAAAGATCTATATATTAACTTATGCAGTGTATTTTCCAATAAACTACTTACGAGTGATAACCTTTTGACCCCTTCCCGCAATTCTTATGGTATTGTTGTTCTGTTTTGGTTTTTGAGGAAGAATATGTTTTGCGGTTCAGTTATTTTCGGGAGGGGTCTATATATCAATTGTATTTTAACCATGCATACAAACTTGTGCGGTTCACACGAGGGATCATCGTTTATGTCAGCAGTATGTCATAAAGAATGCATCGTCTGTAATTCACTACGTATAACCTATACATGTATATGATCTTACGAAAAATATATGAGATGTTGTCCTGAGAGGCGCATCATTTAGAAAAAAAACCCAAACAAATGACAACCAAGGGAATTGAAAATAGTGTTCGTTTTACATATTTCGAGAATAATTTGAATACATCAAAGTGTAAGCTTTCTGTGAACAAATCGATAATTGAGTCATAGAACATATCGTATGTACTGCTGAGTCACTGTCGGGAATAAAACAAAGGTTATCAACTCTTTGGAGCCTAATTATATTTTTCGAGACAAAATAATATCATTGGCATGAAATTGTAGCCCTGACCTTAAGATTTAAAAGTTAGTGTTAAAAAGTCCCAGTCTTTAAGGAAATATATATTTTTTAACATTAGTTGATTTATAGTTAAAAATTGCACATATGAATAGCAAAATGTAAGTCCTCTATTTTTTATGTGGCACTATCTTACGCGAAAATAATATGTCAAAAAAGCAAATTCTTATGATAACTTCAAATATTATAAGAAAACGTCTAAATTCAAACCTTTTAAGTCAACAATTAAGCAACTATTTGCGTCTAGGCAGTCCATTTCTCCTTTAAAAATTTTTTTTGAGCAAAATATAAAACTATCTGGAGACCATATGCCTACATCATACCTTTGATTTTTCTGTCGTCAATGGAAGATGACGATGCTGGTGTTTCCATGACAACTGGACCTGTATGAAAAGGATATCTTATTTAAAGAAGATGACATAGATATCCTTACAATAACGTACCAGATTGATTAATTAAATTGATACGCATGAACATCAAGGCATACAAAAAGCTTATTCTTCGAAGAATGTTCATACCAGAAGACAATTTTCCTGTTAACTTATTACTAAAGAGAAGAAATTATTATTTACTACAAAAACCATTAAAAACTAAATTGACCAGGAAAACTCTAAACAACCTTTTGGCCCTAAACCTCAAACTTTAAAAAAAATAACTTATCAAAATTAAAATTTGTACGGGTCTTGTCATATCAGACTATTTATAAGTGTTTTTCACCCCTAAGAATTTGGTTGACGTCAAATAGAAGACCAGTAAACCTACATGTTAGTTACTTGATTTAGATGACCTTTTCATTAAGCAACGACTTTTTGCTGAAAACTCCC
The DNA here is from genome assembly GCF_963853765.1 of Magallana gigas. NCBI lineage: Eukaryota > Metazoa > Mollusca > Bivalvia > Ostreida > Ostreidae > Magallana > Magallana gigas. Next base: position 31,965,467 of record NC_088857.1, on the reverse strand, counting down.
GAGGAATAAAATTATACAGATGATATGAAATTAAATAAATCCAATTCTGATCATCATTTATATTTGATGGCTTATGTATTTTGTGAACAGTTTCTTGTATGTTTGGTATTTGTTAATCTGACTTCATGCATGGAATGGGCACAATCAGAAGTAATTAATTCATAGGCAAACATCTGAGACCAAAGAAGGCTCGTGGGATACGGCATTTGCGCTAGTAATGTATCTGACACCACGTATATTAATCTAAAATCATCTACGTTAAGATATTCTTTTGAAAACAGCTTTCTTTATCCAGCAAAAAGCTACTACTTGTTACATGTAAAATTAAACAAATTGAAGCCCTTTTTATTCATTATATTCAGGTATCATTTAATAATACATGTATATACAGGCTTGAAATAGGTATGTCAGTGTGTTAATTGAAAATTATCTGATGATAAAATGTAAAACTATTCCAAAGAATAAATGTATTCATCGAAATGTTTGAATAATTTGACGAAAATGACAACTGTTTCTTCACATTTAAAGAATCGATGCCAATTTATGGATCATTACGGATAATTACATCGAGTTCACTCCAAAACGACTGTTTTAAAAAAAAAGCTAAAAGCTTTGTACCGAACCGATTTTGTAAATTGATGTCATTGGGTTAAACCATCATGAAAAAAAATCAGATCAAGGACATTACAATTTATTTCGTGCATTCTGATTGTTTAGTTGTAGTGGGAGTTTTGTTGTTTGATTCAGAAATCTGTTACCGTGAAAGGAATACAAGTCATAACTAGTGTAATAAACACTTTAAAAGTACATTCTAAAGATAAAATTAATTTTCTTAGAGCAAGAAATGACCTGGGAATTGCGTTGGATATAATGTTGTTGTCTCTTGTTTGACCTCGCTTGACCCGGAACCGGAACCATCGATTTCATCATCGTCTCCGTCTTCGTCATCTCTGTCAATATTATCGGCGGGTTTAGCTCTCGCCTTGGAATGTTGGGATCCTTCGTCTATGTTTATCAAATCTGGACGAGGACCATTATCTGGAACACAAACGAATATCCTTAATATATAATTCTTGCACGAACGGTAATCTTAATTATTTCCGTGCACAGGGTTCTCGTTTAGTTTGATGACATACCAATTAAGTGAAAGTAGTAAATTAATGAGAAATTTCTGACGACTTGTTTCTTTTCCACAAAAACAATTACAGACTAGTTGCGAAAACTTGCACGAATTTATTGATTCCCGGAAAGCGATGTACGTGAAGTATAATCAATGAAGACATCTAGTCTGAATTTATGGATCCGGAATGAAATTTAACGAACTGCATCATTCGCCACAGGACAGGATAAATACAAATTTGTCCGAGTGGACATCCCAATAAATTACCTAGCTAAAGGATATCAAAATCATATTACGCCAGTGCTTCCAAACTGAAGAGTTTGCCAGCCTCAAGCCAGTCTCCGGCTGATTGTAATCAGGAAAAAAATGAGTCACATATAGTTGAAACACGAAACGAACTCATTTGATATGGAAGGCTCCCCTTTTTCTATGACTTATCGCTATTTACGACTACTTTGGGGGCTTATTTCTTCATCATATGCGGACAGAATGGAATTGATACGTACGTCTATGTATGAGGTTGGAATATAAAACATATTTTTGAATGAAATATGGAAAGAAATCTGAATACCATCGACTAAACACTTTATAAAATTACTGGTCTACCTTATTAGGAAAAAAGATTTTTTTTAAGAAGACTGAAAAAAATTATACAACTTATTAGTAGAACTATTAGATGACCATCCCTGGGAATCTCATGTTTGCAGTTTCAGCTTCATTTTGAAGTCTAAACCCTGTAGCTAATTCGAGATTCCTCTGACTAATATCCCCACTTTTATTATTTTACGTTTGCAAACATCAAATGAATTCATGGGGGGGGGGGGGCAAGTGTCAGAACAATTTCGGATCATCTCTCCCCTAGCTCTATATGGGCCAAAAAAATGTAAACTTTTGGTAAAAATAGGCATACAGGCCTTTATTGGTACATCTTTTTTAATATTCAAGGTTTCATTTATAATGAACAATGCACAGGATATTAAAGTAGATTTCCTAAAATAGAACATGTACTTAATCTTCAATGGCCAAAGGACAATTTACCTTAAAGGTACAACCAACGGCAATAAGATTACCCGAGTGACTCAAGTGACCTTGAAAAAAAAAGTTAAAAGCTTCAACCCCTGCCCCATGGGTAGTGAATGTCATAATTTAAATTGTGAACTTTATGGACACATTTGCAATGCATTTAGTTTCTCCCGCAAAACAGTGAAAGTACAGAAAAAAAATTAAAATTTTATACCTTCTTGCTAAAGACTTCATAACCATGCATCTGTTTTTTTCTCAAATACATATGAGAGTAAAGAAGAAAATTGAATATTTTCCCAATATATGACCATATTGGCCCCACCCTAAGGCCGTTACCTTATATAATGAACAATGGTACAAGCTAATGAAAGATCTACAAAATACGAAAAGGAAGTTTTCTGCTGTTTAAATATTTAGGAAGCTTCGTGACCCGCCATCGTGGCATCATCCTGATTGAATAAGACGTACGGCGGACAGAAATAGGGGCCTTTAATTCAGTGATATCGACCTAAGGCATCCCCCATGTCTCATCTACAATTCATGACGACAGTGCATGCATGTTGGTCGATTTGATTAGTTTTATAGTATCTTGAAATACTAACGAGGTAACTAAACACGAGAGTGAAATGAAACATCGCATTAAAAACGCATTGGCAACACTATAATTAAATGTTTTCTTTTTTATATCAGCTGATTTGTCACTGACATTTTATAGATTAAAATACATGTAAATGCATTAATAATTTTTCGCTCAACACGTTTTTAACCTAATAATAAACTCATTTGCTTGGAATAAATCTATCATCAAATGATGAAATAAAATCTTATCATCAAACATGTTGGGGTTTCATTCCTAAGATTACAAAATGACATCTGCAAATTTGATGGACTGTTTCAAGCAAAAATACAATGGAAAACGTGGGTTTCAGCTATGTATGTAACACATCTCTAAGGGTTTATAATTTGACTATTGGACCAAATGGGAAACGCTTTATTACATATATGCATTCATGGTAAGTGTTAAATGAATGCTTAAAAGTGCTTAGGAAGAACCATTCCCAAATATACTTTACACATAGAAAGTAAAGCGTAGGGGTACTTCACTCTAAATACGCCGTAAAAGGATGGTTCAAACAAATATTTAACCACAAACTAAATAATTTTAAGAAATTATACATATTGTGATAATAAATTCTTCGATTTTTGGTTTCTGCCTTACAGATATATTCACGTACTAGTAAGTATGAAAAATTACTGAAAACTGAGTTATTATAAAGTCACAATTGTCATAACGATGAAGATGTGAAAACAATGGTGAAACATTGCTTAGAATAAAAGGATGACGAAAGCACAGCATCCAATAAAGAAAGGGGAAAAAAGCAATTTATCTGGAACGTCAGCATCCTGAATGTTCCAGCAGTGACATTGAAATTAATATGATCAAAGCTGAACAAAGAACACGGCATTTATATCAGACGGAACGGGATAACCGTTTTTAGTTGGTTGCCTTCATTTGCAGTCCTGAGAGAGATTGGATGTGGGTGGGTAGATATACAAACGATTATCACGGATTACCCAGGGCAGCCAGAAAATGGCAGTGCCGTTGCACTCAAAATATGAAACAAATCGAATATTAGTGGCCTCTTTTTTTGTTCAGAACATGTTCGGGACCAAAAAAAATGACCTTAAACATACTACCATACTAAATTTAATCGTATTACATAGACCTTACAATTGCTAGTGAGCGCACTAGAAGATTAAATGTTGTACTAGTATTTAAAATAATGAGATCATTCAAGCGATGAATGAAATAAGAAATAACTTGTCATAAGATTTTTACATGAAGTGTTTAAATAAAAAATCGACAATGTCCTCTTTTATATACAATACATGAACATCTTTAATAAAACAATTCCTCTTTTAAAAAAAAAAAAATTATCCGAGGTGGGTGATTTGCATAATCGATACAACCCAGGCATAGTAAGTGAGTACTCAATCACAATTCCATATCCGAGAATTGATCGCTTAATATCTTTATTTCTTCTTCTTATAACGTCATACAAAATTGACATCTAATACTGTACTAATCCTGCAACTGAACAATTTAAATTATTTTTTATTACAAAGTTGGCAAGGGATGAAAAGAAAAGAAAATAGAGTGCAAAGTGGCAAAATACTGGTGTTCTATGCTCCAAGTATATAAAAAGCATTTCTTTACATTTAATTATTTTTAAGCAAAAAGTTCATTTTAGGGCAAATTTGTCAAATTATGTTAGTTGCATGTACATATCAATAAATACTAGTACCGTTCCGATCAAGTAACATACTGATTTAAAACATAATCATTCTTGATTTGATGGTTGTTCTTTTTTTAACCATAGGATACTAGTAATTAAACCAACATATCGTATTGTCTGAATATAATAAGGTAATAAAGATGACCAACATAATCTGCTTGTCTAAGACGAGGTGGGTGATTTGCATAATCGATACAACCCAGGCATAGTAAGTGAGTACTCAATCACAATTCCATATCCGAGAATTGATCGCTTAATATCTTTATTTCTTCTTCTTATAACGTCATACAAAATTGACATCTAATACTGTACTAATCCTGCAACTGAACAATTTAAATTATTTTTTATTACAAAGTTGGCAAGGGATGAAAAGAAAAGAAAATAGAGTGCAAAGTGGCAAAATACTGGTGTTCTATGCTCCAAGTATATAAACCCTTTACATTGTCCGTTTATTAGGTTAAATGTAGCTATAGATTGCCTTGTAAAGAATGAACAGTGTCCAATCCTTACACCCTACCGGTCATTAAAAGTTTTTAAAATGTATAGAGAGAAAAATGGATACCAAATTTGATGCCTGTCAACCTGAATCATCAGACCGGGGGAGGGATACCGAGGTTAACAGTAGCACTGATATTTCATCAATGATTGGAGACCAGACTTGGTATCTAATGCCGATTCCCCATCGGAATATGGCTGAATGCCATTAATTGGCGGCTAAACACTTAATGGGCAAAATCAATATTAGTACATCATGGTAAATGACCAAATAGAAAGGTACTGTATCGAAAATTGATAGGCAGAAAAATATTTGCATTCAAATCAACCTCCTTTGACTATTGTCTTAGTGTTGCTTATAACAAAATTTATCCTTTTTATGATATGCGTGTTAATAAGCATCACTTGGTGGCTCTTTTCTTAATTCTCGCTCTGGGTAGCATGTTAAAAGTTAAATCGGTTTTGCGCTACATGAAAAAAAAAATCGCATATCGATTATTCAAAAACTCGCGTTAATAATAATGATAGAAATGCGCCATTATAAATTCTCTATGCCTGTCAGACTAGAATTATCTTTTTATGTCTTTACAGTTATTGGTTCTTGTGAAGTTTCAGTAAAGCGACTAAATACTGCACGACCGGCGTCTGATTTATAAACCTTGACTGTCGCCGTCATAGAACTTATTCTACTACAAAATCACCCCTAAATCATAGTTAATTCGGTATTTCTTAGAAAACAAGAACAATACACTGATTACCATAATTTATATATATCGCTAATATTTTAAAGACATGAAAAATAATTTCATAGTATTTATAGCAATTTTAATTCATCTGATTTAAGAAAACCATATAAATATCCAACCAAAGTATTTTGTATTCACCATATACATATAAGACAAATTTTTGACATTGACCATCTGTTTAAGTTTCAGAGAACAATTGCATCCACCTTTTTTTCATCGATGTCGCCACTGTGATGGTGCAGGAGACATTAGACATTAGAAGCGCAACATTGCTTTCGTTTTGCAAGGAGAGTAAGCGTCCTTTTAACTTTTAATATTTGAAAACATAAATGTATCGAATCAATTAATTTATTCAATATTCATGTATCAATACTTACAGGTACTACATTAATAAATTCTCAATAATATACAAAGTTACAATTTGAGACAAAGATGGATTCTAAACCATACCTGATTTATTAATCTGTTCCTCATAGGAATTGTGTAAAAAGGTAAGAAATATTCCAAACACAACCAAATAAGTCAAAGCTGGCTTCATTTTGTTTCGCTGTTAACTGTTAGTCCACAACTTCTGCAAAGTCTTTCGTAATATTGTCTCAAACTCGCATCCCGGGTTCCCTGTCCTAGTCAACGGACGCCAGCGATATGCAGCAATGATAAATAAATGTCTGTGCGGAATCCAGGAATGTAATATAAAATAGTGATACTTGGAGGTAGGAATTTCTGCGCAGATCGATGGGAGAACTCACGTATACGACACCGGCTTACCATCAGCGGATCCCAGCACACAGAGAGAAAAGAACTGGTTCCGTGTTAGTCAGCGAATTATCGATCATCAGGAGAACTTGAAATATTTTTTATTCTTCAGTTTGGTCCCGACGATACAGTTCAGATTGGCAAAACTCGAAAGACTCGATCGATGGAGTTTGACTCACAGCATGAATTATGGAGATGTGATAACGGTATTGACCTAAACCAAAATGGGATAGGTTTTCTAATATTCTGCAGACTCCAGCAATTCTTATGTTTTACCATATTACAGAAACCGCATTACATTATTGCGGGTTTTTGTAGTTTCTTCTGTTTTCCTATTATCCTGTTGGCAGTGGTGTGGTTTGCATTAAGTGTTGATTGTTAACGAAAGGTACTGAGTGATGGACTAAATATAATATTTGAATATTCTCAGTCTTAGTCATACAAGTTAAACTTGGTTAAAAAAACCCCGTAAAAGCTGAGAATATATCACTGTCAATGTCTTTTTTTTTTTATCTTATATGGAAGAATGATGCGGTCACTAGACATACATGTATTATGGTATTGATTCTACAATATTCGAGTATGAAAATGCTAAACTAACTTTACATACATAATGTGATTTTTAAAAAACCCCATCTACAACATACTACTCAATTAAATTGAAAATCAACAAAATTTGTCATATGTTTACTGATTTGAAACAGAAACTTTTCTAAGACTACGTACAATTATTGTAGTTGAAAGAATTAAATGTCTTAACTTGGTGTCTAATATGATTCTCTGCACATTGCACATTCAAATGCATAATATAAATTCAAGCTTAAGATGACTCGACACACCAATATATTATTGGTAAAACGTTAAGGATCATTTTTAAATGATTTCTTAAATAAGACACCAATATTGGCTGTTAATTCTTTTATATGGATTTTTTTTTGGGGGGGGGGGGGTTGAAATTATATTTTTAAAAACAGTCGATAAAACCTCATTAAATTTGTTGTATTACACACAACAAGAGGGTCTCCCTAATATAGCAAAATGATGATTCTCTATAGAAATGGTCCAATCTTATAGAAGAGTTAGATTGGGTATTTTTTCTTTACTTAATTGTCATCCATTTAAATGAAAAATTACCAACAATCTTAGTTTTACATCATATATGTATAATACGGCGTTATTAAAACATAGAAGAAATCCAAAGAAAAAAAAATCACAAAGTGTTAGATTTGAATATATCAGACGCTTAAATCTGCAATTGTGAAAGTTTGAATAAGGACTGTGCTCCGTTGGCTACACTGTAAAAGAGGCCCATGGAATACATTGCCTACCCGGGCAACAATAATCAACTTAACCAGCTCCCTTAATATTTAATTTATTCAATCCGATACAACCATAAAGTGACTTTTTTTTACCTTATATAAAAAATGGTAACTATTTAAATGATTTCCATTACTTTTACTTTCACATATTAATTAAAGCCTATGTTTAATTTTTTTTAAAAATATTTTAAAGGATAATTTTCTTTTCTAAACTTGGCCCCCTTTGTTGTTTTATGATCCATGGGAATAAAAAAACAAAATACCTTATAGTTCATTGCAATTGCCTGCATCATCGCCTCCGATATTAAAGCCTACACTTTTTTTAAAGAATGAATCAATGAATCCCTTACTATTGAAACTTCTTTTTCCCAAGGGATTCGACTTGACGAAACCGCTACCCCATGTTGTAATTGCATTTGGAGAGGGGTTCAAAATATTGACCCTCAACACTTTAAAATTATTGATTTTAAAAATATCCTATGTTTATTTCACTCACAATTTGTTTCCTTCATTTTTTCCTCTAGAACTTCAATTTGGACCTGTAATCATCGCCCATTTGACTATCGAGGATCATGGTATAAATAAACTTGAGGTTTATATAATCTTGCTTCAGTTTTATATTTGATAAATAATAAGAAAAGATTTTACTTTTTGGGGGGTTTCTATAACCACTTTACGTTTGGCTGAGTATTTATATGGTATGATTTTTAGTGTCTGCATGACAAACGTTTGTTAATGGAAAGAGTTTTATTTTTTATTCAGTGTTTGATGCATTTATTTTCTTTTATCATGAAAAATAAATAGTTTTGCTTTTTTTTTTTAATTTTTGACCTGTAGTTAAATTAATGAAACAATTTGATTTGCTATGATTTTTTATTTGCACAAAATTGATTGCAGATAATGTAATTCGGACGATATTATTTTTTAAAAAAATTTTTAATATCGCAAATACCAATATTCAATTATTCATATAAATAACGTTTTGTTATAATTAAATCTATTCAATTAAATGTCTGCAATCACAATCCTCGAGTTATGTAATATTATACATGTATATCAACAAACACAATTTTTCATTTTTTCTCCAGGCGGTGACTTTCTTTGATAAGCGAGACAATTCTAGAAACAAATATAGAGACAAATGTAATTTGTAAGTTTCATTTGTCGAGCAGATGACTTTAAATTTAATTAAGGTATTACGTAATACCTAATAATAATAATTGAGTTAGTTTAAATTGTTTTTTACATGTCATTTAGTCTAAGAAATGGTAATTCTCTACATTATTTTTTTGTAAACAACTATAGGACTCGAGCTTTGTTTACATATCAACCAGTTCTTACGTCTGTATCTCGCTTGTAACTTGACTTTTAACATTCAATATTTTGATCAATCATTTAAAATACACAAGTAAACCATTTTATACATAAAAAATAAAAATAAAATTTTTGATCTCTTATCGTGTCCAAGTCCCATAAAAAAGACATTACATATAATTGTTCGAAATAATTTCAAACCTTTCCTATAATTTAAAATTGTCATTTCATTTACATAGTTCCAATAAATAATATATACATGTATATAGTTCACTCTATTATTAAGCATTAGGACATCTTGTTCTTACTCTAACTTATGTCTAATATACTCATGACTCTTCGTTCATTTTAAGCGTGCAAGCACTAAGAGTGCTTGAGCCATGCTCTATCGCCATCACTTGTAGTTCTGTATCTCCAAAGACGAATATAACGTCAAAGTCATGAGTCATAATGTCTCCATCCAAAGAAACACTCAGTTCACCAAGCTTAAAGCATCCTTCATCATCTGTATACTGAACTTCATTATGTGGGGAACAAAATATTTTGACCGTCGCAAGTTCTTGGTAATAAGAAGTGGTCGAAAAATTCGCCATTTCCTTATGTCCTATTTCTATTTCAGTGCCAGCACTGATTATAGTAGAGAAACAATCAACGCACATATCTTTGTCGTCTATTGTAACCTTCTTATCTTCCCTGTGGATGGCTGGATCAAATTCTTTGCCGACAGCGGTTCCGTAGGTGAAACGCAAAATTCTGGACATTATGACCGTTGGACAGTGACCAAATATTACAGCCCCTCTAAGTACTGCCAATCCCGCCTCTGGGGGGACTATCAATTGAACGGAATCAAATGCTTTTTCCACTTCTGATTTGAGATGTTTTGAATCAGCCGATCCTCCAACAAGCAATATCATAGATATTCCATCTGCTTGTGGATTTTCCATTATAGATTGCATGTGGTTGATTAGTTCTGTAATTGATGGTTTAAAAAATTGTTTCATGGTCTCCACATCAATATGCAGTTTATCTCCTTTTATGTACATTCCTTCTACATTTTCAAACATTTCTGTCAATGTCTTCTTTTCAATTTCTTGGCATAGCTCATTCAGACTTACAAAGGAAATCGTCATTCGAATAGTGCCTGTTTTATTTGGATGAAGAGCTCGTTTGGCTATTTCAAATTCACGAAAAATGTCTAGATATGTTTCTGTTTTCTTTTCTTGGAGCCTTTTCATGACTTTCTCTCCTAGAATGTCATTAAGGCGGCTCTCAAAGGCAGCATCAACAGCTGTCCCGCCACAAGCCCCACCCGTAGCTTGATGAAGCTCTCGTAGCTTACCCCCTTTTACCTTTTCATGAACGGTTATATCAGCTGTGCCGCCTGTAAATAAAACAACTGCTTTATAATTCTTGTAACACTTACAAAACATGCAGGTACTTAAAGGTAGTGAATGATATCTTTTGTGAGAAAGATAGTTAAACTTGTTTTCCTGTGTTTAGGTTATGCGTATTCTTTGAATGTCATTACCAATGCATATTACACAATGCAATCTAGTATGGAACTAGTACTTATATTTTTTAAAATCTCCATCTTTAATTTTCAACACTAATGTAAAGTATTTAAATAATGATAAACTAACCTCCTATGTCAACCACCATATATCTGGTTCCGTCTTTGGTCATTCCAAACCCATTTGGGTACCTTTCGATTGGCAAGTATTTTGCGTAAATGGAGGCAGCTTCAGGTTCGAGGGCTATCATCAGCATTTCGTCTGGTATCCCAGCCTAGTTCGATACAACCATGTTTGTTTACATATACTTGACGAGTAATGAGTGCAAAATCTAAATAGGATACATGTTTATATATACATGTTAATATATATATATATAGTTTTGGATTTGATTGGTTGTTCCAAGATGTTGTATCCTGTAGCTACATGTACACACAAACTATTAAAGCTGATTTCATCGACAAAATACTTAAGCGTTTAAATGGCATGGTATTCATATTGAAGACATCTTTGTGTATTATATCTTGACTAAACAAATGTGCAATAATTATCAAGTTAAATGCTTTTCAATGTGAATATATGGATATCATGCTTAACTATTTTAAAATGAATATTCCATGAAATACACTAACATCAGACCACAAACTTACATCTATTGCACAGTGGCGCATGAATTTCTTGGCAGCTTCACTCCAGATAGCAGGAACAGTTAATACCCATTTGAGGTCATGTCTCAAATTTATGGTAAGCTTTTGCTTTTGAATGCTCGTCTTGAAATGGTCTGCTAACGCTTTAAGGAAAATCGTGAAGATGTGCTTTCCTTGAAATTGTTCTCCTGTCACATCTTCTATCAACAGGCTTTCGTTTATACCCTTTAAAACACTTTGCATATCATGTATAACATCATAATGAAAATTCGTTCGAATATTTAAAAAAAAAATGCATAATTATGAGATACAGGTCTCGTTAAATAGGATACATTTGTAATATAGAAAGTCTTTTTCTTTCAAAACGCAAATTTAAGATAAATCAGTTGTGATCCTCTTAATAACAAACATTGTTTACCATTTTATTATAAAGTTTCATCTTAAACCTTCTGAAAAGCATTAGATCTTTATGGCTTTCGTTTTCCAGCGCAGTATAGAATTTGTCCTCTGCCTCGTAACCGAAAGCAACAAAGCCTCCATCCTTCTTAATCAGAAGTGAAGTGGGTGTTTTCAGCGAAAGTAAGGACGTTCCACTTGCAATCCATTCTTGATTGTTTTGAATTTTCAGAGGATTGTCTTCAAATTCACTTCTTGAGCTAAATGCATAGCCAGAATATGTGGTTCCGAAATCCAAAGCAATGACAAAGAGGAATTCATCTGGATTGATTTTTGATTTTGTCTCAGACGACATTGAAGAATTTGCTTCTGCCATTCTTCATAGGATTACTGAAAATTTAATATCAGCATATACATTTTATATCCATGAAATTTGATCAGCGAAGAAGGTATGGACTGATGTTTGTTAAAGTAAAACGTATATTATTAAACAAAGGAATATTTCGATGATTTTGCTCTCATTTGCATTAATTCATAATTATGATTAATAAAATGATAAACTTGGAATAAACTTAATCCTCTATCTGTATTATTTCTTATGAATCGATTTATAAGACAGACAAAATGATTCTTTATTGCAGAACATCTACGTTGTCGTTGCAAAATTTCACTAATTAATATTGAAATTATTCAATTTTTTCATCAAAACATTTTGATTTGGTTACATTCATTTCTGATTCAATAATTTTTTTTTCTATTTTCCCCCGTTAATTTAAATCCGTTGTAAACTACAAACATGCATTTTCACTTCAATATTCATGAATAACGTAAAATGTTTTTTATCATATCAAGGTTGAGTAGTTCTATAGATCTAGGGAGATTACAAGCAAAAAGTTTTACATTATCTCTAATAAGAAGAGCGAAATAAGTGATACATCCGATATCTTTCACCACATGTCTTTTCATACACAACAGTATAAAAGCTATATTCATTCGTGAACAAGTTATACCTGCATTTTGGACTCTGTCTAAGATTGCTTGTCAAGGCTTTAAACATATTAGATTTGAATATGATTATGAAAACTCTTCGTGTGAATAGACGAAATTAAAAAAAAGGGATTAAATTTCGGAAAGGATGATATACATTTCACTCCGTTTTGTACCTGTATGTGATATGCAAAATAGTTGACCAATCTATAAATTGGTCCTTTTGAATCTTTATTGATAAAAACATTCGGAGAAATAGATGCCATTTCAAAAGGAAATACTGTTTATTTTAATATCTCTTAAATTTTCAATGATCCTTAAATGTATTTCTGACCTAATTTTGTTCTAAGAAAAATTGAACCTATTCTTATTCTTAGTGCATGTAATTCATGTGTTTTATTTAAGCATACATTTGAGTGTTTGTTATCGTTCATTTGAAATCAATCAATTAAATCAAATTACTTTAATTTGCCCTTTATTAATTTTTTTTCTGACTTCTGACCCACATGTATACGTTATAAAATAAAATATTACTTTATCTGAATCTTTTATTTCATTGATAATTATATTGAATCAAATAAATCATCCTTACCTTAAAAAAGAAAAGTCCTTTTCTGATCATATCTGCCTCATATGCATGTAAATTTATAAAAATTTTAACATCCGCATTGAGTACTAAGTATTGTGACGTATTGTTATCCTTTGTGACTGCTGTGTTGTTTCTATTTAATATCCGACTTGAATAGTAGTATTGTGCAAGAAGGAAACAGACAGGAACGCGATATTTTTTTCTTAAAATGAGTTTAACTCTGAATCCAGTGTTATAAAAGCACTTTTATTATGTACCCAGTCATACAACAACGAAGACGTCAAGGAGTAGAGGACAATTTCAATACTCAAGGGCGTTTAAAATACCTATTACTTACACCCCTATGAGATAAGAAATTTAAATATCACATACCAGGAAATGCATTTAGGGGAAATTGTAGTGATTCATTAAACCTGCATTTGCAGAAGACACTCTTTTTTACTTTTTCTGACAATCGGAAATACTAGACATTGAGGTATTTTGTATAAGAGATATAATCCACGATGGTAGATCATGTCAGAGAGCACTCGAAGCGCCATGTCAAAGCATTGTACCTTACTCAAATATGTTCTTTGAGTTTTGAAACTGAAACTGAAACCATTTACGATTTCCCAAACTAAAAAAATGAATACACAGTTTGTATTGGTGTTTGTGAGGACGATACTGGGCTACGACGGCAAGGTGGTTCACACACAAAAGGCACATAGACCACACCGTTCACCTGATTATAACGTCAAACACAGTTATAGTGCAAAGTATCTTAAACTACATCAAATACAATAATACAATGAATACAGGACAAATTGTAATAAATGTCAATTTACATTTTCAATGTCACTTTTGGTCCATTTGTGCTACCTTCCCACCCCAAAACGCCATGGTAAAATTTCCCCTCGATCTTGGTTTTTCTGAACTGGCTTGCTTTCATATTGATATAACAAATTTTAGCCTTTATCTGCTGCGAATTTTTTTTATATCTTATTTTTCATATCATTTTAATTGAAGTTCTCAATTGATGCCCGTCCCTGACTTCTGGATGTCATGGATGAATATACATGTACATGTATGAAATGATGCATAGGAGTATGAGCTTGTAAAATAAATATATTAATAGTAATATCTTATTCTTTAATTAAAAAACACAATTCCAATTAAATGCTTTCTGAAAACAGTGGGGTTGACTATCAAGTATCTTAATTTCAGTGGCTTGCTCCTGTATATTTTTTTTAAAAACAAATTATTACCTCAGTTTTGTCAGAATTATTATATTTGTTTTTTTTTAACATATCAACCACTTCTCTGTGTGACTCTGACCAGAGGAGTTACTGTCACAGATTAAGTGTATGAATATATATAATTTATATACTTTGATGTTTGTACAATATTTCATTTATGACTTACATCAATATTTAAAGTTGTCAACACCGATGTGTTATATTGTTACAGTTACATCCATCTATTGTATGTTATAGACCTTTGAATAATTTCAATATTTGATAGTGCAATTGTGCAACGACAACGTAGATGTCCTGTAATAAAGAATCATTTTTCTGTTTTTATTTTATAAATCGATTCATAAGAAATAATACAGATAGAGGATTAAGTTTATTCCTAGTTTATCTATAAATCATAATTATGATTACGATTCTTTCACTTCTGACCCATATTATAAAATGAAATATGACTATATCTGAATCTATTATTTCATAGATAATTATTGGATCAAATAAATCATCCCTACCTTAGAAAAGGAACACAATTTTCTTATCATATTTGTCTGCATATAAACTTTTAATTTTAACATCCGCCTAGTATTGTGCATAAAGGAAACAGACAGAAACTCTATTTTTTCTCTGAAAATGAGTTCAACTCTGAATTCAGAGTCATAAAAGCGCTTTTGTTATGTACCCAGTCAATGAAGAAGTCAGGGAGTAGAGGACAAATTCAATACCCAAGGGCATTTAAAATACCTTTTACTAACAGTAACATGAGATCAGGAATTAAAATATCACATTCATGTATATGCATTTAGTGAAAATTTGAGTGACTCGTGAAACCTGCATTTGCAATAGAATGCTTCAAATATTTCCTGTTGCATGATGTTCAGACACAATGGCCAACCAGTTATTCCATGTAAACAGAAGGATACATGACCTGATATGATCTATTATATCAGATGGCGTACGAATCATAGAGTCTCAATAACAAGTTTATACGATACAACAGGCCATGTGCGGGTTGTGTTTCTTCCTATAGCTACATATCGTTCTTTAATTGTTTGACACAACAAAGTAATGCACGACATTAATTTGGTTAACTATTTATTAAAATCGGAAAGAACTCGTACTGTATTGTCCCTTTACTATTTACTTATAAACAAAAACAAGAGGCCTACATACCTTGACGGTAACCTGAGTACCTAGTAAAGGAGCCAAATGTGTCAACTTATGGTAAAAAGAGAACTTCGGGCTTTTGAAGGGGCATGGTCACGATTTTGGTCGAAAATTATCTTTCCGATTTTTAAAATTACAATGCTTCAATAAGGCATTTTTAATAGGCAGCCAAAATGTGAGTGTCATTCATTGAGTTATAAGCGAGTTAAACAGCTTACAATTATCTGCTATGTAAACAAAGTTTTTGTGTATATTTTGAATGTTGATGTGAAAATTCCAGTTTTACACCTAAACTGAATGTGTTCGAGTTAGGAACTATTTATGTATAATGGTTAAATGAAAATAAATGTAAACAAATTAGCTTCAAAAAGATTTCTTACTGGTATATTGAACATATGTGAACAAAAACAGGGCACGAGCCTTGTTTACATGACAAAGAATTGTGAGACCTGTATCTTGCTTATAACTCTACGACTGGCTCAAATTTCGTGTGATCATTAGAAATTCTTCCCTAAACAGAAAAATAGAATTTAACCAAAATCGTGACCATGCCCCTTGAAAGGTCACTCTTTCATAATAGAATGTACTCACAGTCTCGTTTATAATGCACATAACATGCATACAGTTTATTTCTACAAGCATAAAATGCACTTTAAATAAACGTAGATTTCCTAAAATATTACACATATTGAATTTAATATAGCCTAGTGACAATTTAGTACCGTGTGTTTTTAAAGACGCAGTTAAAAATATATAATTATTTACGGAATACAAACGAGGACAAGGGGTTACTCTAGTGATTCAAGTGACCTAAAAATACATGATTATCTTAACGACACGGCCATAATTGTCACCCCTCCCCATGAAAAGCCGCAACCCCTACCCAACGGACATTAATTTCATAAAATGCAGAACAGGACATTAAGGATATAATAACAATGGATCCGGATTTAGTTTATCTCTCACGACTGTGAAAGTACAGTAGAAAACTTTTCAAGAATTATTACATTTTTATTTAATGGCCATATTGGCCCTACCCAAAGGCCTGAACCTCTGAACCAGGAGCCACGAAATTCACAATTTTGGTAGATGGATTCATAGACATCATAACCATGCATTTAGTTTTTCTCACAGATATATGGAAATAGAGAAGATTATTTTTAAAGATTTAATACATTTTCACTACTAGTATATATGACCATTTTGACCCTGCCTTAAGGCCAGAACCCCAGATTCAGGGGCCCTGAATTTCATAATTTTGGTAGATGGCTTCATGTACATCATAACCTTGCATTTTGATTTTCTCAAAAATATATTGGAGTAGAGAAGATGATTTTCTAAGATTTAGTACATTTTCACTATATGATCATACTGGCCATATCCTAGGAGCTGAACCTCTAACCCAGGGCCATGAATTTCATTATTTTGGTAGAAGGCATTATGGAAATCATAACTATTAATTTCCTAACATGTGTGAGAGTAGAGAAGAAGACTATTGATTTTGGCCTTTTTCTGCTCATTTGGCCCCACCCATGAAGCCCCTGGAGTGATATGATCATAAATGTCACAATTTATATAACATCTGATATCCTAGAGATGCTTCTATCCAAAAATGGTTAACAATCGGCCTTGTAGTTTTCAAGAAGAAGTTAAAAATGTAAAATTGTTAACGGACGAAAAAGTCTGAAATACATAATACCTGACGTTTTCCTGGCTATATTACGGATATTGATAATTTACTTACCAGGAAAACGTCGGAACCGGCGACATTATGAAAACTGGAAAATCGCCGCCTTCAACTAAAGGCGGCATTCTTGGCTCGTTTTGAAATACTCTCGTAACTGAGAGTCGAATCAAATGTTTAACACAACGAAATACAATGTAATTAAACGAAAATATTACGGCTTGCTGATATCGCTTTTATGGATTCTTACATTGCATAAACAGACTGTTACTCACATTTTATCGAGCTGTCGAGATTTATTCATGTCTTTTTTTAAATTTCACGAGAATACAGGGTCTACTACAATTATTTATCAGTGTGACTTTGAAAAATATGAGTAGAAATTTATTTAAAGCAAAATATTGGTGAGTTTAAATATATATTATTAAGATGGCTCTCTACACCGTGAAATATTTTCTAAAACCAGCAGAAAATTACTTGATTATGATAGATATCATAATGGATAAGAAATATTAAAGATTAATAGGCCAAAAAAAATGTGCAATTTTTGGATCAAATATTACATTTTAAAAAAATTAATTCAGTTAACATGAACAAAAGCTCCTGGCGGATTCGAACTCATGATCTGCGATTCAGAAGATCAATACCTTAACCACTGAGCTATGACGATATACAACCCAATCGAACGATATAAACAGTTTAACAAAATATTTAAAACATTTAAATCGCCATCTGGTGACGTAGTGTCTTAAAAAGTATAAGTGTAGGTGTAGTGAGCCACCTTAAATTTGAGCCGAAAATTCCAGACGGAAACGGCGATTTTCAGTTTTCGTAATAGCACTGGTTCTGACGTTTTCCTGGCTAGTTACATATCAAAATCCTTAAAAAAGCAAGAAAAACGTCAGATATTTCAGTATATGGCATTAGGTCACCTGAGTGACCTAAAAACGTTGAAGCTCGAACTCGAGATTTTTTCCCCTTTTTTCTGTTTTCTGAAACAACTAAACCTAATTAAAAAAGGACATTTGTTTAATTTGCCACTTCTTCGTGCGTTCTGTTTTTCCAAATTAAGTCGTTTTCGAGTCCCCATGTCAACGACGTACAATGAACACGTATTTTAAAATTTTTATTCTATTTCATGTAACACATTCATAACAATCAAATTCACACATTTAAACGGTGTTTTATTTACTTAAAAAAAGTAACATTTAATGTTCAAACCGACTAATTAGTATATTGAATACAGGATATTTACATTTTGGTTTTTTGAATGCTTTAATAATCAATTCAATAATTTACTTAAAATGATGAAAAGATATAGAAAACACTAAATTTTATATGATACATGTAAAAAGCAGCAAAAGCATTGTGTAAAAGGCACATAAAAGCGACAATATGTTTTATATATAAAAATAAGACTTTGTATAATTATGTTAACAAGTTTTATATTTGTTATTTATCCAAAAATCAACACAAGTACATGTATGTAAATATTTGTTACCGACGTGCACTGTTCACATAATCAATCTGTCTTGTTAGGAAAGTACGCTGAAATAAAGAAAAATAAAACAGAGTTTACATCTACATGTATTTCTTCAATGAATAATTTAAAATATAATTCCAGAAAAGATGGTTTAAAACAATTTTATTTCTTACTTACCATCCATTTTTATTTTCTAGCATATCTTTTTCGCCTATGATTCGAACCAAAAATTCTCCCTCGTGTCCTGAGGTGAGGCAGTATGGTACAACTACATAGCAACCGTCGTCAAGAGATTGCCTCGTTTTGATTTCTCTCGCCTCAAACTTTGATTCTACGTTTGACACAAACTGAAGCTTTGATAACAGTTTCTTCTCGCCATGTTCTGCGTTCTTACACTGTTAATACAAAACGATAATAAACTTTCAATGAGATGAACAAATGAAGTCTCATGACAGACATGAATGCTAGCAATTAAATAGCAAAACTCTATTTAAGCAATGGAAAAGATTCTTCCTTCCAATTCATGTAAAAACATACATTATTTATATTGCATAACGCACTTGCAACATTTACACCATGACATACCCCCTTTTCTTGTTTTCTAGAGAAATAAACTCTTGATTGATTGATTGTCTTCTGTTTAACGTCCCGCGGAAATTTTTCACCAATATCTAGATGTTATCAGATGACTGTGACGGATATCAGGGACATTCATTTGTTAGTGTTCTTTATCGAGCTTATCTTTACTTAGGTTATACATGTAGCTCTCATCCAAAAGACCCATTGCTCCATTTATTTGCGCTAGCGCATGGAGTAATGGAATATCATCGTTCTTACTTACATTTGCCGCAACAGAAAATTGAACTCACAACTCCCTGCATATAGAACGAGCAATACCCTAACAATGCTTTAATCTTAATGATATGGGTCCCATAAATTGATGGAACTCAGTCGAAAAGCAACAGACAATCAGTGGTCTATATATTGGTGATATGTATACCCTGAACAGGCTAAATCCAAACTGCACCGGCATATTGTTGGAGTGTTCTATCCCGTGTCTGTAGTCTTGAAGCAGGGAAATCAGAATAAGATTCTTTTTTGGAGATCTAGATCGAGGCTGCTTCTGTTCGTCATCTTTCCTAACAAGCGTTATTGGGATTCTTGGACACTTGCTTAGCAAATCCAGATTAGACGGTTGAATGCCACTCGTGCTTTCTGTACAAGATATTCAATTAAGGAAAGAAAGGTAACTTTTGTAAAAGTGTAGCATTTCAAAGAAGTGTTAATTAACATCCAAAGTGTCTTTGCTTCAAGGATGAAAAGCAGCAACTTTAGATAATTTATTGATTGTATGGAAAATAATAATTAATGGGTTTTTTTTTTTTAAATAAAATGAAGCAGATACATGTTTATCTCTTTATACTCACTACACCAACATCCCCGCTGCTCTATAATCTGCTTCCAACCCCCTCGGGGTCTGAAAAAGTCTTTTCTTGTAGCGAGAAAGTTGCTCTGTGTCAGCTGGGATACCGAGCCCGAGGACCCGTACTTTGAGTCGGTTTCCCCGGACGACATCGGCGCGCTGTGCGGCCGTGAGATAATCACCGATATGTCTGACGTGCTATTCGAGCTCTCGAGTTCAAAAGAAACTCGGGTATTGATCGAATTATAAATCTCTTCATGTGGTAATGACTGGTGCTTTCGGGAAGTGTACATTTGGCATTTTAGTTGTCCTTCTGTTGTGTGATCGTAAGATATACACCCCGGGTATGATATATGGGTAATGTTATCTGACGTCACTGTGGCGTCGCCGGTACTTCGACGTCGGCATGTGTCCATTTTTACGGTAAGATTCGATTCTGTCACTTTAATTTCGTTGACTTTTTTCTTAACCTTTTCACTAACATAGCTTCTCATTTTGCCGTGATCTCTTGCTTTGAGGCTTGACGACCTACGTTCCGACATTCTCCTCTGAGAATGGAGAATATAAACAAGGTCGGGAACCTTTTCTGTCTTACATGTGTATGACCGCTCTAATCCGAACCCTTCCGGGTGGTATGGATCCGCCTCGCTACAAATAATTAGTCCGCCAAAATTACACTGAAAATCGTTGAGCGTCATCCAGTATTCGTTGTCTTCTTTGTTCTTAAGCGGCGAATATTGCTCGAAAAAATCTTTGCTGATATCTGCCCATGAGGTTGTGTCACTGAAATAAAATCTTAGAGTTCGTATTAAATCAGATATCATATACATGTAAAAAACACTGTAATATATAATTTATTACGAACTGAGAATGTATTTTATATTTTTTGGTGACTTAAACGTAGCATTATAGTTTTTTTTTAAATAATCTAAACAAATAAAATTAAATAAAAACAAACCAACCAATAAAAGTGAATAGTAATATGCCACCTTATACATTTTTGGTACAAGTATAATCTCTCTCTCTCTCTCTCTCTCTCTCTCTCTCTCTCTCTCTCTCTCTCTCTCTCTCTCACCTGTTTGAGAACTTCCCATTCCATCTAGGTTCATTAGGAAAGAAACACCTCAGCCTCACAACCTCAACTTCCCTTCCGTCTACCAATGGAAACTGGGGAATAAAAATATCTTATCTAACTTATTGTATTTTTCACGTAATTTTAAGTTGAATGCAGTGAAAAATTGTTTCGTTTTCTACATAGTTCTCAATTCTCTTATAGCCATAAGTTATGGTAAACGTTAGCTGCAAATTGGCTAAGGCTATTGGATATTTAAAATAAATAAATAGATAAATAAATAAATAAATAAATAAATAAATAAATAAATAAATAAATAAATCAGAGAAAACTTGAACAAAAATGAAATTACTGCAATAAAGTCAGTCTGGCCTTGAAATTAAATTTCCAAAAAATCAATGCATTGCCCGGTATATACATGTATCATAATGTGAAACATGCCAAGAACACAGCTAAAAATTTAATTTTCTCCAAAAAAAAAAATGTATTTCGAAAAAGAAATATTTTTTTTACAAGGTATCATTAAAATAAAATTTGGACATGATATTTAAAATATGTTACATATAATAAGGAAGATACAACGACACAAGGCCATCTCATTTTTTTTATATAGAAAATTGAAATTAAATCATGACATAAAAAATATGCAGGTTGCTTAATTTCAAAATTCAAAAATAACCTTAGACACAGCCGTAACGATGTGCAGATATCTGATATTGTCTGAATCACTGGCTAGATCTTCTTTCTATAAAAGAAATTGGCAAACTTTTTGTCAAGGAGAGTCTTTTAAATAAGTGATACATGGAAAAAAGAAACGATGATCAAATATTTCATTCCAACAAAACTACTCCATTTATCCATGTAGTACATGTCACAAGGAATCTGAGCTTTTTGATTACAGACCCCTTCAAAGTTGAATCCGGACCAGGTCAGCCTTTTCTCGTTTCGCCAGCAGACGACTAAGGACCGATTGACAACAGACGTGTACAAGGTGTAGAAGAACTGCTCCGGGGGGTTAACGTCGGGGGTGAAGTATTCACAGATGGCACCAGTAAGGTCGGTCAGGGCGTCCAATATATCGCCGTATTCTATCGTCTCGTATGCTTTATTGAATCTGTGGGACCAGAGCATAAAATTAATGTAAAACAATAAAGATTTGCACATATAATGAAATTATGTGTACTGTTATTTGGTAAATAAAACGTTCACAGCTTTCAACAACATTCCTCATATCAATACTTAGACTGAATTGTTTGAATATGTTTATTCCTGACATCATGCTCAAATGTCACTCACAAATTGAACGTAAACAAGGAATACTGATGAAGAAATACTTATATTTTTCGGTGCAATTTTGTATTTAATCGTTAATTCATCAAATACTGCAAAACGAGGATATATTCTCAGTTGCGAGAACATCTTTGAATTGAGTTGAGTTTTGAGTTGAGTAATTTTCAATAATTGTTGGTCACTGCAGGATTTTGACTTGTCTTGATTTGAATAGTTACAACAAAAAAAAAATCTTTAGCAATCAAGAAGTACTACCGTATATATATATATATTTTTTAAATTTTTTCATATTTTTATAATGTATATAGACAGACAGTCAGACAGAACACCACTTTCTCACAGACTCTCACACACAGCAAGTTGGTACAATATACTGGTATACACCTACATATATAGATACACACAGTACAAATTATCTCAAGAAAAAGAAGATTAACAGCTACATCATCATTGGCGTGTTAATTAAATATTTACACAGGAAAGAAACAACTCCATATTGACCATCTCTTTGTAAAGTCTTCAGTAGTAAATAGTTTCATTTCAATATTGTAGGAGGTTTGTAAGTAGGACATTAACATTTCAAAACATATCTTTGTGTCTTTTCTCGACCTTTGCAAAATATATTTTTTTTACCAATATAATAATCAAATTAACTACATGATCCATATCTGGATTACCTAATAGTACACTCTGGATATCAAATGTTATTCTCTTGCAAGATATATCAAATAGATAGTCTGACAAATTTGTCCAAAGACTCAAGATTAGTGGACATTGGAAGAACTAGACACGATCTCGTTGCGAGCAACGAGGAGGTCTTCCGTCCGATTTTTCTAAGAGATATGACATCGTCGACTTTGATTATCGACAACAAAATAAATATGGAAAAAAAGATAGAAAAGATAAAACTTGGTTACGTCTGGCCCCTTAAAAAACCCTAATTAGGTAACGCAAGAGAAAATCATTATATTGACAGGATAAAAAAGCATATCTTACCTAATTCAGCTTAAATAGCCTTTGACAAAATAGCACTAAGTAAAGGGCTATAGATAAAAGACCTTAAAGTCCTTATATCCCCTTATTTAATGGCCCAGTCCATTTTTCTTGAAAAAAAATCAGAAGTCATTTAATTCTGAACAAATTTTGTCAGCAAGTGTTTAGAAATTCGTTACCGTTTTTGAGATATATGAGAAAGAAGGTTTTAGGGGCCGATCCCTTATCTCCTTACAAGTGCCGTTTAACGAAATTTTGAAGGTTGCATATTGTTGAAAACATCATGTTGAACAACTTTTCTTCTGTACTGCATTTCAAAATATTTGTCCTTTCTGAGATTTTGGTGATCAGAATTTGGACTTGTTGCCCCTAAAAACCCCTAATTACTTAACACATGATAAACTCATTGCCTTTCTTCGATACATAACCTTAAGAGTAACGTATTTGCTTCTATAACGTATCACAAAATATCCAGGACAGGACTATAGATAAAAGACTTTAGAGCCCTCTGGACCCCTAATTTTAGGGGCCAGCCCCTTTTTCTTGATATAAAATAAAAGGGCTTTTAATTCTGAACACATTTTGTTCAACAAATGTTTAGAAATTTGTTACCGTTTTTGAAATATATGAGAAAGAAGGTTTTAGGGGCCGATCCCTTATCTCTTTATAGGGGCCGTTTAACGAAATTTTGAAGGTTGCATATTGTTGAAAACATCATGTTGAACAACTTTCCTTCTGTACTGCATTTCAAAATATTTTTCCTTTCTGAGATATGGGTGATCAAAATTCTGGACTGTTGGCCCCTAAAAACCCTTAATTACGTAACACATGATAAAAGCATTGCATTGCTTAGATACATAACTGTGAGATAAACATATTTCCTTCTATAACATTTCACAAAATATCCCTCAGTAAAGGGATACAGATTAAAGACTTTAGAGCCCCTTGGTCCCCTAATTTTAAGGGCCAGCCCCTTTTTCTTGTTTTCAATTGAAAGGTCCTGTTAAAATAAACTTTTTTTGCAATACATGTTTTAACAAAATATTTTTCAGAAAAGAGATAAACACAGAAAATCTAGAAAAAATACGATGTTTTTTTAAACTTAATTTTCAGATCCAGGCGAGCTTCAACACCTTTTTAGTCAGACAAATTTGATTGACATCATACATATCTACAATCTTTTGTCTACAATCCCTGAAAATTTTAATTCAATATCTTTTATAGTTTAGGAGTAGTTGCATGGACAAACTAAGCCTCCAAAATCGCTATCACGTTAAAATATCGGAAACGGAAATGACGTCATTAATATAAAAAATTTCCAATAAGGTTCAGATCAATATCTATCAGATCTAAAAGTTTCAATAAAATCGGCTGAGCCATTTCCGAGAACTTGCGCGGACAAAATTTGTAAGAAAAAAAAAGAAAAATAACTAGACACTATCTCGTTGCGAGCAACGAGGAGGTCTTCCGTGCGATTTTTTGAAGGTTATATGACCTTGACTTTGATATTTGACCCTTTATCTCCTTATCGGGGCAACAATAAAAAAAATTGATGGTTGAATTTTGTTAGAAACATCATTCTCAGCATTTTATTCTATATTGATTTTCAAAATGATGCTTTTTAAAATATTTGTTCTGTTTGAGGTATGTTATCAACGTTTTGTACTTATGGCCCCTTAAAACCCATTAAAAACCCCTTAATACGGAGCACATGATAAAATAATTATAATATATTGTTAAATAAATGTGAGATGAATATATTGCTTCCTAAACATATAACAAAATATTTTTCAGTAAAGTGCTATGGAAGAAAGACTTTAGAGCCCTTTTGGTCCCTAAATTGAAGGGCCAGCCCCTTTTTCTTGGTATCATACGAAAGTTCTTTTGATATTAAACATATTTTGTTCAACAAGTGTTTAGAAATTCTTTGCCGTTTTTGAGCTATCTGGGATAGGACGTTTTAGGAGCCGACCCCTAATCTCCTTATTGGGGCCAGATAACGAAACTTTTATGATTGAATATTGTTTAAAACATCATTCTAAGCATCTTTTATTCTATATTGCTTTTCAAAATATTTGTCCTTTTTGAGATATATTCGATCGAAGTTTTGGACTTCTGGCCCCTTAAAACCCCTAATTACGTAACGCAGAATAAAATTTTTATAATGTATAGTTTTTTTAGTGAAAGATGAACATTTTTGCTTCTTAAACATATTACAAAATATTTCTCAGTAAAGGGCTATGAAAGAAAGACTTTAGAGCCCTTTTGGTCCCTAAATTGAAGGGCCAGCCCCTTTTTCTAGGCATCATACAAAAGTTCTTTTGATATTAAACATATTTTGTTCAACAAGTGTTTAGAAATTCTTTGCCGTTTTTGAGCTATCTGGGATAGGACGTTTTAGGGGCCGACCCCTAATCTCCTTATTGGGGCCAGATAACGAAATTTTTATGATTGAATATTGTTTAAAACATCATTCTAAGCATCTTTTATTCTATATTGCTTTTCAAAATATTTGTCCTTTTTGAGATATATTCGATCGAAGTTTTGGACTTCTGGCCCCTTAAAACCCCTAATTACGTAACGCAGAATAAAATTTTTATAATGTATAGTTTTTTTAGTGAAAGATAAACATTTTTGCTTCTTTAACATATTAGAAAATATTTCTCAGTAAAGGGCTATGGAAGAAAGACTTTAGAGCCCTTTTGGCCCCTAAATTGAGGGACCAGCCCCTTTTTTTGTTATCAAACGAAAGCTCTTGTAAATATAAATTTTATTTGCTCTATATGTTATAGTAAAATATTTTCAGGAAAGGAGATAAAGAACGAAAACCATTAAAAATTACGTCGTTTTGTCAAACTCGATTTTCGGGTCCGGGCGAGCTTCGACGCCTTTAAAGCCAGACAACCATAAATGCCTTTAAACACACCTACAATCTTTTGTCTACAATCCCTGAAAATTTAAATTCAATATCTTTTTTCGTTTAGGAGGAGATAGCAGGACAAAATGACCCTCTAAAAATCACAAAAACGTCAATATCTCCCGAACGGAAATGACGTCATTAAAATAAAAAATTATATATAAGGTTTTTATCAATATCTACAAGATCTGAAATTTTCACGAAAATCGGTCAAGCCGTTTTCAAGAAATCGCTTGTACAAAAAAGCGTAAGAAAAAAAAAATAATAAAAGGGAAAAAGAAACAAAGCAATAACAATAAGGTCTTCCGTTGGAAACGGAAGACCTTAATAATAGGGAAAAAGAAACAAAGCAAAAACAATAAGGTCTTCCGTTGGAAACGGAAGACCTTAATAAATGCTTAAAAGTTTCAGGTTCCAACATACAAATTGCACATAAGTTATGGTTTTTTAGCTAAGATAGATACAAAAATTAATGTATACCTTAAAATCTATGAATTATTCTGTAATTAAACCATAACACTATGATAACAGTTCTGTATCTTTTGTGATTAACTTAGAGTTGCGATATATGTAGCTCCAAATAAAAATCTGGTTCAAGATTTAAGTCAGTAGCCCACTTAGATTCACATATTGACCTATGCTGTAGTTTTGGAATAAAAAAGTCATATAATGTTCTTGAGCCTTTTTTATCTTTACACAAAATATTTAATAGATTCTAACTGGTGTGGTTTCACTACTAATTCATGTGAAAATTGCATAATACTGGGCCAGGAGCATAGATTAGCCTTTTTTAAGCCTTCATATTTAGTAAATGGTAGCTTAACTATATACTCATGGGTTATTTGTTCATAACTAATAAAATTTCCCTGCTTATCCAGCAGATCATATAAAATATAAAAACCCTTTTCATATAAAGCCTTGTAAAAAATAAAATTATTTTGCTCACTGATCTTCTTGTTAAACCAAAAGGTTCTAATAAGATATCATGTTCACATTTTGGCTCTATAGAATCCAAGAATTCAGCAAAGTAAGATAGAGTTTCTTTCCAAAATAGATTTGATGTTGAATTAGCTTTTTGTTTAGAATACTGTGATCCAAATTGTATGAGATGAGCAGTACTTCCGTATATAATAAAGTTGACTTGTATTAATTATAAATCATTACATTTGAGCTTATTAACACAATATCATAAACCATGATCTATGTCAATAGCTTCGTGATGGAAAATGTGGAAATTAAGACCAATATCAATTATTTTCTATAGGTGTAAAATAATATTTCATCTGACAGAATATCTCCTGGTAATGAAAATAGCTCCAGTTTCACTTCATATAAATGAGTTGTTTATTGTTAATATGTATAGTTCCTGAAAGCATTTATTCGGGGTTTTTAGCATCATGGTTTTGTTGCTAGCTTCTCGTCAAAGTTCGAAATGCGATTTTCTGTTCATGTATATCAATAAAGTACATAAAATGTGTCCTCAATTGTCGCTCGTCAGATCCTTTTCCTATGACATGGGTGGGGGTGGGTTAGGGGGATGACCCCCTAAAACTTTTTCTCGCAGCAGGATTTTTCTTACATTTAAAAAATTGAATGATCATGTAGCTGTCCCATACTTTATTGGGAGCATGTAATACATGGAAGTAAAATAGAAATGAACACTGAAATTTAAGGTAAAGGAATACCCCTCCCCCCCCCCCCCCGATCTTTGTAAAGGACAGGGGCGTACAAGGCGTTACATATCCCCCACTTAAAGCAGTAAAAAAGAACTTGTTCGATTGTTCATAAAAAGCGTTTTCTTTGCATGTATACATTGTTTTTACTATAAATTTTCACGATGCATGTTAATAACGTGTTTTCATTCTAAAAACACACGAAGTATAAGTTTCCAAATTAAGCCACACGAAGTTTTGAGCCGAAATCTTGACCATTAACAGTGATAAATTGCAATATTTTGGTTGAATGGGTCTAGACTCCATCATAAGACTACATGTATTTTTATTAAAAGGATAAGTTTTCATTCTTTTTTATCCTTACTAGTAATTCATTAAAGTGGAGTCTAGACCCATTATGGGTCAAAATTCATATTTTTTACATAACTTCAAAAATTTATTTATAATTGTCAAACTTTAAAAGTTATTCACACTGATCTGTATGTGTCAACGTAGCTCAGTGTGATAGGTGGAGGACTTAAAACAGTATCTCCTGGCTGAGAGGGTGTTCGAATCATGGGAGATCTCGTTTTTTAAATTCTGTGCATTTGTTTTCTTTTAGATAAGGCATTGTTTTTCGAAAATTTTATGTAATAGATATAAAATTATTTTAGAAAAATTTTAGACTCTCCAGATAACGACAAAAAATACATAGTTTTATTGCCCAATCAAATAACGTCTAGTAAACAATAGCACACTTGAAGATTGTTTGAGATCACGTTGAAATGTAAAAAAATAATCATACAAATGAAAATAATAAAAGTATTGTTAATGGCCAGATGATCCAGTTCTATATCATAAATGTACTGATGCACACCCTCAAATGTAAGATTTCTTTATAGGAGATTTACAAGAGTCGTTTAAATATCCTAGGTGCGGGGGATTAGACAGGCATTGTACGCTCTTCTCCAAATTTGAGGATTATGGTTGTTTTGTTTTGTTTTTTTCTTGTCAAGATTTTTGGGATGAGGGTGGCCACCCACTTTCAAAAACGAGGATAACTGCCTGCTTTTTCTGCTGTTTTGTAGATATTATGTATATAAAAAAGCAATCCCCAGATTTTCCAATGCACCAAAGCTAATAAAACACATATTGCTATAGCATCAAAAGATGTTAAAATTTCATGAAAGTAGAGTCGCTCCTTATAAACGTGAAGTACTAGTATTGCCTGGACAACATTATATGATGCTTCTGTTTTATATTTTAAGTTGCACAACTGATTTTCATAAAATATATTTTCAATTCCAACAGGTAATGAATTAAACTTTAGACTCTTTAGTTATAAATATATTTCAACGTTTAAGAAAATTATGGTTTGTAAAGCACAGAGAAAAGCCCGATAAGTTGCAATGAATACGAATGAATAGAACTGACTTGGCGTACGCCTTTTCCAGCAGCGCTCCCCAGAACTCTGGGGGTTCCCCCAGTGCGTTACAGTACATAAGCTTGTCGTCCAGCACCGGGAGATGGTCGTCCACCGTGGTTTCCACCC
This sequence comes from Magallana gigas, assembly GCF_963853765.1. Lineage (NCBI taxonomy): Eukaryota > Metazoa > Mollusca > Bivalvia > Ostreida > Ostreidae > Magallana > Magallana gigas. The sequence goes on along the minus strand of NC_088857.1, from coordinate 31,935,808 downwards.
ACTGACCGAACCGCCAGATGTTGAACCGGAAGGCACCTGCAAGGCGCCCGTGAAATGTTGTCATGGTAACACATTAAAATTGTTGTATTAAAGAAATATATACAAAACTTATAGAGTTGATAACACAAACTTAAATATAATGTAAATCAATATGTAATTATGGAATTCACCCAAATAACACTCCCATCCTATAATTGACTTTTCAATTTTTTTTAAAGTATCTATAGCTAGACACATGTACATATACTATTAGAACGAAATATATTATTAGATGTAAAATCATATACATTGTAAATCCTGGTCATTTGGTCAACGTGCATCGAACTTTTCATTTATATACATATATTCTAGAAAGGAATAATATCTATACATAGAATGAAGGTTTTGGGGCTCGGGTTTCAACAAAGAAATTTGCAAGAACTGTGATGTTTGGCGTTTCTCAATCAATATACTCGGTTGTAACATGACCGTCTATGGCTGTTTTAAGCAGACACGGACTAAAAGCGAGTGAACATATATAATATCAACTAACAGCCAGCTGTACATAATTATTTTCAGAAATCAAAAACAAACCTTCGATAATTTTTAATTCTAAATGGATAAGATAAAACATGGTTTTGCGGACAACAATTACTAAAGACGTAATGAAACCCCATATGGCGTTCACATTATTTTTGCAATTACTGGTACATTTTGGATATCAAAAGATTTGCAATCGATCGTATTTCTTTAATGAAAAATAAACAAGTCTACACAGAATTACATGTAGGAACTACTGAAGCTGCCAGATTGTGTGCCTGTTAGAATATGGAGATGCGTGTCAAATAGCTTTATCAAACCTTTACACAATTTCAGCACTAAAACAAAATCCCATACCAATGTAGTCTTCCTCGAAGTTCTGTTCACATTTCCTGTACCCGGGAATGACTTTTTCCATGAAGCGGACAGCCAGAGATAGCACTTGAACTGCCGCCTGTATCCATCCTCTCTTTTTAAAGTGTTTCCATGGAAACGGTACATTCCAAACTCCACAAACGCCTGCAAAGGCTCCAGTTGGATATATTTCCTGCAAAACAAAAATTAGAAGAATTTAATTGTATTCCATTCATCAGATGTGTCGATTGTGTTATAAAAATTATAACATTTGTTTAGATTTAAAAGCCCTGTTATCATAATAGCAGTTCAGCTTCATTGCTGAGTAATTGTCATGTAAGCACCAGGCAGAAAGATTCGGCTCAGAATTGAGATAACAGATGGTTTTCAGCGTGTTACATGAATAGGTAACGATTGAATATCCAATCCCTTGTTTGACGATCTCTTCTGACTTGAACAAAAGGAGTGACTCCTTATGCAAAACAGCAAAAGTACTCACAAATAGAAAGTTACTGGTACTTGAAGAATTAGTGCAGCATTTTTATTTATTCTCACATTGGTTTAAGATAAGATAAGAATGCATATATAGGAATACATTGTCGGAACCACGGGTTTTCTTTCCTTAACACTGCTTTCAACGGATAGAAAACCCATGGGTTTCAACGATGACAGGAATATATAATACGCTTGAATTTTATTGTTTGAAACTGATGAAAGGAATTTACATACTAATGTAAGTATAATTGGTTTGAAAGATTCATGTTCGGAATTATAAATTGTCATAATTTCTATAAGAATGAAACATTGGCAATATTCTACCTCATTCCCCCAATAAAAAAAGAAAATAAATAGTTCAATTTAAAGGATCATAACCATAATCACAATTATAACCGTTTTAATCTAAGTGTATACTTTTATAACCTGATTGGGAACTTTGGGAGAAGTTGAGTTATAAAAATGTTATCGAATAAAAAATTTCATCAAACACGTACATTGTACATGCATTTGACATATTATACCTACTAGGGGTCTGGCGAATTTCGTCCTTTCGTATCTATCATCTCCTATGTACACGTATGTGAGTGACGAAAGATCCGGCGGAAACGACGGATCTATGAACAGTTCCGGTTTGCCGCGTTGACGTTTCACCAGTATCGTCTGCTTCAGTTTATCATAGTTTTGGTAAGGAACTTCGGTGTTGTGTCGATTGCCCGCCATGAATTTTGATAACGCCTGCTTAATAAAAACAAATCCGGTATCAAAGATGACAAATTTGAAAACTAATATTGTATTTCATCTGTGTACTTTCCTCCATATATAAATCGATACCTGAAATAGGATTATATATATAACGACTAGCAATAAGTGTGTTGCTATGTCTGCCCTTAGTGGTTTGTTTGAGCTCGAGGTTGCGATATACACAGTGGAGTTTTGATCCAATTTAATCTATCTTTCATATTGTACACGACTTTGGTCGTACTTCCGTGTGATAATTGATCATAAAATCGCAAAATGTACAAACGTAGTTTCAAGAATGAAACCAAATAATTCCTTGCTAAAGCCAGCATGTATTTTGTTCATCCACATACATGTAAAAACTGTTATTCTAAGATATAATTTCATCTAGAGAACAATGCTATCTTAAAAGATTTTAAAACTACGCTCAACGCATCATTTGCTTCAGAAGTATGCCTGCTATCGTAAGCTACTTGAACGTCGCGCATAAACTAATTACACTGAAATATATTGACTAATGATATACCAATGTTAATTGATGATTTATATGTTTTATAAGTAAAAGACGTCATGGTATCATATAATGAAAGTGAATCTCTCTGAATGGTTTTGAGTATAATGAATTGGTCCAATGTTCTGAATTCTGGCATTTGTGTTGTCGTTGAAAGGCACGTTTATAAGAAAACTTCAGTTTTACATCCGCTTTCTGACCGATGAGCAATTTATTTCACTATTTTTCATAATAATTCTTGTTTTTAACCAAACAATGAATAACGAAATTCTTTATTGTTTTATGTAAAAAAAAAAAAAAAAAAAATAAGCTCAAGTTATGAAGTTATGAAAATTTGCCATTGTTGATAGATTGAAATAATTCGATAGAAGAAATTCCCTTCACAAACGTTTGAAGGAGCCAATCGGAAAAGAACATAATTTATTCATAAGAACAAGGAAATGCAGCGAGTTGCCTTAAGGTCAGTAAGCGTCTATGAGCCTGTCAGCCATGAATTAGGTGAGGGATTTGTTGTATCCTTTTTAAGAGTAATAATGTGACTGCAATGTTGACCAGTATACATGTTTCTTTCAACTCTGTGAGACCACTCATGTACTTATAAAAATGCTTATTTTTAAATGCAGAACTACAATAAAAACTACCTGTATGCTAACTGTGATATCCTGGATAAATAAAACATATTAATATTATAGAATTTCGACGAGGGGAAACTACTTTAAATAATCATTTAAAAGTTGAGGGGGGAACACACACACCTCTTCCTCTTCCTTCTGACTGTCTATAACACCTCTCTCTCTCTCTCTCTCTCTCTCTCTCTCTCTCTCTCTCTCTCTCTCTCTCTCTCTCTCTCTCTCTCTCTCTCTCTCTCTCTCTCTCTCTCTCTCTCTCTCTCTCTCTCTCTCTCTCTCAATAGATTTAATTAACCATTTCATTGTTATGTAGCCGGATGGAGATGATGAACTCTTCTTTTTCCAAATTGAACTCTATGTATTATTTAAGATTGTTTGGATTTTTCTCGCGTGATTTAAGAATAGGTAAATTTCGCATTTGGTGTTGATTTAGTTGTACTCTTAAACTCTTAATTGATACGTCAAGAGTTCTTGCGTAATTTTCCAATATGGACAATATGGAGAGAATATCAAGATCTTATTTCTGTTTCCGTTGACGTCGATGTTATTGTTATGGAACTCTTAAAATCTTTGTTTTGTTGATAATGTTGACAAATACGCTCTTTGATTTACTGCATGAAGTAAAAACTCTCAGTGCGAAAATCTTGTCATTTGAAAACGAAAACAAATTACGTCTACATTGAACAAGCTCCTTCTGCAAATATACACACGCCGTTAATTAGATTTATCTCATAATTTCGACTGGGTTTTTTTTTTAAATAAAAATTTCAATTTTGAAAATATATCATTATATATGAAATGTTTATTAAGACGTCGGCAATAATTGATTATTACTACATGAAAGCGACTGAAGGAAAATAAAGTTAATACAAACACTTCGTTAACGAAACGTTGCATCTATAATGGTTAAAATCAAAAGTAACGAAAGTTAGCGGAATCTGTAAGAAAATGCCATACCTTCTAATAAGAACCATTTTAACAAGGCCTTGGACTTTCAGTAAGGAGTAGCTATCTATTTCTTGCGTCAAAACAAGTTAAAAATGACGCGGTTTCAAACGAAATATGCACCGATTGCGTAGTCTTCGCTCAAAAGCCAGACAAATCTTGTTGATTTCAGAGAGCCGTGGCTGAGTGGCTGACATTGAAATAGACAGGCCTACGTCACATTGCTGTTTAACATAACTACCCAATATCCAAGCTCTTGTTAAAATGGTTCTAATGCAGGCATTATGACTGTTCAGAAATCAAAAGGTCTGAAGACGACCTTAAATGCATGTTATTTCACCAAATAGTCCTTAGGCTGAAATCGTATGTTACAGTTTCTACATTACAAGCAAATGCATGAATGATGTACCAGATTAATCAAAGTGAATGTGTGAAATTACTAGAAAAACATGTGAAATTCATACACATTTCTATGTGAACTTGATTGAAGTTGTTTTTCAGTAGGTCACTTCTGGTTTAACGTGCGACAAAAAATCGTCAACTGTCGTGTTAAGGACGGGATTACTGACACACCAGATTAAGAGGGAAAAAATCACGCCATATATCTTTTTGGGATGATGGTCTGTATTTATCAGGAGCTAAGTGCAGTACTTTATATGGCCTTCATTAGTGTGGCATTGTGGGTAATCATTTGTGATGAGAACAATACATTAGCTAATGAAAAGTGCACCTATATATTTGGTTTATTTTTAAACATATCAAGCTAACCCATGAAACTAAAATATATACTTGTTTATATAAAATATCTCTTTCAAGAATGCGATTGAGGCGTTTCAGCGGATTGACTGCATTCCTGGCTGCGCTCTTGCTGACTGCCCATGACGTGCTTGCAGAAATTCCATCTCGCGTTCACTGCGTGTTTAATGCGTTGAATGCGTGCCCAAGACATTCTTGTGACGCAGTGACATTCCAAAGGACTCCAAGAGGTCGTTTCTACACGTACATGTACTGCATGCTAAGCAGAACGCAGACCCAAGGCGCGTAGTTTGTGCATGTGCTCAAAGTACGCTTCTGAGTGACCCTACCGCGTCAAATGAAGATGCCGCTGCGTTGCTGCGCCGCTGTAGGAGACTCTATATACTGCGCTCAATTTACAGTTTTGCATTTTTCATGGAGGCAACAGGACCTAAGAACGCAGCCCCCCTTGTGACAGGAGTTTAAGCTACAAACCGCGAAGAGGTGCGGCAGTGTATATGTAATATACAATAATTGTAGTAATTAATATAAGTTATTATAAATCTTTGATACTGGATGAAAATTTTCGCCCCTGTTTTATTTTCGCTTCTTTAACCTTGGTTGTTAGTGGATCAGTTTAAAATATATTTAACTGTATTAATTAAAAAACAGTGTTTATGTCTGATGAATTCAAGACGGGGCGAAATCTTGTGCAAATGTAGAAAGGCGAAAATCAAACATGGGCCGAAAATAACCCGGTAAATGGTAAAGCATTAACTCTTTTACTGGACTAAAAAAATACAATCAATTAATATATCAAGTCTCTTTTTTAATCAGATATAAAGCTAGTAAAATGAAGGCATGCATCTCCTACATTTCACAAAATATTATTCTGAATGACAAATTAGTTTTATCTCATCATTTCGTTATTTTTTGTTGTTGCCTGATTGCATAAGTTGCGTTGGGTTTTTGGCTGTCATTTAACATGTGGTAAGAGAATGATTTTATATCCGTAAAAATTGCGACATCGCTAGTTATAGCATTAAAGGCATTGTTATATAAAATGTTGTTCCAAGGCACACACGTCAAACTTATCGAATACCGTATGCAGTTGTACCATTACCATCACCCTCATGAAGATTTGTGTAAGAATCTAGACCCCCCCCCCCCCCCCACACTTTGAATTTCCATTGGATCTAGCAAATGCATGTTCAAAACGAATCAAAGGATTCTACCTTACAGCGTCGTAGAAATTGGCGGAGGAGGGGTCCATTTTTGTATTTGTTGTACCCATATATATGCCAACGAGAATATTTTCTGTATACCCATCAAAGATTTTGAATGCAGCTCTCGCCCATTTATAGGAAGCCTTTCTTAATTTTCACCCCCTTTATTTTGAGAGCGGTGCAATATTTGAAACGTTTGTAATGTGAACTTCAGTTATTAAATAAAGGGAAGCACAGTCATATCCGTTAATAAAGTTGTTTTGATCAATACCATTACGAAAATACCACCTTTTCGTCTGCATCTTCACTGCTAATTATCAGCTGGGTTGTAGTTTTGCTGCTAGCATTTAGATGTCACTGTATACAGGTATTCATTTAATGAGATCAGATATTTATCTACACCTATTTACATTGTACATACTGGCCTAACTGTAACAGACCAGACCAGTGTTTTGTAATATCTTTGGGGGGCGGGGATGATAATCGTTTTTAACGGTTGAGGGGGGGGGGGGGGTATAAATGCGATACATCATGCCTGCAATGATAGTAACCGTGTATTTATTTATTGAAATATATTTTAATTTTCCATGTAAATATTTGTCTTTTCAGGCACGTAGCATCGTTTTTGAAAGTGGGGGGGCCAGACCCATCCAAAAAATCTTGACAAGCAAAAAAGGGAAATTTAAAGTTTTCCAAAAATCTTCAAAATCCTAATCCGTGGGGGGGGGGGGGGGGGGGGGGGTAGACTCAACTATACTTCCAAAAAAAAATTCTTCCCTACCAAAATTTTTCCCTCCAAAATCATGAAATTCCTAATCCGTGTTAAAATCAGAATTTATTAAAAGGTTAAAATCACCATTTTAGAGCTGTTCAATGTTACAAAAAAATAATAATCAGGAAACAGAAGGAATAAATTAGATATCGCACTTTAGCACATGTTACTGAACTGTATTTTTTAAACCACATTGATAAATGTAGCGGAAATAATATCTCTTTTTCCACATATTTTTCAATATAATGATGGTATCCATGGCTATGAGCAGAGATAATTTCTAACGAAGAAAACCGAGAATACCAGTCTCCAGTATTCTGCATTAAGCCTCTCCCTATCACACTGATAACAATAGCGTTTATATAATATCGATTTAGATTTTACTTTGAAATTTATTGTTCTAATCACTTACCTTGACGTAAATATAACGAAGAGCGGAATAGATGAAAAGCGTCTTCCGAAATCTCTACGGAGGGGGGCAGTTGAAGGACAGCTTTATCATAGGTAACCCCCGGGGTGGACACGGAAAAAAAGAGACAAAACCTAAAAGATTTCTCCCCGTAAATCCACCGTTAAACTCGGAGCAGATCTGATGGCGCACTATTATCGCGTTCAAAGAATGGTTTTTCTCTCGCGACAGCTGTTCAGAGTTGGCTGCTAGATCAATATTTCACCTGTGCGACAGGTAGGGTAGGTGTAAGATCTAGTGTTCATAGTCTTGGTAATAGGCGTGTAATACAAGCGCTGGTCCCTGGTTTTTTTTTTTTCAAACACCTATGAATATATTCCTGGTATAATTTACACTTTGCCATATCAAATTCAGAAAACAGTAAGCTTAACTACAGCGTATTGATTTCTTCCTTCCAAATGTCTTTTTTTTCATATATATTTTTACGATGATTGCGATTTTCTTTTTTATTTTGTTGTGCTAAAAGAAAGGGTTGAAAGTCTAATATTGAATTACAAATTAAGCGAGAAACTTATTCAATACAAAACATATGTAAACAAGACGAGCTTTGTTTACAGAAAGAACAGTTTTAAACTATACGTGTATTTTGAATATTTTTTAAAGATTTTATCAAACCAAATGGACATACATCCTATCAGTAAACCTGTAATATGAGCGATTTTACAGACAAATTAAATTTATAAATGCTCCAAGTGTGCAAATTTGAGGGGGGGGGGGGCATACATATCAATGTACTTAAAAATGGTTGATCGTGTGTATAAATTAGTTTGATTAAGAAGTATTTCATTCATAATATATACATAAGTAGTAGTTAGTATATATACAGTGAATATGGATTTAAGAAGCCTAGGTATATTAGTTTTTAGTTTAATATTCCATCTGAGATCCAGGTACAGGTGTGTTTAAAAGTGTGACATAATTATGTAATGAACATCAATTAAGAATATTAAACATCGCAAATTCTTTTGTGAAATGTCATTGTTGTTTTTTATATCGTCTCGCATTAACTGAGCGATTTTCTTCATTTTTAAATAGGGAATTGGTAAAAAAAAAAATCAAGTCTAAATATCTTGCTGTATCTTTTTGAACTTGCTGCATTTAAAATTTGTACCAAACACTACAATTTCTTTTTTAGTATTTTGAGAATATCAAGTTTCCACAGTTGTAAATAAATATCTATCGTACTTCTATTTCGTCTCTCATACTCTAGCCTATACACGAATAACTTTACGTACAGTCGACCAATTTCCCACAATGCACTGCTAACCTCGCTGCCTCCTTTTACTTCCGGCAACTAAACCGAGTGGTTCGAAATGGAACCGTGAGTTTAATTTTCGCTTCATTTTTCTTAAAGATTACAAATAAAAGTTTTATACCTAATTCATAGTTTTTACATCTTTCTAATTTTCCTTATAGGTCACCACAGAAGGGCCCACAACAGTCCGTGCAAGTTTTCGGACGAAAGGTACCCACGTGGTTTTAGATATTGTTAACATGTTACAAATATTTTACATTAACCTAAACACAATAGGTACAACTGAACGTTTTGTTCGGATTTTAATTATTTGTTTTCAGATTTTAATTATTTTTTTCTGAAATGTGCCACTTATATCATGATATAGATCTATTCAACAAACAATTTAACCCCCCCCCCCCCGCTTTCCCAATTAACCCCCCCCCCCCCACCGTAAAGATTAGCACTCGACCCCTCGAGCAACGAACTAAAATGGATGATAATTTTCTTATTTCTAGATGTATTACATAATGTCAAAAGCAGTAATTATCATTCTTCATGGTTTACTGATGAAGTGGTAAGCTCAAACTAAAGTTTATGCAGCACATTTGGCCGATTTTTTAATAAAATTATACATATCTGTGTAAGAAGTGCAATTGAAATCGATGAAAGGGAAAATTTCCAAGATATTTTCATTTATATGTCATTTTTCAATTGGGAAATTTCTCAGGAATGAAGAACAAATATCTTACGGAAATTTAATTGGGAATGTTGACATTTCCTTTCATTCCGAAGTCACTCGGAATACCTTGAACAATATTTTAAAGTTATCATCGAGTTCTGCTGCAAAATTAAGCTCTGTAGACATCACATTTCTTAGCCATGTATAGAAATCTGATAAGCTAAAGGGGGCATTTCTACAAAGAAATATTGGAAATTTTTCATACTTTAGAATGAATATCAATTTGGTAATCAGGTATTTACATGTATAAATGTCGAGTAATCAAGCAAAATGTGAATCGAGGATATCTTGGGGACAGTGAGATGCGACTTCAGATGTGACATTTAATTGAAATCGCTCAGTTATAAAATAAAAATATAATGTTAAAAGAATAAGGTGGTAAATGAATGTGTTAAATATTAACAATAAGATATTAAAATGGTCATAAGTTACATAAGTAAAGGTGAACGAAAATAAAATGATGTCATTAATTGTTCTTTTATAGAAAACTGCTACTGCTGTCGCTCATTGTAAACGTGGAAATGGCCTGATTAAAGTTAATGGACGACCACTGGAGCAGGTTGAACCACAGATCTTAAGATACAAGGTTTGTTGTAGTTATGACTTATTTCTGATGCATGGATCAGGAAGTTATGATGAAATGTGATTCTGCTTACCTCATCTGACAGAACTGATGACAAAATCACAGCGCTCTGAGCTTCTGTTATATTCTTTACTGTAATGCATGCATTGAAATCAATGAACAATTTTATTTGCATCAGCAAGGTCAAGCAATAGAAAAAGAAGTTTTGGGATAAGGAGTCAAGATGGGGTTTATTTTAATGAATATTTAATTAATGTTCAATTTGTGATGAAAGTTTCAAGTCTTTGAATTTGACTGCGTATTAATTGTATTCAGCCAGATATAAATAATTATGTACAGAATGCTCTCTTCTGTATATACTGGTAGCTTTATTCATTGGTTCTGTGACTTGGTGAGCTTCGTGAGATGATGATAGGCTGGTATTTTATTGTATATGAGGGTTAAAAGAGATTTCAAAATAGGGAAAAATAATTTGTAAAAACAAAAAATTCACCCTATCAGCACCTTAAATTTGCTATTAAGACTCCAAACAAGAAATTTTGAATTAGAAAACATAAGTTCCTTTCTTTATAGCAAGGTGAGTGTCTTAGTGAATCAACTTCCAAATTTATAACTTTTTGAATATATAATCAAACTCAAGAATTATGTGAAACAAAAAATTAGGTCTGCATGAGCAACTTATATGATGAATTGTGTTTCTGCTTACCTTCCTGAATTAGAGGTGAGGATATTATCACAGCGCTCTGAAGTTGCTCATATAAATTAAGGATGAATCGGACACCATAATTGGAATGCATATTGTGTCTTGCTTGCAAATGTGTTGTAAATAGGGATGAAATATTTTACTGCTGTAAATTAATTATGTACAAATTAAGTATGAATAATGGAAAACTTATAACAGAATACAGTCTCTCCTGATATACTGGTATTTATGTTAATTTTTTATGGATTCGTACTACAGTATCAACGTGTACTAGTAAAATTGAAGTATTTGAGTAATGAGTATTAGGGTAATGTACTATATACATAATTTGAGAAACTTGCATTAAAATAATACAAAAGTGATAGATATGTCATGACAAATTCTCAGTGTACTACAATATATGGCTTGCATTGCATAGTTACACCCGTCCTTTGATAACGTGTATCATCAACAATCTTCCAAAACTTTAAACTTTGTTTACAATCAAGGTTTTAAACTACTGAAATATCCATTGCCAAATCCCAATTTTGAATCTGAGCAACTTATATGATGAATTGTGTTTCTGCTTACCTTGTCTGAATTAAAGGTGACGATATTATCACAGCGCTCTGAAGTTGCTCTTTTTTTGTCAAGTCTTTTCTTTGAAGATATTTATGTATATATTTATACTGTACAACCAAGCCACTAATGCGGTAAACTGTTTTGACTGTGTGTTTTACAGCTCCAGGAGCCCATCCTGCTGCTGGGTAAGGAGAAGTTTGCTGGGGTGGACATCAGAGTGCGCGTCCGAGGGGGTGGTCATGTGGCCCAGGTCTACGGTATGTAGTCATTAGTCACTACATATCATTGATAACTAGCTAGTTAGTCTCTTACTGGTATAGGGATCTAGCTTATAATTGGAAATGATAAATAAACCAGATTTTTAAATTTTTTTTTTTTTTTTACAAAATCAGATGGTTAGGAAATTGCAAACAAAATAAAGGTACTTTTATTTGTGATATTTTACTTGGATCACCAAATACAATTTCTTATATAGATATATATATGTACTTTATTATTGATGAATAAATAAAACAAGAAATAATCATGGCAAATACTAGTATTTCATTTTGAACCAGAAAATTGAAAACAAACCTTAGATTGATATAACTGACATTTGAAATGGATATACACTGTATAACTAAAATGAACACTATCCAGTTATGGTACAATGAGAATTGACTTTGATAAAATGAAAAAAAAAGAGTGTTCAATTTTGCAAAGGCAATGCATTTTGACAATTTTATATTCATGGGAGCAAATCTCTTGATTTTTTAAAATTCAAAATATTTCTCTATTCTTTAATTTATTATGTTACCAATTTTTCTTCATGTTTATTGGTTGGAGTAAGAATTATAAAAAATATCTTTGTTTTTTTTACAGCTATTAGACAGGCTATCTCCAAGTCTTTGGTAGCTTATTACCAGAAATGTAAGTAAAATATAAGCCAACAGTAACTTAAACATTTTTATGTAAGATGATAAAATTTGTATAAATGTTTTCCATTTGAAGACTGAATTATGTGATATGTTTAAAAGAGTGAACATTTTCTTCAGAGCCACAAGTTCACTTATTTCGGTTAATTTTTTTTACTGACATAGGCTACCAGTTTACATAAATTGTTTGATCTTTCGTCATATGTTCTTGGTTTGTACATGTACCATTGTGATAGAGAACAGTTTATGTGGAAAGTATTAGACAGATTTTAAAAATAAAATTACAGATGGTACAAATTTTAGCAAACTTTATTACGATTATTACAACAACCAAAAAACTATATTGATATTTTAGATGTTGATGAGGCCTCCAAGAAAGAGATTAAGGATGTCCTGATCAGCTACGACAGAACTCTGTTGGTCGCTGACCCCAGACGATGCGAGCCCAAGAAGTTTGGAGGTCCCGGCGCTCGTGCCCGCTACCAGAAATCTTACCGTTAATCTGGTCATTAAATTGTAAATTGACACTTCACTCAGAGTTTTGTTATTTTTTTCATTATTTGAGGAGGAAGAAGAAATGGGTTGTAAATGCGAATTTTAAGCAACAAATGTATATAATAAAACTAATATGCATATTGATAAAAGCAACAAAAAATAAATGAGCACAATATAAATACCATATTTGTGTGCCATAAATTGTATAGTTTTAAGAATAGGAGGAACTAGCTCTATGGCAATTCAATCTGATTTTTCCCGTAGAGCCACAAAACTAGACGGGGAAGTGAGTTCAACCCTCCTCTGAAAAATTCAAACTTACTAAATTCACGTAGTAAAATTAAAAGAAATAGGCCTTAGCCCCCTCCCGGCAAACAAATTGTCCTTTGGACCCCCCTTGAAAAATTTTCTGGTTCCGCGCATGGACCTGCAACTATTTCGTTGATAGTTAAGTAATGGAAACGTTTCCGATTTTTAAGAAACACGAGTTGCGTCAGTTTAAACATTGAACGCTTATATAGCATATTGTTTTGGTCTGCTCATAGGCAAACTGCAACTGCCTCCCATGAAGAGATATAGCGCACATTTTGATGATAATCTAATTTAGACTTGCAAGATTTTTGTATCGAAGAGAAGCGAATTTACAAGTCTAGTTTCATTTTTAATTAGATTGCGCAATAAACATCTTTTATATCTTTGATTGAATTGGAACAACACAATAACATGCATGGCTTCAAGTGGCTTACCGGTTAATTCAATGACATACATGTACATATAACATCAATTAACCTCGCCGGTATCATGTGTGGTATAGTTGACGAGTATGCTTTAAAAACACGTTTGAAGCTGTTTGATTGAACCTGGTCTTCATAATGAAAATTAACAGAAGATTTAAAGGGGCATGGTCACGATTTTGGTTAAATTCTATTTTTCTGGCTTTATTATTTACAATGCTTTAGGAATGCATTTCTAACGATCAAATGAAAATTGAGATTTAGTAGTAGAGTTATAAGCAAGATACATTGCTCACAAATCTCCGTCATTTAAACAACGCTGGTGTCCAGTTTTTGTTTACATGAGTTCAATATACCAGTAAAAAATCTTTTTCAAGCTGATTTGTCTATGTTCTTCATTTTCAGCAACAAAAAACCCAGTTCCTAACGTTTAACACATTCATTTTAGGTCTAAAACTGGAATTTTCACTTCAACATTCAAAATGTAAACAAAAGCTTTGTTGACGTAGCAAAGAATAGTTAGCTCTGTAACTCAATTGTAACTCAACGAATTACACTAAAATTTTGGTTGCCTAATAAAGAGCCTTACTGAAGCAAAATCGGAAGAAAAATTGGAAGAATAATTTTTGACCAAAATCATGACCATGGCCCTTTAAAGTAAAACTACAATTTCCAGACAATTTCAAAATTTATTTGAAATTCCTGTACAATGTACTGAGAACGTGTTATACAAAGCAGATACATGTACAAGTATACAGTACGCAAGGATAAGGAATAGACTACAGGTATGTTAATAAAGATCATATGAATACTAAAATACTCCCACCATCATCATTTAATTAATCATTTATAAAGCATTGTGGATATACATGTACATGTCATATATAATGCACGCGATCAATTGTCATTATTGAATAGACCGGGTATATCATAGACATTATTAACAGAATTATATAATTATATACGAGCCTCACAATAGTGTATATTTAATTGTTTTTTGCATTTCAAAATGTGTAAAGAGTTGGTCATTGTTCATTTCATAGACATTTTCAACACTAGTCCAGTTGCATTAGGAATAATCCCGGCATGGCGTCTGTAATATTGAAATGGATCCGTTTTTGGTTCTATCCATACATGGCACACTTAACTTCCGCATTCATCGGCGTCTTTGCTGGACAGTTGAATGCTGTTGAGAACTCCTTAATCTGTGCTAAGGCACTGTTTGTTCTGCAAAATAATGTTTCAATAAATTATTTTACAGCAATTAAACATTGAACCAAGGCATATAAAGTAAAAATCGAAACATCTTTAATTTAAATCCACTAACTTTTATACCTACCTAATGTCCTCTGACACCAATCCTCGGACGGCATTGTAATAGCCAACATTGTCATTTCGGTTGTAGCAGCTAGCCTGAAAATTGCATACAATGGCAAGATCTTTAAATGGTCTTTCAATTAATTTTATTCACACCAAATTTTTAAATAGAACTAAATGTCCAAAAAATATTTTAATTTTTAGAATTTTAGAAATTAACCTCAAACTGTTAATTGTGCTTAAGGTAGATACTATCATGCAATTTTCTAAGGATTGTACCTGCGCATACGAAACAAAGAACATCTGTTTAACAGTAGAATCTCTCTCTCTCTCTCTCTCTCTCTCTCTCTCTCTCTCTCTCTCTCTCTCTCTCTCTCTCCTCTCTCTCTCTCTCTATATATATATAGTATACGACAAGAAAGTGCTAGCTTTGGTTGACGCGTGCATTTACATCTTGTATACCTGCGCATATGAGACAAAGAACATCTGGTCGTTGGTCAGGCCTAATCCAGGAGCCAGTTTCTCTCCACCGTTCTTCTGAACCCATTTTTTGTAAGCCTTCAAAACAAAATTACAATCTCCTTTTGGTTCAAGGCATATTACTAGTAAGTTCCTAATATTCTTTGATTAATGAAAAAGTAATCCTTATTCATACTATATTTTAATTAATTTTTAATTACTTTATATGCTATCTGGACTCCGCTAGTTTCAGCCATCGCTTCTGCCGACCATCTTAAACCATTTACTGGCACCTGGCCATACATGTAGAAATATGTAATATATGGGAAATGCAAGGCTCTTGGGTTAACCCATAAATTATTAATTTTCTCTTTTAGAAGTGTTGTAAATGACTTCAAAATGGAAAACTATGATATAAAATTTAAAGTAGTTTCGGAACACAGATATTTTTATCTTATGTTCCAGGACAATACTACGAACCTTGACAGGAATGGTCTGTCCTGGGATGGTGAATGGACCCATGCTCTGGTTGTTGTAGTAGTTCTCCACACACTTCTTGGCATCTTTCCACTTGTTGGTCGTCTGGTTGCTCCACCAATCCTCATGGACGCCTTCCACATTGTAGTGCCCTCCTACAGATCATACAAATATTCCTTGTATTGATACAAGTTCTAAATTAATTTAAAAATGCATTGTTCATATGAACTGGTACGAAATAAAATAAAACAAAATTATAAATTCCTATGCAAAGTATTAAGCATGTGATAGGGGCAATTTGACAACTTACTTTTAATAATGTATACGGTAAATTAAGAAAAATAGTAAAAAATCCTCACTATTATAATAACATGAAGGTTTGATCAGTTAATGAATAAAATTATTCTTTTTTAAACAAAAAGAAAAAATAAAGAAATTGGTTTTATCACTGAATCCTACTGTGAAAATCAATCTATGAGAACCAAATACCTGAGTGATCGATGCCATGGACAAGATGGTGAGCTATAACGCTTCCCATAGAGCCAAAGTTCATGAAGTGAGGGAGCGTGTAGTCGTAGAACGGGAACTGAAGGAGTCCGGCGGGCACCAGCAGCTCGTTCCAGGGGTTGTAGTAAGACATGAAGGTGTCGTACGTCCGGTACACCCACTCCTCTTCTTTGTTCACGTGGTTCTTCAGTTTCTTGTTCCACGACTTCTGGATGTAGTTGTTCACGCTCAGGAGGTTTCCGAAATAGTCATACTGGTCCACGTTGAGCTGAAGTTTTTGAGAGGTTTGGTCGTGAAAAATGGAAATGTAGTGTGGTTGGAATTTAAAACAGAGAACACGATGTTTTTTGTGATAACCATTTGCAAGTAAGAATTTTTGTTTATTCGAGTAATTTTCACATTGTGAAAGAAAAGGATAGTAGAGTTATTGGTATTTGTAAAAATGTTTTTGTTAAAACTAGATTTTATTTACATTATGACACTTACACTACTGTACAGGTTGTCCATGGCCGCGTCGTTCATCATAAAATCTGGATAGCCAAGTTTGTCCAAGCTTCCTTGCATCTGTCAATCACACTCTAACATTATCACACACAGCTTATAGTTTTATATTATACCAGTAGTTTTAATTGGTATGGAACAATTTGAAATTTCAATGAGAGTATTAAATATTTAAATTATATCATCTCTTTCATCATTTTCAAATTGTAAAATTTAAAGTAAAAGCACTCTCAAATTTCTGAAAACGAAAAGCTGTAAAATCGTCACTTGGAATCAGACTGAAGATATACAGATGAAACACTGATGAATTACTGTACACCATATCAATAGCGAAAAGTGTATTGAATACGGTCGAGCCTCCTTATTTTGACACATTTATTTCCAATAAATTAAGAATATGGATAAATAAATCACGTATCGATGTTAGAATATCAAATATCACGTCAAAAACTAACCAATTTTCTTTAAACTTTGTCCTAGAGGTGATCGTTTACAACGTAAAAGGCAAGGCGATAAACAGCATAACCATGATACATAATCTCACCTTAGATTTTGCTCTGGCTTTTGTAGCACCATCCATGAACGTGTTTTGCATGGTGCTGTCAATCAGAGCCTCCTTTACATAGTCCAGAATCTCATGAGCCTGCGCAACAAAAAAATGAGAATGGAAAAAAGAGGTCAAAGTTTTACAGAAAAGACACAGTGAAAATATAAACTCACCTTTTCCTTATTTTTATCGGCAAAATGGTCCCTAACATACATAGAACTAAGCGCGTCTCCAAAGTACCGATCCATGTTTTGGAAACAGTAAAGCCAGGTTCCCAGGAACTGCGGGATACCGTACTTATCTACGTAGAACTCACGGTTGGCGTGGACGTACTCCCAGGAAAGTTCCGTTTCATAGCGGTCTATCAACTTCCAGACCAGGTAGTTGTTCAACATTCTGTCACGTGGTATACAGGCATGTTTTCAACATACGGTTGTATGGTCATTTTACATACTTTAGAGTAAACATCAAATGGCGATATTGCATGACTGTATAAAATAACTAAAATTTAATTGATATATTATCTATCGCCTACCAAACTATATATTACATCATCTTTTGTCCCCTTAATTATATGTTCATTACTATATCGCTCAACACAAGTTTACGTTAAAAGATTTATTTATTTCATTACCAAATCACTAACTGAAAAGTAATGCTTACATAATTCAACATTAATTTCAAAAATTATTTTAAATTTACATTTATAAACAAACTTTATATACTTTCTCATTGGGATTAAAGTGTTATTGCAAACAATACTCTCTCATTGTCCCTTTAATAATAACCCAAATAACAAGTTGCATTATTTAATTGTTTCATGTGTAACTAAATTAAAAATCCAAAATACCTAGTTTTATTGGCCCCCAAAGACCCTATCATCTCATTCATCTTTTTCAACCAATCAGCTTCCCGTAAAACAACTTTTGTTGACGGACCAACATTGGCGTCGTTAAACATGTATTGGATATGGGTGGCGAAGTCAATCTAAAAAGATGGAGATTATGCTACAGTTTGTGTTCTAATTAGTACCGGTATGTCTTTTACATTTTAATGGACTAACAGGCTGATACAACACCCACCTCTGTACCAAGCATGGTATTGAGGTCAGATATAGACACCCTCTTCTCGTAAGCGTGGGGGTCTGACGTTGGCTTTGTGTTCTTCGTGATCTGAAGTTTTTTTACGACTAAAAGTTACAACACATGGAAAACACTGTCTTATATAGATATCAAAAATATATAGATGGAAACATTGTTATTTATGAATAAGATAACATTGTTCTTTTAAAAACATGGAAATATTGTACTATTTGATGCAAAAGAAATACGTAAATTACATGTATTAGTATATGAAAACATTACAAAATACTCGTATTGTTTATTTTCACATCTTTATAAAATCATTAATAATTATTTACAATCTGTTTTTACAATATCAGATTTCACACGTACGTACATTGGCTAGATTCATTTCTATGGTGAAGGCGTCATTGATAAAGGTCTCTATACGTGCGTTTTTTGTATTGTTGTCCAAAGTTATATTCGAATCTCTGACGAGGAAATTCGCAAGACGCATCATGAATGTTTTCATATCGTTTCTGTACTGAAGAAACAAACTTAAGAAATTAGAGTTATTTGATTTTTAGTTGTATATTGGCAAAAATATCACCAGTAATACTTTAACAAAAAATCACTTAATAATAAATATTGCAAAACGTAACGCATTTTAGTGGTCTTATACAGCTGACTGCAAAGAATCTTATGTAAGAAATGTAATAAAATTGCATTTAGGTACATTATCACATAAAACTTAAAAAACGGAACAGATGAACAATATTAGTTTATCATATAGCTGAAATTATAAGTTTATTTTAAAAATAGTTAAAAAACGAATATTGTCAGATTTTACTCCGCAAAAATTAAGGAAAACCAATAACTCTAACCAACCTTTTCAGTTAAAGGTTCCGTATAGTAATACCAATACATTGACATACCAGCGTAGTCCAACTGCCAAAAAAGTATTCAGAAAATTCAATTTGTAAACGTGAAAAATTTGAAACAAATTGACAACTGAATAAGTTTGAATGAAGATCTGATTACCTCGATGACTCTCCTATGCCAGTCATACCAGTCGGTGACCACCCGGAACGTGTAGAAAGCCGCCGTCCAGTAATCGACCGAGACCTTCCGAAAGGCATTGTGGAAATCAAAGGAGTTGTTGTTGAAGGTTCCGAGTACATACCAGCCTCCAATGTTATTTATTACCCTAGTGATCAAAGGCGATCCCTTAGCACGCTCTTTCCGGTAAGTATCAGTGCACGACGAAAAATAGTGCTTCAACTTCCGCTCCGTGGAATAGTCCTGGCTACGGACGATGGGGGATTCAAGAATTTTCTTGAGTTTCTCTTCATTATGGTAATACATATTTCTGTACACGGTTCTCGAAGAAGTTTCGGGATCCAAAGGATTTTCAATCTTGAAACGCCCACAAGCATATTTATAGAAATTATCACAGGGCTTGACAGAAGTATTCAGATTGGAAACTACATAGGACGCGCTTTTAAGACATGGAGGGGATACACATAACTGGTTTTGACCAACTTGAGCGCTTGTGGACGGTGAATTTGAACCATTGTCTACGCCAGAACTAACCATTGATCCTAATATTATGCACACAGTAACAGCCAAAAACGCAACCAGTCCTAAAGCGATTTCAGTTACACGAAAAGTGAAGCTTCGAATGGAGATTTCGGGCACAGTGGGAAACCTCTCGGTCGATTTTCCGAACTCTGCGTAGTTTTCTGTCATGATGTCCACATAAATGTTTTCTTCCGTGGAATTGGCTGCAGCGCTGGAAACCCCTGATGCGATCACAACCGAAGAAGCCACTTTGCTAAAGATCAGTTTAAAAGACCTTTCTCCCCACAATGCTGCAGAGAGAACCGCTCGCTATTTCGTCTTACACCCTGCAGTTTGGGAGTCTGACTGATGAATTGGAGAAGCTGTGTTCTAATGTTGACTTTATTTGTTATTATAAAATTCGAATGAATATTGGGTATAGATATGAGCTAAATTATTCAAGTAACTGACGACTTCAAGATAGAACACGGTTTATGAGTTTTCTGACTGGTAGATGGTGGAACAGAATGGTAGCTTATTTAGATCATTTATGTATATACATACCCTTAATATCGAATCATTTTGTTAGATATGTTGTATTTTTGTAATAGAAAAAAGTGCGGATGGCAATCTCTAACTGGTTAACCGTTTACTTGGTCGGAACGATGGTAAACGGTTACAAAATCAGTAATCTGTTAGTCGTATAAAATAATGTATTAGTCTAGTACATGTTAATGCAATTTTAAAATAAATTAAATTCTTTTATATTATCTGGAGAAGTTTGATTAGAGACCACATGGCTCGTGGAGCAACTGTCTGAACGTTCTAGTTTCCCATTTTTCCGCGCGTTCACCGTGCGCTAAGCGTGCGTTCACTTTGCGCTCACCGTTCGCTTAGAGTTCAATTATCGTTCATTCTACTACAGTTATCGCCGAGATCAAAGAGATGCCGCGGACATTATTCTCCAATATACCACGAACGTCATAAGTAAATTATCAGATCAGATATACCTATTTGTCTCGCACTGATCATGAAAGTACAACTTCAAACCGTCAAAATTTTTAAAACCATGTCAATTTCACGTGTTAGTTCCAGTCAAAACGATGTGTATTGCCTCAACTGTTTATTTTTAAGAGATCAATGCGGCTGTTCCTAGGACCTCCCCACCACATTTTCACTGCGTGTTTTACATAAAATATATAAAGTGTAGTAGTAATAATCGTATTAAATTGCCCTTAAAATATTAGGAACATGATTCAAAGATATTTTATAAATAAGTGAAGAGCATTAAAAATCCAAACAAAAATCTGTCGTCTGCATGTGATTCCTTTGATCGATACACATGTAAACATTACTAACAAAACCGTTGGGGTTACACGGAACAGCCGTCAAAATGACCTAGATCGTCTCTCTATAGGAGAAACGATCTGTAGAAATACTGGGCTGTTAGTAGAATAGAAATAAAGTTCTTGTTATCGTGAATGTTGCAGGATAACCTCCTCGGTCTCGAAATGTTGTTTGAAATATAAAAGCCTCGGCTAACGCCTCGGCTTTTATATTTCAAAACAACATTTCTCGACCTCGGAGGTTATTCTGCAACATTCACGAAAACTCGTACTTTATTTCTTAAGTAGACAATATCATATCTTGGCTGATAACAATGCATAGAATGTAGTTTATTTATTATTTTATCCTGATTACTGACGAAATACAATGTAACAATAACTCCCTAAGCTCTCCGATAAATCGTTCATCTTGCGTTCACATATCGTTCACCGTACGTTCACCGATCACTTTGCACTCGCGTTTGCGCTCTGCGTTCGCTTACCGATTACCGTTAAAATGCTCACCAAATTCCGTTCAGCGTGCGCTCACCGTTCGCTCACCGTTCGCTCAGAGTGCGCTCACCGTTCAAGTAGGAAAGTAGAACGTTTTAGGGATTGTGTGTTGTAATGACTGTTAAAACAACATGTCACTGCCTTGTCTGCTCAGCTTTTCATACATCATTTAGATAAAACTAATAAGTACAAAGTACAGTTACAATCTACCTACAATGTGTTTATTTTACTTTTACACGACATTAATTAATTGCATAAAAAAAACGCAATTGACTAAATCGGACACGTAAATGTTACTACAATCCCAAAGGATAATAATTTCAAACGGATATCTCAAAATAAATACTTTTCATGGGCATACTTTGTTTTGAGAAGTCGAACGGACTATAATATTTCTACATGTGGTACCGGTAAGTAAAACTAACTTATATCTTTTTGCTCGTTGTTTAAGATTTCTTTTTGAATTATCATAATGAAATGTGATTTTTATACCGGTATTTTATTTTTATTTACACATAAACAGAATATTCATATCACACTTCCTGTGTTATTTATAACAACTTAAAAAAATGATACCATGTCAAAAACCTACGTATTTTCATACGAGTAACCGGTTAGTCGGTCGGAACGAATTGCGATTAACCTATAAGCAATTCTGCAATCAATTATTGCTATCCCTAGAATAAAGTTAATGGGCAAAGTTTTCTACAGGATTTCATAAGAGAAACTGAGTACACTTTTCTGCAAACTTTATTAGAGGAACAAATCTGTTGTTATTATAGATGTTGATGAGACCTCCACAAACACGCTTTTATTAATGACAGAATTAAATTAATGATGAACTGAGATATAAACAACATGGACATGTTGTACTTCACTTTTTATATTACTAATAATTTAATGTCTCAAAAAATAGCAGCATTATATTGTTCTGTTTGATATAGCAGTGTTACTGGGCAATTAAATCATGTCTGCCTCTTATAAAGAGATATATGTCAGTGGTATATGATACAACCTTCAATACATTGCAGCAATAGAAATACACGTATCAATATTGGTCTAATTAATTAGACTTGTGCTCCTGAACGATTGACGTAGGCTCGTATGAGTTTTAAGCGACGTATTATAAGTGAATATGCATTATTAAAATAGGAAATATGCACGATTTGAATACAATTACTGTATGCTGTTAATTGTAATTTTTTATTTGAGGAACTGTAATTTTCCGAAAAGCGGGATGCACTTCGTTGACAGTCATTAAAAGAGTTATAATTATTGTGATAATTTTGATATTTCTATTAATGTTTTTAAAACGTTATATATTTCAAATTTTAGATTTTTCATTAGGTCCTGAGTAAGTGACATCTTGCACTGATTTAGCAGTCATCAACAAAACTGGCTACTATTTTAATGCATTGGCGAGTTTCTTCTCAATAATATTCATTCTATTATCATTAATGTTAATATCTTTATGGGTGTATTTTAAATGCTTGGATCATACTCTTAATCAGTTATAAAGTTAAATTATTACCCCTTATTAATCTAAGATACTTTTTTGAACAGAAAAACTGTCAGTGCTTTTTCGTTCAAAAATTCAAGTCAGTTTTTAAAACATGGGACTGTCTTCCCTCGGCAATAAGCTTCATTCATAACAAACGTGCGGTTGTGGGGTTTTATGATGCTTAAAGATTCTATATTTTATTTAAAATTTTAAAATAGCTATGCGTGTTTAAGCTTCAGTGATAGCAGCGGCGTGTAAGATAACATGGGATGGCATTGCATGTTTGTATGAAGCTTCACTAGTGTTCACCAATTATTTCGACAGAACAGAGTAATAGAAAACGTGTTGGCAGTTTCTGTCATAGCTTTATTATTTATTGTACATAAATGAAACAATGATATTGACATATAAAACAATGATCAAGTCAATGATATTGATTAAAATTCAATGATGAATGGTATTGAACTGCCTGATGACGTTGTTTATGATTTTACCAGGAATAAAACTGTATGTCAATGACAATGATAAATGGCAACGAACTACATCGACTTCACACGAGTGCAATGTAAGCACCCTTTTATTTATTGTCTGTGTACATCATCGATGCCATAAAAATAAGAAACAAACGTGAAAGGGGAAATATTTATCATGGTAAACTAATTTTCAAAATTTAAAGCAATCATCGAAGGTTTAATTCGGAGAAAACCATACCATGATATTTTTTAATCATTACAATAAAGAATTATGAAATAGCAATTATACAGATTGAGATATATGAGATATATCTATGCAACATTATGTGAGATTAAATGACATTTATAAAAATTTGCAATTTTGTAGAAATTATGTAGTTGAATTTTTACAAAATTTTATTTACCAAAGAATGTTGAGACAAAATATTAAATACGTGCTCTACAAATGAAATACTGAAAGAAGAGAAATCATCAAAAATAATATGACAAAAAATGTACAGCAATAAATCAATAATGAAAATAATAACAAAAATAGTATCAATAATACCAATGACAACTTTAAGCAGACTAATATGCATTTTGAATAGGCACATGACTACAAGTCATTTAAACATTTAAATATTATTCAAAAGTCTTTTATTTCCATTGCTTTTTGAAATCTTTAAAAAAACAAACAAACAAATAGACAATTAAAAAAATAATAATAAGCAAACAAAGTCAAGATAAATGCTACAAGTGAATATAACTTAAAATAAAATTATAAAGGGTGGATATTACTGTAAACTTATTATATTTAGCGTGTACGATAGTTGGCGGAATATGATTTTTCAACAAGTTGGCGTGGATTTGATTTAGCGCATTCCTGAATGTACCTATTCATCTACTTATATATATTACATCTGGCTATGTACTTGATTTAGCGGACACCCTTTACCGCCAAACACGCTAGATTGAATACACAGCCAAATGTAATACGTTTACAGTAAAAATAATAATAAACATTATGCAGGTATTGTTTTTTTTTTAAATACAAATTCTCTGATGTTTTAATAGTTATAATAATTTCATTGTATTTAGATGACTCAAAATATTTTGGATAGACGCTCTCGTTTTTATTTTGAAATTTCGACCTCGTTTACAGAAGTAACTTGGTTGAAAATCATATAAAATGAAAAGTTAAAATACAAACAAACGAAAATTAATCTACTAACCCATCGATTTAGAAGCTTTGCAACATCTTTCCAAGTAATGTTGAGAAGTTCTTTTTCATTACCATTTTTTTCCTTTGTTTTTTCGATATATTCTCTCATAAATCTGGGTATTCTTTCGTGATTTTTTTTATGATAAAAGAAGGTTATTACTACTACAAATAACACTATAAAGATACTTGTCAGGAAATCAACTAACAGTTTAAAAGTAAGAGGTGATAAACTTGGTTTAGAAAACTCGGGCAATTTGCTTTGAATGATGGTGAAAAATACTACTACGGATAAAAGAACAGTCATGGAAAAACCAACTCTCTCGCCTGATTCCAAGGGCAAAAAGAAAACAAACAACTGAATGAGATTTAGAAAAAAGATTGGCAGCAAAATGTTATATACGCAATAGCTGTTACGCCTTTTCATTTTAAGTTCAAGTTGCAAAACTTCACAACTCATCCCACGAATCCGATACGTTTGAACATAATTACGTGTGCCGGTTAGATACCACAGTCCATGGATTTCATATAAGTCCAAGCGAATGGTTGATGATGCATTTTGGAGAAGTGTGTTTGAAGCAAAAGATCCTTGAACGTAAAATTTCAATGTACAGATCTGAGTATCAAAGGGGTAATTCGAAATATCGGCACTGCACGTTGTTTCAAAATTGTCAGCCAGCAGGCATGTTACATATCCATTGGCCTGTATAGTACAGGCAGTACCATCTGAAAGAATTGGCGTTTGTTTTTCATACGGATTTAACAAAAACAAATTCGGTGCCCATATATCAGAAACAAAAAGAGATGTTTGATTCAGATCGCCATCATAGTCTGTTGGATCCCAAGTGAGACGGAAATCTTTCCATTCTATAGAGAGGGATCCTACGACGCTTATCTTGTTTTCCTGTTCCGAGAACTCTTTGAGTTTCTCCATGTAAAAGTCCATGCTGATTTGTATGGGTTCCGTTTGGTTTTGATAAGGTCTAATCTTCCGATCATATTTGGTGGTTAGATTTGCATGGAGCTGTGTCTCCTGGTGTAAGGAGTACCCCTCAACGCCTTGCAGCAGACAGAAAGCCAGAACCAGATAAACAGTCCTCATTGTCCTTCCAAAAGCCGTGATGTATTCACTGTACATGTATATGAAATCATCGTTTTATATACAGTTGATATTGCCATATAAGGAAACAATTGAAAACTAATCAATGCAGCTATCAAACTTGTTTCCTGTTTACGTGACTTTTTTTCTCCGATCGCTAAAGAAAAAACCCATACATTTTGCTCCCATGATTTGACATGTATGCCCTATTTTTCACCATATAAACTTAAATACGAAAATCAGTACATAATTTTAAGGCAAAAGACATGACAAAATTTTTGATGCGGTTTTACAATCAAGATGCTAATCTATTACACAAATTTTCCAAATGATAAATGTTATCATTGGAAACTTTAATTTAATTTCATAAAATTCAAATATTTGAAAATCATTTGCTAATTTGATCATCAATAGTTGCATGGCAAATGTCAGGACCCAAAAAAACCTTTCACGAGTCAATCTGCAGCTAAATTTATAAAACTTTCTGATCAAATTGCACATTTGTATAAAATAGCATTGTTCTCCATAGCACAGATATTCAGCATAAACCACAGATTATATTCTATGACATTAGTGTTCTTGAAAATTTCTTTCATAATTGTTTATTTAATGCATACATTGTAGGTATTCTCACTCCAAATATAGATTGAAAAGTCATATTTAAGCCAAGATTTCAATAATATATGTATTTCTATAACTGTGGGATTTTTTTTTACAAATTTGTGTCTCCGGACGAGGCATGCGTCAACAACTTTGAGCCTGAAGCTTCCAATGTTTCAAATTTTTAAAATTGCTACAACCACATACTTTTTTCTTCTCTGTTTTAAATTTTTGAATGGGCGCTAATTATCCCGGCAGCATTTATGCGGCGATTATCTGCTCTTTATTTTATGTTTCCAGGTTAACAGGTTAATGTATCACATTGTTAAATTTAATATATTAGATATTGTCTGTTTTGATCTGAAGGTGCATCTCTAGGTTATGTCGCCTACAAAAGTACTGTTAATTAAGTGGCTAATATTTCTTTATGGTCATCGGTTATGCAAACTTCACAAGCCTTCTAACGTTCTGACCCATCTCCGTCAATAAAAAAAAACTTTATGCTGGCTACGAGAAAATATGGCGGTAATAAAGGAAAAAAAGGCGGCCAATTTTTATATTATTCTCTTTTAAAGTCTTATAAATTAAGAAAACAAACTATCACAAATTGGCCCAACATGGTATTTTATCATATCTTTAAGTTACACTGTAGATGTGCTTAGTACGACAAAATATGCTGATCTTTAAACAAATGGCGGTAAATAGATAAATTTTACCAAGAGAGCTAACTCTCTAAAATATAGTATCTAATAGTTTACAAATATTGGTAAGTTGGTTTATGTTTGTGACATTAAACAGTGTTTCAAATTTAACAAAACATTTGGATTTCTTATGAAATATTTTGGTAAACATATAACCCTTGAACTGGATATATATACATCAGTACATTTGAAAAGATAGTGAAATTTATCCCCAATTTCATTGCAGGCAAATACTAGTAATTTACAAATTCTGTTTTCTCCAGGAAGGAATATTAAACCATCTACCTATCTCAATAGGTAATTTAGCATTACCCGCTCTAAATTTACAATATTTCTTACATAAATTTGTGTGAGAATTATACTTTATGATTTTGTCAAAATGGCAACTCAAATTGGATGATAGCCAAATTCAATTAATTCGTCTCAAGAAATCTCTCTTAAGGGCTCTTGAAAGAAAAAAATATGCAATTATACATGTAATACTTTATAATTTGTCAAAGTAGCACTTCAAATTAATAAGCGGATCGCCTTATATAATTATTCTATCTTATTAAGGGCTCTTGAAAAATTACGATACAATATCAATAATTGGTCCAGCAAACACTTTTATTGTAATTAAGTTGGGCCAAGTCTGAAGAAATGTATTTGTCTTTACGGAAATGGCGTTATTTTTGTCAAATTGACAATTCAATTTGGCAGAGAGCCAAATTTCTTTTATCTCTCTTACGTGAGAATTATACTTAATAATTTTTTCCAAATGGCAATTCCAATTGCCGGATAGCGAAACTTTATAAATCTATCTTAAGGGCCGGCTCTTCAAAGGAAAAAAAATGTGCAAGTACATGTAATTATAGTATTGATAACAAATTGTATATGTAAGAAACAATTTTATAGACTTTTACAAATAGATAAAAACTTTACCCAGCTTTTCATTTGCAGCAATAGAAATACATGTATCAATATTGTTCTAATTATATAGCAACACTGTAGACTTGTGCTCCTGAACGATTGGCGTAGGCTTATATGAGTTATAAGCGACTTTATGTTAATAAATATGCATTGTTTAAAAATAGTATAAATGCTAGATTTAAATACCATTACTGTGTGCTGTAAATTTTATTTTTTATATGAGGAGCTGTTACAGTATCTTTTCCGTAGAGCTACAGACCTCATGCTCGAATCTAGGGAGGAAGAAGGGGTCGATCCGGCCCCCCACCTGGGTAACTCAGAATTATTAAATTCGCTCAGTAAAATTATAGAAAATTGGCCTATATCAACCCCCCCTAACCCTCGGAAAAACAATATAATTATCCCTCGGACCCTCTTGGGAAAAAATTCTGGATCCTCGCATGGTCTCGTAGCTTTCTCGCATGAAGAGACTTGAGTTGTAGCTAGTTTTCATATTGAACATTTAGCACATTGTTTTTGTTAGTTCATGGGCAACTGACTCTTGTGAAAAGGTATGGGGCACTTGCGATCCTCAATGGGGCGCCAATATGTTAACCTAATAAAGTTTTCAATTTATATAACAGTTGTTAAATTACTTTAAAAGGATACGCTTTCATAGCGTCTCTAAGGGGAGCGATTTTACAAGCCAAATTTTTTTTAACAGTTTGAAATATCTTTTCAATCTTTGATTGGAATTGTACAAGCGCAAAAACATGGATGGCTTCAAGAGGTTTACAGGGCGGTTAATATTACTTCAATATTATTGTGTGGCTGAGTGCAGAAAATTGACGAGTATAGTTTAGAAATTAAAAATACTGCTGAAGCTGTTTGATTTAAGTTAGTTTTTATAATAAAAATTAACAGAATACTAAAACACAAATTAACTTTTCAAAAATTTATTTGAAATTCCTGTACAACGTCCTGGGAATGTGTAATAGAAATCACATATACGGTGTGTCAGGATTATTAATAGAGTATGTTAATAAAGATTTATTATTATATACATGTACATATATGATTGTATATTATGCACGCTTTCAATTACCAATATGTAGACTGGGTATATTATTGACAATGCTTTATATAGGCATTAAAACGATCATATCTGCTTAGAATTGAGTATATTGGAGTGAGTTTCCAAATAATTCACAAAATGTATAAGTTTATTCTTGCAAACTTCATTCCCAACACTTGGTGTGTGCAGATGATTTCACGTGACGTTTGTAAAACTTCTTGCATTGAAATGGATCCGTTTTCGGTTCTATCCATACATGGCACACTTAACTTCCGCATTCATGGGCGTCTTTGCTGGACAGTTAAATTCTGTTGAGAATTCCTTAATCTGTGCCAAGGCACTGTTTGTTCTGCAAAATGTATGTAAATTTCGCTTTAATTTTCAGGACCATTAAACTTTTATCAAAGCATATTTTGGGGTTTTTTTTTTCAAAATGAACAGATGAACAAAGCAATAAAATAGCAGATTGTTCTGTTCTGTTTTACCTAATGTCTTCCGACACTGTTCCTCGGACGGCATTGTAGTAGGCGACATTGTCATTTCTATTGTAGTAGCTAGCCTGAGTGTAAACGAAATCAATATTAATGTTTAACAGTAGAATCGCCAAAATACACCTAAAATATAAAAATTTTATTAATAAAAAGAGGTATTTTCAAAAAAAACATTTGTTTATTGTATATCAAGATATTTCAAAAGAACTCTATTTTGACCTTCGCGGACAATATAGTTACATGTATTTTTATTTTTATATTTATATACATTGTATATAGTATACGACGAGTAACTGCTAGCTTTGGTTAATGCATGCATTAACATTGTATACCTGCGCATATGAGACAAAGAACATCTGGTCGTTGGTCAGACCTAATCCAGGAGCCAGTTTCTCTCCACCGTTCTTCTGAACCCATTTCTTGTAAGCCTTCAAAACAAAATACAAGTAATAAATTCCACCCAGTTCAATGCATATAAAATCCCTAGCATCATTTGATTAATGAATAAGTGAACCTTACTGTACCGTAGATATGATAGAAATCAGTTGGTTTGTAAATAAGGATGTTTACCTTGTAAGCTATCTGGACTCCACTAGTTTCAGCCATTGCTTCTGCTGACCATCTTAATCCATTGACTGGTACCTGAACATAGACACATGATAAGAATAAAAATATAGGCTCTGAGGTGACTCAAACAGGATGTTGTTAAATCTTTACAACGTATCGTTGAAGAGCGATTAACAAGTCCTACTTTAATAAGATTGAAAAAGTTGTGTATTTAATAAAATTTCTATTCTATAAGATCATATATAAAACGGAAAACCAGGAATTCACACAGCAATATGAAAAATAGTTTCGGAACACGGAAGAAAGCACGTTTGCTCTAATGGTCCAGGACAATACCAGAGACCTTGACAGGAATGGTCTGTCCTGGGATGGTGAATGGACCCATGCTCTGGTTGTTGTAGTAGTTCTCCACACACTTCTTGGCGTCTATCCACTTGTTGGTCGTCCTGTTGCTCCAACAATCCTCAAACACGCCCTCCACATTGTAGTATCCACCTGAAGTGAAAGAAACTCAATGTGTTTTATGGATAATTATGTAAGTTCTGAATTTGAATGAAATATTCACATGAATTGTAAAACACCCTATTCCAACGAATTAAATTATTATTTCCGATACATGTTGTTCCTAGCATGTCACTGAACACAGCTGGTCATAAAAGGTCTTTATGTATAATTTTAATTCAAAATGAAGAAAAGTCGTTATAACATACGATTGAAAAATCAAATGATGAAATTGATACAATAATTCATTGAAACTTATTAAGATGACAAAATACCTGAGTGATCGATGCCATAAACAAGATGGTGAGCTATATGGCTTCCCATAGAGCCAAAGTTCATGAAGTGAGGGAGCATGTAGTCGTAGAACGAGAACTTAAGGAGTCCGGCGGGCACCAGCAGCTCGTTCCAGTTCCAGCTACAAGTTTGAAAAGAAAATATCATATATTAATATTCATTAATTGTTTTTGCTTACATAAATGGAGGATATGTGTCTAAAGAAAACGCTGCTAATTATTTTCATTTATGCTGTGGCTTGAATAATCGAAGAAAATACTATTAGACAAATTAATGTATGATGATATGATGATAAATAGGCACTTTTATATGCTTCAAAAACTGAAAATATTTTTTCACAAAACCTTTCAAATGTAGACCTGATTCAAACATTTTCAACCTTCTTCAGTTTGAGGTATATCGAATCAATATTTACATGTACTTAAATTATTATTTTTGTCGGAATTTATTGAGCTACTGATTTGAAAATCCAGAAAAGTGACCCGCAATATACTAAAGCGGTGATGTCGATCATAAGATCTACTGTCAAGGCTGCTACTTCGAAGATTGAAATATTTTGTGATAAAGGTCAGTTTCTTTTCATAATCATCTTTCTGTTGATACCAAACAACCAATTATAAACGTGCGTTTTACATATTTTGCAGCTACAATGCAAGTTATAAAAAGAGACACGGAGTACCCCACATGACTGTCCGTGTAGTTTTCCCCTTTATCATATAATTATCCACTGAATCAGCTTCCAATTGGCTCGGGACCAGCAATTTGTCCTCAATTCATCGAGTTTTATATTAAAAGTAAATGGGCAAAAATGTAAAAGTCTTCTAATCCTTATTTTTCTTATCAGTCAGCGGAAATTTAAGACTAATAATATTAATATGATCTTTATTTTATCACGTGAAAAAAAATGGTGACAGTTATTAGTTATTAGATAAGTCTAAAACACAACAAAATATCTATATATTTCTTGTTTCATGGCGCTGATGAATGAATAATTAAACACAAGTAAAAAATCCTGGTAAAATCTTTGACTGAAAGCAGACTATAATTGCTATCACAACACAAATTACACCTATTGCTCTATACCCAATTATCAAATGTGTGCACAACGGGAACACACCCTATCTACGTAAAACTCGCGGCTGGCGGGGACATACTCCCCGGAAAGTTCTACGTCATAGGGATCCATCACCTTCCAGACCAGGTAGTTGTTCAACATTCTGCATGTGATATACATGTTATATATATATATATATAATCATATTTCGCACTCTCAGTTACATTGCTATATGATATCGCCCATTACAAATTTACATTTGATGAATATATTATACATCACATTATTACATTATTCAACACCAACTTTAGAATTATTTTTACATTTATTTACAAGATACTTTATCAGTGAGATGGTATGTAAGTGTTAAAAAACTGAAATTATAAATAATCCAACTTCCACGCAAGAAGCATTGGTTGTTGAATGTGTAACTATATCATCATTAAAAAAAACCCACGAAATACCTTGTCTTATTGGCCCCCAATGACCCTATCATGTCATTCACCCTTTTCAACCAATCAGCTTTAAAATGAACTTACAGACTGATAGGACACCCACCTCTGTACCAAGCATGGTATTGAGGTCAGATATGGACACCCTCTTCTCGTAAGCGTGGGGGTCCGACGTTGGCATTGTGTTCTTTGTGATCTGAAATTTTGTAATGAGTACCGTAGATATGTAAAACATTAAAACAGTGTTCTTATCAACATAAAAATAGAAAATATTATTCCTTTTATAGAAATGTCAATTTGGAGAAAAAAGTTAAATGTTTATAAGAAATGATAGTGTACATTCTATTTAAAATTTAAAATTAGGATTATGTGTACGTACATTGGATAAATTCATCTCTAAAGGCGTAAAGGCGTCGTTGATGAAGGTCTCTATACGTGCCGTTTTGGATTGTTGCCCAAAGTTATATTCGAATCTCTGACGAGGGAATTCGCCAGACGCCTCATGAATGTCTCCATATCGTTTCTGTACAACAGGAACAAATTATGAATGAAGTTCATAAGTTCGCATCTTTGGTGTTAATTTCATTTCGTAGCCAGTTGTACTTTTGAATAAGTACCATAAGTAATGCGCTAACAACTAATTGCTCAGTCACTTATGTTGCAAAATGTACTTTCTACAGTGAGGATTCTACATTTATGTTAGAAAAAGAAAAACTAGATAGTTTATTGTTAAAGTTAGAAAGCGATTATGGCAAATTTTACTCCGCAAAAATGAAGTAAAACCAATAACTAATACCATCCTTTTCAGTTGAAGGTTCCGTATAGTAATACCAATACATTGACATACCAGCGTAATCCAACTGTCAAACAAAAAATGATATTTTTATTCATTACCAAAGCGCGAAAAATAAAACAACAGAAATATGTTTCTAATGAAAATCTGATTACCCAGATGACTCTCTTATGCCAGTCAACTGACCATTGATCCTATTATTATGCACACAATAACAGCCAAAATCGCAATCAGTCCTAAAGGGATTTCACTTACACGAAAAGTGAAGCTACGAATGGAGATTTCGAGCACCTAGGGAAACCGCTCGGTCGATTTTTCGAACTCTGCGTAGTTTTCTGTCATGGTTTCCTCTTGAATGTTTTCTTCCGTGGAATTGGCGGCAGCACTGGAAACCCCTGATGCTATCACAACCGAAGAAGCCACTTTGCTAAAGATCAGTTTCAAAGACCTTTCTCCCCACAATGTTGCAGAGAGAACCGCTCGCTATTTAGTCTTACACCCTACAGTTTGCAAGTCTGACTGATAAATTGGAGAAGCTTTGTTCTAGTGTTGACTTTATTTCTTATTATAAAATTCAGATGAATATTGGGTATAGATATGAGCTAATTATTCAAGTAGCTGACGACTTCAAGATAGAACACGGTTTATGAGTTCTCTGACTGGTAGCTGTTGGAACAGAATGGTAGCTTTATTAGGTTATTTATGTATATACATACCCTTAATATTAAGATATTTTGTTAGTTTTGTTGTATTTTTGTAATAAAAAAAAAGTGCGGATGGCAATCTCTAACTGGTTAAACGGTTACTTGGTCGGAACGATGGTACCCGGTTACACAATCAGTAATCGGTTAGTTGTATAGAATAATGTATATGTTAATGCAATTTTAAAATAAATTAAATTCTTTTATATTTTTCGAAAATATTATCTGATGAAGTTAAATTAAACAGTGCGACATTTAAGTCCGGACATGACAAAGTCCGGGCTTTTAGCTACCATTTCCATTGGACATAGCTTACTTTTGTTTATATATCTTGGTGGGACATTTTCCTTTGATCCTATCATGTCAGCATGAATGTACACATTGCTCTAGTTTTCTTGTAATTGTCTCTCAAATATCAAAATCCCATGGGATTTTGGTGGGATTTTTCATCCCATCTCAAACCCCACTAAAATCCCATGGGAGAAAAAAATCTTTGTGGGATATAAACTCCCGTGGGATTTTTTCTCCCATCATTGGTGTTTATAGGATAAATAATCCTCTAAAAGGCTTTTATAGGATTTAAAATCCTATGAATCACCATGTTGGGATATTTTATCCCAGAGGATAAAAAGTCCTCTAAATATATCATCTTGATTGATTGTATGTTGGGGTTAACTAAACACTTATGATTCAATTGTCTGATCATATAGTCTAGTAAAAGCAATATTCAAACAACCAATGTATTAATTTATTAGATAATGTC
This sequence comes from Magallana gigas, assembly GCF_963853765.1. Lineage (NCBI taxonomy): Eukaryota > Metazoa > Mollusca > Bivalvia > Ostreida > Ostreidae > Magallana > Magallana gigas. The sequence goes on along the minus strand of NC_088857.1, from coordinate 31,901,028 downwards.
ATTATATCCATCTAATGAATTACACATGCTAAATTATATGTACCATCAATAACATATTCTTCTTGAAATGACTTAATAGAGCTTATAACAATAAGATCTTACAAATTCTGAGAAAATAAATACCAAGAATTACCAATTCTATTGAATATTAATAAAAGTATTTCTGTTTATGTAAACCCACAAACTCTTATGATTCAATTGTCTGATCTTATAGTCTATAGTAAAAGCAATACTAGTATTCAAAAAACCAATGTATTAATTTATTAGATAATGTCATTATATCCATCTAATGAATTACACGTGCTAAATTATATGTACCATCAATAACATATTCTTCTTGAAATGACTTAATAGAGCTTATAACAATAAGATTTAACAAATTCTGAGAAAATAAATACCAAAAATTACCAATTCTATTGAATATTAATGAAAATATTTATGTTTATGTAAACCCATAAACTCTTACTTTTCACTGCTGCAAGGAGACTCATTTTTGTTTAAAATTTTGATTGATTGATATGATTTGATTTGATACTGTACATCAGGTGAACCGGCATGACCCAAGGAACAAGAAAATATATGATTAATGGGCGGGGATCTCGACTATTTTCAAGATATTTGGGCACTTCCTGTTCAAAGGGGGGGGGGGGGGGGGGGGGGGTCATGACCACCCTTGGGGCCCATGACCTATATACTATTTGATGCTCCTTGACACAAGGAACAAAAATATATTTAGTTTAGGGGTGGGGGATCTCAACCATTTTTGAGATATTTGGGCACTTCCTGTTCAATGGGGGTCAGGAAAACCCCCAGGGCCCATAACCTACATACCATTTGGTGCCCCTTAACACAAATGACAAGAATATAAGTAGTCTGGGGTTGGGGATCTCATAGGAATTTAATGAGATATTTAAATTAGGGCACTTCCTGTGTCAGGGGTAGACGGAACCACCCCCATAATTGGCCATAACCTATATACCATATGGTGCCCCATTACACAAGGAACAAGAATATTTATGGTTTAAGGGTGAGGAGTCACGGTTTTTCAAATATTAGGTAATTTCCCATTAACCTGGGGGTTGGGGAATATTTATAGTCCCCAGAGATCATATCTATAATGTACCATGTATTGACCATAATTAACACTCAATATATTTAGCATTTGAAAAATCCATGTCAATATCTTTAACGGTTTTCAAGTTATAACCATTTACAATATAGTGTATAATTTTTCCCTAAGGATTCAATGTTAGACCCCACCCCTATTTGACCCCCCAAAACTATGGTTGCCCAACCCCAATTTAAAAACAATAAATTCAAAATTTAAAACAGGGTATGCAGGCCTATCATATCCTTGAGTTGTGTACAACTCTGTTCAACCATCTCTGAGAAACGCGATGGACAAGTTCAAAGGCAAGAAAGAAGAAAAAAGAAGAAACTGCTTTCAAAAACAATGTCTCCAAACTTCCTTTGGGAGACTTAATTACAAAAGGTACAATGTAAACAATTATTTTTATATGCATACAGAAGGAGAGTTTATAAATACTCCCTCTTCGGTTACATGTGTAGAATGGCCACCACTTGAGTAAAATTTGGCCTACCCAGAAAGTTGGAATTTCCTATCCTGATGACAATTTATAGGCTTAAGTTAATTACTGAGATAAGCGATAAAAACAGTTTTTATCAATTTAATCATTAAATTTATAAATCTGCAGTGAAGTTGCTCTCTGGTTTTATGAAATAACATTAAGAAACCTGACTAATTATAAATACCCATTTTTTTTTTATAAGAATATGTCTCTTTCAAATGTAGTAATTACATATAAACAAATGTAGTTATCATAGTATCAACCTTAAAAACCCAAGTGTATGTATCCTGTGCAAAAGTGATATTTAAGATGTTTTTACATTAGTTAAAAAATCATCTCTCTTCTTTTATTACGCATATACATGTATGATATGTAAAGGTACACTTGACCTTCAAATAACATCTAGCTACTATATTTATGGTACTTCTATTGAATCGAACAAGAATCAACATATTTTTACCCTTTTATTGTATATATGCGTCAAAAATGTAGAAATACATGTAAAAATTGAACATTTTTCATGAAATTCTTATCCATCTCCAGCTACCCTGGTGTGTTTGAATTTTATTTAAATTAAATTAGGTAGGCATATATATCATACTTGCAGGTCCTACTGTTTTAGCATGCATATGGTTTATCAAAAGGAGACTAGAAACCAGAATAGATAAGATATTCACTAAATATGATTGTTAAACTTCCATTTTCATGAAAAAAAAAAAAAACACATGCAGGATGGCATGTCTAGTTGTGAATAAAAATGCTACAAATCATCCAATTTACCAAAAAAAGAGCAATTTCTGAGCATCAGTGATGATTATTTCAAATATGTGTAAGAAATGACCCTAGAAAATTGCCACAAATTTCATAATATTAGGTAAAATATTTCAAACTATAAATGCTTTTTATGACAATCAAAATAGGGGGAGTGTAATACATGTAAGAGTATTTCTAAGTGATTTGATGCTTTTATCATGGTAATATTATGTAGATGTATGTAGTACTGAATAAGGTGGTTGAACAACAATTGATGTCTAAAAGATTAAGTTAATATGTTTTACTAAAGGAGAGCCCCATGAATCTGTGTTAAATAGAGGTATGGGGAAATGGTAGGTTCACTTAAATGGCTATATTTTTCTTAGACCTCAATGGAATTGGCAATATGATGCATATTTTTTCTCAGAATTGCATAAGCTTTCTAATTTCATCTTTTCATAGAATTTTAGTGTAAGTTAAAGAGAGCAAGTCACACAGTTTTGGATAATAATGAGAGTAACTCCCTCCTAAATGATTATTTTTTTTAAAATGAAATATGTTTAAAGATATTAATTGTTCCTCTTTAGTTGAGAATTGTAACTCATTTTTAAAGAAGTGTTCATCCCACGGGTACCTAAGGAAGTTTTTGTCCCATGCTTTTCCTTTATGAAAAAGTAATTACTCCCATGCCTGTTAAATGAACTGGGTCCCATAATAGTGATAAATTTCAGGTTCTCAAAAATTATAGCTCGATCATACAGCCTCAAAACATTAGATTTGCTCATCTGATTGACTTATATTGGAATCATTATTATATGACTGACATTTATTAGTCAAGATTGTTTTAAAATATCTACTGAATGGCGGATCAGAAGCTGGAACCCATTAATTTCGTAAATAACATTTATTTATTATGCAGTTGTATTATGTTGGTCTCAGTGGTACTTTTATGGATATTGTGAGGTTATACTATAAACACTTAAATGTTTATTCAATAGTTATGTTTCATATTAAATTTTTCCTAATACTCTAATTTAAGCATATTTTATTGAGTAATCAAATGGATTAGGCAACAGGCAAAGCCTATATAAACCCTCTCCAAAATAAAAAGTCAAGAAGTGGTGTTATAAAATAATCATAGAATATAGTATAATATAGTATGTAGTATAATTTACCAGTTTACAGAGTGATATGTTATTGATATATTTGTATACAAAACAAAGGATAATTGGATAATAAATAATAAGCTTGACTTTTGTCATATGATGATAAATTAACTTGTTGTTTAGCATATACATGAACACATTCATTCCTACATTTATAAACCCATCACCTCATTCATTCATACCGACAGACAGACATAGAATATTGGTCCTAATACTCTGCTCAATGAGCTTAAATAAAGCTCTGAATACATACATGTATTTTTAACCAGTGAACCCTAATGTTCAACAACTCTCTCTCTCTCCCCGGTTTGTTTCAAAGTTAATTAATATGAACATGATTATATATACCGGATTTGTTTTCTTTCTCTCGATTCTCTGAAAATTTTTGGCCATAGGTTTTAAAGGATTAATTCTGATTTTTAACTTGCAGTTACCTACATGTAGTACTTAATTATTTCTGATCGACTTCTTCTATTCATTGACAAGATGTTTTAGTAACTAAAAGCCTTGTATTTATGTTACTCATTATTTACTGAAGTTGTTGTCTTTCTGGGCAGTCATATGGTATATCATGTACATGAATATTGTTGTTTGACAATACACTTATTAAAATGTACATGTAGTAGTGTAACAAGGACTATTCATAAAACCACAATGTCTATTCTAGATGATGTAGATATACTGGCAGCCTATGGAAATATGCCCCCATGTACTTCATGTATATATTAACTCATATCAGTAAACAGCAGTTAGAACATGAACTAAGATGGCAAATGGATATCCACATTAAATACTCCTAAATTAAGAACATAAAAACTATCAAAGGAAAATTCTTGCCTAGAAAATTATACATCTCAATGAACATTCCTAAACATATTGTTAGCTAGATCAACAATAGCACAGTTTCGATGTGGGGTACTATCCCTGAAAATAGAGACTGCACCATTTCAGGGTGAACTTGTCTAGACTGAGTGCACATGAAAACTCTGTAGATGAAATACATGTAGAGGACACATTCCAATTTCTTCTGAAATGAACTTAGATTACAGTCTCAGAAGAAAACTTTTATTTTAAAAAGAAAAAGAAAAATTTTATACACATGTATAATTAATATTATTCGAAGAATATAAGTTGATATATGAGTTTACTTTGTAATAGGAGTAGTAAAATAATTTGACTATAACAATAGAAACGGTTCCTGACAAAAGTCTTCACTCCTAAGTTGATATATGAGTTTACTTTGTAATAGGAGTAGTAAAATAATTTGACTATAACAATAGAAACGGTTCCTAACAAAAGTCTTCACTCCCCCCCCCCCCCCCCCCCCCCCATGAGAGAATACAACAGTGCACAGTCTATAATAGACATGATGCCAGACTATATAATGTTTTTTAAAATGTTGCCAATTGTACTAATGACAAAATTAAAATATGGTTCTGTTCATATTACTTATAAATATTTCCTTAAAATGAAAACAATACAAGTATAGTAACAAAACTGTATTTAAACGTTATCAATTTAGATCAATGCATATAGTTTTAGGAATGCAATGATTTGTATTACATTGACTATATATGATAATATACTTTTTCAACATTTTATTACTTGCACATTCATTTCATTTATAATATCTTTTTAATAACTTTTAAATATTGTGTTGATGTCAATTACAAATAAGCTTTACATGTAGCATCAAAAGTCTTTGTTGTGTTCATTATGAATTCCTTATAGATAAGTCAACTGACCAAGGAGACACATTCTGTGTATACCTAATAACTATCCTATTGTCCTAAAGCATCCACCAATTTACATGGCAGTATCTACAGGTGTCAGTCTGTGTATATTAATTAGCACCCTATTGTTCTACAAAGAATGGAGATATACACGTGTAAGACACGTGCGAGCAGAAACCAGATTGAACAGAAACACGTGACACAGGTGAACTCGCTTGCGGCTAAAATTGGGTGAAGAAAATAAATAAGAACAAACATGTACTTACTGCTCATGATAACAAAATTATTCTCCTCGTTTTTCTTCACTCCACTTCCGAGTTTTGGAAACTGTGAACCAGTTTATCAAGTTGCATGATAAAATGGAAATTTGGCACATACAAGGAGTGAATTGTGAATCTTTAGATTAATTTTGGAGTGTTTTTCATCCATTTTTAAGGTTCTTATTTTTTTTTTACTGGAAGTTCAGAAGCGAGAAAGTTTTCACCGAACACTGTCTTATCATTAAGGTCTTCCGTCTCCACGAAACAAACACAGTTTTTATTACGTGAATGTAAACATTATTAACCAATTTTGTTAACTTTAATCGTTACTAGCAATATTAATGAATTATTTAATTTATTTATCAGATAGCTTTTGGCATAAGATATTTACGTGGATTAATGCGACATATATCATTTTAAGTAAATGGTAGTTGTTTTGCCATTGAGACACCAACGTGCCTGGTTTTGCTAATCCCGTTACAATGCTATCCCGAAACGAAGATTATTATATTCACATTTTGCCAATCAATACAAGTGTGCGTAAGTTTTAAAACACTGTTAATTATCGGGCTTCTTAACCTGTATTAAATGGGATCCCACAAACTTGGGCTGATCATTCAATTAAATTATTTCGTGTAAATCCAAGTTAAATGCAATACATGTGTGATTTTGAGCATCATTTTCAAGACATGAACAAGTGCTTCGGCTATAATGAAAAAATATCATTGGTTTCTAATTAGAACGTATAAATGATCATGAATTTCAAAGCTAATGCTAAGCTGAGTATCAAAAGTAAATCTAAACCGGCAGTGACAAAACGCGTATCATTGACCGGACGGACCCCCTTGAAAATTTAAATATACATAAAGAAATATCGAAAATATGCCTCTGACCCCCTGGCAAACTAAATTGTCACTCCGAACCCACCCCCCCCCCCCCCTCCCCAAGGAAAAAAAACTGGATCGGTGCATTCCGTGTCCATAGCACCGGTGATACATATATATACATAAATGTCCCTGGTAGTACATGTACTATAAAACATCGAAATGTAATTATTCAAGTTTTGAATAAAGAATCATAACAAGGGGTGAAATACTCTATATTTTTAAGAATATATTATTCCGAAGAAAAAATTAGCTTCACTTTAATCGAATTTCAGTTTATTTCCTTTTTAATAAGATAGCCTTACCTTATATTTAAAATATTAGCCTGTATAATTACTAAAGCGGGAGTGGCGCAGTGGCTGCGCGGAGGGCGGTGTAAGTAGCACTATTGTACTAGCGTGGGATCAAATCACGTTCGCAGCGCTGATTTTTCCCCAAAATTTCTTCATAATTAATACTTTATAATTTAGAGCAAAATTAATCACTATAGCTAATCAAGTTAAGAGAAAACAAAAATCTAGACAAAATCCACTGACTTGTGATTGACTTGTGATGTGTACACAATGACCTTCTCGATATACATGTACATACAAAACGACTAGCTGCAGGACTGTAGCTCCCGGTCTGAAAAAATTCGGATGGACGACCTGGGAGCTACAGTGCCTCCCATAGTAAAAAACTGCAATTTACGGCGCACAAAAAAATGCGCTAGGTTTTGACTGATTAATCTCATCTACGATCACATTCTGTACAAATATTTAATCCCAAAAAATTCCTCGGACATTTTACTACAGATATTGTCACTTCACTTGCCTCTGATATTCTTTTAAACACCATTCCCAGCCCTGTCAATTAAAGTGGTGCATGTTTGTTTACATTTAAAAATGGCGACTCTCGATCTCGACGTAAATTAACATACTTCATTTTCCGAGGTCGGTTATCATGTTTAAGAGAAGGTCTGAGGCAAGTAAAGTGATGATATCAGTAGTAAATTTGCTGAAGAATTTTATGGTTCTAATTATTTTTACAGAATTTGTGTGAAAATAAGGTTAATAAGTCTAAACTTAGCGCAATTTTTTGTGCGCCGTAAATTGCAGTTTTTTACTATGGGAGGCACTGTAGCTCCCAGGTCGTCCATCCGAATTTTTTCAGACCGGGAGCTACAGTCCTGCAGCTAACAAAACGACATGAATACAAAAAATACAAACAGATATACAAAGCAATTATATAGGAATTGGTGAATAATATATTTACTAATTCAGCATCACAAATAAAGATCTATGAAATGGAGTATTTACGGCATGAATGCTATCAGTCTGATATTATTGAAAATTATTTGTTCTACTTACATAATATAATAATAGTTAAGGCGACATATTTAACATTATTTGATTAATTTGCTTATTCAACATGCGGAAAAGAGGTTACGAGATCAACAGGAAGGAAATTACCTTAAAAAGCTTTACAAAATAAATACCATTTTGCAGTAAAAAATTACAAAAAATTGATAGAGCTCTGATGTTTTGACGTATCTAGTTATTTTAAGTATTGTAGATTTAGAAATTTGTATCCGTAATTATTTTGGCACAATCAAGTTTCTTTTTAGGGATTTTGGCTATTCTCGTCGCCTTTTTTACCGATGATTACGATATCTTAAATGCTTGCATGGACAGATTGATGTTCATTATTCAGTTGCTGATTACATAATCTCCCTTCACACATGAATGACCCGAGACGATGTCACCGGTAAACTAAAGAAGCTACTGCTCCAGACACGTGTGTGTCTGGGGTATGTATACACATGGTACACGAGTCTGGAGAACAAAGAGGAGGTTTCACACCTCTAGACTGGTAAATTGATTTGTGTATAATTAGCTACTCAATTATTATCAGCTAAAACATAAATTAAATTAGACTGTGTAAAATAAGCATTCATTAGCTAATACACGGGTATAGTCCGTCAATCAGTGGTTAAAGAATCATGCATGAGACTATAAAAAAGAAACTAATGTTCAAAATATGCCTTAATTGTTACTTATCTTATCATCTAAAAAATGACAAAACTCACAATTCAGCAATTTAAACCTTGTTTAAAAAATGCAATCAAGTAATAATGAAGTAATAATTTCGGAAGTAATTACGTCCCTGGTCTTAATTTCTTGTCCAATAAAGAACACCTTTCTTTCGAGCGCTATAGTCAGCAATTTAACTCCAAATAGCTTAAATTAAATTGTTATACTAACACTGAATCATTATTAAAACTGAAAGAAACTTTAACATATCTTGACAAAGGATGTAAATAAGTGTAAAATAAAATTCCATTATCGTATTTTCAAAGAAGTTACGAGACAAACTTCATCATGCGGCCATCTTGGACTTAAATTTCGCCTTGATCCATTAATAATCCCTCGATTGTTTGTTAAAATGTGCATGCTATTTTGATTGTTAATAGTCCGAAATCAATATTAAAATGAATAATCGGGCAATATTGATGTAATATCAGGCAGGTAGCATCGTTTTTGATTGCCCCCCCCCCCCCCCACAATTCAAAAAGGATGCTACCTGCCTGAAATTACATCTCAGACTCATCCAAAAAATCTTGACAAGCAAGCAAAAAAATAAAGGGGAAATTGAAATCTTAAATATCCTTATTCGTGGGGGGGGGGGGGGGGGCGGGAGCTGGCGTGGTATATATCTGTAACTTCGATTTCACTCTTAATTTCCTTAATTAATACTTACATACTCCCCCAAAAAGTGGGGGGGGGGGGGGGGAGGCTCCATGATAATTCAATTTTTTATATGTAAACATGGTAAATGCAAGTTCCCCCCCCCCACCCGATGCTACGTGCCTGAATTTTATGTCTCATATGAGGAATAGACCCCCCCCCCCCCCCACGTTACCTTTTACAAAAAAATATTTCAAAAAATATTTCTTATAAGAACAGTGCCTTGATTGATTGTCAATTTGCTACATAGGATACACATGTGATGCAAAATGTGTCACACATTTGACTAAATTCATGAAGCAAACGTTAACAAGTTTCCAAATTCGGCATTTTTGTTCAATAAAATATGGGTTTAAACTCAAACAACATCAATTTAGTCATTCAGGGTCGAAAAAAAAAATGTTCATATATAGAAAATGCAATGCAAGAAAACAAACAGTTTTCATACGATATTCTTGTTTCTCATATTATAGTAGTTGACCCAGTGACGCCACAGTTCATCCCGCGCCAAATCGGCTTGATTAAAAATCGTTCTGAAGGTGTGAAATCGGGTTTCCCCCAAATATCTCGAAAAGTACTCATACGACCGCAGTTAAATTTTCAGGATGTTTTCACATATAGATCTCCATCATATCAAAAATTGACTGCACTTTACATGTAGGTAGTCTAGATACCGTTTGTCCCTGGTGTACTTTAAAGCAGTACTTAAGCAAGCAAATAATGAGGAGAGAGAGAGAGAGAGAGAGAGAGAGAGAGAGAGAGAGAGAGAGAGAGAGAGAGAGAGAGAGAGAGATTTCAAAAAATAAAATGAAACATTTGGTAAATGGTTAATTCATATATAATTTCTTTTATAGGGAAATAATATTGTAACCCGTTAATTGAATTTGAAACAAAAATTTCACTTTTGTGTTATCCTAGAACCGTACATCTCGGATTTAATTACAGGTAACAAGTCTTAAACAGTCGGGGATATAATTACATGTATATATAAAACGAACCACCGAGGGATAAGAATTTTAATCAAGGTGACAGTCTGGCAATTAACGGGTTGATGTATGCAACATTGCCACCTTTGATCTTCTGTACTATATGTATGTGCATGTATTTTTAAAATACACTTATTTGATATACTGTTACTTACACGTATGCAGGTAATGTACACAAGTACAGAAACTCGCTCAAGCTGAGCTCGGTGCAACCAACCAATAGAAATAGCGTTTGTGAAATTTATTAAACTTAGCGACAATTTGAAGTCTTGTTACCTTCTTACATGTATCAAAACAACACAGTCACATTGAAAAAAAACCCCAAACAGTCTCACTATAATGACTTAATCAAACTACAAAACTTGATACAGTTATTTAAGCATGATTTTGAACTCAATATAAAACATTTTTTTTCAAAGGTTATATTTTACTCTCTTTTATTAAAAAAAATCCGTACAATGGGTAACAATGCGGCGTAGACAATCGCCGTTATTGACGATGTGGTTCTTGTTCTGTGCACCTGACTCCATGAAACATGATATGAGATTGTCATAGTATTCCGAATTCTTTTAAAAGGGGGGGAGGGGGGGGGGGGGTGTATTTAACAATCGGGTTCGCAATTCAACATAATTATTACACTCCAAGATGGAAACTGGGAACATTGAGAAATGAGTACATGAGAAATATGAGAAGTTTATGAGCATTAGATATGAAAAAAAAACGTCATCATTGGGTAAACATTTCGTTGTTTACAATCTGCATAAGGTATTTTTTTAGCGTTGCATTAGTACTGCACAGCAACATTTACAATGGTCATTCCTATCTGCTGAGGTAAAGAACTGCACCTGTTAGACGCTCACTATCTATACATCATTGTGCCAAATATTCATCTCTTTTCGGATGGATTTTTAATACACTGATTTTAGGTGGGAAGCGCCTATGGTAATTACCAGAAAGAGCTATATAATATGTAATGAAATTATTAGTTCTGTCTTCCCACAAATGTTTATTTAAAAATAAAATTTGGTGTTATGACTAGTCCCACAAATGTTTATTTAAAAATAAAATTTGGTGTTATGACTAGTCATAACACCAAATTTTATTTTTAAATAAACATTTGTGGGAAGACAGTTCTGCTAAGAAATAGATAACAAGAAAGTCTAATTAGATGGATTAAAAATGAAGAACCAAATAACTATTTATTTAGGATTAGAATCTGCATTTTATAGCAAACATGCACCTACAGTATTTTGAAAAATCAACACAATACAATCTCACATGTCTTTAAAAGATTAATATCAGATGAAAATATGAAATGTCTGTACAGTTGTTGATCCAATCAATTGCCATGAGACAGAGTTTAATGTTATGTGCAAATTAAGGTGAAATAACAAAAGAAAATAATTTATTATGAGAAATCATGAGAAAGATATCTGTGATATATGGGAAAATTTATCCTATGTGAAAAATCATGGGATATATCCTATTTTCTTTATTATGTGGGATTTTTTGTCCTATATGGGAGAATTAATCCCATCTTTTATGAATGATGGGATTTTTTGTCCCACATGGGACAATTTATCCCACAATACTTTTTCTCCCATGGGATTTTGGTGGGGTTTGAGATGGGATGAAAAATCCCACCAAAATCCCATGGGATTTTGATATTTGAGAGACAATTACAAGAAAACTAGAGCAATGTGTACATTCATGCTGACATGATAGGATCAAAGTAAAATGTCCCACCAAGATATATAAACAAAAGTAAGCTATGTCCAACGGAAATGGTAGCTAAAAGCCCGGACTTTGTCATGTCCGGACTTAAATGTCGCACTGTTATTAGAGACCGTTAAGACCCCGTGGCTTGTGGAGGAAATTGTTCTGTATAACTGTCTGAACGTTCTAGTTTCTTCGTGCGCTCACCGTGCGTTCACAAAACATTCACTTTGCTCTCACCGTTCGTTTAGCGTTCACTTATCGATCGTTCAGTCAGATAATATCATATTTTGGCTGATAACAGTCGTACATGTAGTTTATTTATTATTTTTTCCTGATTACCGACGAAATACAATGTAAAAATAACTCCCAAGGCTTTCAGATAAATCGTTCATCTTGCGTTCACATATCGTTCACTGTGTGTTCACCGATCACTTTGCACTCGCGTTTGCGCTCCGCGTTCGCTTACCAATTACCGTTAAAATTGCTCACCAATTGCAAATTCCATTCAGCGTGCGCTCACCGTTCGCTCAGAGTGCGCTTACCATTCAAGTAGGAAAGTAGAGCGTTTTAGGGACTGTGTGTTGTAATGACTGTTAAAACAAGATGTCACTGCCTTGTCTGCTCAGCTTGTCATACATCATCAAAGGTAATACTAATAAGTACTGTTACAATCTACCTACAATGTGTTTATTTTACTTTTACTCGACATCTTTTTATTGCATAAAAACGCAATTGTCTAAACCGGACACGTAAATGTTACTACAATCCCAAAGGATAATAATTTCGAACGGATATCTGAATATAAATACTTTTCATGGGCAGACTTTGTTTTGAGAAGTAGAACGGACTGAAATATTTCTACATGTGGTAAGTAAAACTATCAATTTATATCTTTTTGCTAGTTGTTTAAGATTTTCTTTTGAATAATTATAATGAAATGTGATTTTTATACCGGTATTTTATTTTTATTTACACATAAACAGAATATTCATATCACACTTTCTGTGTTATTTAAAAAAACTTTAAAAAATAATACCATGTCAAAAACCTACATATTTTCATACGAGAAACCAGTTATTTGGTCGGAACGAATTTCGATCATGATAAACAATTCTGCAATCAATTGCTATCGCTATAGTAAAGTTAATGGGCAAAGTTTTGTACAGGATTTCATAGAAGAAATTGAGTACAGTTTTCTGCAAACTTTATTGCATGAACAAATCTGTTTTTATTATAGATGTTGATGAGGCCTCCAAGAACGTGATTTAGGTTGTCCTGATCAGCTACGACAGAACTCTGTTGGTCGCTGACCCCAGATGATGCGAGTCCAAGAAGGTTGGTGGTCCTGGCGCTCGTATTGTAGAAATGGGTTTTTAAGATGTATTTTAACTGTATGTTTTAGCTGTTGCTCAAAACAAACTCTTTGATTCATAGGAGTTAACATTTATTTCAAAAGATTAATTAAGCAAAAGATCATTTTCTAGGATGGATTTTGATGACTAAAAAGATCGTTTTTGAAAATCTGATTGACTGAACCACAAACCATGTTCTAACTGGAGGAAACGCTTTTATCAATGATAAAATTAAATTAATGATGAACTACGATATAAACAACATGGGCATGTTGTACTTCACTTTTTATATTACTATTAATTTAATGTCTCGAAAAGTAGCGGCAGTATATTGTGCTGTTTGATATAGCAATGTAACTGGGCAATTAAATTATTATGACTGCCTCTTATAAAGAGATATATGTCAGTGGTATATAATACAACTTTAAATACATTGCAGCAATAGAAATACACGTATCAATATTGGTCTAATTAATTAGACTTGTGCTCCTGAACGATTGACGTAGGCTCATATGAGTTAAAAGTGACGTACTATAAATGAATATGCATTATTTAAAATAGGAAATATGCACGATTTGAATACCATTAGGCCTACTGTATGCTGTTAATTAAATTAAATTGTAATTTTTTATTTGAGGAACTGTAATTTTCCGAAAAGCAGGATGCACTTCGTTGAAAGTCATTAATATTAATAGTTATAATGATGATGAAAATTTTGATATTTCTATCAATGTTTTACAGCATATAATTTCAAAAATTCTCCCCTACAATTTTTCAACCTACTCTCTATTCAGCAACTTTTGGAAAAGAATGTTGATCCCGAGCTTTCAGACTTAAATAAAAAAAGGAGGCCACAGGCCGATCCCGACCAAAATTCAGATTACCCTTTCCCGTAAAATAAAGTCATCGATTTTATATGCATAAAATAGATGTTAATTTTTCAAATTTTTATTTTTCATCAGGCACTGCGTAAGTGACATCTTGCACTGATTTAGCAGTCATTAACGAAACTGGCTAATATTTCATTGCATTAGAGAGTTTCTTCTCAATAATAATCATTCTATTATCATTAATATTAATATTTTTATGGGTTTTAAAAAAAAATGTTTGGACCATACTCTTTATCAGATATAAAGTTAAAATATTACCTGTTATTAATCTAAGATACTTTTTTGAACAGAAAAACTGTCACAGTGCTTTTTCGGTCAAAAATTCAAGTCAGTTTTTAAAATATGGGACTGTCTTCCCTCGGCAATAAGCTTCATTCATAACAAACATGGGGTTGTGGGGTTTTATGATGCTTAAAGATTCTATACTTAATTCAAAATTTTAAAACAGCTTTGCGTGTTTAAGCTTCAGTGTAATAGCAGTGGCTTGTAAGATAACATGGGATGGCATTGCATGTTTGTATGATGCTGAACTAGTGTTTACCAATTATTTCGACAGAACACAGTATAGAAAACGTGTTGGCAGTTTCTGTCATGGCTTTATTATTTATTGTACATAAATGAAACAATTATATATATATATATATATATATATATATATATATATATATATATATATATATATATATATATATATATTGAATAGGCCCATAACTACAAGTCATTTAAACATTTAAATATTATTCAAAAGTCTTTTATTTCCATTGGTTTTTGAAATCTTTAAAAAACAAACAGATAAAATTTGAAATCAAAGTACTGAAGAACTGACGGGAATTCAAAGATATGTTATTTTGCATGACAAGTACATATAGTTTCTAATTTGAATTTCGCACATTTTTATAATATGAATTGTTGGACTTTTTCGACAAGAATGTCGAGAAACCCCCATATGAATCATGTTAAATAATATTTAAAGATAAAATTAATTCAATCAAACTATGTATCAGTAATAAAGATATTTCTCGTATGGATCCAAGCAATAGTGAACTCTGGTTTCGTTCAACCAAACGCTCGGCTGACACCGTAAATCTCCGACAAGGATTTACGGAGACAGCCGAGCGCCGAGTTGAACGAGACTATATTGAAATCTGGCTAGGAATACGTACGACTACAAAAAATATCTAAATTGTTCGTACCATTTAAAATCTGACTATTTTCAAGGTATTTATAAATAAGTTTCCTTGAAAAACAATGCTTTCGCAAACATTACACCGAATATATCTATTATTTTCAAGAAGTAAGTCTTGTCAGCAGCAATGATATGTGCTGAGGTCCAAACACTGTTTCACTTTCGATTTGTCTGAGTAACTGCATATGAGAGTTGATTAAAATCAACTCCCAAAAATGATAATAAGCGAACAAAGTCAAGATAAATGATACGAGTGAATATAACTTAAAATAAAATTATAAGGGGTGGAAATTACTTAGTAAAAATGATAATAAATATTATGGAGGTATTGGGTTTTTTAAAATACAAATTCTCTGATGTTCAAATAATTATAATAATTTCATTGTATATAGATGACTCAAAATATTTTGGATGGACGCTAACGTTTTTATTTTGAAATTTCGACCTCGTTTACAGAAGTAACTTGGTTGAAAATCATATAAAATGAAAAGTTAAAATACAAACAAACGAAAATTAATCTACTAACCCATCGATTTAGAAGCTTTGCAACGTCTTTCCAAGTAATGTTGAGTTCTTTTTCATTACCATTTTTTTCCTTTGTTTTTTCGATATGTTCTCTGATAAAACTGGGTATTCTTTCGTGATTATTGTTATGATAAATGAAGCTTATTACTACTACAAATAACACAATAAAGATACTAGTCAGGAAATCAGCTAACAGTTTAAAAGTAAGGGATGATAAACTTGGTTTAGAAAACTCGGGCAATTTGCTTTGAATGATGGTGAAAAATACTACTACAGATAAAAGAACTTTCATGGAAAAACCAACTCTCTTGCCTGATTCCAAGGGCAAAAAGAAAACAAACAACTGAATGAGATTTATAAAAAAGATTGGCAGCAAAATGTTATATACGCAATAGCTGTTTCGCCTTTTCATTTTAAGTTCAAGTTGCAAAACTTCACAACTCATCCCACGAATCCGATACGTTTGAATATAATTACGTGTGCCGGTTAGATACCACAGTCCATGGATTTCATATAAGTCCAAGCGAATGGTTGATGATGCATTTTGGAGAAGTGTGTTTGAAGCAAAAGATCCTTGAACATAAAATTTCAATGTACAGATCTGAGTATCAAAGGGGTAATTCGAAATATCGGCACTGCACGTTGTTTCAAAATTGTCAGCCAGCAGGCATGTTACATATCCATTGGCCTGTATAGTACAGGCAGTACCATCTGAAAGAATTGGCGTTTGTTTTTCATACGGATTTAACAAAAACAAATTCGGTGCCCATATATCAGAAACAAAAAGAGATGTTTGATTCAGATCGCCATCATAGTCTGTTGGATCCCAAGTGAGACGAAAATCTTTCCATTCTATAGAGAGAGATCCCACGACGCTTATCTTATTTTCCTTTTCCGAGAACTCTTTGAGTTTTTCCATGTAAAAGTCCATGCTGATTTGTATGGGTTCCGTTTGATTTTTAAAAGGTCTAATCTTCCGATCATATTCGGTGGTAAGATTTGCATGGAGCTGTGTCTCCTGATCTAAGGTGTACCCCTCAACGCCTTGCTGCAGACAGAAAGCCAGAACCAGATAAACCGCCCTCATTGTTCTCCCAAAAGCAGTGATGTATTCACTGTAGACGAGCTCATCGTTTGATATACAATTAATATCATTTACCAAATAAGGAAACAAATGAAAACTAATTAATGCAGCTATCGCACTTGTTTCCTGTTTACGTGCCTTTTTTTTCTCCGATCGTTAAAGAAAATAACGTACTTTTTGCTCACATAATATGACATTTATGCACTATCTCTCTCTCTCCATATAAACTCAAATACTAAAATCAGTACATACTTTAAAGCAGAAAGGCATTTGATACGGTTTTACAATCAAAATGCAAATCTATCATACAACTTTTCAAAATGATAAATCTTATAATCAGAAACTTTAATTTTAACTTCATTAAATTCAAATATTTGAAAATGGTTTGTTAATTTGATCATCAATAGTTGCGTGGCAAATGTCAGGACCAAAAAAAAACCTTTCACGAGTCAATCTGCAGCTAAATTTATAAAACTTTCTGATCAAATTGCACATTTGTACAAAATGACATTTTACTTCATAGCACAGATATTCAACATAAACCACAGATTCTATGACATTAGTGTTCTAGAAAATTTCTTTCATAATTTTTCATTTAATGCCTACATTGTAGGTATTCTCACTCCAAATATAGATTGAAAAGTCATATTTAAGCTAAGATTTCAATACTAATTGTATTTCTATAACTATAGATTTTTTTTTACCAGTTTGTGTCTCCGGACGAGGCATGCGTCAACAACTTTGTGCCTGAAACTTCCAATGTTTTTTAAATTGCTACAACCATATGCTTTTTTCTTCTCTGTTTTAAATTTTTGAATGAGTGCTAATTATCCCAGCAGCATTTATGCGACAATTATCTGCTCTTTATTTGATATTTCCAGGTTTACAGGTTAATGTATCACATCGTTAAATTTATATTAGATATTGTCTGTTTTGATCTGAAGGCGCATTTCTAGGTTATGTTGCCTTCAAAAGTACTGTTAATTAAGTGGCTAATATTTCTTTAGGGTCATCGGTTATGCAAACTTCACAAACCTTCTAACGTTCTTACCCATCTCCGTCAATAAAAAAATCTTTATGCTGGCTACGAGAAAATATGGCGGTAGTAAAGGTTAAATCAAAGTACGGAAGAACTGACGGGAGTTGATTTTGTCCATGTTTATTTATTTTAAAATCAATGATATGTTATTTTCCATGACAAGTACATGTTGTTTCTAATTTGAATTACGAACATTTTTGTAATATGAATTTTTGGACATTTTCGACAAGAATGTCGAGAAACCCCCATATGAATCATGTTAAATAATATTTAAAGATAAAATCAATTCAATCAAACTATGTATCAGTAATAGAAATATTTCTCGAAAATTGTATGGATCCAAGCAATATTGAACTCTAGTCTCGTTCAACCAAACGCTCGGCTGACACTGTAAATCTCTGACAGGGATTTACGGAGACAGCCGAGCGTCGTATATTGAACTCTGGCGTAGGAATACATACGACTACAAAAATATTTAAATTGTTCGTACCATTTAAAATCTGACTTTTTTCAAGGTATTTATAAATAAGTTTCCTTGAAAAACAATGCTTTAGCATACATGACATCGAATTTATCAATTATTTCCAAGAACTGAGTCTTGTCAGCAGCAATGATTTGTGCTGAGGTCCAAACACTGTTTCACTTTTGGTTTGTCTGAGTAATTGCATAGGAGAGTTGATTACAATCTACTCCCAAAAAGGCGATGAAAATGGCCAACGGCCAATTTTTATATAATTCTCTTTTAAAGTCATATAAATTAAGAAAACAAACTATCACAAATTGGTCCAACATGGTATTTTATCATATCTTTAAGTAAGATGTGCTAAGTACGACAAAATATGCTGATCTTTAAACAAATGGCGGTAAATAGGTAAATTTTACCAAGAGAGCTAACTCTCTAAAATATAGTATATAATAGTTTACAAATATTGGTAAGTTGGTTTATGTTTGTGACATTAAACAGTGTTTCAAATTTAACACAACATTTGGATTTCTTATGAAATATTTTGGTAAACATATAACCCTTGAACTGGATATATATATATATATATATATATATATATATATATATATATATATATATATATATATATATATATATATATATATATCAGTACATTTGAAAAGATAGTGAAATTTATCCCCAATTTCATTGCAGGCACATAATTTACAAATTCTGTTTACTCCAGGAATATTAAACCATCTACCTATCTCAATAGGTTATTTAGCATTACCCGTCCTAAAATTACAATATTTCTTACATGAATTTGTGTGAGAATTATACTTTATAATTTTGTCAAAATGGCAATTCAAATTGGATGATAGCCAAATTCAATTAATTCGTCTTAAGAAATCTCTCTTAAGGGCTCTTAAAAAATGTGCGAGTATACATGTAATACTTTATAATTTGTCAAAGTAGCACTTCAAATTAATAAGCAGATAGCCTAATATCATTATTCTATCTTATTAGGGGCTCTAAAATATTATGATACAATATCAATAATTGGTCCACCAAACACTTTTATTGTAATTAAGTTAGGCCAAGTCTGAATAAATGTATTTGTCTTTACGGAAATGGCGTTAATTTTGTCAAATTGACAATTCAATTTAGCAGATAGCTAAATTTCATTTATCTCTCTTAAGGACTCTTAAAAGTGTGAGAATTATTCTTAATAATTGTGTCCAAATGCCAATTCCAATTGCTGGATAGCAAAACTTAACTATCTAAAAGGCTCTGCAAAGGAAAAAAATGTGAGAGTACATGTATAATTATAGTATTGATAACAAATTGTATATGTACAATGTAAGAAAGAATTAAATTTGAAGTTTTTTACAAATAGAAAAAAAACTTTACCCAGCTTTTTATTTGCAGCAATAGAAATACATGTATCAATATTGTTCTAATTATATAACTACACTGTAGACTTGTGCTCCTGAACGATTGGCGTAGGCTCATATGAGTTATAAGCGACTTTATGTTAATAAATATGCATTGTTTAAAAAATAGTATATATGCTAGATTTAAATACCATTACTGTGTGTCGTAAATTTTATTTCTTTATATGAGGAGCTGTATCTTTTCGGCTTTTTTCTGTAGAGCTACAGACCTCATGCTCGAATCTAGGGAGGAAGAAGGGGTCGATCCGGTCCCCACCTGGGTAACTCAGAATTATTAAATTCACTCAGTAAAATTATAGAAAATAGGCCTATATCAACCTCCCTTACCCTCGGCAAAACAATATAATTATCCCTTGGACCCACTTTTGAAAAAATTCTGGATCCTCGCATGGTCTCGGAGCTTTCTCGCATGAAGAGACTTAAGTTGTAGCTAGTTTTCATATTGAACATTTAGCACATTGTTTTTGTTAGTTCATGGGCAACTGACTCTTGTGAAGAGGTATGGCGCATTTGTGATCCTCAATATGGCGCCATTATGTTAACTTAATAAAATTGTCAATATATATATAACAGTTGTTAAATTACTTTTAAAGGATACCCTTTTATAGCGTATATAAGGGGACCGATTTTACAAGCCAAATTTTTATTTACGGTTTCAAATATCTTTTCAATCTTTGATTGAAATTGTACAAACACAAAAACATGCATGGCTTCAAGAGGCTGACAGGGTGGTTAATATTACTTCATTGTTTTTGTGTGGCTGAGTACAGAAAATTGACGAGTTTAGAAATTAAAAATACTGTTGAAGATGTTTGATTTAACTTAGTTTTAATAATAAAAATTAACAGAATACTAAAACACAAATTAACATTTCAAAAATTTATTTGAAATTCCTGTACAATGTCCTGAGAATGTGTAATAGAAATCACATATACGGTTTGTCAGGATTAAGAATAGAGTATCTTAATAAAGATTTATTATTATATACATGTTCATATATGATTGTATATTATAACTCTAGCACCGCTATTAAAAAATAATAATAGGAATGTGGGTATGCAATGCACGCGTTTATATTTAATTACCAATATTGAGTAGACCGGGTATATCATGGACAATGCTTTATATAGGCATTAAAACGATCATATACATATATGCTTAGAATTGTGTAAATTGGAGTGAGTTTTGAAAACAATTCACAAAATGTTTAAGTTTATTCTTGCAAACTTCATTCCCAACACTTGATGTGTGCAGATGATTTCACGTGACGTTTGTAATACTTTTTGCATTGAAATGGATCCGTTTTTGGTTCTATCCATACATGGCACACTTAACTTCCGCATTCATGGCCGTCTTTGCTGGACAGTTAAATGCTGTTGAGAATTCCTTAATCTGTGCCAAGGCACTGTTTGTTCTGCAAAAGAAACGTAAATTTCTTTTTTTTCACAACCATTTAATTTTTTTCAAAGATAGCGTATTTTGCTTTTTTTCCAAAATGAACAGATGAACAAAGTAATAAAAAAGCCGATTGTTCTGTTCTATTTTACCTAATGTCTTCTGACACTGTTCCTCGGACGGCGTTGTAATAGGCGACATTGTCATTTCTATTGTAGCAGCTAGCCTGAGGGTAAAAAAATCAAAATTAATGTTTAACGGTAGAATCACTCAATAGACCTAAAATATCAATTTCTTAAAAAGAGGTATTTTCAAAATAAACATTTGTTTATTACATATCAAGATAATTCAAAAGGACTCGATTTGAACATACCCGGACATTATACATGTACATGTACTTATTTTTATATGTACACATATATATACAGTATACGATAATTGTTAGCTTTGGTTGATACATGCATTCAACTGTATACCTGCGCATATGAGACAAAGAACATCTGGTCGTTGGTCAGACCTAATCCAGGAGCCAGTTTCTCTCCACCGTTTTTCTGAACCCATTTCTTGTAAGCCTTCAAAACAAAATACAAGTAATAAATTCCACCCAGTTCAATGCATATAAAATCCCTAGCATCATTTGATTAATGAATAAGTGAACCTTACTGTACCGTAGATATGATAGAAATCAGTTGGTTTGTAAATAAGGATGTTTACCTTGTAAGCTATCTGGACTCCACTAGTTTCAGCCATTGCTTCTGCTGACCATCTTAATCCATTGACTGGTACCTGAACATAGACACATGATAAGAATAAAAATATAGGCTCTGAGGTGACTCAAACAGGATGTTGTTAAATCTTTACAACGTATCGTTGAAGAGCGATTAACAAGTCCTACATTAAAATTGAATAACTGGTGTATTTGTTTAATAAAATTTCTTTCTATAAGATCATATGTAAAACGGAAACCCATGTATTCACACAGCAATATGAAAAGTAGTTTCGGAACACAGAACAAAGCACTTTTGCTCTAATTGTCTAGGGCAATACTACATACCTTGATAGGAATGGTCTGTCCTGGGATGGTGAATGGACCCATACTCTGGTTGTTGTAGTAGTTCTCCACACACTTCTTGGCGTCTATCCACTTGTTGGTCGTCTGGTTGCTCCACCAATCCTCAAAGACGCCTTCCACATTGTAGTATCCCCCTGAAGGTGAAAGAACCCCAATGTGGTGTATTGATAATCATGTACGTTTTGAATTTGAACGCAACATTCACATGAATTGTAAAACAACCTATTCAAAAGAAGTAAATTATAATTTCTGATACATGTTGTTCCGAGCATGAAGAAAAGTTATTCTAACATACGATTAATCAATCAAATGATGAAATTAATACAATCATTCATGAAACCTTAGTATGAGAACTAAATACCTGAGTGATCGATGCCATGGACAAGATGGTGAGCTATAACGCTTCCCATAGAGCCAAAGTTCATGAAGTGAGGGAGCGTGTAGTCGTAGAACGGGAACTGAAGGAGTCCGGCGGGCACCAGCAGCTCGTTCCAGGGGTTGTAGTAAGACATGAAGGTGTCGTACGTCCGGTACACCCACTCCTCTTCTTTGTTCACGTGGTTCTTCAGTTTCTTGTTCCACGACTTCTGTATGTAGTTGTTCACGCTCAGGAGGTTTCCGAAATAGTCATACTGGTCCACGTTGAGCTGGAAGATTTTATGAAAGGTTTGGACGTGATACATGGAAATGTGGTGTAGTTAGAACTTAAAACTGAAAACATGATATGACACGGTTACAGCAGAACATTTAAAACCAAATCACGCCATCAGCGAAGCCTTTTTCAATTTTATATAGCGATATGCGTGTATAGTGTATATTAACTAATCAAAACCACTTGGTATCATGGCACTTCGCTATAACCGTTTTTAACTGTAGATTGAACTTAAATTTTATTATCAAAAACGCTTTTATTGTGAAAACAACTAATTGTAAGTAGGAAGTTTTATTTATTCGAATAATGTGCACATTGTAAAAAAAGGATAGCATTGTTAGTCTCTGCAAAAATATTTTTGTTAAAACTAGCTTACGTGAAGACTTTGACACTTACACTACTGTACAGGTTGTCCATTGCCGCGTCATTCATCATAAAATCTGGATAGCCAAGTTTGTCCAAGCTTCCTTGCATCTGTTAAACAGATAAATTGATAAAACAGTTTTTGAACAATGTTAAAGTGGTATGAGACACTTATACATTGTATTTTAATGAAGATTAACAACACAATATGGTGAAAATATAACCACCGTTTTATAGATTTCAAATCGTAAAATTTTAACAATAGCACTCAATAATTTCTAAATCGAAACCGTTGTAAAATCCTCATTCGCGATCGGATTTTAACAGAACATTCACAGATTAAAGACTGGTTCACTGTAAACTGTTAACAAAGTGTGAAATGGATTAGAACCTCATAAATCCAACCCCTTTATTTCCAATAAAATCGTTCGGGTAAAAAATGAATACGGATTAATGAATCACATATAAGTAAAAATATTAAACATCATATAAAAAAACCAGTTCCTTCATTATTTGTCCTGGAGGTGAATCGTCCGCAAAGTCAAATGCAAGACGATAAACAGCATAGCCATACACAATCTTACCTTGGCTTTCGCTCTGGCTTTTGTAGCATCATCCATGAACGTGTTTTGCATGGTGCTGTCAATCAATGCCTCCTTTACATAGTCCAGAATCTCATGAGCCTGCGCAAAAAAAAAGATAAAGATGAAAAGGAGGTCAAAATTATACAGGAAAGACAAAGAGGGAGTTAAAAATGTCAACTCACCTTTTCCTTATTTTTATCAGCGAAATGGTCCCTGACATACATTGAACTAAGCGCGTCTCCAAGGTACCGATCCATGTTTTGGAAACAGTAAAGCCAGGTTCCCAGGAACTGCGGGATACCGTACCTATCTACGTAGAACTCGCGGCTGGCGTGGACGTACTCCCAGGAAAGTTCTACGTCATAGCGATCCATCACCTTCCAGACCAGGTAGTTGTTCAACATTCTGTCGCATGGTTATACATTTTTTTACTTTACAAGTTTACATGTAAAAGGTTATGTTATATGGTATTGTCCTATCTTTCGGCAACTTACAGCTAATTATTATATATAATCATATTTCGCACACTCAGTTACATTGCTATATGATATCACCCATTACAGATTTACATTTGATGAATATATTATACATCACTTTATTACATTATTCAACACCAACTTTAGAATTATTTTGTCATTCATTTACAAGATACTTTATCAGTGAGATGGCATGTTTAAGTGTTTAAACTAAAATTATTAACACGAAAGATGCATTGGTTGTTTAATGTGTAACTATATCATTATAAAAAAAAACTACGAAATACCTTGTCTTATTGGCCCCCAATGACCCTATCATGTCATTCATCTTTTTCAACCAATCAGCTTCTCGTAAAACAATTTTTGTGGACGGACCAACATTGGCGTCGTTAAACATGTATTGGATATGGGTGGCGAAGTCAATCTAAAAAAGAAATGATGCTAAATACATTAACAGATTGCGTTCTCTTAAGTGGGTGTCTTCCATATCACAATGGACTCACATACTGATAGGACACCCACCTCTGTACCAAGCATGGTATTGAGGTCAGAAATAGACACCCTCTTCTCGTATGCGTGGGGATCCGACGTTGGCATTGTGTTCTTTGTGATCTGAAATTTTGTAATGAGTACCGTATATATTTAAACCATTAAAACATTGTTCTTAATAACATAAAAAATTAATACATGTTTATAAAAAATAATCCTGTAAAATCTATTTCAAATTTCAAATTAGGATTATACATGTACTTACATTGGCTAGATTCATCTCTATGGTGAAGGCGTCATTGATAAAGGTCTCTATACGTGCGTTTTTCGTATTGTTGTCCAAAGTTATATTCGAATCTCTGACGAGGAAATTCGCCAGACGCCTCATGAATGTCTTCATATCATTTCTATACTAAAGAAACAATCTTACAAATTTAGTTTATAAGTTCGCATCTTTTGTGTTAGTATTTTTTCGTAGCCAGTTGTACATCGGAATAAGTATCATCAGTAATGCGTTAACAATTAATTGCTCACTCATGTTGCAAAATGTAGTTTCTAAAGTGAGGATTCTACATAGATGTTGGAAAAGAGTTTTGTTTGAAAAAATAACTTTCGTTGGAAAAGATATAGATAGTTTATTGTTAAAGCTAGAAAGCGATCATGGCAAATTTTACTCCGCAAAAATGAAGAAAACCAATAACTACATGTAATACCAACCTTTTCAGTTGAAGGTTCCGTATAGTAATACCAAAACATTGACATACCAGCGTAGTCCAACTGTCATATAAAATATGGTATTTTTATACATAAGCAATGCGCAAAAAATAAAACAATAGAATATTTTTGTAATGAAAATCTGAAAATTACCTCGATGACTCTCTTATGCCAGTCATACCAGTCAGTTGCCACCCGGAACGTGTAGAAAGCTGCCGTCCAGTAATCGACAGAGACCTTCCGAAAGGCATTGTGGAAATCAAAGGAGTTGTTGTTGAAGGTTCCGAGTACATACCAGCCTCCGATGTTGTTAATTACCTTAGTGATCAAAGGTGATCCCTTAGCACGCTCTTTCCGGTAAGTATCAGTGCACGACGAAAAATAATGCTTCAACTTCCGCTCCGTGGAATAGTCCTGGCTACGGACGATGGGGGATTCAAGAAGTTTCTTGAGTTTCTCTTCATTATGGTAATACATATTACTGTATACGGTTCTCGAAGAAGTTTCGGGATCCAAAGGATTTTCAATCTTGAAACGCCCACAAGCATATTTATAGAAATTATCACAGGGCTTGACAGAAGTATTGAGATTGGAAACTACATAGGACGCGCTTTTAAGACATGGAGGGGATACACATAATTGGTTTTGACCAACTTGAGCGCTTGTGGACGGTGAATCTGAGCCATTGCCTACACCAGAGCTGACCATTGATCCTAATATTATGCACACAACAACAGCCAAAAACGCAACCAGTCCTAAAGCGATTTCAGTTACACGAAAAGTAAAGCTTCGAATAGAGATTTCGGGCACGATGGGAGACCGGTCCGTCGATTTGCCGAACTCTGCGTAGTTTTCTGTCATGATGTCCACTTGAATGTTTTCGTCTGTGGAATTGGCGGCAGCGCTGGAAACCCCTGATACGATCACAACCGAAGAAGCCACTTTGCTGGAGATCAGTATAAAAGACCCTTCTCCCCAAAGACAACTGTATTGCAGTTAGAGAGAACCGCCCCCAATTCGTCTTACACCTTGCAGTTTGCAAGTCTGACTGATAAATTGGAGAAGCTGTGTTCTAGTGTTGACCTTACTTGTTATTATAAAATTCAAATGAATATTGGGTATAGATATGAGCAAAATTATTCAAGTAGCTGACGACCTCAAGATAGAACACGGTTTATGAGTTTTCCGACTGGTAGAAGTTGGAACAGAATGGTAGAGTATGAAGTCTAATTATGTATATACATACCCTAAAACAATAAAACCCACATCGTACAATACACGGTCGATAGATGGCGCGCTCTGTTTGCACAACATTATCATATTGCAGTATACTCGGCGATTGATCTCCCATAGATGTGATTAAATATTCAAAATAGGTTGGTTAGTTGTATAATTCACATTTATTAGTACATCAACCAAATACTTGTCATAAGAATACTTTTATAGTTTTAAGAACGTTAATTAACTGATTAAATAAATTGTCAGATCTGTCAAATATATATTTTTCTTTGATGTGATATGATACACCTGTGAAGAAATTGGTTTATATGTTTTAAAGTCACCCAAGATAAATGACTTCCTAAGTTCACTCACCGTAGGTCAAAGGTGTGGACAATACGGGAAAACGGTTGTAATGGTCGATCGCGCATGTATCTTCAGTTCAAAATCAAAGACTTTAAAACTTAATTGTTTATATATAATTATTATATAGCTTTCGATTTCAAACTTTTAATGTATCTTATCTTGTGTTACAAATTTTACAATACAGTGCAGGATATACTTTCCAAGAAAAAAAGAAAGGACATTTGGAACAAATATAATTCTTGATTTTTAATAGATATTTTGAACAATCATATAGTTTACATGAATTGATTGTATTTCATCCTTTAGATTGAACATACAGGTAAACTTAATTATACAAAACAAATGTACAAAATTAACAAGTATACTAGAAATAGTAAAACATGAAGAATAAAAGAAAAAAAAATAATCAATAAAAAAAAGGTTGAATTGCCAATATTTTGTCATAGTAAAAGTAAATTAAATACATGTATACAATGTATATATATTTTATGTCACAGATATAACACAGATATATTATATGTTGATGTGTTGATATATTATATATGCCAAATGTAAGGTCACTTCTATGCATGTAGTGCTGAAATTATCGTAATTAAAACATAAGATTTGATTATTTATCAAATAAAACAATTCTACTGAATTTAAAATCAATGAATTATTTTGCCACTTTGTGTAAAATAAACTTTGGTATCAAACAGAGTTCAGAGAACATAGATGATTAAATATGGTGCCATCAGTACTATCTGGAAATCATAATTATATAAAGCAAACTTAAAATCTTGTCTTTGTGTATGAAGTAGGTAATATAATATATGATATGTACAATTAAAATGCATTAAAATTATGGTTTAAATATACTGATTATAAAAACCAAGTTGGTTTTAAGTTCTTCTAATTTCAATAGATTTATTAAAATCAATACTCTTTGGCTTTTTTGTTTATCTTTTACATCGGGTTGGTTCATCAGGAATTGGTCGTTGAAGGATGTTTTTCAAACTTCCATTCAAGTGACGTCACACTTTAGGTCCTACATGCGCTTGTATCGCCCCAACTCTTTCTTGCAGTTCGGACAACTATGGATGACGTCTTTCAGAGAATCAATACACAAGGCAATAAAGCAAAAGGGCCATAACCTGAAAAGAGAAAAAGGTATTTTTTATAATGACAAAGGCATTGTTCGATAAATCATACATCTATTTGCTTGAAGTAATAACAATTTCTTAGAAGCCTGAACGTGCAAACTTTTGGTCAATTGAGATAAGAACAATCAACTCCCTTAAAAATGAATCTGACAGAGCAGTATTTTAAAAGCTAAAACAGTCAATCATCTAATTATTTTTCTGAATGAGTCATGCTCCTCCTCATACTCTTCTTATTTCGTGCAAACTGACTAATGGTCCTCGGATCAGACTGGAGTCAAAAACTCATAGTTATACACAACCTTATCCTCGGGTCAAATTCTTATAAATATTGGTAAATCATAAGCATTATTTTCAAAATTATCCACATTTTGACTTACTTAGTCTAAACACTTTTTAATCCAACTATATTTGGACTTGTAATATTGCTCCTAAACGATGTACATAGAGCTTGAGACTATCGTTAAGGCACAACACCTGACGTTATATATTGTTCTCATAATAAAAAATATCACCCTCTATCTAGGTAGAGAGTAATAGTTATATTTTTATTTTGAGAAAAAATATATAAATTCAGGTGCCTGTGCATTGAGGAACAATTTTTATTATCTAGTTTTACATGTAGTTAGATTAAGAACTTGAGATGATGTTTGGCACTACATGTAATTAAACTGACCACTGGCTATAGGACATACTACAAGATAGTTTTAAAGTTTCATAAAATATTGCATATTTCATTAGATTTGAAACAAAGTTAAACGTTTATAATTACCAGAAGCAGGCGATGAGGACGCACATGCACCACGCGAAGGTCCCCAGCTCCAGGTCAGTGCTGGTCAATATGTCTGCCTGACACTGAGGGCACCTCATTTGGAGGGGGTAGCGTCCGAACCTCAGGACCCCCACGGGGTAGGCTGATGGCTGCTGTACCACGACCACACCTGTACGTAAAACGTATGTAAAAATAAAATTAAGCTGTACGTAGAATGAGACATTCAAATAGACACACATTTTGCTTTGACTGTCAGATGTGAGAAATTTGATTTTTTTTCTTGATATATCCGGTTATTATATTTGGTTATTGTGTATATATAACACGGGTATACTGATCCTATTGATGAAATCGTTAAGATTGATATTTTTTAAGGGGGGGGGGGGGGTTATTTACTTTGCTGGACCTGTGGCTGGTAGCTCTGGGGATACCCCGGCTGGCTGGGGAAACTCTGGGGGTTGACGTTAGGATAGCCTGGATCTGTGGATAGAAACACTCATTTATATAAATATGCTATAATTTTATTGTCACAAAATGTATGTGGTAATATTGGCAAATGTCATTATTAAACATTATAGAGTCTATAGATATACTTAAATGTTAAAATATCAGCATGTCATGATAAAGTATCATATAATGAAGTATAAGCATGTAATGTTGAAGTATCAGCTCGTAATGTTAAAGTATCAGCATATATTTAAATCTAACGATTATGATTCTTTCTTTTTCTTAAGGAAACTTAGGTTATTTCATAGCTCTACTGAAACTGCAGAACTGAAATCTTCACGTCCCGTTTATCGATTGATCGAAACCTACAGCGACTAAAACTGACAGGAAATTGACAGGAATGAAATCTACACGCCCCGTTTATCGACTTTCCATAAGAGACGATTTGGCTGTTTATTTTAGCTAATGTACTATGTACATTGACAGTAACTTAGTTACTTTAACTTACTTATTACAATCAAATGATTAAAGCTGCTTGGTCCGATTTTATATCAAATTTTATGCACGCTTTTAAACGATGGCTATGCTCAGTATATGTATAATAATAGACATTGCAGTAGTTATACCCATCAATTATGCCAAATTTCAATGAAGAAAAATACGTACAAAATTTGCTAACAAAACAAACGACATTAAAAGGTACCGCGTTATTTCGCCTCATATTAAATTTCAACCCTGACGACGAGACGGGTATGGTTGTATTACGACTTTGACATCGCTTTAAATAAAGGTCGAAATGATCAGACAAATTACAAATAAACATGTGTACGTTTTGTTCGCTAATATTTCCAAAGTCTGCTTTCTTTACAATCGATGCATAGCATGCGGGTTTAATTACTCCAATCATTCGGGGGACGAAACCAAGCGGTTTCCTTTTCTAAACATTCCCGAGATGCATTTTGGTTTGTTTTTTCGTTTGCCCAAAGAGAAATTATTTTTATTTACTTTGAATATTTCTAACTTTGAAAGGAGACTGATTCTGCTGGTGTAAATAGGAGAAGGTCCATAACTTTCTAAGGTAAATGATTTGTATGGAAAAAATATTGATACTGTAATTACAAAAAAATCGGACCAAGCAGCTTTAATATAAACAGTAAAATGCTTTCTTCGGTGTATAAGGTAACGATCACTGCAGAAAAAAATTACATAACCCGCACTATTTATAAGCGGGTTACGTATTTTTTCTGCAATGTCGCCACCTCCATATCCCGAATGAATCTGACCAAAGTAGTAACTTTATTGTTATAAAAAAATAATGTCGAAGCACCATCATATAATGTTAAAGTAACAGCATATAAAGACAAAGACTTAAAGTATCAGCATGTAATGATGAAGTATCAGCATGCGGTTCCG
Source organism: Magallana gigas (assembly GCF_963853765.1). Taxonomy (NCBI): domain Eukaryota; kingdom Metazoa; phylum Mollusca; class Bivalvia; order Ostreida; family Ostreidae; genus Magallana; species Magallana gigas. The sequence continues at coordinate 31,870,137 of NC_088857.1, read as the reverse complement.
ACGCCTAAAGCATGTACTCGTAATGTTGAAGTATCATCACATAACGAAGATCACCCACATGAAACAGTTGAGGCGTTCCATAAAATAAACTGATATGATAGACGCAGGGCAGAGTGCAGTTGGAATCCTTATTAACCAGTCGGGGGGGGGGGGGCTGCAGCTAATTGTTTTAAATTTACATATAAAAAATTAAAATATCATGGAGTTGGCCCCCCACTCTTTTGGGAGAATGTAATAAAGTGATATGAAAATAAGGAAATTAGGATTGAAATTGAAGTATATAGTATGCCAGCCCCCCCCCCCCCCCCCCCCCCTGGATTAGGATTTTAGGATTTTGAAGATTTTGGAAAATTCCTAATTTCCTTTTTTTTTTATTACTTGTTAAGATTTTTTTTTATGAGTCTGCCCCCCCCCCCCCCCCCCCCCCACTTTCAAAAACGATGCTACGTGCTTGTTAACCACACCCGATGGTTTCACGCTTTGTGCAGAAATCACGCAATGGACGCTTGCGAAATAACTACGCCTTTGTCACAAAATGGTTCTTTAGATATCGCATTCCATTATAGCCGTGTACCTTTATTCTGTTTACACTGCTATATGGTATGCGTTGGTCCGCCATAATTTACGACATTGCGTATCACATGAAAATATGTACCACATATTAACCTTTCAAGAAAAAATGAAATCAAACTTGATATTCGACTAATCGTGATAAATCTTTGTTTACTGTCCTAAAATATCAACCAAAAATTAATGAAGCTTACATTTATCTGTTTATGCGATTAGATAACCAATTTATATGTTGAGAAACAGGAACTGAGGAAGTTTTTTTTAAAAAGGCTGAAATAAAACCACTGACTTACCCTGTCCTTTCTCGGAGTACGCTGGTGGTGGATCTTGTGACATTGTCAAACCCTGTTGTATTATGTTTTCTCTCAAAAAACCACTATCACCTTTGCCTTTGGCTTTAGTTTCTTATTTACGTTCGATCGATCTTGTATGGCGAACTACTTGGGACATAACAATTCTATACTGTATTGTGTCTGATATTTCGCAATTTCACTAAAAAAAAATTTTAAAGAGAAAAAAATAAAAGTAAAAATCACATTGAATACCCAAATACCTTATTCATATTAGTTTCTTTTTTATAAGAACATAATAAAACATTTACGTACATGCATACGAACCGATATGTACATATTTATGATATACTGAGAGAGTTGTCTTTCTTTGCGAATAAACCGCAAGTCCGGAATCCTCTTGATTCGCGCAAGACTAGTAACATTTCATATGTGCACTTCCTTGCTTGATAACAATGACAACTTATAATTTCAACACTTTATAAAGGAAACTTTTTAAAGCGTTTATCTTTGTTCACATCCTGTGAATATTATTTACTCGTGTACGTATGTTTTATTTATCCTATCTGTGACACCAGAAGTATCTATCTGATTTTAAAAATCATAATTTGAAGGGAAGTTAACACTACATAATTATACAAACATACATGTAAATTAGTTGTTTTTATTTAATTATTATAACGAGATTTAAACTCATCTTTGTTTTCAAATTCTTTATTGTGAAAAATCACCGTACACCTTACAACGAAATTATAAACACTATGCCATGTGATAAAATGAGTTATAAAAGACAACCAAAAGAAAACCGAAACATTTGTTACTGATTATAAGTAAGCCCGTAAATAACCAAATAGTTGAGTCTTGAAAAATAAAAATATTAAGACAGATACTGGTTTAACCAATATAAGTATATCATCAACATGTTTTATCTACAACAAAATAAAACTACATCAAACGCTTTCTAGATTGATAAAGGACTCATAGATATACAACATATAATTTAATGATAAGCGATGTATGCATAAATGTACATCAGCGTGTATATCAAAACATCTCTTAATTAGTTTCAAATATATTCACTAATTAATCAACATTAAAGTCATATCAAAACATCTCTTAATTTGTTTAAAAAATATTGTCTAATTAACAAACATTAAAGGTATATGTAGCGTTTTTGGAGTAAAATTTTCGTCATGAGCTTAAGAAAAAAAAAAAATCATGCTTCTTATAATTAGACGTTTCACAAACTCTAGGCCCACAAAACATGTTCTGTCTTTATTTACTTGTCTAATGAATATTAATGTAATCCGCCATTTGTAACGCCTCTGCGCATGAAATTAAATGCGGGAAAACCTAGCATTGAAAACACAATGGAAGAACAGTTTGTTTACAAATTAGAATCAAGTTTTTCATGTCTTAAATTAGATAATTCTTACATCAGATGATACTCAACGCATTATTATTCCAATGTATATATTTTTTTCCATAAATGTAGAACGATATATAAATTGTTCTTTATGTTTAATAAAGGGGAAACACGATTTTAGCATCATCACACGGTAAACTGAGTAAATACCCCCCCCCCCCCTCCCCGTGGGATGCATGTACTGAGAGTGTTTATTTATTCTTTATTCAAAATTTCCTGTAAACAAAAATCCACTTGTGATTTATAACTTATAAAGTAAAAGACACGGAACACATGGAGCACGAACCTGACTAGCAAAACCCCTACAATTTCATGATGAAAACTGAAGTTTAATTCGGCTTTAAATCCTATTCCACCAACCAATGAAGCAAATAATCAGATCAGATTATTGTTATTCATTAAAAATACACCACATATACGTTTAAAGTCAAAGTTCAAAATAATGCATACAAACACATAATTCTAGCTACAATTTTTACATTTATTGTATATATCCCCTTACGTTGGAAAGCGACGTTCAATTTTCTATGAAAACACTTGTGCGAGAGCACAGATATAAACGTTTTGAATAATTTTACTATTATAATAGTAAAATTAAATGAAAAGCTCAAATTTTCAAAACCAATTGATCTGTACTTATGAAAAATAATCACAAATTATATTTATTCGATATTGATAAAGATTTTTGTTTTGGATGCCGTCGGTCCTATAACACAAAAAGGCTGTGCAGAACAAATTATCATACCTGGCTAACGTGTAGTATTCAATTTGTCTGCACAGCCTTGGTGTGTTATAGGACCGACGACATCCAAAAAATAAGTATTCAATGCTTAATTTTTAAAGTTCATAAGTATTCAAAAGACCTTTGACCCTTCACATTGCTTTTTTAAGAACATGTTGTTTCTCGATCTAGAGTATTTTTTACAAGAAAAAAAGAAATGATACACATCTTCTGTTTGACCACATAAACACAACGGATTATTTATAATATTACGTTTACAAAGATCATAGTTTAATACACAGTTATGTCTCAACTTTGTATGAATAATGTTGGTACAGCGTTTACCAAAAGAAAAATAAATAGGGGGTTTCGTAACTTTGCAAAACAAATTGATTGAGGTGGCTGTTCTGGCTTCTATATTTAGAGAATTCCATTGATTGACAGCATTGGGTACAAATGATTTTTTAAGTAAATCTAACCTGCACTTAGGAACATTAAACTGATCCTTGTTTCGTGTGTTGTATCGCGATATATTTTCCCTCTTGTTAGGAATAATATCACATAAATAATCAGGCAGACTCCCCATGTTAAATTTGAACATAGTTTTCATCTTGGCGATGTATCGCCTGGTTTGTAAAATTTCCCACCCTGTTTCTAAGTAAAGCGCTTCCCTTGGTACAAAAATTGGCAACCCAGTGACAATTCGTGCAGCACACAATTGAACCTTTTCAAGTTTGTCTGCATCATGCACAGAACAGCCATCCCACACAATCGAAGCATATTCAAGGGTAGGTCTAATGAATGAAATGTATAATTTAGAGAGATGCTCTCTACCCAATTTATACTTAAGTTTTTTTTAAGAGTCCTAATTTTTGTATGCAGAGTTTACAATACCATCAATGTATTCAGACCAGCTGAGATTTTGCAATAATAAAAGTCTTAAATGGCGATGGGTCGAGACAAACTCTAGTCTATATTTTTTGGGTTACAAATCGATGTTTTTTAGTATCTTATCTTTACTTATAAAGAATTTTACACGCCTTATCCACCTATGTTCTTACTTTGTTTTTTTTAAAAGTCAAGTGAATGCTTGCATACAGTCTCCGAAATATCATATCACATAAATACTCAAACTATGTAGAAGCTTTTAATAGGCGTTAAGTCCGCTGTAGATCGCTTAAAAATAGAATGTTTGCCATCATCCGCATAATTATACACTGTACAACTTTTGCAGGGACTTCACAACTTTAAGCGCATTTTGGGCACTACAATGTATATATTATGTCCAGAAAAGATTTAACAATTGTTTCCTGTTTCCTGCTTCCAATTCTTGTTTCATGACTTTTCTCTTTACAACATTCATATCAATAAACAGTGCAGGTTTCTCTTAGAATTCTTGCATGCAAGTTACGCGTACCGCGTAGCAGTTTAATGGTTAATTAAGATTAACAGATAAGATTTCTGAATTTAATGCACCACAAGAATTGGTTTTAATTAGAAAACTTCTGGATGTAACTGAGAAAGAAACCGTGTATTGATCCAACTTACAGCCTGGCCTCAAATATGTTATCTTTAAAAATTAATATCCCGTAGGAAAATAATAATAATTCCCATAGGAAGAATCATTTTTCCTTCTGGAAATATTGAAACTCCTGTAAGATTTTCTATAACTCCTATAGGAAAATTTCCTGTAGAAGAACAGTATTTGCTGTAGGTATTTTTCATATAGAAAATTAAGTTTTCCTATATGATTTTTAAAATCACATGGGAGTTTTGTTTAAATTCCATCAAAATTCAAAATCTTACAGAAAGTTCTTTATTCCGGTTGGAAATTCCAAATGTCCTATAGGAAAATGGTTTTTCCTAGGGGAATTTTTTTTTCTGTTGGAATTTTTTTCAAGATAAATATCTCACCTGGCAGGTGAGGTACATTAATGACAAAGGGGTTATAAACTATTTAAGCAATGATGCATGCTAAATTATATCGCATATATCAATTTTCTATTTTGCAGCTTAGACCGGTGCAAAATTACCGGCCTGATTATCCGGCACGTTGTTAATTTAATTTGTCGTCTTGTATGAAATTTCAAACTATAATGCTTAAACGTAAAAATTTTAATTTATAATCGGCAAGGGAATCAATTTGCAAGAGTATGAGATGCAACACATTCCATATTTTTTCAAATTGTTCTCTCTAGCAAAACCGAAAGAACGTGGCGTTAGAAACACAATGTTAAAGTGCTTCTTATGAACTGAATATCGTCTAGTAGATTCGTTGTACTCTTATGTTACCTAATTCATATATCACAAGCTTTTTCGTTTACAAATTCATAAAAATTACGTAAAGTAAAATCAAATGCTTTATAAAATTTCTTTAATAGGTTTTGATGTATGAAAAATAGCACCGATATCAGGTAATATTTTAGAACAAACATGTATTTACAGCCTTTTGTAGCTAAATTCATCAATAAGGTTTTTTTTTATGAAGTGTGGTTTTTAGCTATATCAACAAAAAGTATGATGTGTGTTAAAGGTAGTCTTTGCAATCTGAATGCCTCGATCGGAAACCAACATACCGTGATTTCAGTTGATGCATTATTGAAAATAACGTGACGAAATACTCTAGACTTATTTAATACAAATGAATAAAGCGCGCTAGCGCGTTATGAAAATTTGTATGCACACACCACTGCAGTTATGAGACTATATCTTTCAAAAAATAATGATTTAATGCTTATATTTACATTTTTTTAAACTTCTTTCCTTGTCTGCAAATGTGATTTTTACGTCCAAATTTCTCTTTTATCCTAAGGGTAAGTTCAAATTAATGGAAGAGCCACTGTAACAGCCACAAGCGTGAACTTTGATTCTCGCTTGTGACGTTGCATTTTACAGCGTTCAACGTTTGTGACGTCATAATAAAACTGGTAATTCTAACCTTTGAGTACCCTGTGTGTGTTACAGTCTTATAACTGCAGTATCTTTTCACACACTTTACATGCAAAAAATATTTGGAATGTAAATATAAATTGATGTCAGCAAATTCTTTTTCGTATTTGTGGGTACAAAGTATGCTATGTTATTATCATTGGTAGTGATCGGGAATTTAAAATTGTTTCGAAGCTGTTAAATGCAAATTATGTGCAAATTTTCCACATCATTTATGTATCAAAATTCAAGCACAATAGTAATACTTGAATAAATTGTTTACGTTTTAAAAAGTCGACACATCATTATTCTGGTTCAAAATATTTCGACTGTTTCTATAGCGATCAAAATACTATAAAAGTTGTTCGTCCGCAAGGAAACAAAATCTTGCTTTAGGGTGGAAACAAGCACACCAAAAGGTAAATCCAACACATTTATATGTTTTATTGTATTTTTATGTATGTATTTTGGTGTAAATTGATATAGAGAGTCTACATCCTACCTTGTTCAGTTGTCATAAATTTTAATCTTTTTCGATAAATTATTAATTAAAGCTTTGATTTACAAATTGACCATACCCCTGTCTATGAAACACAGTCTTACATAAAATCTTTTGATAACTTTTATCTCAGCTCAGAAATTTATAGCTTTTAGCTAAAATGAATATTATTAGGAGGATCTAGTTTCTCTTTTAGTCAAATGGGGGAAAATGGAAAACGTAGAATCTTGGAGTAAACACATTTATCTGAAAAAGGCACAATCATGTGCAGAGCTAGCTGCAGCTTGCATCGATCGATAAAGCAGATCGAGTCAGAGGACTTCCTACAACAATGTATAATATCTAATGTTTACCACCTTTTACCTGAAATCTAGAACTTTCTTCATTTTTTGAAATTTTGTTATTATACAAACTTTTTTAAATTGTGATAAAGTTGTATCGGGTCAAAATATATATTTAAAAATTGAAGTTTACCTGGCTTGGCACACTCTCCACATAATGTTTTGATTTTTGATTATCCTATAACTTTTGGACGCTATAAAAAATTCTGTATGTCCAAGATGCATCTGCCAGATTACTAGTAACCAAAAACGTATTTCATATTGACATCCAGGCTAAACCATGGACGCCCCTGTGATGTTGATAGTGGCACTCGTGCTGACTATATGTGCATTGGTTTTCCAAATCATCGGTCTGGCAAGCCCGTATTGGATCTCCTATAAAGGATTTGGATCGGCCAATGCCTACTCCGGTTTATGGAAGACTTGTACAGAAATACAAAAGACGACATGTACAGATATTGCCGATAAAGAAGGTATACACTTTTATATATACAAAATAGCAGAGTATACCAACTATACGTTGTAGGACTGGTTCATTTTAGGTCATAGAGCCTTGCTGTTTGTACACATTTTGAAGATAACACATTTTAAGTTCACCACGACAAAGTGAAACTGTCGAAGACGGTTCAAAATAAAAGACATCAATATATAAATTATAATTGGCCTTTACTTAACCATATCCCAATGGAACACACTTCCAATATATGAATTACAAAATTAATGGCCTTACTTAACCATACTCACCCCCCCCCACCCCGTTTAGTCAAGCACACTGACATTTTACCATGAAATATGTCATAACAAACACGTCTTATGTTATTGTTATGGTTATATAAATTAAGTTTCTGTTTTGGATGCCTTGTAGGTCAAGGTAAGAAAACTATAAACTTTTATATGTTCAGAAAATTTTGATGGCAACAAAAATGTTATATACAATTTGAATCACTATTCTTTTCAAATTCTGTACTTACTGATGGAAAATAGATGGAAAATAGAATTGTACGCTTAGTAAATAACGAGGATTTCTAGCTAAAGTGTTCTGCAAAATTGATGTATTATAACTGAGATATTTCCAATAGGATAGACATCACAAAGAGAAAGGATCTTTCAAGAAGGATGAACTTTTATAAATAAAAAAAAAAAGATGTGTAGGTACATGTTTGATGTAGACTAACTTGTTTGGTATTTATACTTTATAAAGTATCCATGACTGATATTCAATCGAAAATAATGTTCCTTTATAAATTCAAACTATAAAAGTTTTAAAACAACATAGGAATACGGTATTGCTTTTAACATTCTATTTTTTATCTTGTTTATGGATCAATTTAAATACAGCAAGTAAAATAGGTCACGTATGACAAAAATTTACATTCTGCTAAATGCAAATGTTTTCTTAATAACACCCAAAAACACAGGACAAATTAATGTTTCGGTATATTGATAGAGTGTATTTTGGAATGACAACAAAAACAAATTAGAGGACTCAATTATCTTACTTTATTGTAGATTGGATGGGAGCTGTACAAGCTATGAGCATTCTTGGGTTTCTAGTGTTGGTTGTCGCTGTTGTCATGACTGTTCTTAAACTTTTCGTCATGAAAGACAATAAGCCTGTCCTGTTCGCCGGAATAGGAACATCATTTGCTGGAGGTACAAACAACTAAAGAACCAATTTGAGTTAAACAGACAATGTTAAATAACAACACATTCTTTAGAAACAAAACTTAAGAAAAATGTAGCTTATGTTATCAGCCAAACATTGTGTAGCAAGTAAATTTAAATGCCAGTTAATTAGTGTGTCCAAGTTTCTAGTAAAAAAAATCACTGTAATGAAACCTATTTCTATCTTCATTGCAGGGATCTTCATTTTGATAGCAGTTGCAGTCTACGCAGCGAAAACGAATGATCGTTTCGATAAATTAAATATTGAATTCGACTTTCATTTTGCATTTGCCTTCAGTATCATTGCAATGATAACGGCCTTTGCAGCAGGGGGCGTGATGATATTCGGAATGATGAAAGAATGAATTTCAAAAACCTTCAAGGAAGTGTATTTAAGATTAGAAATAACTAAAATATCCAGTGTTTAGAAAGCCTTTTTTAATTTCTTCCGAGAAAATGTTAGTAAACTTGAAAACTTTTTTGATATTCACAAAAATTTTAACAATAAATAGAAAAACCAATTCTGTTTTTTGCAGCTGTTTTTTTGCTAAACTAACGTATAGAATAATGATACTAATAATCAGTGTGTGTAACGGTCATTTGTAAACATATATTTACATCTACCTAGTATGATTACCTTTCTCTCTTACGGAAACTTTAGTTAATTCATATCTCTATAGAATCTAACAGGGCTGATATCGACACGCCCAATTTATCGATTGGTCAAAACCTACAGCAACTATTGAAAAGTCACGGACTGCACGAAATGATGATATCAGAATCAAATTCCCAAAAGAGACGGTTTCTTTTGGATAACGTACTGATGTATATTAACAGTAATTTAGTTAATTTAACTTACTTTTTACAAGCCATTTATTAATTTGTTAAAAGAAAGATAAGAAAGATGTAAATTAACATATAAAAAATGAAATGCTTTCTTTGATGATTCATGTGGGTTGTAAAGATAGCGATCATTGCAGAAATTTTTTTACATAAATCACTGCAATGTCGCCACCTTCATATCCCGCATGAATCACCAAAGAAAACATTTACTGCTTATATAAATGACTAGAAACATCAACAAATATACATGACATAATAATTCATCGAAATAAATTGGCTGGGCTGAATAATATTAAACCAATGAAATTCTTCTAACCAACCAAAATAAACAAACCTTAAGATACAATACAAATGAAAATTATACAATACAAATGAATTAGTTAACATAAAAATGAAATATTTAACAACACAAATAGAAATTTTACAGTACAAAAAGAGTTTGTTCAATACAAAAAGAGTTTGTACAATACACATGAAAAAATATAAAACCAAGTAAAATTCATATAATGCAAATGGAAAAATAAACAATGCAAATGGAAAAAATATAAAATGAAAATGAAAAATTTACAATGGAAATGGAAAAAAACCTAGAAAACAAAGGCCACGTTTATGTGTAGATATTAATTTGATGCAATTTATGTTGTTATACAATGTATGCAAATGCTGTATTCAAAGCTTTACCGATGAAAGATTTAAATGTGTGTCAAAAATACTTCGGACAGACTTAAGTCAGTTCTGCCGGCCACATAAATTTTGGGTAAATTGTCTTACCTAAGCAATCATCTAGTTACGGATTTAAGTCTAAGAAGTCATACATAGGGACTGTCTTAGACTTAAAAGTACCATTTATTTTACGATCCCCAGGGGCTCGTAACATAAAGCATGCTAAACATGCTTAGGGTGTTAAGTAGGACTTAGGCAATCTTAAGACCTACATAAGTCAAACTTAAGTATGTCTTATATCGTAACAGAAAGCAAACTTGGCAATGTTTTAGATAAGTCATGCTTATGTTAAAAAGTAAGAACGAGCTGTTTATTTCTTATTATAGTATCAAATTTGAATGTGTTGGTAATTAATTAAAAATAATTATCTTGGGTTTACCTAATATTTTGCGCTTGATATCTTTTTCATTAGATGGGGATAGAAGTTTATGTACAGACACAAAATTCAAGGTGGCATTAGTGTGTATATATATATATATATATATATATATATATATATATATATATATATATATATATACACACACACACACACACACACACTAATGCCACCTAGATTTTTTTTTTTACATTTTTTAAAAGCTCAAAGCGATATATCTCAATCTGGGTGTTAAGATTATTGATGGTACTTCTTTGTTTTGACGAATATTCCCTAGTTTAGTTGTTCTGGAAGACTGCCAATATCGCGATGCCGTTTGAACTTGTTTATAGTAATGAATCTTTGGTTCTACATCTTACCTCACCAATACACTCATATTGTGAGTATAATTTCTTCATTAAGTCGATATCTTGAAACAACGCAATTGCCGTCTTTAAAATCACTGAGTGTTTTTTTTTTGTCATTAAACGTCTTCTTTTTAATTTCTCATGTTTCGCAAACTTACATACATTCATTCTTGTAAACTGACCATCATGTGTTTACAATCTATTCATGCTCCATTGAAAATGTTACAGCATATTATATTATGACTATCGTTCATACACCAATTAAATTATACTTTTGACATTGGTGAATGTAAAGATAGTAATTTTGTAAAAATTATGTGATTTATATCCTGTATTCAAGTGCTGAATAGCATTAATTAACATTAAAACTTCTAAATGTTTGTAAACAGAACTTTAAATAAACATACAGTCACCTCCTCCGGCTGCCTAAGGTTTGGGTAAATTGTTCTAGCTAAGCACCCTTCTAGTTACGAATTTAAGTCTGTAATGCACTTAAGTCCTATTCAAGCACTGTGTAACACTTAAGAAGTACCCTTTATGTTACGAGCCCCAGGTGATATAGAGGAAAATTTTGTCATAATGGAGATGTTCGGCCATCTTGTACATTTGAGACTAAAAATGTAGAACATTCTTGAACTGGCTAGTTTCTGCACATAACGGACAAAAGACGATATATAGCTTTGTTTGCAAATAATAATGCTTTCAAGAACAGAACAATGCATTTTGAATAACTAAGAACTGCGCAACTACAGACTTAAATTCAAAGTTTAAAAAATACAAATAAAAATGAAAGGTCATTGGTGTCCCCTCTACAACTACATGTACATATCTGTTGAAAAAATGTCCAAGCTGGCCAGTTTAAGTTGTAACTTTGTTTAAAAATAGGGTACCCTATTCTAAAAATTTGTCTAAATAACAATCAATTTTTCAGGAGATATATTTCTCTGTGTCTCTTGAGGTACAATGAAGTTAAATTTTCATTCAAAAATATATGTATACTTTTTGGATACCTATCAACTTTAATGTGCAAGATTCAACCTTTTCTCAATAAATGGTTGTAGAGAGGACACCAATGAACCCCCTTTATATAATTTAAGATTTTTAAATCCTCAAATAAGTCTACAACTGTGAAGTTCTATAGCTGCTCTTTTTTCCAAAAAGGCAGTGTTCTGTTTTTGTATGCATGATTTGCATTCAGAACAACATGTAAATTATCATATATGTGTATTTATTGCTTGCTCATTATGTTTTAGCAACAAGTTTTGGTCAGTTTCGGGTGGAAACAAGCAAGTTATAGAAATGTTTTGTTTATGTCTTCAAATGTACCAGATTGTCGCACATTCCCCTTAATGGACAATACAAACGTTAAAAAATAAAAGAATTTTGAGTGCCTAGATTTCAGCCCTTGTTTAGTCTTTCATTGAATATTCTTTACCAGTTACCACCCTCTGTCTGTCTGTCTGTCTGTCTCTCTCCCTCTCTCTTTCTGTGTCTCTCTCTGTCTCTCTCTCTCTCTCTCTCTCTCTCTCTCTCTCTCTCTGAAAAACGAAAATACACGATCAAATTAGAAAGTAACAAATACACTATGTAATGTATTTTAAGGAAGGAAAATAGATTAATTGTCACTGATTACTGTTAAGGTATTCCAATTTTTAATAAAACTTTATACTGAAATCACATGGCTTCCAGTGACTCATTGGGCAAAGGGAGGTAAAGCGCAATAGTCAATGAAATAATTTTGATCGACTGTGCTGCCAGTTGGTAATACTAGCTGCTATCCTTAAAACGTATAGTGGAGTCAAAGTATCATATACAATATGATTTTAGTTTACCACTCTACCTTACGGCTAATCTGTTCTTTTTCTGGAAGATATAATATTAAGTAACATTTTTCACCCGTCGTAGAAATTTCTATGGTCAAAATTTAAAATAATTAAAAGGTCAAAGATCAATAACTGAAATATTAACGAAAACCCCAAAACTGAAAAAATTGGCCAAAATTCGCGATTTATTTATCAATTTCAAAAAAAAAATATATGTTTTATGAGTTTTGTAAGTTAATTAATATGAAACAAAACAATTACCTATTAAATGCATTATTTAGGGCCTGCAGTCAATGATTTTGAAAAGTGCTTGAAAAATTGCGCAAGATTGAAATGTAAAAGCTACAGTATACTCGTATTTTTTATATATTTTTTTTCATCATTATCAAATTTAAAACACGAAAGACAAGCACATGGAAATCTGTACCAAATAAACATTTGTAAGTTTTATTCAAATTTTCAATTAAGTATATCTTATCGTCATATAATCCTACGTAATGGGTCTCAAACTGTAATTTAATCGCATGTCAGATCAGTACTAACTGAGATTTAAATACTCTGAATGTTTAAGAATAACTCTTTAACAATGTAACATATCAGAATCAATATATCAAACTGATTATAGTTTTATTATCATTCATTAATAAAATGTAGTCGGCCAACCAAAAGTACAGTATTGTTCGGTTTGTTTCTTCGATTAATGTGGTACGAAATATCAGATTCGCCGATTTTAGGACTTATATATTTATTAGGTTGTAATCTTAGAAATCTTCAACTATTGCTTGAAAGGATAATTTATAGAATTTTTATACAAGTATAATATATATTTTTTTCAATTTGGACGGCCGAACAATCTTATATTCAATGAACTAATTTATTTTTTTTACTTTAATTTTCCTATAAACCTGACTTGGTGAGAAATCTCTAAAATGGACAGAACTGTTCGAAGAAGGTAGTACAATTATGGAAAACTACGTCGCAACGTCAAAATATGTCGATTTACGATAAAGATATATTTTATTGATTGGTCATCTCTTCATTATGTATATTCATATTGTCTAAACATATAAGAATCTTTAGTGTTGTTGCCTTAGTATTTGTGGATGCGATCATCAATTAAAAATTGTTTTAGCTAACAAGGCATGTAACACTTTCGCATTAAAAATCTTTATTGTGATTTTGAATAACTGACTTTGAGTTGATTGATGTTTGTTTTATTTACAAGACATACATGAAAATATATATTTGCATCGGACTTTTAGAGAACAAATATTGTTATATCAAGAAAATATCTTAATTGAAATTTTAAAAAATGAAGAAAAGGAACGGTTGACAACAAAGAAAAAAAAAGAATTGAAAAACGCTAAAATCTCCAATCTCCAATTTCCCCTATTTAGAAAATATCTGACTTGGGAAAACTCTACGACCGGAGGATGATATCTTCATTTAAAAAAAAAAACTTTCAGCCGTAAGGTATGGCGGTCAATTAAACTCGAAAATAAGCGATTTTTTCTATCTTCAACTAAAACATGTTATATCCGCTTACCCTAATAGGATATCACCCATCAACGTATATTACTTAACATGCTCAGAATATCCATTGTCTATTTCTGTGGTAATTTGAAAATTCATAAATTATTCTTTACGAGTTGCTTTTACATGTATGTTTTATACACTCCTTCCTCTCCTGGGGGGGGGGGGGGCATTAATTGTGACAAATAAAAAGACCTAAAATATCTTATTATTCACTTACAGCAATTAAGAACAAAAAGATATGTTTTCAAACATCATTTTTATTATTTGACATTCAACAAATTTGAGGTTTTACATTCATGACTTTTAAATTGTTCTCAATAAAAAAAAGATATGACAAAGAAAAATAACGTGTCATCTACCCATGTGCATATTTTGACATAACCACAAATAGATCGGTCGCCCCGGTGGTTAATAATGACATACATGTAAGTATATTAGCAAGAATAATATTTAAACATCTTTGAGTCTATTTTTTTTTTTTGGAGGGGGGGGGGGTAAGTATTACACAGTTATACAGTCCATCGTTCCTTCTATATAACAGGTATTGAATTGATATTTTTATTGTTAACAAATATCAAGGGTGTGATTTTGAAAATACTCGAATTCGTAAAACAACTTTAAAGGTTTTTGCTTTGTCTATTCAGTAGTTAGATGCATATTCTATTTTATTTAAAGAAAATAATATTTTTTAACGATCTTTCCGTTGTTTGGTACAAGCAGGTGAGCGTTACCATTATGATGTTATGATATTGTACCACTCCACATTTGTAATATATAATAATAGCGATATTTTGGAGTATTTTGATTTTGAGATGACCCCTGTTAAAATTCAAATGGAAAAAGTAAATATTTCTCTTACATACCAGGTAGAAAAAATATAACTTAAGTCACATTATAGACTATTTTGAGGAAAATCTTGGTATTTTTATATTCTGCTTATCACATATTGTTAAAAGATAAAGAGTGTTGCTTTTGTAGTTTATACGTACGTTCCTTTGGATTCTCTATCGGTATTTACACAAATATTTCATTTTTTTATTTTTTTATATATAATAACAGAACATTAGCCCAATTCTCCGTTAATTTTAAAAATAACATACATTTTAAGTTACCCCAAAATCATTACAGAAAGATTTGATGTAATGGTTCAATTTCAGGTGATTTGTAAAACTCAAGACTTCGCTTTCATATGAGACACATGTAAAACTTCCAACATGATGCAGTAAATATCAGAGAGTTAATAACAAACTAGCTCTTGCACAGTTCTACTTTTGATACGTATCTCATAAGTTTTCTTTCTTTCAACTAAATCCATACTTCGCCTAACTGGGCAGACTAAATATATAATTTAAAAAGCTGTTTTGTTCGATTTATTTGCTGCTTTAAAGTATCAAATAACTTTCTTTACACAAGTGAAAGACTTTCAACTATTTACACCTACAAAATTGGTCTCCTTTCAAAGTTATATGTATTAAAAGCAAATAAACGATAAAAAAATAAAAATAAAATAATGTCTTTATGGGAACACAAAATAAAAATCCAAAAGAAAAAAAACCAAATGCATCATGGGCATGCTTGGATAAGGAACCCGATTTGTTTCGACCCCTGAATAACTGGGTTTATTCAAACCACATATTACGCCACGATTGTAAACAAAACAAACTTTAGAAATATTTGTGAACAAAATATACACAGGTTTATTTTTATTTGCCAAAACATTATGACCTTCATTCATAGAGATGTCAAAGTCGTCTTACAATCACACCCACCTCGACTTCGGGGGGGGGGGGGGCAATCTTAAAATGAGGCGAAATAACGCGGTACCCTATATTTTATGTCAAGTTTGTTTTGTAACCAAATGTTGTACGCCATTTTCTTATTGAATTATGGTTTAATTGACCGGGAAAACCGCTGCAATGTCCTTTATTATATACACATACGTAGCATAACAATTGTTTAAAAGCGTACACAAAATTTGAAATAAAATCGGACCAAGCAGCTTTAATGCATCACGACAGACAGATAAAAAACATTATAAAATGCATACACGTAAAAGCAATTAAGGAAGATTTACTTGCCATGACTTTCGAACACGTATCTGTGGTCGTGTGTTGGCGATAGTATGTTTGTCAAAATTGTAAAAAGTAGTGTGTTGTATACAGATTTCAGTATATCACTGTCATACTATACAAAACAATCCTTTGTAATATATATATATATATATATATATATATATATATATATATATATATATATATATATATATATATATATATACATCGTCGAAAATCTCAAAGAACTAAATTCTAAAACATTATCTAGAACTTTGAATGCATTTGAATAAGGAAATAATTCTAAATTTTATACTTGATTCTTTCATTATCTCTATCCGATCCAATTGAACCATGTAATACGCAGTGATTCACTCTTCTCACATACACACATGTATAAATTATGTAAAATACTAGTAAATTATAGGCGAGTACGTTAGAATACCATAAATCCATGCCTTTACAATTACCGGATATAACCATGCACTTTATTCACTATGCATCGTCCGATTGTCTTGTTAGTTGTACAGCAGCCAATAGGTTTTCTTTATTGCGGTTAATCAGTATATATGTGGAAGACATAATGGAAATCACATCTCTGACAAATTCTAACATACTTCGACAACTGATTTATCATAAAAGTTACATAATTGAAATTAAGTGGGTGTTCCATTCTTTTTCTGTATTCTAGCTTTAAATGAGTTATGGTAGGAACGAAAACACTAGGTTTTGATTTTCAATTATTTGTGATGTATTAATACACATTTTTAATAAACAAGATCTATTTCGGCCAGGTATACATTGAATTGAGATTGTCACGAGCGCCTTTGGAAAGATTGTTTACAGCTCTAATTAACACGGGAGAGATGTCTTGCCATATGGCTTTCGTATATTAGCTTGTGATACTGTATTATTTCCTTTCTTTAGAAATAAACTAGGTCCCAGATCGGTGATAAATATTGATAATTATGAAAGGGTTTGGTCGTCCGCAATGATTTAGTCTCCTGAGATTTGAACTTTAATTGAGATCATAGAAAGTGTTGAAATTCGATTTTTCCAATATAGACTGACACATAAATAGTGCCAAAATAAGACCTTTTTCTGTATTTCAACACCAACGATCTCTCGACATGCAAATTTTCTCAAAACTTCTTATAACCAATCTTTCTTTCTTTTCCTATCTTTAATTGTGTAAAATATCACATGATAATTAATAAATCTGCGATATATTCTTATGCATTTTATTACAGTTTTTACCATCGTTTTATTAGACTTGTTAATCGAGTACAAATGGGTATTTGTACACTTTGGTGTTTCAGTGAGTACATTATTATGCATATCTCAAGAATACTTTTAGTTTTCTTTCCTATGATTAATTCAAAATGGCATGAATGCCATTTCCACCAAACAGACTATAGTTTAGCATTGGCTTATACATGGGTAAATCACATAACATGAAACGTTTGTCCAAAAGTACAGTAACACAGTCTTTTTATTTCCCGTTTGCATTATGGATATTATAGATATATAATATTGCAATTTCTATCTAGTAAATGTGCATGCTCATAAAGAGCACATTAACTTCAATCAAATCATTTGCATAATAACTATAAAAAAATCATTCACGCTTTATTTATTGCCCACCTTAACATATGAAAAACTTAGAGTTTGTATTACGTACGTGGGGGAAACCTAATATTATAAATCGATGATACTGGTGATCAACGCTGTATAGAGTATTTGTCCATACTTGTTATTTTATCAACAGATGTTGTACCGTTGCACGGTTCTCTGTCATCCAATGCAATACACATAATAGGACCTTGAAATCCTCAACGACCTCTTGTAAAATTAATTCCAGCTTATATATTGATCTGAACATGTCACGTGATATGAAAATGAACATTTTGTCTCCAAGTCACATTATTTGTCAATCAGAGATCCCGCGCGCGCCGAGGCTTATCGTCGAATGCCGCTATGTCCAATGGATGAACACCATACTGATATTGGAACAGAAGCGTTGATAAGCCAAAGAGACCAGCAGCCGATCGGAGTAAATGAATTGGTTCATGGATCAATTCAACAGGTGAAGACAGCGCGTAAGGACTAATTTCCAGAGCACTATTTGTCACTGTAAATTTCGGGATGTTTATTGACGATTAACATTGTTGACATAACGTGAAGTGATCATAGTTTATAACTTATTGTGTGTAAATGCGACACAAATTTGTATAATCCATCATTGTGCCCAATTCTTCAACATTTGTTATTTTCTACGGACCTTGGCAAATATCTAAGCTGTTGCTGTTTTGAATGAAAGTTTTGTTCTGCACAAATTTGATTTCACAGAAAGGAATATCCTAAATGTAACAATGAGCATGACACAATTATCACAACCCGTTGTTGAAGATTGGTTCGAATCAAACAAAGACGCATTTATTGATATTTTTCTCAAGAAAGCGGACTTATCTATAGTGAACAAATGGCTGTTAATTCATGGGTACTCTCCGGTTTCAGAACAAACACCGTACCAAACAAAGAGGGGATCCCTATCGACGGACAATAGTACTCCATCCTCTCCAAACGACAAGAACGATGTCTTCTTTGATTCTAGGCATCATCGGACAAATTCAAAGAAGTACTTGCGACAAGACTTTGCAAAGTCCAAAAGGAAAAATATTTTCCGGACTTGTGAGCCGACCATGTGTTCTGCCGAAGCAACCACCGAATCTCGAAGGAACAGCCTGAAGGAGATGAGAATGTTCAGATCCTTGCCGCCTAATTCTGTGAACATGCTGAGCATTTTGATCCAGTCCCGTGTCCGCTTACCGCGGTATCCCAGCAAAGACATTGACATTAAAAAGGACCTGCGCATGAACAATGAAAGAGAGTTTTTCCAAGAAATTGTTAAAGATATATCAAATGATTTGGATCTGAGATCGCTGAGCCAGAAGATTGTGGCCAATATCAGTGTACTTGTGGACGGTGATGCAGGGTCGGTTTTTGTTGTGGAGGGCCGCGGGACAGCAAAGCCGTCCCTCGTGTCTAAACTGTTTGATGTTCATTCGGGAACTCATATCCTCCCTACCTCGGTGGGGGATGGAAGTATAACGGTACCATGGGGGAAAGGAATAATTGGACACGTTGCAGAAACAGGAGATACAGTGTCACTAACGGATGCCAGTCTGGTAAGTTCATAACCAGCTTTGCTAGAGAGAGAGAGAGAGAGAGAGAGAGAGAGAGAGAGAGAGAGAGAGAATTGGTGTCATCGATCCCAATCACGTTGTTTCTTACAGTCAATTGCCAGGGGACATAAAATGAATGATATATCAGAGGCATTACGCAAATGTTTATTATTTTCAACGGAAAGCCTTGTTTGACAAATGTCGGCTTCTCGGACAAAGCTGAGTGTGGGTTTAAAAAAAAGTGGTCATCAATCCTAAAAATACAGTACAGACATTCTAGATGCTCCAGTGCTGTCCTGTGGGCGATGTTCAATAACATCTTCCATAAATGTACAAAATCGGAAGATATCAAAAATCCATGATGACCTATGATTACATAGGTTTGCTGAAGTGAAAATGGTTCTAAGCAGGGAAAATGTCAGTTCTGGTTGATACGATCGTCTCTAAAGAGGTTGTCCCCAGCAACAAATCTCATTTTCCGTACATTTGAAAAATCTGCTGCAATCATGGTGATTTGAATTGATATTATCCCGTGGCAGTTGTGAGAACTTAATAACATACTGTGCAGCATAGCATGCGTTGAAACGATGTTTCTGCTAAATGTCAGCATAGTTATGTGTGCAAGGATTGGAGGACAAATAATCTGCAATTGACATATATCACAATGTCGTTTATGACTTAGATTTGTTAAAAATTGTTGAAAAATGTGTAATTTCCGGCGAGGGTTTTGGTGACTGCTGTTGACAGCATGAGTCGTAGAATTATATTTTAACTGAAATGCATTTCAAATATCCAATCTCCACATATAAATAAAGTTTATATTCAATACTTTCCCGACTAATGGTATAGAATAATTGATGAAGTGAAGAGCATTTTCTTGATATGGTTTCATTACACAACAGATAAACCTCTTGCTTAGGGAATACGGCTTATTTTGACGCTTGGCGTTTTAAGCATTTTTGAGTTTGGCTCATAAAATTTTCATTAGTATCATGGGAGCAGTCTGCTATGAATACGACTTCGAAATGAAAGTGCAAATATGGTAGATTAGGCTGCAACTGTATGTATACAACACGCGTCAGGCACACCGTAATGAGGAAAACTATCGGGCATTGCACATTGTAGAGGATTGCACTGATACATGTTCTCTGCAAATGTTGCAAGCGATATATTTTATTCAATGTTTAAATTTTGTTTAATTTTGTTTTATGTTTAGATAAATCGGAATTGCATGGCACATTTGAATTACACTTATATGGTATCGCAAGGTTTAAGTTTCTTTCACTCACATTTGTATTAAAATTCTGTTAAAAACCAATATTCTTATCGGTTGACTTTATACATACATGTATATTTGGAGGGTTTCAATATTTTCTTGTCCTAAATATCGCCTAACGTTTAAGTAGTTTTTAATAAATTTGGAAATAAAGATATTGGTACCATGAAATGTGATATAGAATGTTCAAAGAAAGAATTTACCCAAAATATTTGTCTTTATTGATACTGTCGTCAATACAAATTTTGTTAAATATGTGTGGATTTCAGAGAAACCTAATCAAGCTTAAAATGTCCCCAAACTCTCGAAGAGTTACATTAATGACAATATATTTTTTTTTCATAGTACGTAAAAGAGACAGAAATTTCCATTTTTTCCCTTTAATCTTGTACGTAACTGCAAATTCAGTCTGTATAATTAGCTAAAGACAAGTCACTGTTTTCTATAAATATCTTTAAAGTCCAAAGAGCAATTACGAAAATCTAAGACATTGGATGGATCATATATACATCATCAAGATGTTAAAAAATGTTCAATGGGGAAAAATGACGTATTCACCATACATGTAATGCAAGAAAGAATCCAGGTGGTTTGTGAAAAGAGTATCTTAATTTATCTGATACTCAGAGAGAGAGAGAGAGAGAGAGAGAGAGAGAGAGAGAGAGAGAGAGAGAGAGAGAGAGAGAGAGAGATCCTATTGATTTCGATAGAGAAAGAAAGATGAGCTTATTGCCACGAGTTTGGAGAAATTACACAAATATACTAGACATCGCTAATCAATGTTCTTCTCATTAGATTCCCCTTTCAAGCAAACACTGTTTATATTCGATGAAAACAATACACGTGAAATCAACATAGTATTTTTTTCTTACAATCTACTTACCCTTTGAAATGTAAACAATAAAGAACGTTAAATAAGATATACATTGTTTGATACTTGTAAATACAATTAAAATAGAATTACAAAAGTCAACATTAAAAACTGTATGCATTTATTTAGTATACATCAATAAAAGACAAAATAATATGCTACACGCATAATGTGTTAAAATAGACAAATTGGGAACTTCCTAAGATGTCTCGAAAAATATTGAATCTTTAATATCTGTTTTTACTATATTTACATTCATTCTCAAATTTATAAACTTGAAATCAACTCCACAGGAAAAAAAAACAACTTATCATCCGACCAAACATTGACACATGCAAAGTAAAAAAAAGTCTAGTAAATTGCACAATAAACAGTAGCATTTTTGTGTTCATAAATAGTTTCAATAAATCGGATTGATAATTTGCTCACTGAGTATTCAATTATGAAAACCTAAAAACTAATCACAGAGTACATGTTAGCTAAAAAGCATTCCGTGATTTACTACTAGTTCATGCATTCAGAAGACAAAGTCGAGGGGAAATTCAAACGATTTCCCCATTTATTGGTCATTTATTCATTTCACTATAGTATGCATTATTCCGACTACAAGCTCATGAGGGCGGTTTTATTGCCTGATCAACTTTATTGCGTGATTTATAAAATGAAACACTTTTCTAAGATCGGTTTTTCACTGTGTGTATGCCTCTGATACAGACTATATTAATCTTATTTAGACCAAGAGCTTCTGTTGAAATATGAAGGAAAATGAATTTTAAATCTATATGAAAATATTGCTTTTCTTTTTATAAATAGTTTATGGCCAAAAATATAATGTTTAAAAATCTTAGGCATATTTGATAGGTAATTTGTTGACTCAGCCTCCTTTATAAAACTTTTTTTTTCAAAAGCGTACATTATGCATGTACGCTTTGAAAAAAAAACGTTTTCTTTGATGTCCTAGTGAGGTAAAAAAAAAAATTTAAAAGTATGTAAATGTATCAGAATAAAAACGTGGCATTTCTTGACATACGTGTAGTAAATCTCTATCTAGTTCTCCAAAAAGAGTCGTGGCCGATATTAGACTATACTTATCTCCTTAGAAAGAAGAGCATTTAGGAAAATACTTTCTTAAGATAAAATGCATAGAAATATTTTTTTTTCACCAAAAATGATAGTTTTTGACAAAATTATAACTCTAGTATCTAAAAAATTAAGATAGATCTGCTGCGTATTTTGTTGACCACCCAGTCCCCTCAGAGATTTAAATATTTGATTTAAAGATTAAAATATTCGATTTAAAGATTTGAATATTCGATTTAAAGATTTGAATATTCGATTTAAAATTTAAGTTCTCAATTTAAAGATTTAAGTATTGATTTAAAGATTTCTGAAAATATTCGATTTCTAAAAAGATATTCGGTTTAAAGATTTAAGTTCTCAATTCAAAGATTTAAGTAATCGATTTAAAGATTTCTAAAAAATATTCGATTTAAAGATTTGAATACTAGTATTCGATTAAGAAGCTCAAAAATGTTATTGCTAGTACAGAGGGAATCTTAAATTGCAAACGTTTAGAAATTTGTGTGTGTTTGTGTGTATATGTGTGTTATTGACTGTGATGAATGCCATCAATGTTTCACATTTAAAAATAAGTCCACTGAGTATGACAGTAACGTTGTTCACACAATACCTTCCGCATCAAGTGAATAGATCCATATATGCAGTAGACATATATTGTTATCCCATATAAATGACCATCATTCCGTCGTATTTTGAACATTGTAAACGATTATGCCAGAGTAAATTATGAGAGAAACCATCATCTACTGTAACAGACATGTCTGAATTACATAGTTTCAAAGAGAAAAATTTATGCTTATCACCGTAATATATTTCTAAAAATCGAAACTTCTTGAAAAATTAATGAGGCTTTTTCATCATATTACAAACCAGATAAACTCGCACCAAGTAACACTTGATAAAAAATCCCATTTTTTTTTAACTGTTGAATGAGATTGACCCTGGTTGATAAATTTGATGAATAGATGATTATTAACGGTAAAACCTTTCTGTCTAACATTTTCGTTTAATATTTCTACCTAAGTTTATGAGTGAAAATTGATTTCTGTTGTACACAGTTTTAGAAACATTTTAAAGTATTTTTCTCTCCAAAAGGCCATCTTTGTCATCTTTCTATAGTATCAGTATGTAATTCATTTTGAATAATCCTTTACCCTTTTTTAAAATAAAAAATGGAGTTAAAATTGTGCTACACAAACAAGAAATTATTTGTATATTGCACTAAAAGGAAACCAACGCGAACCTATCTAAAAAAAACTGTTGTTGTTGAAAAAACAATGCGTAACCTAAATTTATGAAATCACATAGATTGTTTTTAGAAAGTTTTAAACAAAGATGTTATTCAGAACTATTTTTACCGAATTATTCACTGAAATAGATGTTTACCTCGAAGTTAATTCCTGGTGATATTGCTGGGATGTCATCTCTCTGAACACGTCACGCTTATGACGCAAGTATGTTCAGAACAGTTCTCTTTTGAACTGATGTAATAAAAAAACATGAATGGTATGTGTAATTAAAAACTTGTGAACTAATGTTCTGACAAAGTAATGATTAATGTGTTTCATGACTTTAATGAAACAGTATCATAAAAGAAAAAAGGAGTTCTGTTTAAAGTAATTAGGACAGTTTTTATTAAATTTATCACGTGATTTAAAGTACATTTCACTCAACACTTCTTGGGTTTTATTTCGTTCGTTTTTTGGGTTTTTTTTTTTTATTAAAATGTTTGAAATTGTGTTAAGCATAAGACATGGCATAAGACATGGCACAGCCCAGGTAAACTGAATGGTTTGCTGACTGCTGTTTCATGTCGTATTCAAGATTATTTCAATCTTTTAAGAACACTAAATTTATTCTTTTAGCTTTTAATAAAACGTGGAATCTGATTGATCAAATTATCAGATAGTTTCTGGAGGTCATGCACGTTTAATTTCTAATGCTTTATTCTTGATATTGTGACATTCAGGGGCGTAGCTTGGACCTTTTGATGTGTTGCCAAAAAAGGCAAGGGGTCTGGGGCCGCCTTTATTAGGTCCCAAGTAGGTCCAGGGTGGGGCTCAGGGGGCGAAGCCCCCGGAAGCTTATGGATTTTAACGGTCTCTACGCTCTGCTTATATGCAATATGTATAATATCCAGCTGAATATAACTAATTATATAAAAGTAGATGAGCGAGTAATGCGGGTTTAATGTCTTTATTAGCTAGGATAAGATAAGTTTTTTTCAGAATTTATTTAAATGATATATAATTGAAACAACCTTTGTCTGTAACTTTTAAAGGATTCTTAATGACTGTGGTCATTTTAGTCTGTATCAATCTCTGTATAAAGATATAAAAGAAAATGTTTAAATTTTGATATTAAAATATTTGGATTTTTCTTTACTATAATAGTTTAGAGCTAAATGTTGAAACTGAAATTTTAAAGCATTGTGTAATTTGTTGACTACCCAGTCTCTTTAAATAACTTAAATACTTAGAATATTCAAACAATAAAATGCTTTCTTCAGTGATTCATGCGTGAATTGAAGGTACGATATTGCAGAAAAAACACATAACCCGCGTTATGAGTCACATAACGTTAGCGGGTTTTGTAATTTTTTTCTGCAATGATCGCTTCCTTCATAACCCGCATGAATCATCAAAGAAAGCATTTAACAGTGCGATATTTAAGTCCGGACATGACACAGTCCGGGCTTTTAGCTACCCTTTCCGTTGGACATAACTTACTTTTGTTTATATATCTTGGTGGGACATTTTACTTTGATCCTATCCTGTCAGCATGAATGTACCCATTGCTCTAGTTTTCTTATAATTGTCTCTCAAATATCAAAATCCCATGGGAGATTGGTGGGATTTTTTCATCCCATCTCAAACCCCACCAAAATCCCATGGGAGAAAAAATCTTTGTGGGATATCAACTCTCGTGGGATTTTTTCTCCCATCATTGGTGTTGATAGGATAAATAATCCTCTAAAAGGCTTTCATAGGATTTAAAATCCTATGAATCACCATGTTGGGATATTTTATCCCAGAGTATAAAAAGTCCTCTAAATACAGGTATAGCATCTTAATTGATTGTATGTTGGGATTAACTAAACACTTATGATTCAATTGTCTGATCATATAGTCTAGTAAAAGCAATATTGTTTGTGTTAACAGCTTTTTGTTAACAAATTAATGAATTGATCGAACAGAATAGTACAATTAACTTATTGATTGTTAGTGTACATCGGTACGTATATATTAATACTTCATAGGGTTGGTCTGTGCTCTGTTTTGTATGAAAACAAATCCATTTCTATTAGAAAATTTGGAGTGAGAACCCACCCCACTTTGCATTAAAAATACTATTTTATATACCCAACACTTTAGAAAAATAATAATAGAAGTCCATTAACTAAAGGCAAAGTTTGTTGTCGTAGATCATGTTCTGGTATAAGTTAAAGACAAATTCTTAAATATCAAAAGTTATTTAAGAAATAAACTCAATGTCTACCCAAGTTGTACTCGTATAACCTGGGTTGGGGCAATTTACGCTTTATAATCCGCGAAGCGGATTATAAAAAAGCGTAAATTGCTCCAACCCAGGTTATACGAGTATAACTTGGGTAGATATTGAGTTCATTCCTTATAATTTAATTTTCTGGAATTTGCTGTACAAATTGAGTCCGTTTTACTTTTTAAAATGATATAAATCTGTTCAAAATTCAAACGTAACGTCAAGTGAATTAGAACGTTGGTGCATTGTGACGTGTCTTGTGACGTGCAAACCAGGTTATACAAATTTAACTAAATTTTTCTATCCAATCAAATGCCGCGTTACAACCAGAATTAAATTATTGAGGAATGTACCTAATCGCTAAGTAAGTGAAGTAGAAAATCGTATAAATGTTTTCTTTTGCCATATCAAGACTCTTAATATGATTAGTGTTCTCTTGTAATAAGCTAGTAATTTGTGTTCTCTTGAAGAAAGCTGTAGTTCTTTCTAGTCAAAATATCAGAGGGGGGGGGGGGGGGGGGTCATTCATGGCTAAATGGTGAAGAGGTTCGGAGTATGGTGTATGACATTGTCCACTAATCCAGGAACAATTCTTTATGTGAATTAATCGACAACACATTTTTTCAAATGAAAGTGAACAATAATGTATCAAAACATCAGTAGCATAGAAAACCATTAATCAGACTATATTCATGTGCAAAAAAAAAGAATTGATTTTATCAAATAAAAATAAAATATGATTTCATTCTAACATAAAGCCAAAAATTTTACATTAGAATTAAACCAAGCAGATGGTTGGTTTTGATTAATCATGATAAATCACTTGTCAAATATTGTTGGCGTGCTTTAAATTTTAGTCTTCGTGACCTTTAGTTATCTGTGCTGACCTTCAATAACACAATAATGTCAAGGTGATGGACTACTTTAAAGTCTGTTCATTATATTGGAAAGGTAATGAACAACCTTTCAATTAAAAAAGTTCCATAGGCCAAGACAAACGATATTAAAGGTCCTACTCTACCACTAATTAAAGTTGGTGCTTTTGATAACAGAGATGTTTATGTTTTTCTTGAAGTCTGACATTGAACTTGATTTCAAAAAATACCCTTAAAGCATTATAAGCTGTCGTTTAGCAAGAGAGAGAGAGAGAGAGAGAGAGAGAGAGAGAGAGAGAGAGAGAGAGAGAGAAAACGTGATAACCTTGATATAATAAAGATGTCAGCGACATATTGCGGCGTTGATCTTTCCTTTTTTTTTTAAACCGTTTCTCCATTGGAGCATCTCTGAGGGGCTTTTTCGGAATTAGTGGCATTAAGGGGCATTACGGAGACCATGTATAAACGAACATACTGAATGTTATTACCAAATAACTTATTTACACAATACAAGTGAGTATGTTACCGAAAAAAACGTTGCATTGAAAATTGTTTATTAACAGGGCGATGACAAGACATCGCACCATTTGTGCTTACGCCATCTTAGTCCCTCAGTAATTGTCAATGCCCCCCAAAGACGGGTGTTTAAGTACATGTATCGTCTTTCCGGTAATGATTTTAATTTCCCCGCCGACTTAGGTACGTCCTTGAGCTTGTAGGTACAATAATTTATCGTTGTCTGCACACTCTCGTCTTTAATCTGGTTTTTTTTTCATTAGAAGGAAAACCTAGAACTTCTGTCTTCTAAAAGAACAGAAGAATATTATCACACAAATGTCTTTGTCGAGCTTACAGTCATGTGTAACGGCGCACAAAGAAAAAGTACCTTTCTTATCCTTAAAGACGCCATTCTTCCGGCTGTTTACTTAACCGAGAAATATTCCTCCGCAAAGGAAAAAAGAGACAAAGAATGATGTCTTTTACGTTATAAGCTAAATAAAAAAAAACCTTTGCTTTTGATCGATGGTAATCTTGATTTTAAGTTCTCTTTGATTTTATTATCAACGATGATTCCGTTAAAAGACGCTTAAACCGCCGTGATCCTTATCATTAGAACCAGTCGATATTGCTTAACATCATTATCCTACTAAGTACCTGTACTCACTGTTGATTCCTTCAAAAAAAACTTTAATCCATGGCCTTCGGCACATTTAAAATTTTTAGAAATTTCAGAAATAGTACAGCAATAAATTTTACTTGACAAATGGTTTAAAGAGATCTTAATAGTTTTCATGGGCAAAACTACGACCTTCAAACTTCAAACGCAAGAAATGGGTTCTAAATTCAAGATAGTATTTTTTTATCAAATTTAGAATTTGAATCTTGCCAAGAACACATCTCTTAAGTAACCCTTTTGCTGGATTATTGTGATAAATAGGTTTTAATGTGACCAAGGAACACGTGGCCTTTCGCTCTAATTGTCGTTTGTCGCAGATGGTAAAAAGGCCCAGACTGTTGTTCAGCCGAGTTATTAACAGTATTGATCGGCCACTGTAAATTTGTAACATTCCTACAGCAATGTTAAGAACGAACCAACCACCATAGGACATAAAAAAAACGACAATATGGAATAAAGAGGGATTAAGCCACAGTCTCACAACGAAATGGCTTAAGGAGAGGAAAATGAAAAAAAAACCTATATATCGTTATATTTACGTCATGGCATATATAAATGGTATGTTTGTGACAAAATGGGACTATATTAATATATTTACATGAAAAATTAAAGAAAGCGTCATGATCATCAAGGTTATTTTAATTACCAATAGCACAAAAACACAAATTATTAGGATTTAAAAGGTGATAAATTTTGTATAACTATTTAATAAATATCGAATCAGCGGTATCAGTTGTGAAACTGTGAGCATTGGTGCTCGCCGTGTACATGTGCTAAATGTTGGAAAACCATTATGTGATTGGCAAAAGTCGTTTTGATTCAATGATATTGTAATTTTGTTTAATATTTTAGATGATAGAATTGGTAATAGTGACTGTTTTAAGCTGGTTGTTTATGGTATATTTCGCCATTTTGTAGATTCAACATGATGGATGATACGTGAACAACTAACTGTTTACTTTGAGGAATTTTGCAGGTGTTATATTGTAAAGTGTTAATTTATTTGGTAGTTGTAAATACAAATATTACAATGTGTTAACACTTGTCATATTGTTTACACCAACCCAGTCAGCTCAAAACTTATGATATGATACAGGTACAAAGTAAGCGAACACTGCAGAAAGAATGATTGTGCAAATAACCTGACTGTTTACCTTTCTCTCTCTCTCTCTCTCTCTCTCTCTCTCTCTCTCTCTCTCTCTCTCTCTCTCTCTCTCTCTCTCTCTCTCTTTCCCACCTGTCTTCGGTGATGTATAATTATATTAAATGAAATATAATTGCTATGTCTGCCAAAACGTTCAATACAAGGACTAGCCAATCTTTCCATATACATGTAAAGAGGGTTTTGGAATTTTCAGAAGATATCAAAATATAAAAAAATATTGAAAAATGCTGAGCATGCAATACTTCATTTCATTTTGCAAAATCCATAAGTCGTATATTTTAGGAAGTGTTAAAGAAGAAAACGGGCGATGCTGTATTTTATGTATTTTTTCCTCTGCTATTTAACCGTACTCAAGAGAGAAAAAATGTTTTGAAAGAATGACAAAACAAGATAAAACGTTTGCAGTGCTGGTGACTTGGGGTTTTAGCCGATGAGTGTCATTGATG
This sequence comes from Magallana gigas, assembly GCF_963853765.1. Classification (NCBI taxonomy): domain Eukaryota; kingdom Metazoa; phylum Mollusca; class Bivalvia; order Ostreida; family Ostreidae; genus Magallana; species Magallana gigas. The sequence continues at coordinate 31,840,419 of NC_088857.1, read as the reverse complement.
GAGTTGCTGTCGCAGGCGATAACTTCTCTAGGACGAACAACCCAATGAAATTAATGGGCTTAGAGAGGCTACGGATCCCAGTGTAACCGCATTAGCAAGCCTCTAAAGCCGCCCTGAAGCACTAAGAGACACCATGTCAAAAAGTTCTATGAATTTTTCATGAAAGCAGAGATCTAGATCTTTCTAGTGTGTTTTGAAATAAAATATATAGACGTTTTAAAAGATGAGTAAATCAATATGTTTCCCTAAGTTTACAGAAATGATTAATCATTTTGACTGAACGCTGGATCATAAAAATTACATATTCAAACGACAAACGAGATATTTAGGTAAATATGTTGCAATTAATGAATTCTTAATTTCTGTATAAAATTCAATTATTTATATATGTGGATATCAACCCAAGGGACATATATTGATAAAGTTTTATGTCGTGAATAGTCTCTGTAAACGATTATCAAATACCTGTTTGTGGCTCCAAATTTTTAAATAATGTATCTATTGATCTGTCTACAATTCTAAAACATTTTTCACCATTAAATGCATTTGATGCGTATGACATGTTCAGTCTTTCTGTCATCATATAATTGAAAGGAACCATCTTTTAATACCGTAGCCATAGCCTATCTAGATTTCCCCGTTTTGATTGCTTGGTAAATAACACTTTTATTATTTTCAAAATGATAACATAAACTTGTATTACAAATGGTCGTAATATTCAATCAAAACTTATTGTGACAAAAGAAAGGTATTAGACTGGAGAAACGAAGCAGCATAAAGTTTGACTTAGCTTGACTTGGAGATTCTAATTTAGTTATCTGGTGTCAGCTGAGAGTAGTAGTTCACGGTCTATCGCCTCAGCTGCTGGGCTCTTCTCATCAATATTACCACTGAAATAAAAAAAAAACATGAATCATATGGGCGCTTTCTTGTTTTCATAAAGTTACTCTTCTAATGATTATTTTGCTTCTAAACATTTTTTTGCTTCATAAGCAAAAGTAAGCATCCGTCTTTCTACAACGACTCCAGGAATTGTAAGTTCATCGGCATTCCTCAAGTATCAGATGTACTTATTAAATGTAATTGGCAGTGTACATATATTTCTGGTCCCTAATAATATGGATTTCATTTCCTTATATTATCTACGAGACATTTGCTTCAGGCCCTGCGGCCAAGCAAACCGTTCGTTTCCCCTGTCTTGATACATCAGGAAGCGATGTAATTGAATGAGAAATCCTAGAAACGTGTAGAGAAAATTAATGGACAAAAAATACTAGGTGGATTAATAGATATTAAACAAATCGATATATCAGTTATTTCTAATTAATTGGATATTTTGCTATATACAGCAATCTTGGGATTATGTCATGACTTTTTAGGTGGGGGGATTTACTAATGAACTGACTGGAATATACTAATACTTAAATTGTAATCAATCATAGATATAAAACTGGACGCATTAATGACATATCTAATGTTAAAGAAATAAAAATGGCTTTCTCTTCCGGCATGAGTCAATGGTTATTGATTGTGTGTGTGGTCCCGTTATATTTTACTATATTAACGACTTAATCTTTTTTGCAAAGAAAGATATATGCTACATTGTATTTTCTAGTATCCAAAGTCATACTCAGTATTTAAAGAATTTTTTACATATCATGTCATTGTATTTATCATCTGCAACCAGTCTTAACCAAATCCCCATGCATCAGCTGGTAATAAATATGCGATGATTCTAAAGTGTATCGGGTTTTTTTGTAAATTTTGGACAGTCAATAATGTCACTCTACTCTACTATGTTTAATTTGTTGACAGTTAAGGCCCCTTGAAAAAAAACCAGTTGCCAACCTACGTTATAGTACAGTGTATATTGATATAACTATAAAAAAGGAGTGAGGATGAGGTCAATTTGAGTTAAAGATATCTAAATTAAATGTGTTTTTTTTAATTTCTGCAGGGTATTTTGTAAGATCATTTTTATTCTGTTAACTTGAGACTTTTTCTAAAATTCGTATATCAAGTCACGAACTAGCAAAGAAACTTGATTCTCTTGTATCTTTTGTCAAATATCATGGGATCTCATTTTATTGTAAAATTTGTAATTTGACATATATATGTATGGTGTTTAACATAAATATACAGAAGACATTGTATTGAGTGTATAGAAATATACATATATCTACTAATTAAATGTTCATGTCTGTCCTAGCTCTTTCAATCATCCAACTCTTTCCCTCTTGTACATGTTTATTGAATGACTTATGTACATTGGATGTTGTATGTACAATCTTCATGTTGCCCCTTGAGGGCCCTTAATTGGTAAATAAAGAAATTGAAATTGAAATTGTAAAACGAATTTTAGAAAAATACATTGAAAACACATGAATGGTACATTTTGTCTAAAATATGAAAGCAGGAACATAAATTTAAAAAAGAATCAGGGTTGTAAAGCCTCAGTCACAACTAACCTTACGTGTTCGGTGATCGTGCTTATGCTACGGGTTTTGTCAATCGTGGCTTCGTGGATGATCGAAGCGTTATGGGGGATTTGGGGCCATCCTCTACATTTGAGGATATGAATGTAAACATTTCTTGAACTGACTTGTTTCTGCCCGAATCTGACCAAAAGTGTTGCTAAACGAAAAAAAACCCCAATAAATATGAGGTTCTACATGTTGTTTTGTTTGCAGATTATGCATACAAGAACCGGACAATGCTTTTTAATCACCTAGAACAGCTGTCGAACTGCGAAGCTGCAAACTTATTTTGAAGATTAAAAAAATTGAAAAAAGATATAAAGGGGATTCATTGGTGTTCCCTCCACAACAATTTGTTGAGAAAAAGTTTGAATCTAGCACATTATTGTTGTAACTTTGCCTCAAAATAGGGTACCCTATTTTAATCAGTCGGTATCTATTTTCAGACAAGAAAAATCCAGTGTTTACCCTGAACTCCAGTGTCTATGGAGACACAGTGATGTTATAATTTCATAGAAAAAAATATATAAATTCAAAACAATCTGTGTTGAATGTGACATACATCTCTATATCAGTCCCAAGTTTGAATTTTGTTTTTTTTAGTTCTATATTAAGGATAAATTAAAGTCAATTCTTTATACAAGTGGGGTAGTGGTAAAAAAAAAGGTGACAGTCCTAAATACAAAGTTACAACTTAAATAAGCAAGTTTAGACTATTTTCTTAACAAATGTTTGTAGAGTGGACACTTATGTGCTTTCATATTTTTTTCAGATTTTTCAATATTGAATTTAAGTATGTAGCTGCGCATTTCTAAATAAGTGATTAAAAATGCATTGTTCTGATCTCGTTTGCATAGTTTGCATACAAAACAACATGTATATCCTCATTTTTATTGCTTTTGTATCTGCTGGTAACAGTATTGGTCTGTTTTGAATATAAACAAGCCAGTTCAAGAACTGTTTACATTCTTACTTCAAATGTTCAATGTGCAAGATGGAAGCACCCTCACTAAAAAACCGTGCTAAGGTAATTGAAAATGCAACGTAAAACAAACGAACATATGACCAGCCAATCGTAGATGTCACATACAATATCACGTACAATTTTGAATGGAGACAGGTTTTAACTCGCGACATGCGATGCCTGTATGAACCGTACTTCGCCTTACGATTACCGTGCAACGGACGTATGTTTGCCTTGCGAACGCCAGCAATATTATTCGCGTCGTAGGTCACTTGCAAGTCAGTTATACATGTACCGACGTCTTTCTTGGCCTCCTGACAGCTGCACGGACAATTATTAGTTTTCGCATTAGAAAAGAAAACTTTTTTTTCTTTCGACATTCACTAAAATGAATCTGCCGTAAGCAAGTGAATATTGAAGGTCAAAAGAACTCAAAGAAAAAGAAGACTATTATTCTGTTATTGCTGTTTTGGTGAATATACACTAGCTAAGGTGGACGAATAAAATTAAGAGTGTTTTGAAAACAAAATTCATCTTACGTAAGATTAAAAGATCGAAAATTTCACTGAAATCCAGAAAAAAATCTGCGCAAAAATCTCATTTTAGCGATATAATTGTAAATGATAATTTTTCCTCACCTATATAATATCTTTGAATACCTTTACAATTTTGTTGACTATTTGTTGAACTTTACAAAACCTTTGAAAAAGGTTTAAGGAAACTTTCAATTGAAAGTTAAAATCCACATTGGTTTCATTTGCTTTCACAAAAGGCACAAGAGTGACACCCTTTTTTAAAAATCAGTATCTACAACTTTTTGGGTATTCTGAGTTCGTTATCATAATGAACACAATTTCAAGAGGTTTTAATAGTTCTGGACTATAATTCAATCAATCATTAAGTAAATTTTAACAAAGAAAAGTTTCAGTTAGAAATAAAATGATATATGTTCCATCTAAAAGTCATTCAATAATTGTTTACACTGACTGAACTTGGGTTTGGCTTTGCTTTGCTTCAGTATCAATGAACCATTTGCTTAGAGATGCAGAGTCGGGATTGAACAAATCTTGTAATAAACTGGGATCGCTGGTTTCATATGTCTTGTGATAAATGGAAAAGCAATTTAATCAAATAGGGAGTACAAATATCGTGAAGGGTAATGGAGAGAAATATCGGATTAATGGTAAGTAATTGTCTCAGTAGATCACAGATACCAAGAAAAGGGTTAATTCTGGTCTCTGAGCAGGATGAATCTGCCAGTGCTAAGGTTGTATGTTGCATTTTGCACCAAGGTTAGGTGCATTTCCTGTTAAAATATCTTATACACCACTTAGTAGACCAGTGACGAAAGAAGATATAACCTCTTTTGTGAAAAGTGTGTCTCGTCTGATATTTGAGATCTATACCTTTGAAGTTAAATGCTATAGTATCACATAGAAAAAATAATTCTTATGGGAGAAATAATGATACAGAGAAAATCTTGTAGATTTCTCTTAGAATCCTATGAGAATTTTATTATGTAGGGTAATGAAGTATAAAATTGTACATAGAGTACTTAAATGTAGGTAAGTATTTTATTCATAGAAAAAAATGATTTTGCTACTGTATTTAAAAATCTTATAGGAGTAGTACATGGGATCGTAATCATTTTTTCGCAAGAATTGTTACTTTCTCTTGGGATTCATCTCATGAAGTAACCGATATGGACGGCTAAGATAGATTCTTCATCTGAATAAGATAATCATTTTTACTAATTATACAGGATCCTCGGTACAATGATGACGTGGACAAAATCACCGGATACCGGACCGATACCCTGCTCTGTATGCCAATACATAATGCTGATGACGAGGTGGTGGCTGTAGCACAGGTCATTAACAAAGCAGGGGCCCAGGAGGGGTTCAGCAAAGAGGACGAAAAGGTTGTACATATACCATACATACGCGCGCACACTTACACGTATTTGCCTAGGGTTTTGAGTTATGAAGATTATTTCTTGTAAAGTTCAATCCCTTAAAACGGAAATTCCTCTGAAATAAAAAAAAAATACAAAACATTTTCTTCTTTAAAATAAAATTCGATTTTTCTTATTTTTAATTGAGGAATTTATGAAATGAGAAAGATGTCTATTAAGCAAAGAAAATTTATAAACGGAATTTTCCCACGTGTTCGCTTAAAAGTTTCAGGAGAAATTCACTGATCTACGGTGGCTGCCACAGGACATATGCTTGAGATATTTTTTTTTTAATTCGTGGCCACGAAATAAAAGTCGTCCCATGGCAGCCATCGTACTGATCATATCATGCAAGTTCAATGTGTTTTTTTTTTCAATATAACTTTGTAAATATTGTTTTATTACTTTGTTCAATAAATAAACAAATGCCAGTATCATGAAAAGATGCCACTAACCTTGGTATTTTGATGTACCATTTTTCGCCCATCTTCGTACAAACTTCAACAATATTTAGATTACATGATTTCTCACATTTTTTATGTGATATTTTGCTTTCATCTTTACACAACTAAGCTTCTATTCCATAGCACAATCTTTTAAAATTTTGTTGAATATACTGTTGTTCGTTAAGAGACTTGAACAAAGGTTAGCATTATTTGCAGATACATTTTGTATAAACAATCAAATGAAATACAACATAGCAACTAAGAATCAATCCCTGGCGAATCCTTACCAGATACAATAAATAGAATCAATTTTGAATCATTGTGTCCCTTCCGATATATTTCATTTTATCATGTTGTATATTTTATTTGATAAAATGAAATATATCGGAAAGGACTATTGTTTTTGACGACCCTTAAAACAGTCTTTTCCAAGTAATTGAAAAATTATCCCATTGATTTACAGAAGTCATGATATTAAGAAACATGACTCGCTTGCTGATAAAAGGGCTACTTAACATAAGAAAATAATAGAAGAAACACTAACTTGTGTCAATCCGACTAATAAAATTATCTTCCTTGTGCTAAGAACATTTTTGTGTCGCAGTAACCAATTTAAAAAATCCAAATAGCATTTATTATCCAGAAAATAGAACAGCAGAGAATAGAATGAGAATGTAACTTTCATTATTTGCTTATGTCTAGAAAAATGTATATCATTCGAAATTAAGAATATTCTATCCATTTCATCTACTATTAACATTAAGAAGAAACGTTTCGAAACCATACATATATAAAAGATTGAGTGCATGTTATTTTTTCTAAGTTCATAAAAATTACGTTTTAATTAGTGCTTAAGATTCAATGTGTCGATTCAAGATTAGAAAAAGTCAAAGTCAATTCGGAATATATATAAAAACTTATCTTATTAACAACAGTTACATGTTAGATGTTGTATAATGTTATATATTCCTTTTATTTTAGCTGTTAGGGACCTATCTGACATTCTGTGGAATTGCCATTCACAATGCTCAGATTTTCGAGGCATACAGTAAAGAGTATGAACGAAATAAGGTAAGACTTTCTAGACTTCAATAAGTGCACAACTATAGAGTGCTTTTCATCATTATGAGAAAGTATTTTTTGCTTTTTGTTTTAGGCATTGCTAGAAGTTGTTCACGATCTGTTTGAAGAACAAACTTCAGTGGAAAATGTAATACTCAAAATTATGCAGAGAGCCCAAAGTTTGCTGAAATGTGAGCGCTGTTCGGTTCTATTGCGTGATGGGTCTTCTGAGGTAAATTCTTCTATCTTTTTTTTTATCTTACTTTGGAATTAATTAAATTCTCTCGAAATATTATTAACTTTATATAATTCATGTACGTTGTATTTTGTGTAATATTGAAACTTCATAACTGTGAAATGACCTTACATAATTTTCACTTATCACGTCGTATGCTGTGTTTGACAATTTTTTGGTTGCGTAAATACAGAAATCTTTAATTCTTTCTGTTGTGTGCTATTTATATGCCAACACTGAAGGATTATTTATATCAGACCTGTATATAGTCCGGTTTCTCATAATACAAAGTTTAACAATAGACTACTTTGGCACATATGATTTTTTGTACGTCAATTCAATTATATCTGCTTCGATTAAAACAGTCTTATATATTGTTGTGATGTTATTACATATATCAAAAAACTTTATGCATCGATCAAACAGGGTGATAAAATAACTTCATCCCTTCCGTCCTGCGGGACCATCTGTTTGTCTGTCTGTCCGCCCGACTTTCATATTTAGTTCTATGTCTGCTACTAGGAGAAATAACATAGGTCCATTCCAAGCACAACTCTTCGGTCATTTATTACTTAATGAGGCGTTATGACATTGATCTTAGGTCACTGACCAAGGACAAGGTCACAACATTATTAACACGGTAACTCCAAAACGCGGGGAGCAGTTGTTTTATTTTTCAATCGACAATGCTAATCCTTATTGATTTCACTATAAGTAATCATAAATGTGTCGGCTTTCTTTTAACCACGTACAGGATGACGTGTTATGACAGTTCAATTGCCTTATTTGAACAGTAAAATGCATTTATTGGGTGATTTATGCGGGATATGAATATACATGAAGTGAAATAGCAGAAAAATACATAACCCGCGTTAGCAGCTTGTCGTAACTATGTAATTTAATTGTTTTCGCAATGATCGTTTTCTTATAGTTTATATTTACTTTTGTCTTTTAACAAATTAAAAAAAAGGTCATTCATTATTATGATTAAAAGAAGAAGCCAACCAGGTCAACAGCCACTACATGTATTTTGTTTCAGTTTATTTTAGTTCACTTTTTAAATTCATATTTACTGGTACTGTACACGCAGTTGATTTTCAATATAAAACCCATGTCTTATTTGTTCTTATTGTAAGGCATGTTTATATATTTTCAACACTGTAAATCACATTTAAAGGAATAAAAGAATTTGACATAACCCACGTTTTAAAAATTGTTATTTGTAACAAAGTTTGCATTATATTTCAGACTTCTTTTAAAAAGGTCTTCGATTTAGCTTATCCTTTGAGGAATGGACAGAACTGTCAAAGGTAAGATACCGACCGCTTTCACTTGAACCTTTTTTAATGAAATTTTTTTTTAACCTCTACCTAATTTTAATTTTATGCTTGTTTTACCATCTAAATATGTCATTTTCATGATAGGAAAAAAAAGAATAGAATATATTTAACTATTCTATTTGTGCTTTTTTTTTACTGTTGGTGTGCGTTTTAATGTAATGCTGCTTTCATAGAATACGAGAAACAATACAACGAAACATAATGAATTTGCCTTATTAATACGTGGTTTTTTTTTAAAAAATATATTTTTGTGTAAATGAAACCATTAATTACTAAGACGTATTTCTATGATACTTTTTAAAAACATTTAAGCACCTGTAATCATCTAAATTGTATATATGCTTGGTTCGGCTTTTTAATCAATGCACTGTTTTACTGCCTTAAAATTATATATATATATATTCTTACTTTACTGTTTATCCCCTATAGAATTGGTTGGAGTTACTTTTGTGAGAACCCTTCCTTATATATAACTACATGTCTGTTTATAATAGAAAACATCTAGTGTGCATCTACCGTTGAAGCGAAAATATCGTTTTTCAGTGAACTTGGTTTTAAAAATACCATTTATAATGCTTTTTGGCAAATTCCAATGCGAACCATTTCGGTACAGTGTATTTGAATTTCAATTAATTTATTGCTAGTTCCACAGGAAGGTAACATACATTGTAAATTCTTTATATACATATATTTTTTAAAACGCATGCTCTTGTACACTCGGGACCTTTATAAGAAATTAGTATGTTTGTAATCTTGCATCTCGTTTTCAACTTGTATCACCCTTCCGGCGCAAAGTGAAAAAACGTTGATTGAAATTTTGCCCTGTCCATGCATTAAACTTATCACGTGATTGTTGCAATCCCAAATGCAGAGCTCGGAAAAACGTTACTTTTTTCGTTAATTTTAAAGGACCAAAGATTTACAATACATTGATTACCGTCTTAACATGATGATCAAAAGGAGTCGCCAGTTTTATCATGGTCTTTAAAATCATATTTAATATAAACTATTATTATGTAAAAATAATCAAAGATTTTAGAAATTTTCGCGGATGGAATAGTTAAGAAAAAATATGTACTAGTCTGTGCTGTCCGTTGTTTCCAATGTTGCTAAAATTGTTGCGATAAATCTTGAATTAAGTAACAGAAAATTAAAAAAAAAAGACAAAATCCAACAATATCAACATTATTTAATAGTTTATTTGTATCTAGCATCTAAATAAACATTTTTAACTAATAAGAAAAATTAAGATTTCTTTTAAAAAGAGTTTTACCAAAGTTTCCTTTTTATGAAGGTTTGTTTTTGGGTCGTGATTGATTCGATCTATAATTGTTCATATATGGGCAAGTGTAATAGATCAAACTACTTGTAGTTTGATTCGTTTTTGCCATTTGTTTGTTCCTGACTATGAACTGTTTATCAATCATTCAGAAAAAAAATATTTAATTAATATAAAATTGTCATGTTCACTGTAAAACATTGTTCACTACCTATTTTAAGCAAATATGATTTTTTGACCCTTAAATGTTTGGATTAATTAACGCAGATGGTGGTTGTAAGATACCGGTATAATAACATTATATAGAACCCTGGTGCAATTGGTAGGCAGACATAAGAAAAATGTAAATTGTTTATTTAAATTCTTTTAAATACCAGCGGGACATAATGATCAGATGCACACTAAATGTAGTACAATATTTCTTGATGTTCTTTCATTCTCTTTGCTTCCGGTCACGCAGGCGCCGTCTTCTCACACCAACGTCTCCTGACCTTCGCAACTCTTCCTTTTTTAGAAGTAATCCTGCTTTCGTATTTACCAGGTAATAATGGGAAAATGCAATGCAATGAAAGACAAATTATGCATTGAAATTGTTTATGTATTTGATGTAGTAACTGTTGTGGAAAGGTTCATTGACTTGGATTTTTTCTTGCATTGTTTTACGATAGTTGTACAGATTTACACAATTTTATAGTTTTTAGACATTGAACATACAGGAAAACTGAACAAGTAATTATTATGAACAGAATATTCAGTTGTACTTTAAGCATAAAACAATTGACGTAATGTACTTTTCACACAGTGGACACGTCGAACGGTTTCTTTTCATAAACAGCAATCTTTAAACTCCCAGTTTCATAGGTGCTAATGTCTGGAAGAGAAAAAAAACGTTAAAAAAAAATGAAAATGTCATATTTGCAGAATTGCTGTGCGATTCAGCATAATCTTTTTAAATGCCAAAGTCATAAAGCTGGACCAGCGTTTATTCTATGCGGGATTTGCAATGACGTTATCGGCTGGTATAAAACAGTTTCTGTGAGATTACAATTGACAACTTTCAGATAAACAATCCCAGCGGACAGATAGAAGTGGCTGCATGATAACCCAAACAAAATGACGAGACTGCTAAACACACACAATGACCTGTCTACTTGTTAATGCTCACATTCATCTTTAGGCAATACTGCAGTTGTTTGTTCCCTTTAAGGCCATTTAATCATTGCGTTAACAATTGTTAAAAATGCAATTAACGACCGATCTTACCCTTTGAAAATTGATCTAGTTAGTACTGTATACAGGGAAATATTCGCCCCCGTTTAATCGCCCATATCACCACCGTTGTCAACGGGCGAATCGAAGACTGGACGAATTCAATTTCTTAACTTATTTCTCTTCAAACATAACTTTGTATTGGCATGTTCAAGACAGGGGGGGCATTGCAAGTCAAGCAGGGCGAAAATAACACGGGCGAAAATTACCCTGTACTCAGTATTCAAATATACATGTACGATAAAGCATTATATATACGTATATTAGGGTTTCTTAGTTTTGATTTGCATCTATTAAGGGTTAGACAGAATGGAGGTTCACATATTGATACAGTTAGAATTATTTAAGATAAGTTTGATAAAAATCAACGGATTAAATACACATGTATTAACATTGACTTATTCAAAACTTGATTTCATAATTGAACTAACGATGTAAATGATAAATTTCATTGCACTTCAAATAAATCGTCCTCTCTCTCTCTCTCTCTCTCTCTCTCTCTCCAATTTCGCGACTGCCACTGATTTATTTCAATCGATTTTGAATGACATAATTGAACAATGTACATGTACTGTAAAATTAGTTATTAACGCGTGAGGGATATAAACACACGTTTCGCGGTAAGCTTAAAACCGCAAAAAATACCCCCGCGTGTATGGGAAAAAACATCCAAGTATTTTGATAATACCCACGCGTATTGTTTGACCATAGAAAACGCGTACTTAACCATCAACGTACTTTTACAGTATGCGTCTCTTATGCTTGAAATGTTTCAATTTTTTTGTTCTTTCCTTTTTAGCTCTGATAATATGTCCAACTACCAGCTAGGGAATAAGATAGCCGAGTTGGTTCTGGTGACAGGGGAGACCATCAACATCGCTGACGCTCACCAGGATTCTAGATTTGATCCCAATGTATGTGTGAACCTCAAGGATCAAAACCAAATCATCGCCACAACATAATCAGTTCATAATCAGTAATCAGTAACGATGCTAAATAAGTAATCGGCCTTGTCAATATTTTTCAAAGATGATGGATTACATTTAGAGGTTGTCAAACGTCACAGTATTATTGAGTAATTATTAGTTTTTAAGCCAAGCCAAAAAAGTTTACGTTTTGAAAAATATTTTTTTTAGTTCGAGAGCTTGAAATTGGCTTTGGTTGCTCTAGTATATGATGAAACGGAATCATGAAACAGGAGAAACATTTTTTTTTGGTTGAAAGTGATAATTTTAAAAAAAAAACCACAATATTTAGTATAAGAACAAAAACTATTATTCTTTAGAAGCTTTTGAATGAATCATTATATGTTTTGACGACAGAAATCAAATCGAGATTGTATCAGTTAGATTGAAAACAGTTTCTGTTTATCACGATAACATATATTGGAGAGATAATTATCGCAGATTAGAAAGAAATCTAGATCAGATTATGTTGCATTTTGAGTATTGGATTGCATTTTGAGTATTGGATTGCATTTTTGAGAATTGGATTGCATTTTGAGTATTGGATTACCTCGTGGCATACAATGCTGTTTCTTTTTTTCCAGAGCGATGGGGAGTCTGGATTCCACACACGTTCCATTTTGTGTAAACCAATCCGGAACCGAGATAATCAGACAATAGGTGTGTAGCAGCACGTAACGCCGTAGGCTCAGGAGACTGCACCGATAATTTTGTCATTTTCTGTCGTATTGAGACGTGCATGCGGTATGTCATTGATCTGAATATGAAGTACTTGACTAGTCTTTTTTACTTTAGGGTGAGTTGGAAAAAGCCATACAAATAAGGACTTTCATTTTTACAACAGCGACCTTTCATCTTTTTGATTTAGCCCTGAATATACTTTATTTATAAGAAATGAATGAAACGCTATAGATTTGTATGAATGTCGGTATCACACGGCTACAAAGAATATCTTTAATAATCGATTTTTGTGTTTAATACTAGTATCCTCATTCACTTCTTTCTATTGATTTCTTACCAGTAGATTCATAAAAATAATCAAAGGGCAAAAATCTTTCAAGTTCATCAAGAATGTACCTCAAAACCTTTCATTACTCTGTGACTGTTGACGTCACTGATGACCGTTCATTATCCCCATGTGTTTTTAAGTCATCCATCACTGTATACAAATAATTAGTGCATATTGTCAAATTTCATATTTTGCAAAAAATAAGCTATAACTAATAATGTACTAGTAGAAGTGTCAAACTTTCAAGCATTGATGATCATAGGGTTTTGTTTTATACTGTTGTTGTAAGGATATGTTATTTTCCCCCTGAAAGTGGTCGGCAAGAGATTATGAGCTGTCGACATGCAATTGATGAAAATAAAATCATAATTTTGTTGGCGTAAACTAACGTTTCCTACTTAAGTGAGCAAGTGCACAATGTATATTAAGTAGAGCATCCAATCTAGTTTGCAATAAAAATAGTCTTTGTTGTTCTTTCTGACATTAAGTAGGCATTGGAAACTTTGTATTTTCAACACCTTACGAATCAGTTTTATTTTGTCAGTTCTCAAAAAATGGCCTCTCACCGCTCCTTAATATTGGTGCCAATTAAAGAGTCAAATAAGAAGCCCTTGTTTGCGTTAGATTTGAATTGGAACAAGGAAAAAGTGAGAAAAGAACCAGAACAACCAATGCATTAATTACAAATTAATTTAAATTTTCAAAGACCAAACAATCAGTAGGTTCCAAAACATTTTCGTTCATGAAAATATCAAATAAGCATGCTTTCATTCATAATGTTTTCTTTGTTGAGTAATTTTGTTCTTCCCAAAATTAAAATATACTACATGTATCTTAGAGTCGATGTTTACGTTGCATCCAAGCAACTGTTTGTTTCATTCAAAAAGGTCTAGTAGATTTATCAAGTTTTGTCAGATACCGTATATTGCAATGCTGTAACTATTGTTCTCCAATTGCCTGTTCTAGTGAATTGTTATTATTCAGAAGTAAATTGGGTTGACAGATATGAATTCAAGCAATTTTGGAGAGAATATTGATTATTTACGACCTGTATAGGAATTGGAAGGCTTAATAAGCAAAAAAAATAGAACTCATCGGATAAGCCTTGATAAAGAAGAATAGAACTTAGCTGTTGCGAAGATGCGTACATTCTGGGCATTGAAATGATTTCTTCTGATGTAATTTAAGCAAAAAACATCCCATCAAGGTCCGGAGAAAGTCATCGAATATCTGGCATATCTTGTGTATGGACACAATTGTACGTTTGGGATGAAAATATTTAAAAGAACGCATTAACGAAAGAAAAGATAATACATATGTATACAAGAAGAAGATGGTTTCATGTCGTTTTTTTGTCATTGTAAACGGTATACTTCACCATCAGAGTTTTCGTGTACATATGTGTTGTGACATTGTCCAGAATTAGATTCATTGAGTCGTTCATCACTTTTTATCTCCATTTGAAGGTGTTGCCCAGGTAATGAACCGGATAGACGGCCACTCTTTTGACGACCATGATGACCAATTGTTCGAGGTAGGAAGCTACAAGTCGGTGAAAAATTCCCATTATGTAGAGGCACAACGATGTTCGTTAGTTAGTGAAAGATCGAATGATTGTTGCTACAAAGAATGTAGTCCTACCTAATTAAGCCATATTCAATATTCATGCACTCTTTGGTAGAAAGTATAAACTTTATTTATCCTGCATATCTGAAGTTCTACGGTCACTTAATTATTCTTTACTAAAGATTTACAACAAGAGTCGAATCTTTATTTTCTAAAATCTTAAGTTTAAAAAAAATGTAGAGTAAAACTAAACAAAAACTCTTATTGTTGTAGGCTTTTACCATTTTCTGTGGACTAGGAATCAATAACTGTCTTCTTTACGAGGAAATCGCAGTGGCCTCCGCCAAGCAAATGGTAGCTCTAGAGGTAATCCGATTCATCAAAGTCGACTTATACCTCGCGCTCCGTCAGGGCTTATTGTCATAAGTACAAGCATAAATCCTTCCCTTATAATTTTACGTATTGATAGCGAATGTTGAATGGCTTTGCCGTCGGATATTTTTGGAAGCATACAGACATTTCTGATTGTTTTCATTTATTTAACTTAATGTCCGTACAGGTCCTTTCATACCATGGAACAGTTACTGCAGAGGATGTCGTCAAGTTAAAGGTACAAACACCGTTAAGTACTGAAGTCCACTTACAGACAGAAGTATATCAGGCGTTTTCCCCTTGTATCTGCTTGCAATGCCCGTAAATACAAATGATCAAAAACAATCTAAAACATGAGGGAATGAAAACGTGTTTTGACAAAACACTTACAGATATTTCAATATAACACTTTCCCTCCTGAACGGGGATCCAATCAGCGATTACTGAAACCACAAAAAAACTACATTGTACTTAAATATGATGTTTGTCATATAAAGTCAATAAAATAAAAAAACGGGATATAAATGCAGGCTGATAAAAGGGATATTTTTGTGGTTAGTATACCCTCTATAGGTGAAATAGATGTAGAAGTTTTTCTATTTCTTAACAATAGAATTTCATCATACATTTCTACAAATATAGTTACAGTAAAAAAAAATTTCTAGGGACTACTATTAATTTAATGAGAGATACTAAAAGATATCAATTGCACTTTTACGTTCATTTAGAGCAAGCATACAACGCAGATAATACATTAAAAACATTGCGAGCTTTTATTAACAGCAATATTCTGGTTTTGTGTGACGCCCTCGTTTTTACTTAGGGTACATTGAGGGAATCGCTACTCTTACTGAAATTGTTTACCTTTTTACACTTCATACTGTCTTATCACGCAAGACTTCATACTTCTTCAAAGATAAATTATACATGTATACAGGGAGTTGTTTCCCTTTTTTGAAACAAACTCAGAAAACATTTCTACTTCAAAAGTTTATGTACATGTATGTATATAGGCATTATTTGAAAAGATTTAAGGTTGAACGGTATGACTAATAGATTTAAGGTTTTGATATTTTTCTTTTCAAATATTATCTCGTGATTCCGTGTAATCATTAAATAAAAAACGAAGAAAAAAGAACAATATAGCGTAACATTGTCAATTGCATGCTGCTCTGTGTTGAAATATTCCTTTTTATGTTCAAATTAATATCCGTTGTAGTCTAGGAAAGTTGCGGATGCTGATGATTGGAAATTAGACTCATTCAACTTCAACGATTTCTCTCTCACAAGCGACGACATGCTGTTGGCTGCAGTCAGAATCTTCAAAGACCTCGGGTTTAAAAGAACATTCAGAATCGATACCGAGGTAGGTGTGTCGACGTCTTACATGCTTAAGAAAAAGTGCACATATCTCGTGCAAGATAATTGGAAAATGGTGGGAAATCATTATGTATTACTCCAAATATCAACTGACATTTCAGAGTCAGAAATGAAATTAATTTTTTTGGTAGATTGATAGTTTTGGTGTCGTAAAGAAAATTTAAATGTACATACCTTTTTTTGTAATTTTTTTGTATTTTTTTTTTTTTTTGTAATTTTTTACCTTCAACTTTGCATGTCTATAATCATGTCACTATCCATTATAATGAGAGAAAGTCATAAGCATAAACAATAAAAAAGGTTATCTTAATTAAAAAGCTTTGCAAAGGATTATATTTGTCAATGCTTCTTATTACATATTTGCCAAAGCAATTAAAGTTTTAGTTGAAAGCTGGTCTTTTAATTACATTCAAAACAACAACAATAATACACTATTCCGAAAACACTTAGTTTCTAGTCGGAGAAAATGATACAATGAGATATAATTAAAAATGATAAATGGTTAAGTTGCTTCTGATAATCAATGATGTCATGTGATTCACATTACTAGTAAATTAATATATTATTATAATTAATTAAATTAGTAATTATGCGAATATAAATTCCTTGCAAAATGATAAAGAGACAACTGAGGACTTTTAGGATTGCATTTTTGTTGGGAATTATTGTATATCGTGTTTTTGAATATGAATAGGATATAACAATGCAGAAAACGTTTATGGGCTGTTAGGGAGGATGTTTTTATTATCATTTATGGGTTTATTTTTGCGATTTGCGAATTACATCATAAAGCTGGAAAACACATTATATGATAAGGCAATTGACATTTCCGTTGCTAGCCCTGTTCCGTTTCTTCAATAACAGTGGGTAATTGTGAAATGATGTTATTGGCCACACCAACATGTTTCATATAAATCTATTAATCACTATATGATGTAAGACCTTTAGCAAAAAGTGTCATCACATTTAATGACTGTCTATTTTGCAAAATGGAATAGAGAGAAATATCATTTTGCTACCCCCCCCCCCCGCCTCTCGTAATATGTCCAAATGACCTATTTTTCAGATGTTATGCCGGTGGATTCTGACAGTGAGAAAAAATTACAGAAATGTCGCCTACCACAACTGGCGCCATGCCTTTAATGTCTGCCAGTTTATGTTCGCCACCCTCAAGGTTTGTCCGCGTTCAGAAGCACTTCTCTTTCACTTTGACCGCAAACCAGGTACCTGGCTTCAAAGTACCGTCTTTAATGGTGCACTCTTCGAATAATCTTTTGTAATAAAAGCCAGTAAAAGCGTCTATGATACCCAAGGTGTATGTCTTAATGATTGCACAATACCCGATATTTTCCGCGGCTATAGCTTGAATGAAAGGTTAGGTTTCACAATATAAAGGGGAATGATGAAACAATCCTTTTTTTTTTTCAAAGAGTTAACCTTTACATAGCCTTGTAGCTCCTAATCAAGGAAACAATTCACCTTTAACATAGAAAATTAAAACCAATGTCGATTTATTAAAAATGATTCTACGTCGAGTTAAGATAATATTTGAAAGTGTGTTTGCTTCATTTTGATTCCAGATGTCAGGAGTGAGACGACATATTTCGGATAAAGAAAGCCTCGCTTTGGTAGTTGCTTGCCTTTGCCATGATCTTGATCATCGAGGAACAAATAACGCATTCCAGCAAAAGTAATTAAATCTTTTACAGTTTCTTCTAGAATCGTATTACTTCTTCCCCTTTTGCAGACATGCCATTCCTTCCATGTCGGTGAGGCAAGAAGCCAATCGTTTCTGACTGGAAAATGTTAGAATTGCCTTCTTGGAATCATAAACACCTATTAAAGTATACTTTTATTATTACATGTTTTTGAATGTTTAAAAAAGGAAATTTTACATGTAAGTGAAATTCCCATTCACTTATAGCTGTCACACAATAAATTTAGTCAAGATTAGCCAAGTAATTTCAGAGAAGATGTTGGACATGGATACTAGATGTTGACACAGTTATACCTTTATTCAGTTATCGTCTGTGATTGTTATCATGGTAGAATAGATATTTGATGATTTCAAAAGACTATCTGTATACAGCAGATTCGTCTGTTCGATTTCCTGTGGATATTGTAATGTGTATTGTAATGTTTATTATATTCCAAATTGCCTGTGTTGATTCTTTTATAAAGTAATGTGTATTGTATTTCGATTTGCAATTACCCGTGTTGTTTTCTAAGGTGCTCAATTTTACAAGCACATCTTATATTAATACTGTATGTGCTACATTTGCTCTCAGAACAAGTTCGGCGTTGGCCCAGCTTTATGGGACGAAGGCTACCTTGGAACATCACCATTTCAACCACGCCGTAATGATACTCAACAGCGAGGTACAGACAGAATTAAGATAGAACCATTTTAACAAGGCCTTGGACTTTCAGTAGGATATAAATATCTATTTCTTGTGTTAAAACAAGTTAAAATGACGCTGGTTTCACGCGAAATATACGCCGATTGCGTAGTCTTAACTCAAAAGCCAGACAAATCTTGTTGATTTCAAAGAGCCATTACTGAGTGGCCAGCAATGAAATAGAGAGGCCTACGTCACATTGCCGATTGACACAACTACCCAAAGTCCAAGCTCTTGTTAAAATGGTTCTATTTTACAAAAGAGTCCTAATAAATGTTACTAGATACGTGTACACATCTCATTGATAACTGAAGTAAGATTGTACATCCGACTTTATTGTAAGCATAATAGAATATTATTACAAAGAGGTTTTATTTTCATCGTTTTAGAGCCATAACATATTTGGAAACTTTAACTCTGAGGAGTACAGCGAAGTGATCAACTTATTGAAGGACGCCATCTTGGCTACGGATTTATCTCGTCATATTCAGTATGTCTACTTATTTTTTTCTGTATGTGTATTTAAAAATTGCTAACCTGGCAGTTATGTATTTTCCTATGAAAATTTAGGGGAAATCCGAAAAGAACGAGAACAATGCTAAATTTTCAATATTGGGGAAATAGTAGCAGTGGCCCGTAGGTTGAATTTATCTCTATGTATTTCCTTTTGACGATGACCTTGAGTGCATGTACATGTATAATAAGATAAACTTTTAATCAAGCGTATATATGTGATCATCGAAATGTCTAAATATTATATGCATAATCTTATAAACAGGGTTAGGGACAAATTTTTCGCAATGGTTGACTCAGGAATGAAGAATTGGGACGACAGAGAGTCTAGAGACATATTGCGCAGTATTTTGATGACGACTTGTGACGTAGCAGCGATAACGAAACCGTGGGAGATCCAAAGAAAGGTAAGACATGTGCCTCGTACAAGAAGGGAACGTTACCATATTGCTTCATGCTTTTGTTTGAAATGTTAAAGCTTTATTTATATACCATAATGAAAAGGGCTGTTTTTGCAATGATGCAGTGATGGATACCAGACCCAAATTTCGATAGTATGATAACCATGACTTATAAATCATTGCATTGTTTAGTACTTTTAAGAATAAAAACTAGAGAAATCACTTGACGATGGGAATTGTCGTCATCCGACTCGGAGATTAAGTAAATCGTTATAATTGTTATTTGCAAAAAGTCCATAGCTTTGTTAGCTTGATGAAAAAAATCACACACATTTTCCCTCTCAGATAATTATGTCCAATTGGTATGGTGCATATATACATTTATGTACAGCTTTAAAGGTTTGCAGATAGAGTTATATACATAAATATGGTTTGGTACGTAAAATATTATTGGCTTCAAGTGACGTCTTTTGAAAGGTATGATGAAAGAAAACTGCTATATAACAATATCCTGTTTTGTACTGTGCTCAGGTGGCAGATCTTGTGATGACCGAATTTTTTGATCAAGGCGATAAAGAACGAAACGAACTGAAGATACAACCACAGGTAACTATGTCTTTTTATTGCAACAAACCCTAGTTCGTCAACAATAAAAAAAGACACCCTGATAAGGGAACTAAATGCAAACTTCAAGTGCAATATCATAAGTATATATACATGTGAATGCATTGATATCTAGAAATTTTTATTCACAGAAAATTTAATATTAATTGAAATCGCTCCTTTGGTTGACAACTTGGTAAATTATCTAATATATTTTTCATGTATTTGTGTGAGAATTATCTCTCTTATTGTGCCTTTTTTGTGAACTTTGAACAACAAAAATTGAAAAAGGACAATATAATTTTTTTGCAACAGTATCTTAGAAAAGCCGTTAATTAAAACGTTTCTTTTATTAGCAGACGCTTTTCACAATATTTTACGAGACATTTAAACTGTCTTAGTAATTTGCCAACTATACATATGTACAAGTATTTCGAGGCAATTCCCTAATTACAGTTTTCGTGAAATTTTATAATTTAACGCGATATGCGCATGCGATACTGAAGAACAGTGAAACCGCTATGCCATTCCATTCCACCGTTCTTGAAAATTCTCATAAATTGCTCGAATTCAATTAAATACCAGAAACGATGTCGTCTTCATTTTGTCACTGGCGAAAAATGATTGTTGACAGCTGATAATTTGTATGAAGAGTTTTCATTGTCAGCAAAATAAAAAAAAAATTCCTTTTCCTTAAATTCATCGTAACAGATGGTCCTTTGAGCAGTATAAAACACGTTAATATCAGCAACATTCAAGACCGCCAAATCACACGCATTCGTCAGCGAAGGTCTGATTGTGACAAAGAAAAATGATAATCCAATTTTCCACCAAATTTTATCAGTAACTTCTGAGGTTTTTAGCCACTGAATAAGAGCGCTATATTTTATCCTATCGGCAATCCTAGGTATATAGAGCAGTGATTCATTGTACGAACATATTCTTTTACTAGTTACGGATATTTTTCTTTTGAAAAATGGATTAACCGAATCTTTAGTAATGCTAGTATTCTTTTTAAATTGAGGTCAGAAAAACAGCTTAATCACTATATAGCAATGTTCTGTTGGGTCAGAAATTACCTTCTGACATCATAATTCAATATAATTAAAAGTATTAAAAATTGAGGCACTATAAAATAAAACTTGCATAGTTTTCTAGTAATGTACATGTAATATGTATGCGTTGGCAATTTTCAAACAGGCACATACTGTATAAATAATGTCTTTGTCAAAAAAAAAAAAAAAGAACTTGCAATCAGATAGACTGTAAAGTGTTTTTAGCTTACTTCAATTTTATATATAAATGCTAGCTTTAATTAAAAAGTTTCTCACCATCGTCTTTAATAATTTTTGTTTATAATATATATAATAAAAATTAAATTGAAGAATATTTCATTTAATTTAAATATTCCTAAACGGAATAATCAGTGAGTGTTTATAGTTTTGAATAAAAGATGATATGAATAAATTTATCTTTTATATAATATGAAAAATTGGATCAATCGGCAAAACATAAAGTGAACTACAAAAATGTACTTCCATATTTTGACTTTAAATTAAAGATAATTTTCCAATTCATCCGTTTTGATCAGTCGGTGAATATTTAAGCTATTTGATCACTGTTTAGTGCACAAATTCTATGGCTTTGTGATCACTGTCCCGTGCATATGGATTCGAGTGCCAACAGTTTGTCCTTTGTTTTTTGTTCATTTCTAAAAAGTGTTCAATATGCATGTTTTGCGAGCTTATGCAAATTACTAACTGAGCTGTAAAAGAGTCAACCTTGGTTCTGTGGTTTACATGTATTGATTCAACTCTAGCATCGACTCCATTTTTTTTTTTAGAAAATAGAAATGACATTGCATTGTAATTTTTTTTTACTTTTAAAACAAAATCTATGATTTGATGAAGAACATTATCATTTGGCCACTTGTCAGTGATTTTTAAAGAAGAAAATCGTTATTGTAATATTATCTGAAAATGAATATTGATTGCATTTATTTAAAACTGTAGGCTAAGAGTCATTGGTAAAGAAAGAAATATCTTAAAGTTAATTCAAACGACATCTCTCATCGTACATCAACTGTATTACAAGCTATTTATAAATGATTTTATTGGTTGATAACGGGTCAATTCTTTTTGGAATAACTTCTGTCAGACAAAAATCGAATGCTTTAGTATATGTTTTAACGTGTTATATTGGTTGTAATTTAAATTATACTGTAAATTTTTACTAAAGCAACATTTCTTTGATTTTGCCATATGATATCAATTTCTTGAAATACTTCACGTAAGCTTGCCAGTTAACATTGTAAACCAAGTGTCTTTTTCAGTATTACCGCTTTGAACCAATGTGCATGTACATGTACATGTACATGTACTTTCACTCACTAATGTGTAACTTTGGATATGGTACAACCATTTATTGAACGCTAAATCGTACTTTTCAGGCATGCATGGACAGAGAAAAGCAAGATGAACTACCCAAGCTACAGTTGGGCTGGATCGATGGAATATGTCTTCCTTTATATAAAGTAAGATATTAATACGTTGCTATGTGGCAACGCACTTAGAAAAAATTACGCACTTTGAAAAAAAAATTTCAAAGTGCGTTAAAGATTTGGGACTAAACCAATACACTTTGAAAAAAAAATTCAAATTGCATTAAATTTTTGACAAAGTTAACCCACTTTAAAAATGTTTTTCAAAGTGCGTTAAGAAGGTACATTAACATTTTTTAGTATCGAGACAGTTAACGCACTTTGAAAAAATATGTATAAATCCCAAATTCTCGGAATCAAATTTCTAATTTACTGATAGTATGAAGATAAGTTAAAACTAGTGAATCTAGTTTACCGTATTTGAGAACGGGGATGGGGGTGGGGGTAACCAAAGATACAGGCCAATTACTTGTACATCATTTAATTGATAAGAGGAAGAAGGTCCCCATTCCCTCAATTCCCTTCCAAAACATATGGTTTTCAGCAACATTTAAAATTGGAAAAAAGAAATATGCTCTGTTGTAAATTAAGTATATGCAGCTATATTGAAAAAAAAACGAGCTGGCAAAGCAATAATTTCTCCATTGGTATGTTAAAGAATCTATAAGTGTTTCAACATAAACCCTCTTTTCATATTCTAATCAAATCAATCACTTCAATATAAAAAAAATTAACTAACATTAGATTATTATAAACATTAAAATAAGCATTAGGACGCGTTTTTTTTCTCGCACTGATCTTCTAAAATATATTGTTTGTGATAAACATAACTAACGTATCCTTTTTCACATCATGTTTGTTTACAAACACATGCAATTAGCCAGCTGAAATACATTAAACATTGATCTCCATTTTTATATAAAATTTTACATCAATTTACATAAATCATATTCGTTCTGGCATAGCCCAATATACCGGATAAGAAGTAGATTTACTGCATACTCAAAAATGGAAAATGCAGTTACTTAGCGGTGAAGTTTATTTCATAATTGGATAATTCAAATCTCCAAAAGAAAGAAAAGGGAAAAATTCTCATCTAGAAACTGTTTATCAAGTTAGCTGAGAATGCAATATGTTCTTTTTTAAATAAATCACATTAAGCTAAGCAAGGTTAAAACAATCGTTTATTGTCTATAAAAATCTCAATTATTTTGACTTAATCCTGAAGATTTTTTTTTTCAAAGTGCGTTAATATCGACGATATCAACGCACTTTGAAAAAAAAATATTTATTTTTCAAAGTGCGTTGACTTGGTCCCAAAATGAACGCACTATGAAAAAATTTTCAAAGTGCGTTGTAACAATGCTATAAGGAATACAAAAAAATAATTCTGTTTTGTGCTTTCTGCATTCTGCTTATAATGCGTAGTTGAGGGTGAAAACACGTACTTTTTATTTCGTAAGCCTGATTATATGAATAAATAACCTATGAATGGAATTAAAAAAATAAATGAAGATATTCATGCAATATTGCCCTAATAACAGAAATTTAAACTTTGTATTGTTCTTAAATTAACAGGCTTTGTCAAATCTCGACGCCTCATTCAAACCGCTCTTTGATGGGGTCCTGAAAAACCGATCTTGCTGGGAGGTTTTAGATGCCGAAAGACTAGCAAAGGATGCCGCCATGCATACAGAGGTTTGAGACAAAAGACTCCGAGGTGCTCCGAACTATTTTAAATCATTGCAACTGCATATTCGCTAAAGTCTACCAGTAACGCACAATTCATACGCAAGTGCGAATTTTTATGATAATTTGTGCAATAAACTTCCCGAGGTTGAAAAAACAAGTGTAAGAAAAATATACAAGCTGTTTACTTTTATTTTCATATTCAATAAAAATTCCACCTTTATGTATTTGCTTTTAAATTAGTCTGTACTCTTGGTTGTCAGTATTGAAAAATTTATTATCTGCGCTAGGTCCCAAAGGATTAGTTGTTTACGTAACTCATCGGCGGATTATAGACCCATTTATTACCATACATGTAACATGCAGAAACCAAAAGTACATCTCTGCCAATTTTTATCATCTATTATTTAATGCTTGATTGGAAAGTGACGATAAGTATGTATTACCATTAAAAACAATTGGTAAACACATTTTTGCATACGTATGAAAAATGGATAAGTCTGTGTGCAATTTGTGCAACATTTGGCTCGTAACCTCTCATCTTCTGCCATGTGTTTGCATGCCCCCCTTACCATGCACGGTTCTAGAAAGGGGGTCGGAGGGGTCCAGACCCCCCCCCCCCCCCATCTGCAAAATTCAAATTTCTTTAAATTAGATGATTGTACCAAAAATATGCCTCGGACGCCACCACCCCCCCAAAAAAAACACCTCAATTGACCGTTAACAACCCCCCCCCCCCCCCCGGAAAAACTTTCTAGAGTACATGCTCCCTGCATATAAAGAAACGGGAACTAACATTACTTCAACTACAGCTGTACATAAAGATCTAACTTATTTTTTACATTGTGAGTTTTCCGCAGTTTTGGATTAGCTTTCAGCCATATCACGGCATAAACTGTGTACAATCAATGTAATTACATCGTTCAAAAGAAAAAACGAGGCGCAAATTGTTTGATTTTTTTTAATCAAGATATATATATTGTTTTTACCTTTATGCAACTAAGATATCAATACTGCATTGAAACTAGAATGTACCGCATTACAGGTAGGTACACCTATAGTAAAGACGTCAGGGGTGGTCTCGATTGATAGAAGAGACCATAAATTGTTCAGAGATTTTAAAAATATGATTCATCTAAGTGTGTCTTTTGCAAAAATTGTTGACTTTAAGCTTAAGATAACCTGAGGTTAAAAAAAAATAAAATGTTAATGGCAAGCTCTTGGCCTGACACGGCACTACCCATTAAAATGTCAGAAGCAATTTATAAACCGATTACAGATAATTATTTCATAAAGTATCATCCGTGAAATAATTCATGGGAACAGGCCCATGTTTATTGGGTTTTGAGACGGTAAACTTTTGATAGATATCGTGTCCGGTGGCTCTTGAGCTAATAGAAAAGTTCTATTAATATATTGTCCTTTGGTTGGAATTGCAGCTTAGTTAAACATTAAATGGTCTTTTCCCTTACAACCTCTTTCTGGACACGATAGCCTCATGTACGACAGTCACGTACTTCCGGTGGACGACGATCTTGGCCGACCGGACATGGCGGTTTTCCTCTCCCTGAGTGACCGAGTCCTTTGGGGGATCGAGTCGTCTAAATCGGCAAAAGAAATTTTCTTTGGTTTTTCTGCTACGGTTCCCGAGTCGTCTTTCTTCTTTTTCAAAGACGATTTCCGTTTATGGGGTTTTTCTACAATGTCTTCTTTTGTAGATTTTGGGCTGTCGACTGAATCGGGTTTTGTTGTATTTATGTTTCCCGGTTTTGTCACTTCTTGGCGACATTTTGGTGCATGATGGAAAGAATGACTCCGCTCAACACCAGATTTGACCTTTGTTTTGTTTTCTAAAGAACCTTTCCTCAAAAGTCTAGGAGATTTTTTTATTTCGGTTTCTACAGTCAAAGGTTTTCTCAAATCCACGGTAGAACTGCTTACTTTGCGCTGTTTTTCACAACCCTTTTTGTCCCTAGAAGTCTTACGAATGAGTTTCGGCGATACCTCTGTCTCCTGAGTAGAAACCGACTCACCATTGTGTTCATGGGCTACAATTGGCAAGCCGTGCAATTCTTCGAAATTGTCTCTGTGTCTAAATCTTGGACTTTCTCCGCGCAGACTGACCATTGAACCAAAGTTGGATGACGGCGTACTTGCATCGATTCTATGAACGTCTGACTTTGCTCGGAATATCGTTCTCTGGTGGTTCATGTCGGCTACCGACTTCCGAGGTCTACGGATGGAGTGGATGTACTCGAGGTCGCCTACCCATAATGCATCATCTCCTTCCAAAAACGGACTCTTCCCGCCCTTTCTTGCAGCAATGGGGGCGTGCAGTTTATTGATGAACGAAGCAGCAATGACGGTCGCGCGAAACGAAGACGATTTGTTCGGGGAATCATTACGATCACATCTCCTAAGCGACCTTGTGGGGCTATCCGTCTCGACTGAAAACAAAATTATAGATATTATCGTCTTTAAATGAGATGAAAAAAAAATAACCAAATTTCTCTAATCCTTTCCGGCCGGTATACCGTAATTAATAAATCTCATAATTTTATCAAATATTGATTAATTTTGAGACAGTATTTATCATTTTTCTGAAGTTTATAAAACAATTTATTTAATAAATGTTACATTCAGTTATTTCCATCAAATGACATATTTTAGGAAGATAAGATTTTCTGACCTCTATTTTTGAGGGGAGTGGGAGATCCGTATTTGGGTACAATGACGAGGGGGTAGGGATTGACTACTTCCTCCCCCTCTACCCCCGGATCTGTGGCGCTTCTGTCCCGTTCACACGATGAACCCTCTCTTGTTTCGTTCCCAGCTATAAAAGACAAAAATAAGAAATACCAATCCATATTCTGTAGCATTTTCATTGAGTTTCTCTAACAGACCCCACTAAATGAAAATGGTTTGCAGCAAAACTCACGTAAAACTCGGTTGGAAAGTTTTGCACAAATTGGGATTTTCTTGACAAACATTTCTGTTAACTCCGCCAGGCACCAGTCTTTGTAACTGCACTAACTACACCCTGTCTGCTTTTTATAGCAAGATGGGTGGTTAGATACTTTGACAAATTCTCCCATATACATTTTTAATGTATATACAGTCCGGGGCACACGGTGCAATCGCATAGAAATATATCTGCGTCAGTATTGCATTTGCTAACGTTTGTGTCATATGAGGGTGGGGGTGCAAATTTAATCTTAGCTAATATGTCGATCTTAGAATGCCCCCAAAACATAGTCCATAGAGCATTTTGGGAGACATCTGTTAGTTTTAGAATAAACGATCCAGAGTATTTTAAGATATTTTGATGTAATAAAGCAATTTCCAATACTGTCATAACATCGATTTGTTCATATGCAAAACAAAAATTATTAGTGATACATGTACCTGCTTGCATGTCGATCTATTCTCAAAGATAGACATCTTGTCACCACCAACATGATAACTTCATATAAACAACCCTCTTAATTCTCTGTTCTCTTAATTCTCTTAATAATAAATAACTGTCTTTATTCAGGAATACAGTTTCCTCTTTATAGTACATACCAGTAAAAGAACATAGAAAAGTACACTTACTGCTAAGTGGAGACCCTTCCGCATCGTCGTGAATAGTTTCTTGTTCCTGCTGCAGGCGTAGTAATATCTGCTTGATTTCGTTTTCATCCCTCGAGTGCTGGCGAACAAAATAGCTCCTCTGTTTCTCGATAATCTTTTGTCTCTTTTCGCATTCCAGCTTTTCCACACTATTTCTGATTGTCATCTCTTTCATATTATGCGCCTCCAATGGGGCATTTGGCTTCGGATGTTCCGTATGTTTCATCGCTATGGCCACCTAGCTCCCTCACAATTCTTTATATGCAGCATGCACGCACATTTTTTTTACGTTAGCTTTAAATGTCAAGTTTTTAATTTCATGCCCATTAGAAAACATTGATAAAATATCTCCAGATTGATACCCTGAGCGTTACATATTTCTAAATATTTTTTTCTTCTATAATGAAGGAGTTTCCTCTATCGAGATTGGTTTTCTCTATGTTCATTTATGTATAATTTTTGTCAATGTTGGTTTTAAAAACAACATGCAAACTTAAACAAAGGCTTATTTTACAGTGAAAATGGGCCATAAGTTAGGTATGGCCCCATTTAAAGTATCAATGACCTCACAACAATTAAGGGCGTTTGTGTAGTCAAATTTCAATTTCGGCGTTATATATTGAAATTTCTCTCCGATCAGATGCCGATAGTCCACAATAACACAGTATTAGTTCACAATAACTAAGACCTAAAATGCAATGTCATGATTGGAAACAAAAAATAAATCCAAGTAGATTTCTTGCTCACTTTTTCAAAATGACCAAACAATCACTGCTTAGTAAATCGATTGCTAATCCATTTCACTGCGAAAACTGACGCTCCAAAAAAAAAATACAAAAAAAAAATACCCCGGAACAAAGATCGGAAATAAGAAATAGGATGACCTTTCTGAATCTAAAATCTGCCCAAGAAAGTCTTAATTATATCCTTCATTTCCTTTAGATTCCCATTGGATTTTATGCCAGACAATGCCTCCAAAGTCACGTAGTAGTCTTTGCCCACTGAAATTGACCAGCGCCGCTTTGGAACTGGGTCCGGCTATTTTACATGGTTAATTTCCTGTTTTCTCCCCTTGATCGACTCGTTCAGCTAGCTGTCCCCAGAATAAAGACGTGTTTGTCGGTTGTGAAATATATTTATTGCGTTCTGAATGATGAGGTAATTTCAAGCTCCCGTGACACGGTGTGTACATATATACCTAGTGCTCGAATTAATGACAATCATGGAACGACCTTTTATACCCAAATACATCCACTGCACTTCAAAATCGGTCAATACACAAATGCCATCGTAAAACCATTCTAATTTCATGATTCATTTTTTGGGAGGAAGGTTTGGGAATAGAATATTGGGGCCTTAGTTTAAGTCAACATATTTAATATGTATCAGTAAATAGAGGCATATCTTGGGATGTTGATACAGAGAAATATATGAATGCAATGAATATGCATAAGAGCATTAAATCCCTATTAATAAAATCTGGAGAGTGAGAAGCAAGTGATAAAGCAGTATTTAAATACCGCAATATTAAAATTGAAAAGCAACAAACATTTTTCAAGCACAAAGAAAAGAGTCGCAATTGTTTCCGCTAAACAACTTCACTGGACCCTTGAATGATCGTTTCTATTCAATAAGAGGCCCGTACCTAGGTTGACCTGCCAAGGGCGTCCCGGTACCATCATTATGAAATTTGTATATACCGGTAAGTAATATAAACGGGAAAAAGGTTCAAGTTAATCATGTATCTGCAGCATACCTTAATCCACCGAATTATTTGAAGTGTTTCAACTATTAACTGCTTATGTTATTAAAGAACATGTCACACAACATTTTGTAATATAAAGAACAAACATTTTACAATCGTTACAAAGTTTTGAAAATTTACATATTTGGCGTATTTTATTGTTGTGTTAAGATCGATGAAAATACTTTAAAAAATTGCAAAAGTAATTGGCTATGAGTATAGTTTGAGCTGTAAATCTCAATTAATTAATTAAATTGCTAGAATATACGCTACATAAAATTGTGTTTTCTAAAAGAGGTATATATGAATCCACAAGACAACATAATTTATACAGTTAATGCTGTTAAAAAGTACATGTATACAGGGGTTTCAAAGATAAGGACCTTGCAAATGCTGCATTTTGGAGGCCAAAAACCCTTGACGTTCATCTCATAAACATTGCTCAACGACCTGTCACATCACGACGCGCACACTGAATTACAACATTCATAAATTGATATCTCAGAGGGTGACGGAGGTTTCATCTGCCAAAATAACCTTGGGTTGATATTCAAACCATAACTTTAGGTCATTGTAAGTTACCTGCAGTGTATGATATACACACGATTTATACACGTCCTATCAATTATATCTACAGAGTCTGATTTTCTTTCCAAAATTGATAAAGTTTACACGCGGATGTTTTCTCTAAATGAAATTGATTAAAATAATGTTGGAAGATCTGCATTTGGTCTAGTAATGATGACTTTCAGTAAAAGTCATTAAAATTAAGTACTTTTTATCGCGCTGTCCAATTTAAAATTGGTAAGATACATGTATGCTCGGAATGTAATTGCTTCTTAACTTTAAGGATAATGGCACATATATTGTGACATTTTAGCTTTAAAGAATGCTTGACACATGTTCTAATATTCAAAAAGCAATTGTCAAATTTCAATTAGCATTTGAAGAAATGATAAACACCCTTTTAAAAGTGTTCAGTTTTTTTTCTGAACAGACGCTTTAAATGGAATTTTATATGGTAAGAATAATTTCAATGAACTTTACTTTAGTGGCCTGAATGGGTCTTATGTTGCTGAACGAAGATAAGGATAAGGTCTACTGCAGTAGAGTGTTTCACCTTAAAATTAGCGCCTATGGAAAAAAGTACTTATGGACTTTACCTATGTAAGATCATTTCGGGGTTTGAAATAAATGGACCAGATTGTAGCAGCATTAATTTTTATTTAATGAAAAGTTTGAAAGGCTTGGGACAACTTATTGTTGAAAGTGAATAGGAGACCATCATTGGCGCTATTTTGTCAAACGTTGCATTAATTTCGCATTCCTAAAATACTAGGTTAGTTGGGTCAAACTGAATGTAGCGACGACGAATGCTCTGTACAAGTTGTACAGCCTCCATAGAATCAGTGAGGATGTTAAATGCCACCAACATGTTTATTAAAATAACCATTTAGAGCTGGTTTTCGACATTATAATAATCATTATCATCATTGAATATGCCAGTCGTATGTCCTATACGCTTTTTTTTCTTTCGGGGAGTTGAGAGTTGGTTACCTACAATTCATAAATACTGGACAAGGTATTTCCTTTTTAAATCGGTAGAACACAGTGGGATAACGTTTTTGCTTTAAGTACCTGTTACAAGATACCCTATTTAAAAAAAAAACATTTAGAAAAGTTTAAAAAAAAAAAAAAAAGTTCGTTCCAGATTACAAAACATTCTTTATGGATTAATTTTGAATTAACGCAATATTAATTTTCTGAGTTCAAATTGTATCAAGAAATATACAAAACATAGACTGCTATACGAACGACAACTCTCATCAAATGGCTCGTATTGAGTTTTTCTTTTGTGAGTGTTGTGTGTTGTATTATTCAAATTGTACCAGAAGAAAACCGGAACACAGACACTGCCCCCCCCCCCCAAGAAACAATCCAAAAGTCAAAATAACAAATCCAAAAAAGGGGGTTTTGGGTTGTTGTTTTTTTATGTACGAGACTAAAATTCATAATGTTTCCCTAACACAGTTTGTTGTGCTCGTATTTATCATTAGTCCGAAATATCTGAAGTTTTCCTAGCCTTTTTAACGATTTTGATATTTTACTTGTAAAATATCAAGAAGCCAGGAAAATATGAAAAGGGGAAACATGATAAATAATCCATGTAAGAATAAACAAATTAATGATTAGAAAAGTTTGGGCTAGTTATTACTCTTTTAGTTTAATACATTGCAATTTAATTGACACAATATTTTAAAATCAAATTTCTGTTTATCATTACTTTCTAAATGAAAGTTGAAACTTGAAAACAACAAAGGGAACACATGAAATTTGCAAGGACACACTGCAGCTATTTAATATTGGACACATGGTATCAAAAAGGTTGATTTTACATTTACAAAACATTTCCTTAAATCAAATTAATTTGTTGTTTGTGTCTTAAACTGGTATCTAACAAGTATGCATTTCCTTACATATACCTGCTATGATACGGAACTTATTTCGTGGGAACGACTTTCATTTCGTGGGACGACTTTATTTCGTGGGAACGACTTTCATTTCGTGGGAACGACTTTTATTTCATGGCCACGACTTTTATTTCGTGGAAACGACTTTCATTTCGTGGGAACGACTTTTATTTCGTGGCCACGAATTTAAAAAAAATATCTTCAGCATATGTCCTATGGCAGCCACCGTAGTACTTCGAAAGAACAACATGACAAAAACAAATGTACATTATATTTCCAAACAAGTAATCATTATTACATCAAGTATATAAATATTGATTTCCATCTAATTTGTACATCAAACGAAGATATATCTATAATTGTTCATGTTAAATAGGGTGGACTAACTTGTTGGGACTTTGCAATGAAAATAAGGTGGTCAAATTTTCATGTCATTCCACCAACCGTTGTTCAATACATCTGATGTTTTCCTGGCAAGTAAAATATTCCTGGCTTTTTAACAATTTTTATCGTTTACATGCCAGGCAAGTAAAATATCAAAATCGTTAAAAGGCAAGGAAAACGTCGGATATTGCGGACTACATCATCTGGTTTTTTTTAGTACGTCAAACATTTCAGTATTTTTTAACGAAAAAAAGTGTGCGAAGACTCCTTCCACTTCCTATATGGCTATAATTATACATGTACATGTAGCTTTAAACAAATATTTTTACAAAGCATTATCTGATTGCAACATCATAATGGAGTTCAGTTTTATATTTGTATTAAATTTTACCACGAACACATCCACATACTTCTAATGGTCTGTGTTAGCACATATGTTATAAAATACCACTTTTAACTCTTAATAAAAGTACCTCTTTAAATACTTACTCGCAAATCGTGATCTGAAAATTGAATGCATTGCATTTGGGGAAAACTTTTTTTTTTCATTTCTATTGTTTCCGCGTGACTTTTAAAAAAAATCCGGTCTGGTATATACATTTGAAAGGCATGTCACAAATGAAAACCCGATGGCTAAGGTTTTATTAAAATTAACATAATATATTTATGAACAATTAAAGTTTATAATAAATACATTTTTTAAAAATATGTCCAGTTTTAAAACAAAAAGCGGAGTTAGATAACTAGTGTGTTATAATGATACGCATACCATCTATGTATCGTACAAAATTTATCGTGTAAATGTTTTGTCACTTTTCGCGCATTTGTTGTAACAAAGACCAAGCCCAAAATGCGTTGTAAAACTACAAGTACATTTGTAACAACGTTAACACTATAGGAATTGATAAGACTGTTCAAAGTACAAGTATTAGTACTTGAACAGGAATGTAAGGGAGACGTGTTATCATTTCATGTTTAACCTGTCAAGATAACGCATATTTAAAAAAAAATAAAAGGACGTACAACAGTTATTGTTATAATCAGAATTTGTGCACGGAAACAGTAGTTTGGAAGTGGCAGCTATCGTCCATTTAAATGTTTCACGCCTGGTGATTCTTACATGAACGTATATGTGCCTATTCTGCCGCCATGTTGCATCTTTTAAATTAAGCAGTCCGCATTAAGATTAACTTTTGAGTGGAAGTCCAGCTCGTTTCTGCTTTGTGTTGGACATACTGTAAAATGATACGAGGGGCTGATGAGGAGGACTTAGAGCGAGGCTCTGACGATTTGGACAGTTCTGTACCGGACGATGGCGGCGAGACATGGACGCCAAAGGTCTCCCAAACTCTCACCGACTCGACATCCGGTTTGTATAGGAAGCCTATCATAGGGTAGTTCATACATCAAATCTTGTAAATCGTAGGTATGATGATAAAGCTGCTTATCGATTTTATCTATCTTTATAATTGAACAATCGATCTAGACGGCTTATGCAATGTTTGTGTGTGCACCGAATCGAAAGTATAATACACAATTGTGCACATTCAACCAGAATTGAACTAATTGATAGCTCCAAAAGTCGTGGGTCATTGCAGACTACTGTCTAGGACAAACTTCAAAATATGCGTCTAATACCATCTCAATTGAAATCGATTTAATTGAAATACTTTGCCATTTTGCATTACGTAGTTAGATTACAATTTGTATTTGATTACGAATGGTCATTTCATACAACAGGCACCTAATGTTTCGTGAATACATTTTCTTATAAAATAATACAAATCCTTCCTAATATTAATTCAATTGTTAAGCATTGCCGGTACCTTCTCGCATTGTATTTAGTAGAAATAATACCCCGGTAAAAGCGGTTTAGTAATGCTCATTAACATACCAGTATTAAAAAAAAATACAAGATGAAGTTACTTTAAACATATATTATAATCCATAAGCACAAACTTTAAAACAAAAAAGAATGTTGAGTTACATTTCACCAAAAGGTACATATACATGCATATGCTTCTGAGTAATATATAATCCATGCCTAGTTTCTGATGATTTAGGATTATGAACACATTTAGGTTAATCTCCAAGAAAAAACTCAAAATCCTAATAAAGTATTACTATATTTTATTCTGTAGATTTGGAATCATCATCAGAGTTTAATGAGGCCCAGTTTGCCCTGACTTGCGCAGTATGTGGCCAATCGTGTAGCACGGCTCGGTTCTGTAACCAATGTTCCCTCTATATTTGCGAACAATGTGTTGCACAGCATCTTAAAACTCCTGGGAAGCACTACGTCGTCGATTTTCGGGAACGAACTGTTGGCGTACCTCGCTGTATCCAACATCAGAGCACAGAGAGCACGTACCAATGTACCACGTGCAACGTGTGCATCTGTAACGATTGTATGATGACCATGCATCGGCTGCACAGAAATGTTCATATAAAAGAAGTAATGGATCGACAAAGCAATACTCTGATGAAAAATATGGCTGAACTCCAATCGGTAATAAAACCAGTGTTCCAGCAAAAGATTGACTTCTTGAAATTAAAGTTAGCCAATGCAAAAAGGGCTTATGATGTTATGGACAGTGATATTTCAATGTGCGCTGAGAAATTGCGCCGAGATGTAGATTTAGCCATCGAGGCCTTAAAGTTAGAGGCGGAAAAGTACAGAAAAGAACATACAAGAGAACTAGAGCATGATATCTCTGTTTTAGAGACGAAACTAATAGAAGTGCAAGAAGCCTCAAAAAAGGGTGAAAATGCCTTGTCACACTCTTTAGAACTTCTGAAATATGAATCAAATATTGAATCACTGAAAACGATTCCAGAAATGACAGACTTCGAATTGCCAGTATTTTCTCCTGGCCGGGTAGACGTTAAGGCCGGCGTTGGACAGTTGTCTCGTTTGGTCAAATCGGTCATTCCTTCATCTGCCATCAAAAAGAGAAGTGCAAAGAAATCCAAGATAAAGTCAGAGCCAACGATTGAAACGTCCATTACTGTTGGAGAAAGATATGTTTATGACGTAGCATGTGCATCAAAATCGTCTGCTTGGATGTGTGGAGCTGGCCTCTTTTACTACGACAACAATGTGCGATTGATTGAAAAAGATGGAAATAACAAAGAAACATTAGAGTGTCCAATAAATCCTAAATACATAGCTTTGAAGTCTCCTGGACGTGTTCTTTTCAGCGACGACTCTGACAAAACAGTCAAACTTTGGTCACGTGATGACCAGGGAGTTTTCATCAAAACCGACAGTTGGACCCCAGAGGGACTGGCCGTTACATTGTCTGGGGACGTCATTGTTTGTCAATACAAGAAAACAGAGGTAGCGGCTGAGCATAATTCGTTGTCAAGAGTTGTACGATATAACGGCGAAGGGTCCGAGATCAGAAAAATGGAGTACAGAAAAGAAAAAAGATTGTTCTGGCATGCTCTCTTTGTCGCCGAAAACAGAAATTTCGACGTTTGTGTGTCTGATTCAGCTAAACATGCAGTTGTCGTGCTGGACAAGATGGGAGAATTTCAATTCATCTACAAGGGAAACATCAAGACTGGCAAATATCAGAACTTCAACCCGAGGGGCCTCGATACAGACAGTCAGGGGAATATTCTGATCTCGGACTACATGAACTACACTGTCCATATCATCGACCAATACGGCAATTTTCTCCACTACTTGATGCGAAAACATCTGAAATTCCCGCTGGGTATCTCCGTGGACGCTGACGACAAGGTGTGGGTCGGGGAGTATAACAATGGAACGATTGCCGTCATAGAATACCTGGCGTAGATCTTAACAGTCGTGTTTATCTCTCAAAGAGGTTTGGAGGCGTAGCTATTGTGTTTTGCTCAGGTTCTTCTTTTGTCAGATGAACTTGCCAGTCGTGTTACAAAGGAACCACCCATCGAATGAATATCGGAAGTTTGCTGGAGATTACTAAGACTATGGCCATATTTCTAGTTGTGAACTCACTATTTTGATTTTTTTTTCGTTTAAGATTTCAGTATTAAAAGATTTCTTTCCTTATTAAAAGGGCAACTACGGCTGATATCTACATGCATGGAGAAAATTGTCTTAATTTTGAATGACTAAAGCTTTGACAGCAAAATTGAAATAAAGATTTGATGCTTTTTGAAGTTATGCACAACATTGAACCAGGTTCCATGGGGGTAATCCATAAACCTAACCTCCTGAAAACGAAAATTTCAAATATCCTGAAGACAAATCAAACGCTAACCCCTTCATCATATCTTGTACCATTTCCTTCCTTGACATGAGCTGTCTTTAATTATACTCAACTTAAGCAATCATTCTATTAACTTACGAACTTGGCCACAATTCAAAGTAATCAACTAAAAAAATACATACTAAGCCATTTGCGGTAGAGGCAAGATAAACAATTACCATCAATTAATAAAAAATAGGCAACAAGTTAACAATATCACCAGTAAACTACACAGAAAATATATAATGTCAACAGTTTGAGAATGCAAGTAATCACAGATTATTAGCGTATCATACACGATACCATAATATCACCTGGTATTCGATTAAAATTTTCAATAGAAGATTATATTTTGATTGTTAATCTGGGTGCAAACTATTTTTTTTTATTGTTACTTAAATTAATAAAAGATAGAACATAATTATTATTCATACTTGTGGTTAAGGATGCTATTTGAGTTCTGTTTCAAGAAACAGCTTACATCAAAACTATGTATGAAGATTGTTTTAATTGTACGTCAAACAATTGGAATCCCAGATGAGAATTCTTTGAAAATGCAACATTTTAGACATACTGTATACAACATCGACAAAGGGTTTATTTACTGACATACATGTGCGTCATATGCTGCAAATAGGACTATGAAACGAAGGCCCAGGGTCATCATAATGGAACGGTCTAAAATTTATATAGAACTTTTCCCTTTGCGATGATAACTTTCCAAAATAAATCAGATATTGACACGTACAGATTTAGCATATAACGTTTTGGGGCAAAATAAGATTCTGGTTATTCTAAATAAAAAATGTCCTTTCCAGTCGCAAAATAAACCTACACGTAAATGCTTGAACCAGCCATTTCTAGGTTAAAAGCAAAATGAGTAATACCTCTTTAAATAAATGTATTTCATTAGAGATCTTTTAACGGAAATATAAAATAAGACATAATAATAGGATTGTTATTTGTTATGCACTTGTAAAGTGTCGTTGCTATTTGTTTTCGGAAAACCTAGTATGACAATATTTTTAAAAATTGTAAATGACTGAAGAAATCCTATATAAAAGTTATGAGTATGTTTCAAACAATAATTTTTTAAATTTTTGATTCAAATGTAGAGGTGACATGCATACATGTATGTTCAATGTATAAATTATGCTGAAAATTCTTATATCAAACTATATAATTATATTACATCTATATACTTAGATCTAGATACCATTACTTTTGATTTTCGCAATTAAAATCCAATGTATAAAACTAACTGCAAGCCTTTATAAAATTAAGTACAAGTACGTCGACAGTTTAGATACAGTTGGTAAGTATGATGTTATCTAATCATTTTAAAAAGATCCAGTATAAAAGCTCAAAGGGTACAATCTTTAAATGCAATTATAGCACGAACCACACATTCAGAAGTGCAAACTCGTTATACTGACAATTAATAAAATAAATACAAGTTCATCTATATACACAGTGTGACCAAACGTTAAGCGAATCTGCAGTTTTAAGAAGTCAAAAAATGAAAAAAAAAGTTACGAAAAAAAATCGAAAATGCCTTGTCACTCTTTGAAATTCTGCATTATAAACATAATTTTGGTTTGCAATAATTTTCCAGGAATGACAAATTTTGACTTCATTTTCTTTCTCCTGGCACCGTCGACCATTGTTACGACAAACATGGGACATTGTTCTGTCTGCTTTATCAGTCATTTTTCTGTCATTCAATGCGAGACCTACGTTTGAGACATCCATTACCGTTGGGGAAATATGTATATGGCGGTGCATGCATATCAAAATCATGTACACTATAATGTATGCCTGCTAAAAGTTCTATTTTTTATTACACCAATGGTAAACGATTCATGTCAATTTGAAGCTTCATCATGATCCAAACGAAAGCAGCTATACCAGTGAAAAACCAACGCAGCCATACTAATAACAAGTAAATGCAGCCATACCAGAAACAAACCAACGCAGCTACACCAGTAACAAACCAACGCAACAAAACCAGAACAAACCAACGCAACCATACCAGTAACAAACCAACGCAACAAAAGCAGTAACAAACCAACGCAACAAAACCAGTAACAAACCAACGCAACCATACCAGTAACAAACCAACACAACAAAACCAATAGCAAACCAACGCAAAAAACCAGTAACAAACCAACGCAACAAAACCAGTAACAAACCAACGCAACTATACAAATAACAAACCAACGCAACCACACCAGTAACAAACCAACGCAACCACACCAGTAACAAACCAACGCAACAAAACCAGTAACAAACCAACGCAACTATACCAATAACAAGCCAACGCAACAAAACCAGTAAAAAACCAACGTAACTATACCAGTAACAAACCAACGTAGCCATGTCCAAAAACCGAATACGAACTATTTTAACAAGAGCTTGGACTTTGGGTAGTTTTGTCAAACAGCACTGTGACGTAGGCTTGTCTATTTCATTGCTGGCCACTCAGCCATGGCTCTTTGAAATCAACAAGATTTGTCTGGCTTTTGAGCTAAGAATACACAATCGGTGTATATTTCGCTTGAAACCAGCGTCATTTTTAACTTGTTTTGACGCAAGAAATTGACAATTGCATGCTACTGAAAGTCCAAGCTCTTGTTAAAATGGTTCTTATCAATTAACCACCTGACCACAAGACCAAGCGACTATCCTGGCAACGAACCAACTTTACCACAGGACCAAGAAACCAACTGAACAACTGATCTCTGAACAAAAACCAAGCATCCATCCAAAAATATGTGGGTTTTTTTAATCATGAGAAAAAATACAGAATTTAGACAGTTTCTCTTAGCGAAAAAGGCGACTTAAACAGGGGACCAAGGAAACATTAACTTACTAACCACAGATCGGTTACGTTTAATTGAAACATTTAGTAGAATAAACTAAAATTTGCCAATAATATTTGTCTTATTTTACTTAGACATGAATTTTTTATTCAAAGGTCTGCAAATACTAAAATAGATTAATGATAAAAAATAGGAATTTGTTTTACAATATTCCAGTTTAATTGAATTCTGGACGAT
The DNA here is from genome assembly GCF_963853765.1 of Magallana gigas. Lineage (NCBI taxonomy): Eukaryota > Metazoa > Mollusca > Bivalvia > Ostreida > Ostreidae > Magallana > Magallana gigas. The sequence continues at coordinate 31,800,545 of NC_088857.1, read as the reverse complement.
GGTTTAATAGTAAGTTATATCATAATACTATTAATGGTATGTTTATCATTGTAAGCGGATAATTTTATCCTAGTCTAATTAAAGTGGCTATTTTCATTATTGCGTTGAACAATGTAGAGACGATATACATGTACATCTAAATAATTATCAAACAGGATAGAGAAAGGAAAAGTGTACATTACATGTATATAAACCAACCTACTTGAGGGTTGTCTCTCTTATTGATTATATTAATAAAGTTACTAAGAGGATTCATATCAGCTTCATTCTTACATAAAAGCAATTAAAAAACGTTAGCCCACTCTTTCTAATGTTATATAATACTAAAATGAAGTTAAAACCTTTTTTTTAAATTCATATTAAAGCTGGATATAACATGATAAAATTGCATTCATCTCCAATATCATATTCACATAAATTACAAAGTCTTTGATTTCCAGATACATGTATATTGTTCCATCTACCTGTCCTCATTGATATTTTATGATAGCATTACATCATATAAATAGTGCCTGTTTGGGAGGGTAACAGCTGAAATTGACACCCGACGCGAAGCGGAGGTTGACAATGGTTTTCGAGGGGTGTCAATTTCAACTGTTATCCTCCCAAACGGACACCTTTTATTTTAAATACTGAATGTCTTAATTTTAGTGATTTTTTAACTGCTTATATATAGAAATGAAGTGAATTCCACGGGGAACCGTACGCGCATAGTTTACGCGCATGTAACAATTCGTTGTGTTACCCGTTGCTAAGTGTGTTGCTAACGCTAAGGGTAATAGAACGGATTATCAACGGATTATCAACTGCGTCTAAACCAATCAGATTTCAGTATTTAACATGAAAGTATAATAATACTTGTTTTACATCTAGTCTGTGTAAAAATATTATTTATCGGTACATTGGTGTCAAAATGATTTTAAAACAGAAATATACACTGGTAAATAAGTTATGCCTTTACTAGATATGTTACAATCTTATATCCAGTTCTGTTAGGATTGAAAATTTGCTAAACAACATTCAACAATCAGTTATAGTTTTTGCATTTAATTTTGCTGAAATCCAAAATTCAAAATTTAGTATTTGTAATGGGATCATTTTCTATGATAACCAACCGTAAATTCTATTTGAAATGCACAATTTTTGCATATCAATGGACAAAGCTTGACATTTAGGAATAACAGTAATTTATGCGGCAGTTAAAACATATCCATCAGAAGAATTCGAAGTGTATAACTTTGACTTCACTGTTTTACTGTGTGTGACCCAAGTAACTATGGTGAATGGAACCTTATTAGGGCAATCGCAGTACATGGCACATTTGTTTGATCAACAAACCATCAAACGAATATCACAATTCAATGTGCTTCAGGCTCTTATATCGGATAATATTGTGTTCAGAAGTCTCCAATAACTGTAGAATTAGGTAGTAAGACTAATAATTAATCACCAGTGAACATTGCCCTTCTCATTTGTCTGTTGTTTCTAGAGCCTTGCTCAAAGTCAATGCTTAATAAACAATATGGTTGAAGGACAGATGTGTTTTCAAACAATGTAAGCATATCAGGCAAGTACTTTCATATCAAAGTAATTGGTAAGTTTATTAAAGAATTGCGATCATGGGGATGTTTGGGTGATGGTTAAATTTTACATTAAAGGGGCAATTAAATTAACGCCAAGAACTATAAGATTTCTATCCCTTGTCGGCAATTTAAACAAGCAGTTTAAGGACGTTCTTTACTCAGGGTTTGAGTTCTCAAATCCGGATTGTTAAAAAGTTCAATTTCATGAGTAAAATTTGTTTTAAATACAAAAAGTATTTATGAAATGAATTATTATTGACATAACAATCGATATTTTTACTAAATTATGGAATTAGGCTCTGACAAAGTTTGACTTTTAGCAAAACAGAGGAAATTCGGACTAAATTTTTCAGATTTTGTTTTCCACTGAAATATATTTGGCAGTACTATAATATTTAAAATTAAGATTTTATTTGTAAGTCAACGTAATTTTGCCTATTTTTTGTTGGTTTTATCTTGCTTTTTCGTTTAGATAATCGCATGGCGCACACTACAAAAATATTGAAAAATGCTTAAAAATGATAAAAGACACCATATCTCAAAATTTTGATCATTTACCTCATATAAACTTTATGCCAGCAGAGAAAAGACAATATCTTTAGTTTAATACTAATAATGTTTTAGCATTATCATCATTCATTTTTTTGTAATATTGAATCAAAAATGGGTAGTAATTTGAAAACTGATAGAGGAAATTCGGACTAGAATATCTATAAAAATTGTGAATGAAAACTTAATGCTTTGTATCTATTTAATGTCACTACCATTCATAAACTGTAATTCATTTGTTAAAGAGTTAAGCAATTTGTATTATTTTCACAATTAAGAAAATCTCAATCATAGTCTAAAATTTTTATGGATTTTTCTCAAATTTTCAAAAAATATTCAATGGCCATTAACTCAAAAAGTAGGTCATTGACCTACTTTTTTGAAAGTGAAGAATAACACTACCATGTAAGGTCTATAACACACAATAGTTGGTTTTTCATTATCATCAGTGGAATTTTTTTTCATTCTGAGTAAACGTCATCCTTAATATAAAAAATATACTAAAGAAGGGGAAAAAACACAGAAAATTACGTGTATTGTGTCTCAAACGTTCCAACCCTCAACAATGACCTTGACTCCAGTATCTGCGTGCCGTATGATCCGGGGTCATACGATGCCCATATCTAAATAGATGCGAGACCTTTACCGCCTCCGTATTAATACAATTGTCCCAAAGAGACAAAACCCATTAAAATAATCATTTCTGATGGATCTGAATCAATACCACAAAAACCAAAGATCATCATTCAATTTATAGTAATACAACTTCTTTTGATCGTAGAGATATCTAGATATATACCAAATAGGGATATTCATTACATGATTTTATTGATTTTAAAATCAGTTCATACATATATGTAGGCTTTATGGGCCTTTTTCGTCAGTAGTTTTTTTTTGTTCCTAGATACATGTACGTTAGCATTTTTCTGATAACTAAATATCAATCACATTAAGGTGGATTTTGCGCTGCACTCTTAGCGACTGATTGGACAGAGGGCGCTGCTGATTGGTTACAAGGTTGACAACGATTGATGAACTGTCAATGTCGGCTAAGAAAGAAGGCCCCAAAGTCAGGCAAAAATAGACACTAAATTGCCGCAATTGCTTGCCTGGCACTAAAAAGCAGCATCAACGACAGACAATACATCTGCTCATTTTGTCGGCAGGAAAGATCATCAATATTCACCCTTGTTCTTGTGTTCAATCATTCTATCGCTGTTTAGATTTAATCAAAATTCACGTGAAGAATTTTATTTTCTCACAATTTTAATTTGTAAAAAAGGCATATTTCAACAAATCAAAGTACATGTAAATGTAGTTTAAATTCACTACAATATTGACAAAAAAAGACAAAAGAAAAGATTATCAAACCTGCAGGAAGCCATGCCATAATGTATCTTTAAATTCGAAATGTATATACAGTGGAGGAATATGAAATCATGAACATTGAAAAAGACAAAAACATGGCTTCCTGTGAGAGAAATGTCCTCTGCTGATAGAAATGTATGTACACAATAACATTTAAACTCAAATTCTTTTCCCTTTCAAACTATCATTTCCAGAGTGCAATTATTTCATCATGAACATAAATGTTTTATAACTCTTTCAGAGACATTTTTTTCTTTTTTCTTTCCTTCCATGACACAAGATGGATTGAGATTCTTGTCAAAGTTTAAAAAATGGATTTCTTCAAAAATGGTTCAGTATCTTAAACAAATATATCTTGAATTCAAATAAGTTTGAAAAAAATGGCACATTTATCTTATCTCATTTGGCATACATGTACTTGTAATTTGAATTTGATTGAAGGACTTAGGTTAGGAGCTACTTCAACAAATGTGTTTTTGCCTTTATCAATGACTCTAAAGTCATCAACATAAATTACATTTATACAAGGTAAAACTAGAAACAGTGTACACGTGTAATTATGTAAGTTTAATGTTAAGTTAATTCATACCAAAAAAAAAAATATCTAAAAAAACCCATAAAATTGGTATGACAGAGACAATGGTTAAAAAGGACAATATTGACTCACATTTCTCACAACAGAAAATAACATGTTGTTAATTAATAAATAAACAAAAAACAAACTTTTAATATTGAGAATAATAAAACAGAATTGAACAAGATAATCATTTACAAAAGCAGCATATGGGATAAATCTAAATTCAAACTGTATGAAAAAAAATGCAGCCATTGATACAATTCTCTTTCCTGGCAAGCCGATGGGCAAATACTTAACATTGACTGACATTGTTTGGTATTAGATAGTGCATATCAAAAAATCAATGCTAAAATTTCAGTGACAATATGTTTATATCACTGTTCCAAAATAACACATACCGAAATATTCAAATCATAGCAAAACCGATGAAATTCAATGCTACATTCTAATAGAAAACAACTTCTATGTCACTGTAGTGAAAATATAATTTATGAAGTGAATTGACTTGATTCACTTTGAAAGACACTGGGTTTCTCAGGGTAGTGAGATGTATGTTTTACTTTGCTGTCTGTTCTAGGGCTATGACCCATTGCCATCACTGGAGCCAGAGGAATCGGACTTCTCTGTCTGGGATTTGTTTTCATCTACAAAAGTTGAAAATCAATAAAGATGTCCAGTTAAATCAATCCAGAAATACCTGCATAATTAAATACTGTAGATTTTTAATTTAACGTGAGGAATTAATATCCGTGTAAAATTGCAAGAAGCAACCCTTGACGATTTTAAAATCTCGCTTTTATTTTTCAGTTTTGAACTAAAGGAAATTATATAAAATAAATTGGTTTTACATTCTCGCGATTTGACACAAAACAGTGGAATGGCGGAATAAAGTACTTGCGTAAAATAAGGAATTTACAAAGGAATTTACAGTACATGTAACTTCAAATCTGAGATGTCCTGCAATGTACAGTTTACAGGCAATAATTATCATATGATTGTGAAACATTACTATTGTAGTCATAACTGACTAAAATAGTATTCATTTCTTAAAATAGATATCACAATGAATTCCTTGAACAGTTGAAAAATTTTATATATATTTTTTACAATAGCAATCATATTGATTTCCCTGTTCCGAACAAGAATATTCTTATATCGATAATTATCAAAGTTTGAACACTGAGCTATTACAAGACAAAACCATACAGGGATTAACTGTTAACAAATATCAATACATACAAACCATTATACCTAAGAAAACTACTAAAACTTCCAACATTCATAATTGAGAGAAAATTGTTCAAATAAATGTCAAATCGAAACATTTTTTTTAAAGGATGCATGCTACACAACTATTTGAAATCCATTACAATCACTCAGTATCAATGTTGCAATTATCTCCAACATAACATAGCACTTAAATGGTTTTGTTTAAGAAATAATATGTAATTTCTGCAGAAGCAGGGGGCCTTTTCACCTAGCTTAATATAAATCACACTCGACATCAGGCATATTAATGACAGTGAATGACAATGAATTTGCCTCCCTGAACCAATTCATCGTGCAATTTCTAACAAGTACAACGAAACAAATCCAAAGAAGACCCACACCAAGACATTAAAAGATTGGCTTCCCTAGTCAGCACTGGAGAATTACAATGTATTTTAGACCGGATGTCGCCAAAATAGAAAAAATATGCCACTTCACCTAAATGATTTTGGCACCGTTCATAGTTGAAGGGGAAAAATACGATTGATTATGCATTCAAGACAATCAATATGTAGTCCTAAATTGCAAGGCAATTGTTAACATTCTTAGGACAGACTCATTATCCTCACAGTTTGAACTTGGCTCAGTGTCATTTTGTGACAACTGAGATGGAGCTTTGTTTGGCGCGGCAGCCATGATTACAGAAATTTGACAGGGACATTTACAGTTTCAAGACTTAAAAAAATGGCTTAAACTGATGAAATACATTTCTTTTAACCATCTTTTAACCTCAAAAATTGTTGTCTTTACTGAAACATTTTTTTTCACTGTGTGCATGTTATAAAGTCATGTTTACATTTCAGGCTGAAGAATGTGATTGATTCTAGTGCAACCATACAATGAAAGAGAAACTTAATAATTCAGCAGTATGAAGTTAGAGCCCACGGTTCTAATGAAATGGGATTCTGAAAGTCTTCGTGTACCTTAATTACTCTGCAAATTTGCTCTTTAACAACATTTTGAACAGAAAACTTCATGCTTTATTCATGCTTCAAGACTCAACTCGCCTCCGTCATCACAATATCTACATGTATTATAAAACAGCACAGTCTATAAATGTAGATGGTTTTCCGCAACATTTGCCAGAATTATAATGGTCTAGATATTTCTTTATTTATTACCTGAGCATTTGAGTGATGACATGTCCAGGTCTAGACCCGCTGTACTCGTGGATGCATGCTTGGAATCCAAGATGTCTGCCATTGCATTCCGACGCCCCGTCCTCCCTGAGGTAATAAATTCCTCCAAGCTATTCGGAACCTCAACCTCAGCCATTGTATCTGTAAAAGTTGTGTTCTTTATTGAGAATGCCACAAATTTTGCAGTTTCAAAAATTTGCAAAAATTATTAAGAAACATGTTTCCCTATTAACTTGGGTCTGTTTCATGCATGTCAATTAGAAAACAAATATCAAAAGGACACTTACCGGGTATTTTATAAAAGGATTGTTTGCCTTTAATAAATAGAGGAAAAACTCATTATGCCTCTATATATATGGTTTGAAACCACTGAAACTCTCAAACAAGATGTTTTGGGGTTTTTTTTTGGAAATAAGAAAGATTTGATAGATTTGAAAATTCCCATTGTAAATCATTTGGTTTTTTTTTTTCATTTCATAAATTTCCCCTCTATACTGTACCAAGATGCAGATGGTCAATCTACTCCTTAGTGATGAAACATGGTTCAATAAATGAAATCTATAATTAAATACCTCCAGTTGTTTATATAATTGCAGGGACCCCCCTCTCTCTCTCTCTCTCTCTCTCTCTCTCTCTCTCTCTCTCTCTCTCTCTCTCTCTCTCTCTCTCTCTCTCCTCCAACAACTTGGATATGAAAAATGTTTTAAGAAACTATTGATTTCATAAACTTTATAGCTTTTTTCAAAACTTACAATATCAATATCATATGTTACAACTTACAAATGGAAGTTAAACATGAAATATCTTTAAAGCCCTATTAAACAATTCTTACAAGATATCAATAAAAGTATCAATAAATTGCTTGTTTCAAAAGTATGAAATCAATGTACTAGTGCAATCAGGTGCAATAGTGCAAGTTTTAATATCGTTTATGACAATTTGTCAACATGAAAGTGATAAAATATATTGTATGACAATGTAGTACACATAGTAAAGTTTTATTAAATGTATGGTGTAGACATGAATTTATTATAGATGAAAAAAAAATTTCATACACAGAGTAATTAAAAGGGAAGAAAAGATTAGGGGTGGGGGTACTGATTTCAATGATCTTATTCAAGGGAAAAAAAGAGGAAAATGTACTGAAAGTAATTTGTGATGTGATCTTCAATCAATCAATATATCAAATCAAATCAATCAATATATCAAATCAATCATTCCATCAATCAATGTGTTGGAAACCTCCTTAGTGTTGTCAATATTTAATGTTACTAATAACAAACACTTTTTGTGTTTAAAAAATAAATTCTTTAAAAAATATTCAATATATATTTTGCATTGTAAACTACATTATTTTAATATTTGATTATAATATTTTAACTATCAACCCACTGGCAGTGGGATTTTCAATAACCAAACCGATAATGGTTTAATACTATTAACGAAATATCTACATTGTAACTGTGGTTGAATTTAATTATTATAGTCAAACTTAACATCAACAGACTACAATTATCAGTGATGTCTTTAGAGTTTTTAAAGGCATCTATTGTACAGTAAGCATAATCATAATTTTATCTCAAGTCAAATTAAATTTCCTATTAAGCATGCTTTGATCCGAGTGGCATTAATCATGATACATACTGCTTTAATATACCAGTGTAATATGTACCATGCACTACATTTTGAGTGAAATGCTTTTAAAATAAACAAGGTAATAAAGGAAACTTTTGATTTTATTTTCAAATGTGAGATTATTTATTAAAAATCAAAATTTAATTGCTTTCCAAAAAATTGTTAAAGTTAAAAAACGTGACCATAATTAATTTACAGGATATTAGGATAAGCGATTCCAATCACTTTGAATTGCTATCAAAATCATCTAAAAATTTGATTTAGTTTTTGGTTTTTTTATATTTCATCCTGGATAGAATTGAGACAGCTGACTCCAGCCAATAACTTCAATTTCACTAACTAATTTAATCATCTCTCTTCTAATTTCATTTAGCTTTGTTTATTCATGGAAATTACTGGTAATAAAGTGTCATGAAATAGAGTAAATATTTATAAATTTAAAAGAAAAATGTTAATTTAAATATGTTAAAGATATCTAACAGCTACCGTTAGTACTTTAAGCCAATACAATTTCAAATATACACTGTACTGATATATCCGTGTATTATCATTTGATTTCAGATTAATATTCATAATTTTTTTCTATATTCAAAATTTAAGAAGGCAGTTAGTGAAAAAGAATTAAATGTAAACCCACCTTTGCTTCCGATTATATAATGGCTCCAGTTGATGCCAGATTACAGATCGTATCCCGGTATATGTTGAATTTGTGTATACAAACTTTAACAAGGCCACTGATGTACGGCTTCAAATCTGTAACAACAGTAGAAAAAACACTCACAGGCTTGATAAAACACAGCACCCACAGAAAAGTCCCAGTTTATACAAAATTATCCTCAATCAATAACAACGGCCGCTAAAAATAAACAGTACTGGAGGAGGAATCAAACAGTGTCAAGGTGAATCATTATTGGGTGACGGTGATTTTAAACTAGATTCCAAGATATAACATCCGCAGTATCTCTTGTATATACATGTCACTGATTTCAAAGCCGATTACCTGATATAAAAAACTTGGCCACATAAAAAGTGGTCGTAATTAACAGCATATATCTTTATCAATTTCTTGTGTTAAAACTTTGTCAGTACTTGTACTTGAGATTCCCAAATTAGCTGAACCAATTTCCATCCAGATTCCCAAATGAAAGACAATAAGACAATATAGCATGTCTACATGCAACAAGTCAATATATATACATTTACCATGGTTGTAAATTTGTCATTAGGGAACAGTAAATGTTAATGCATTAGGTACTTATCTCTCAGAGAGAGAGAGACAGAGAGAGAGAGAGAGAGAGAGAGAGAGGGGGAGGAGGGAGCCACAGAGAGAAAGGAGAGTGAGAGAGAGAGCGCAAATCATATGCATACTAGTAATCATTTATACAATGTACATGTCTTGTTATAACAGAGCTGCCACATACTGTAATAGAAAAATCTTCTTTCATCTGAATAATCTTCTATTTTACAAAATATGTAGGAAACATATAAATATCATGAATTAATTCTTACATACACAAAATATCAATGTACCTGTCAACTATCATTCGATATGGATCAGAACAGTTCCAAACAAACTAACACACACTGTACAAATATTTCACCAAGTAAATTAGAACAGGACTTCATCTACTGTGAAAGCTCAGGTTTTCTATAAGGCGGTGAAGGAGTTGGATACATATATGTACCAGGTACTAGGAATCTTAGGAAATAGGTCATTACTTGGTTTTTCCAAAAATAACAAACAATTACAAGTAATCTATTTCATCTGTGATCCCCTTAGGTCCTGTATAGTACCACAAGTAGGTGCGTAAGTACAAATTATTTTCCTGTTTGTTTTACTGGAAGTTTTTATGAAAAATTCTATTCCTGTTAAGTACTATTTCCAGGACTCTTGGTGAATTTTTTGGGATTTGAATTTAATTCGTTAAAAAAGAGCCAGTTGTAGTTGTATACTTACAGTTATTGAAATAATAGCCCAGTGTATTCAGATTTCAACACTATACCGTGTATCTGAAATGGAAAGAAAAATAACATGATATATTATGTAAAAATATTTTCAATCAAATATTCTTTACACAACATACATGTATAAGTCGGCCTACTATAAGCTCGATAATGCACAGAATATGAAGAAATTTGGTACTGAAATTTCAGTAATGCCTAAAAATACGTCTTCTCATTACTTTACATGATTGCTCTTTGGTTCATCCTGCAGCAAGCGCGACTAAATCCTTTAACCAGTGTGAACGATCCATAATTATATTGTATCATAAAACTCCTCTCCACTGCTAAAATGTGCCATCAACCAGTAAGGAGGAGGCGAGGTAATCTCCTAACAGTCACTCTCAATGCTTCAGAGCCTGTCAACCCCCAACAAAACCCTCATTCTTCTGAAGAGGCACTGACACGCACTGATCATCATACAGCTAGTCATTGCTTTGTTTAATTTAGAACGTTCAAGAATTAATCAGGTGTCTGCATGACAAGAGTATTTATTATTGACCACAATTTAGCTTTAAAAAAAGGGTATTAGGAAAGGTCTGCAAAACTTGTTGGTTTTTTTTTTTGGTAAGAAACAAATTGTATTTTACTAACTACATTATAACATGGATACACTGAAAAACCCTATTATGAATTCAATTTTAAAGCAAAGTCAGAATCAATTTTCCAGGCCCTAAAACATACATGTATCAAAAGCATGCAGGACACTTGTCTGTGCAACTGTTTGTCCAAGCCGACACTTCACTATATATCAATAAATTACCATAGATGGTTTTCAAACAGTCTACTAATGAATATGGTCATACTCATTAAATCTAACTGTATTGCCAGAACAATTAATCTGACCTCATGAAATACAGAATGATTTTAAGGTTATCCTGTGACCTTTACCTTTATCATGTCACAATTCCTTAATTTTGTATTGCTTAGATGTTGGGTGTTGATCAAACACCAATAGAAATTAAAAAGATTTAACTCTGTTTTTTTTCATATCTTATGAACATACCGAAACATGTTTGTATCTGAAAGTCTTTTAGATATGCAGTACATTTGTACTATTACCCAGTATAAAGAATTTAACCTTTCAGTAGAATTAAGGTGAAATTCTTTATAACTGAACTACATATTACTTCATCTCAAGTTATTTGACCAGCCACTTACGATCATGCACGCAATCCAAAACAAAAGGGAAACTACATGTACAATATTAAGGTTTCTAAATACACTGCAATTAACCTTATACAATTAAATCATGTAAGTCACTTTGCACTAACAAATTTTTAAGCCACTCAGTACAGTAAAACAATAACAACATTTCTTAGACAGGAAATAGAAGCATGCAGTCAATTCTATGACCACCTACTTGACAGCCTAAATTAACTCCCTACATTCGTTGTTTCTAGGAAATCAATGTACTTTGGAAAAATGTATTGTGCACTTCATTTAAACAATGAAGATTCACATACTCCATTGATTTTAGGATTCAGCATTTTGGTATTGACATTGTTGTGTCAGTAACAAAGAAACAATCTTAGCTCACAAATCTGTTAATCATTTAAGTACAATGTAGTAAGGCTTGTTGTTATCTCAAATTAAAGGCACATTTAATTAATTATTTCCTACAAGAGCAGTACTAGTGGTCCTCCAGGTATATCTGAATCCAGACAACAATTCAATAATTTCAAAGCTAAATTAACAACAACAAAAAACATGGAAAAAACCCCAATTTTACAGTCTCTGCCAGTTGATATTAGTTATATAGAAACATGCAGCTAGCATTTATATTCTCTTTGTGATCCACAGCTGTTTTTTCATTTAGAACCATTGATTTTGCTCCAATTTTTTTTTCCTATAATTGTCTCTTATCAAGACTCTATTGTCAAAATGATATAACAAGTTCATTTTTTGTGTGGAATTTCATCCATTTCTTTGAAGTTCTCTTATAAACCCGACTTAGTTGTAATTGACATTTGTTGCAAAGCGAGGATATATATACATATTACGTATCTAAATGAAAGGAATTTAAAATTTGTTTCATATTGCGTAATAAAACTATTTATCATTTATGTATTTCGACATTAAACTGTTCAAGGGATAAAATCTGCTTCCGACATAACATGACACCATTTTCCTATAGTGAAAAAATTGCCTAAATACCTTCGAACAACCAATTTATAGTCTTTATCTCTGGTGCTGGGATCTGAACTCCTTCAAATACTCACTTTTATGAATTTTGAGTATTTTAAGTGCCTCAGAAAAGAAGTGAATGCTCGATCTGTTGTTGAATTTTCTAGAGATAAACCCAGTTGTATATCTAACAAATGCCCCCTTATCAAAGCTACCCCTTCACCAAGGAATGCTGCAAGAGACTACTGAATGCAGTGATGCTGTATTAATTGTTCATTGATCCTTCTTTATAGTTCAGGCTCTAGCCAAAAGATTAAACTAAACATACTTAGTAGTTAAAGGAGAGATGGGGGGGGGGGGGGGGGGTAAGGAGAGGGAGACACAATGGAGCATCTTAGAGGTGGCATCTTAGGAACTTGTAACGCACTTAACAGTTTTTAAACTGCCACAGACAAATTCAAGTGCACAATCTTTACATACGTAAATTTAATACGCATTTTTGTTTTGCAACATGCAGTAGCTAATTATGGCAACCAACTCAAATACCAACAATATAAATTTAAAGTTTTGAAATTATCCAATGACATAAAGTTGATACATTGAGTACATACACATATAGGCCGGACACATTTTAACTATTTTGAATTTAATTCAATTCACCTGTTTGTCATTAGATTTTTTTAATAGTATTACGTACTTTATCAGAAAGATAACAAAACAAAATAAATGAATGTCGTCGTTGCAATAAATTTCAATCATTCTTTACAGTATGTGTCATCACAGGGTCGCTGCAAAAATTAATGATAGAGTCACAGATCGATTCGTAATACTCCTGTACATAAATGCCCAGCAGCCATGCATGCTTGCATAGATAGGCCCACAGGGGGAACAAGGATGATTATAATCCAGCAATGAGAGATGTACACAACTAATATTGCAATCCTAATAAACTGGTGTCAGTGCCCTAAGCCAGGTTAAATATCTACCATAAAAACCTTTAGAGATTATAGTCAGCAATTGTAAAATCATATTCCAAGTGCGCAGGCACTGGTTTATTGGGTATATATTATATATGTCCCACCTTTAATGTTCAAATTATTCGAACTTAGATACTGTACGCAATAAATAAAGGTACTTCTACATATTTATCACTCTTTGTATTTGATGAACACATTATCAATACATCTTCTCATTTCTCAGGATAAAGATTTTTTTTCCATCTGATTTGATCCCTATCTTAATTTCCCAATAACTCTTTTATAGCAAGGCTTTAATTATACAGGAATCCTACCTGATATCTCTTGACAAGTCCAGCTGCCGACTGCTGTCTTTCATACACATACACAGCTTTAAGCACAGTATATCGCTAGCTAGCTTTTCCTAGATCCCTTTTTGTAAACAATTATAGATTTGGATTGGGCTATATAGCCAATACAGAAGAAGGATGTCTTCTCATGACATTACACTGTTCACTCGAGTTCAGACATCCTGTACGTAAATTCAACACTACGTAATAAGTCTGTGTATCAAGAAAAGATTCATGACTTCACGTGGTGTATTCAGTACAACTTTATATCAAGAATGCTTAAGACTTATAATGTCATCCACTTATCTTGTCATGTTTTTTGGATGTCCTGAGGAAATTATGATGCAATGGGTATTTTTTTAGTTTTCAATAACATATATGACGTAAACCAGTTTTATTTTGAGTTTGAGGCGTGAAAAATGTCAAACGGACATTCATTGAATCTCCTTAAAGGCATTTTTTTAATGATTTAATATACGTATTTTTTAACATTTTGAAATATTTCCTAAAACCAAGTAAACCCAACTCCAAAGAACATTATTAAGGAAATGCCACAAAAACGTATTGTGAATCAATTTAATTTATGCTTAGTACTTCTAAGTTAGGAAAGTCCTGAGTGTCATTTCAAATACATGACCACAATGCTTATGTTAAAGTACATTTTACATTAACTCCTTACTTTATCTACCGGTAAGTACATTTCATATTTCCTGTCATTTGGTCAGCAGAAAAAAACCCCACATTTTAATTAATATAATGCTCATTTAATATTGAATTGCTTTAATACATCAACGGAGGTAGTGTTACACGTCGCGTGAAATATATTTTATCAAAACAACACCATCGCCATTGACATGCACTGTGTATTTGTTCATTTTAACAAGAGCCCATGGGTTAATGCACCATTCAACTGGCAACTAGCTAAGTAATGCAATCTACTCTAATAATTGTTTACATATACATTTTCAACAGTCTTTGTCTGTGATAACATTACAAATCAATTTTGAACCCTAAAACACAATAACTTCATAAAACATGAGTGACACAAATTGGGCGTGTCTTATAGCATAACCGAGAAACGGTATTGGCTGCGGTGATAATTTTGGTCAGAGAGTGGTTTTCGGGCTTTATTGGATTTGACCACACCCCGACAAAAATTGTCACCTCATAATACTCAAAAGAATGATTCCTTATTCCTTTAATAGTTCTGACACCTTTTGTAAAGTAGTACTGCATACAATACAACCAGTGAGTGTCACATCATGATAATCCTTTTAGTTTGTAATCAATTGATATGCAGTAATATGTGATTCAAACTTATTCCATTTCTAATTCAATATTACCTTTTACTGAAATTTCAGAATTTAAAATTGTTATATACATGTATATAATAATTATATAAATTTAATATCTGTATGGGGTCTCCTTGTGAATTATGAATTGATAATGTTGTTAACATTATAGATAGAAAAACATAATCAAAGGATATACAGTAGATACATGTATCGTAAGATACAATCATAATCACAATCGTAATCAAGAGAATTATCGATAAGAAAGATCGAGTGATACCAAAAAATTTATCAGTTTTATTTGTTATGTGAAGCTAATGTCACTAAAATGAGCTAATCAAGTCAAATGGTTTCAATTTAAGGTACGACTAACTAGACTCTGCTTGGTTAATTTCATAAGACAGTGTGACTGGTCTGCAGTGAAAGAGAAATCTACAGCTGTTCCTGTTTTCCACATTTGTCAGGAACTATATATAGAACCACAATGTATTTTCTGCACTTTTAATCAATGTGTGAACACAATCAATTGTCCTCTTCATACTGTATATATCAATAGGATGTGAATACTTTTGGTGAGAAGATCTGAAACAGTGTCCTAAAAATTGCACTATCACTGATTGGGATAAAGTGACAGAATCAAAGACAGTACAAATGACAATAAGACAAATCCAGATATGACAAACACTTTACACACTTATATACATGTCTGTGTATGTGTATAAAGCACTAAATAGAATCAAAAACACTAGGCATTTTTTAAAATGTCAGATTTTATGTATAGATACTCAGCCATTAAATTGAATATTTATGTAAAGCACTGAAAATGGTTAACGACACGAACATATTGAAATTATAAAATTTTGGGGACAACCAGTCCTCTGGGTATGTATATATATATATTGCCAATATTTGACCAATGCATATTTATACCTGTATTAAATCTATTTTTCTATAACTTCAGAGATTAAAATTACTTTTAAAAACACAATGACCTATGGAGGTCAATTAAAATATTTCAAAATACTTCTCATTACTGTAGCTCATTACCTTATTTTACGCGAGTACTTAATTCTGCAATTCACCCGTTTTAGATCAAATCGCAAGAACATAATATTGCAAATGCCAAATTTTTCTAATATGTTCATGTAGTTTACATCTGTTTGAAAACTAAAAGTGAGATTGAAAAATTCGCATGATTTACTTCTCGCGAGTTTATGCGGATATTAATTACTTGCGTTTAATAAGGAATCTACAATATGTATTTTTTTATTTGCAAGCTGATCTACTCATATCCTAACTAATCAAAAGTGACCATCAATTTACCAAATTTTTTCTTTGCCAACTCAATCTGCCAAAAGTGTTTGAGATACTGATATATCCCTTTCTTTAAGTGGGTATATAATCTAGATGTGGGATGGCTGCATGAAAGTCAGAACAGTTACGTCAAAACACTCACAACACACAATTCATATTTTCAGTCTTATATACCAACTTTTTAAATAGAACTTAGGATGCATAGAAAATATAAAAACTTAATTCAAGTGCCCTACTACTTTTAGACTAAGAAAACAGTTTATAACTTTCACTCAATCAAGCATATACTACATTTAAAAAAATAGATTGTGTCAGTAAGAGCAAGAACACTTGTGTGACACGTCTTTAAAAGAACATTAAATAAGAAGAACTGTATGTGAACAAAAAAAAACCCTATGTTTGTTAAAACAAAACTGATAAAAATGCTAATTTACACGTCAACCCCCATAAAAAGTTAAATCATATAGCTCTGAATCACAGTTCTGATATCTATTAAGTACTTTGTATTAACCTAAAAGCTGCTTGATAAACACAAATATTAATGTCTTTTTGAGATGTAAAACAAAATTAAAGAAACTTTAACAAGAAAAATCCTTATCACCTGTAGGTCGATCATCAGAAGAAAACAGGCCCTACAAAAATGATTCAATCCTCAAAAAAACTTTACCTGAAATACTGTGGCCAACAGATCTTTACCCCATGCAACTATGTTGTTCTTTCCACTGCAACAAAAAAAGCACTTGTACAAAAAGGTGCACAATTTGAAGTTTAGAAAAATCAATGTTTTCACGACCAGTAAATCCACTGTGTGTTAAACACGTTCACGTCACAATGATTCACTTTTTAAACCGAAATACAAATTCCGTCCACTTAATCTGTGGATTATAGAACTGCATTCAATTTTCAGCAATGCCAACCCACTAAACAGCCAGATTATATTGCTAAGTGTATTAATATATGACCTAGCTACA
The DNA here is from genome assembly GCF_963853765.1 of Magallana gigas. Lineage (NCBI taxonomy): Eukaryota > Metazoa > Mollusca > Bivalvia > Ostreida > Ostreidae > Magallana > Magallana gigas. The sequence continues at coordinate 31,783,414 of NC_088857.1, read as the reverse complement.
ACTGGGGCTTTGTTTAAACCGCAGTTATTTGAGAGTCAGTTTCAGGATAGGACAGAAAGTGATGGTCAAATATACGGCAGCTAGGCTCGATATAAATAGATTCTCAATATTTCTGCTGAGTTAGGAATGCAAATAAAACTGGCATCAAGTATTGATTAATACTCAGTTAATTCCACAATAAAGGCTCAATTCCAGACAGTTCTGATAGACTTTACATTCACAGCTGGAAAGCTCGAAGATTGACAACTCATTTAATGAAGGTGTAAAGCAATAAAATAATAACAAATATATGCTTAGTTACCGTCATTGAAATTGTAAATGTATTTTGATATCATTTATCTTCACTAAGGTTTAGGCCGGTTTAAAAATAAAATAAAATAAATTTCATTTCAAGAAATAGTTTTGTATGAAAATAAACTAGCTTACTGTATTCTATAAACTGAGAAAAAAAAATCAATATGTCAGAAAACGATTCAATCATTATTTCTTTTCAAATAATTTCACATTAAACCAATTGCAACTATAATTGAAATTATTTAATTTACTAGGAAGACTTTAATTAACTTCTGCAGTTACGGCAATTAAATTTTCAGACTGTATGAAGTTGATTTTTTACGTACATGATGCTTGATGAGAAACGCCAATAGAAATGCCAAGTAATGAAGATAAACAATCTTTCTCTTAACTTCCTGCACATAATTACAACACGAGTATAATCAATCATTATGGAATACTTAAGATAAATCGTTGTTGCTCGACAATGCAGTGCACAATGCACGTACCCCACTGCCGTGTCTTTTCAATTATTTATATCTCTACCAAGCTTTATTAACTTGGATTATACCTTACAGCTCATTCTTACCAAAACTACATTTTATTATGTCCAATTAATTACTGTATCACCATCAGCTTTAAATTGAAAATATTTTACAGATATATATTAGCTGGGCAGTACAAAATTTCCTGTCACATACCAAAGTATACCAACAATTTAACACTATGAAAAAATAAAACTGATGTTGAACATGCATGCATGTACTCAGCCCACTAAATATCAAAGTGCTGTTTATATTGATCTTCCTACATGTTTTGACTGCTTTATATGCCTGAAGTTTATTATAAAATAAGTCTTCAAACAATCATACAGGTATAAATGATCTTTTACAATTTAAGGACAATATTATATACTGCAATTATAAAGAACTAAGAAAAATAAATGGTCTTTTACAATTTAAAGACAATATTATAGATATGATACTGCAATTATAAAGAACTAAGAAAGATAACTTTTATAAAATCACATCCTAATACATGTATTACTGAGTAAGAATGTTTCAAATAAAAATAGTAAGAATCAATTTTCGATATTTATTTTTTTTTAATGTGTCAATGCATATACCTATGTACAAATCTCAGTGCAAATTAATTACTGTACTTAAAAATTATTTCATGTGTAACCATCAGAACAAGTCCCCTTATTTGAGCTGTATATCATTTGGTGAAAGTTCCATAGAGATTTGAAGAGGCACTACTCAGAGTGATTGTAATAAGGACTGTAATCTTGATATATTTTATGTCACTTTCATATAAAATATATAAAGCTGAAAGGCTAAACAACGGTTCCAAAATTTACGTTTAACTGCATGAGAACAGAGACCATGCCCTTATTGGTATCTATAACGATACATTGTGTAGTACATGTATTTAAAAGCATCTGTAATGTCAATAGATAATATTAACTGACAATTAACAGGTCATGAGGTGATATGTACATTTATAGATCAAATGTAGCAAATAATTGTGCCAATTCTATTTACCTTCAGTTTTCTTCAGATTGCAATAATCATTTAGGCATCATGATGAAATAAAGTTTGTGTGCAGTTCAGACCAAATTTAAAGGAAAAATGTTAACTACCATAATATGAGCTAAACTTGAAAATTACACAGTAATGTACTTATGTTCCATTTAGCTTGTGTGCATGTGTTTGAAATAACATGTAATAACTGTATCGGGCACTCTCAATTTATTTTTACAATGTATTGCTAGGATTAAACTATAAAATATTAAGCAAAATTTGGCAAAAATTTAGGGCAAGTTTACAATAAGATGAACTAACTGCCTGCATAATTCTTAATAATGCTAGTTCATAGGGGGCCACAACAACTACATGTATAAGGCTCATTCTTACAACCCTTTAAAGGTAAATTAAAACAAACCCTCCACCAGGCTTGGGGTAATGCTAAATGTAATGGTAATGCATTGCAATGCATTACATGTTTTCAAAGTAATGCTAGTAATGTGTAATGCCTCAAAATTAGCATTACAAGTAATGCTAATGTAATGCATTACTTTCGAAAATCTAGTGTAATGCTGGCATTACATGGCATTACTTTGCATTACTATGCATATTTATGCATGTTCACTTTAAAAAATGTGATGAATAAATGAATAGTTGAAATTGAATTTGATTAAATTTATTTTTAAAGAAGAAAGAAATAATTCTAATTGAGAAAAAAATGTTTTAATTTTACATGTTTTATTATAAAAAAGGTTTTTTAAAATTCATTTTTGAATTGTTTATATTACTAAAGATAACAGCACAATTTCATAACATTTTTAAGAGTGTTGTTATTAAGAGTTTTTAAACAATTTACTCTAATTAGTTTGCACTTCAATAAGAAATGTGTCAACAACACACTATGCCCCCAGGATAATCTAAGTATCAAAACAATCTATTGTTATAAGAATTACTAAACACCCCAATCCCCTTCCCTTCGCTATGTCACAATAGAATAGGAGACAGACATGCACCTTTAAAAGCAAAATGAATGCACTGTCCATCCATGATGAAAATCAATATCACTTCCAATATTATAACCCATTTGAAAATAATCTTACTTATTTTCTCTCTGTCTCTCTCTTGTATATTAATTACACTGTACATTAGTTTGGACTGATAAAAAATACAAGATTTATGTATTTAATCTATTATTGCACTTAATATATCCTAAGATAAAGATTGTCAAACAGTATTTTCCAGTCCAAGCTTTGACTGCTCCTGCAAAACATTTATTTAGTATAGCCCGGAAGATGGATGCATTTAAAAGATGAACCCTTTGAAACTTCGATCATAAAGTGCAACAGCAATCTTTTGTCTTAAAGTAAAAAAAAATACGATTAAAATATATTAAGAAATATAACTGGGGAAAATCATCTGTTTATAAATAAATAAAATTAAGTGTCCAAAATTATAAAGTTTTGTGTAATCTGGGGATATATCTATATTTAGCTTTTAAAAACCGTAACATTATTTCATAAATTGTTTTTTGTTACGCATGTTATCCTGTGTCTCTATTTCATATCTGATATTGTATCATGCCAAATGTCTATAAATATCATTTTACTTATGTAATATGTTGTTTATATAATCACATGATTATATATTGAGCAAATAAAGAATGACTCTTGTTTATTCATTGAATTTGAACCTGATACTGAGCTTTAATCTGTAGATATGTTAAAGAGTGTTGTATATTTGAAACATTTGCAAAAACTCTTTATTAGCTTTACTCTAAAATAAAAAAGTAATGGTAATGGTAATGCATTACTTTACTCATGTAATGGTAATGTAATGCATTACTTCAAGAAAATCAAGTAATGGTAATGGTAATTTAATGCCCAAATTCATGAAGTAATGGTAATGTAATGCATTACTTTACAATGTAATTCGCCCCAAGCCTGCCCTCCACCAACTGAGCTAAATGAAGGGTTATCCACTCTCTAAAAACAACAAGGGAAAAAAAATCTTTAAAAATTCAAATGCTAGCACAAAAGTTCAGCATATTCAGGATAAAATTAGAAAACAACCAGACTTTAGAAGTAGAAATATTAGTTGAGGGTTTAATTTTATTGTTTTCGTTGGCAGTATAAATCAACAAAATTCAATTTTTAACCCAAGTATTAATAAATACAACACATTTTAGGGATTACGATATGACAAAAATTAAATGCCAACGAAAATGTTTTGGTTTAAAAACTACAAAATTTTAACCCAACGAAAAAATCTCCTTCTACAGTACCGGTCCGGTACATGTAAAATTTTGATGTAAGGAGAAGAAATTCAAAATGTTTGCAGTAATTAGTATCAGCTAGTATTTAAGCTGATGTTCTTAATTTTAGGCATATTAGGATGTTTTCAAGGTTTGCACCATTGCCAGCTGAGAGCGTGATCGCCTTGTCAACAATAAAAAGAAGTATTGACTTCAAATGTGATACACAACCAAGTTACAATTCATTCCAATTTCCATGTCCTAGCACAAAAATAAATTGATGTGTAATCATCGTTAATCATTGTTGAATCATTAAAAAAACATTAAATTATTTAAATTCATCGACATCATCATTGGAAAGAAACTAAATTGACCAACTTTGACAGCAAATAAAAAAAAAATACCCAAAGAAGGTATATTTTTCCAAAACACATTACGTTGAAACACGTCTTATAAATCATTTAAAAGTACTTTCAGACCCACACATAATCGAAATTGCATGTTGTATAACCTTAAGAGCCCTGGTTTATGGATGCAGTTTCAAAGCTATGTTGAATAACATTTTACACTAAATTGTTTCTAGACAGCTCTAAAATGAAATAAATCTCATATTGGACAATCTATTTTGGGTTTTTGATCTTTTTTTTATGTAATTGAGAGGTTGAGATTTAAAACGTGTACGGATACCCGTAAGTGTATTAAAACTACACCTACATGTTTTTGTAATTTATCAGTTGAGATTTCTTAACTTAATTGTAGGATATAAACATGAACGTAAATCGACGCAGTTTTGTGACATGAATTTATTTAGTTAATTCCAAATAAATGGTAAATTTCTTATCAATTTTCATGCAAATGAAGTTTAAAAATCTATATAATATGTATCACAAGAATACATTCACTCATCAATAAGGTATTATTTGTTGTAAAAAGCTACATGTTTGTACTTACGTCAGAGACATAAATAACTCCGCCATTAGCGTGTTTTGTTGTTGAAAAATGGTACAGGACCAACCTTACTTTGAGAACTACATTTTAGTGAACTAAGATAATGATCTTAAACCAAAAGTATATTGTTTTAATGAAAAGTGTGCATAGGTTTTAGACATTTTTGAAACAAAAAATTGAAAAATAAGATCAATGTATAGAAAATATATTGGCCAGGTATAAAACATTGGCGAAGTCTCGGATGACAGGTAGCCAATTGCCTCCTAAAACTCCTCTTTTAATATTGTTTATATGACAAAAACTCATGAAAATAAAATATTTTTCATGTTTTGGTAATAGGTTTTAACTGTTTATATTTCGATAAAATTGTTTATTAGAAAGATATACTGATTTAAACTGGGAACACTTTACAATAGGGACCGCGGGATTTCGCGAGATTTCGATCAGCTGCCAATCTCTGTTATTTATGTCTCTGCTTACGTGTAGACGACACTCTACAAGTTTAGAGAACGTGTAGAAACCATGTCGTCACAAAAACTGATGACATAATACGAGAAGAATTTAGGTGGTTTCCCCTTTTTCATGTACACGTACCCCGTTTGAAATCTCAATCTCTCTAATAGAGCATAAATTCAAATGTTTTATGAAATAGCATCCATATTGAACACTACGCACCAACTTCCCGACTTGTTTAACGAGGCCGAGTACAGAACGAGTATGCACGCTTTCGCGCAGCGTTTCATTTGTATTGTGACGTCATCTTTTTGCTTAGTTGACGCCATGGCGTTATAGTTTCAACTGCAGATATTCAGCGAAAATTGTAGAAAATGTCTCGTTTGATGCGTAAAAATAATGTTATATTGTGGAATAAACATAAATATCTCGAAGTATAAGCTATATTAGGGCTCGGGTCGAAAACATGAAGAGGGTTCAGCAAGCCTAGCCCTCTGTCACGTTTTCTTAACCCGCCTAAATATAGCTTAATTCATATATTTCAAGACAGTAACCATGTATTTTATATTAATGACCCTTAATATGTGATGTTATATATTTTTTTATTACTTAAATATGTCTGAATGTTTTAATAATACTAAGAAGATCACCTTTTCCGCCTTTCTCAAATAAAAAATAGCCATTATCTGACGAATCTGGGAAATTGGGCATACAAAAATCAACTTTGATAAGACCCCTGGAACAAACCAGGAGGTAAAAGTTTTTTTTTATTTGACAATTTGATGCCTTTTAGCAATAACTTTAATATGTAGAACAGAAAAAGAAATCCCTAGGGCAGAAGTTTTGAAAAAATGTAAAAATTATGCAAAATTGATACATTTCAAGCAAAATCCCATAGGGTCCTATGTTAAAGACGAACAAACTTTGAGATGACCCCCTAAACAAACGGTGTGGTAAATGTCTTATTTTTTAATCTTAAAATAATAATTATATCAGTAGAAATTCATGTAAAACGTTTCATCCAAAAATCTAGGGCAGAACAAATTAGACCCGGCCTCGTTAAATGATACATAAGTATGTGTACAGATTATACAATGCTTGAATTCAATCAATGGTGGTTGGTTTTCAACTGTTGAACTTTAAAAATTATAGTAAATCAACACTGTCTCAGTTTTGTCATCTCTCTTTAAAATATTTCATCCTCTTATGTGGTTTATTCTCTTGTGTTCAGAATCAAGACAAAAACTAAATCAGTTGTAAACCATCTTACTATACAAAAAGCCGTTCAAACAATACTTACATTTGTGTTTACCTTTACAACTTACACTCAGTTACAGCACAGCACTGGACATGAAATATTTCGAAGGAAAAGCAAACGTTACAACTAATTTTAAAATCAAATGTGTAATATAGTTTTTCTCCGGATTAATAAAATTGCGTAAAAAATCGCCAATAATAACTGTTAGTTTTAATTAAAGACTTAAGGTTTAAAATGTTAAATTAAAAAAAATCTGATGGAATGCAAGATGAATATTCTTTTTATATTTTTTTTTAATTATTCGATCGGGTTAGAAATTCTTTTCATGCATCATGCTCGAATGAACATACTCTCTGTTTTGATATTGATTTTATAATACAAAGAGATCTGCAGACGCTCTTCATTGTCACAGAGTTGCATTGACACAAGGAGTTTGTTCCTTAAGCGCAGTGTAATCTTTCCTTTGTTTAAGGAAGTTTGTAAATTCAGAAAACGCATTTACCTGAGATACATAGGCCTAACGTTACCTGCTATGATTATGTAATGATGTTGTTCAGCCGAGCAGTGCAAATGTACCTATGAAATTGACATGGATCCTCAGCGCAAAAGCCCTGAGGTAAGACAAAAGAAAGAAACTTTTAAAGAAAGAATTTATGATGAATTTATTTTGAAAGGTATAACGTTATCACGGTTATGCAAGTTAAAACTAATATAGAACACCTGTGTTTTTCAGTTTGAAAAATAAACAATATATGTAAAAATGACTTAAAAATGATAGAATTTCTTTTTAGTTTGAACAAATTCATGTCTTTAAGATAATAAGAATATTTACAGTGATTCGGAATAATGGTTATATATGTATGCAACCACTATGGTAATACCTTGCAGATATTTATTCATGGTTTTGCAGCAATATATGAAATTCATAACTTTTTTTCTGAAAAAATTGAATTGAAACAAATGATATTTAAATACTTCACAAATGTTTTTTAATGAATGTGAATAACAGTTACTACGATACATAAATATATACATTGAATTTATCATACATTTGAAACATATTCTTTATTGATATTATATGTATAATTGCTAATGATAATAAATGATTTATTAAACCAGAGTTGATTTATTACCAGTAATACTTGTATTTTAAATTGGAAAATGGAGTACATTAATTAAAGTTAAAGATTTTAATAATTTTAATAATTGAAAATTTACTGCATGTATACACACAAAGAAATATTGGCCCTGTCTTATTTTAGTCCCTTTGTTATGTTCAGCAGGCAAATTTAAGACTAAATGAATTTAAAACAATTTTTGAATCACTGTGTTAACAAGAAAGAGTATATTTATCACACAACTGTGTTTGAGCAAAATCAAGATGGGACAAATACAGAAAATAAAAATATTGGCTGAAAATTAAACCTGCATGAATACATGTAGTGTTTTGTATTGCATTCAGCAGAAGATATGTGATAATTTTGAAGTGTTGATAAAATCAGCCTAGAATTTTTCCTGAATTGTAGCTGCAACTTAATTTCTGTATAATTAGACTAGTATAGTAACTAGTACCAGTATAATTTGGTCAATTTTTGTCAACATTGGAAATTAAACCATTCTGACACTGAATGAATGTTCTTATTTTGAATGAGGAATTAATTTAAGGGTCAATTCAACTGATTGAGAGATTGGCTTTCTGTATATAATCTAACCCTCTTTACCCTCTGCCCAAAAAGGTTCCGTATATAGGCCTTAAATGTCACTGACTTATGGTGATTTACATGAATTACCAGAAAAAATGAGGCTTGATTTGTATCTCTGACTTCTTTTATCAGAATAATCATCCAGGATGTTGCTGTCAGCAATACACTTTAGATAAACTGCCATTACCACCCAATGGCTTCCCCGGTAACTTACAGCTCTTTAGGTGTATATACCTGTTAGTTCATTTGGTCAATTGGATCAGAATGCTTTTATTGTCATTCACATAATGACCTAGTTTTATAGCGTTTGATCTCAGTTAACTGACTTTTGGGTATTTAAAGATAGGGATGTGTTTGTGGTTAATCCAAACAAGGAATTGCCATTATAGCTAGAGTACATGTACATGTACTTAAGCTTTATCAGTTTGCAGTAGTTGGTAAATGAGTGAATAACAGAGGTGTAAATTGACAGAATTGCTATATTATGTGGACACGCAAGAAGGTTAATGTCTAAAAATGATTGCTGAGGATTGCATATCTTGTGAAAATTGTTGATAGAAAATAATATTTGATGTTGGAATTAATCAATTTAGATGTTTCTATGTTAATTTTCCCTGTATGGATCATCAAATATTGTCATTTATGGCTTCAATTCGCTCTTTGAATTTGGGTTCTTCTAACTTCATGGTGTGTTCAGTCATATTTAGTAGAATGTTTATTTCTCTGTTGCAGCATACTGGGACAGAGCACAAATTTGACATTAAGATTGAACGTCCCCCCTCAAAGCCTGATGTCTGGGAGGAGCTGCTGTCCATTTTAGAGAAGATTTTGGACTTTTGCGTCTGTTGCATCACCTGTGGCTGCTACAAGAGAGAGAGAAATGGCATCGTTACGGATGAATATGGAATGATTCTTCTAGATAATGAGAAACAGGCAGTCCAGAATCTACTGCAGTATTTGGAAAAAGGTACTGATTATTAATTTTACATGTACATGCATGTAACAAAAGGTTACAAATATGTGTAGCAGCCTCCCAGTAATTGTATCATAGTATTTTATATGTATTTCTTTATCAAGTGTCAATGCCAATTCTAGGATGTTTACTTTAAAAAATCCTGTATCTGAGTAAAAAAAAATTAAACAGTATATAATCATGGTAATGCTCTGATGGATGTCATTCGAACTTTACAATGTAGAATTATTTACTGAGTTATTACCGGGAATTGTATGAATGGCTGATCTTATTGATTTTTGAAGTTCGATCCCTATTAAGATAAGTGATTTGAAGATGGAAATAATAAATTTTTGATATGCAGAAGCAGTACATATATGCACTAGCTAGTACTTATAATGATTATCATAAATAAAGATTACCTAAATTTATTAAACTTTTATTAATATTTCTTACTAGCTGCTTATAGCTATATATATATTTCTTTAATCTAAACTAAAGATTTGTACCCCAATTTAGTACTGCCTACTCATCAAAAAATATCTATAGCAGCATTTGATATGATAAAAAAAACCTAGAAAACTGTAGTGTACATATATTCCTTGTGGGGGGGGGGGGGGGGGGGGTCGTGTAGTACCTCGATCAATACCTGAAGTAATATTAATGAAGAACTGAACTATTTTTTATATTTATATGTATTACAAAATGCTTTTAAAAATAATTTTGCAACGAGCACAAAACCTGACTTTTTATTCTTCAGATGAGAAGGCAGAGCCTGTGTTGTCAAGTGAGCACATTCGCGCCCTTAGCATCCTGACTTACTCGGACAATGCTGAGCTTCAGAGATCTGCTGCACTATGCATGCTGGAGATCAGTGAACGATGTAAGTGTGTCTTATCACATGTTTATTACTTTGGAAAAACTTTGCTTCATATATGAAAAATATTCTTGTTTCCTGGAAGCAGAAAAGTGTCCCAGGTACTTGTTGCATTTGGCTGATTAAGTGATGTATTTACACTAAGATATGCATGTCTCTTTTGAATTCTAGTTTTATTAACAAATTCACTTGAAAAAAAACTCTATGTGTACCAGAACGTTAACATTCAAATGCTTATCTTTTAAGATTTTGAGGCAGATATTTCCTTGAAGAGGATTTTCTTGATTTAATTATCATTCAAGTATATGCATTCAAGTACATGTACATATAATTTTCAAGTAAATGGTCAGGATATCCACAAAATCCCAAAATTCAGATATTCCTCTAAACTAAGAGGATTACAATTAAGTCTGATATATTCATTATTATGCAATATCCCCTCTTCCTTCAGGGAGGACGGACCTGACGGTGGCACTAGGGAGACCCCTGGTGGAGCTGCTCCGATCCGACGACACACAGGTCCAGAAAGCCGCCACACTGGCCACCAGTAACTTCTGTCTATCAGGGGGAGGTAAGCACCCATCAATTCTCTGATAGCCAAGTACATTATAGCATTGAATCATGATTTTTTGAAGTATACACTCTCATAACTGCAGCGGTGTGTGCATACAAATTGAGTAACGTGCGTTAGCAGTTATGAGAGTGTATACCTCAAAAAATCATGATTTAATGCTTATATTTACATCTTTTAACTTCTTGCCTTGTCTGCAAATGTGATTCATACCTTAAAATTCCTATCTTATCCCAAGGGTAAGTTAATATTAATGGAAGAGCCACAGTAACAGCCACAAGCGTGAACTTTGATTTTCGCTTATGACGTTGCAGTTTACAGCGTTCAACGTTTGTGACGTCATAATAAAATTCGTCAATTTGACCTTTGACTACTTGTTGCATTTAGAGGCATTTGAAGATCACAGAATTTAATGACAGAAGAATGTAAATATTGATAATTATATGGAAATACTCTGATAGTCAAATACATGGATAGTTATATGGAAATACTCTGATAGTCAAATACATGGATAATATGTAAATACTTCAATGAATAGAGTGATTGTTGAATACATGGATAGTAAGTAAATACTCTTAATAGTTGAATACATGCATTGGATAATACTTGTATGTAAATACATGTATATGTACTTCAATAGTTAAATACTGTAGATTCCAAATAAACGCGAGGAATTAATTAATATCTGTGTAAAATCGCGAGAGGCACATCTTGGGAATTTTAAATTCTCGCTTTTTTTCCAGATATATGTTAATCATGAGAAACTATGATAAAAACTCGGCATTTGTGATTTTTTATTCTCACAATTTGATTGAAAACGGTTGAATTGTGGAATTAAGTACTCGCGTAAAATAAGGAATTAACAGTATGTTAGTAATACATAAATTTGATTGCAACCTGAGTAATGCATTGAATATACAACAATTCCTTGTCAAAATCTCCAGAGATGAATACTGTAACTTCAAAGAGGGTGACTGCTGCAAGATTTAAAAAGCTCTCCTTTTTATACACAATAGTACACTTATAGCTACAACATTTATAATGATAGGATAAAATGTTAGGTAAAATAATTTGGCTCATGGAAGTTACAAAGGGGAAAGAAATATAGTTAGATATGTAAATTTTATAAGAGAATTTTAAAAGAATATTTAAGGATCTTATGAAATGTATGCTATAAATCTATTCAAGCAAAGCATGCATAATTGATTTAAGTACATGTATAGTATTATGAATCAGTGAGTTTCAAGTAAACTTGAGTGTTAGCAGAAAAATGATATGCCATTTTAGGCCCTCTCTCTATACATAAAAATAAATAAAGGTCTGGAAAAGAAAACCCTAAAAACCACCTGTTGTGATAACTGAAATTCAATCTCGTCCATATAATTAATGGTAACAGGCAGTAGTCTGTCCATAGCATGTAGTGTCTATCATTTTTAGTGTCAATGTCTGCTTCATTTGAAATTTTGCAGATGTAAATAGAAATCATTGACCTCTGTCTTTGTTTGATGTACATTTTAAGCAATGTGTTAAGCTCTGAATATATTTATACAGGTATCAACCAAATATCTCAAGAGGGCAAGCATATACCCAGTACATTAATTGCAACAAAGAGAATACGCCTCACTTTTTATTTCTTTCCTTTTACTTTCCTACTTCTGTTTTACTCAAACAAATGATATTGATATTGGAGATAGGAACCAATGCATTTTTTTAATGGCTAGAAGATTTTTAGTGTGCTCTCTATATTTTGACTAATTTTTTCTCCCAGTCCACGAAATGATCTGAGCTCTGAGTCCACAAAATGATCCAAGCTCTCAGTCCACAAAGTGATCTAAGCTCTCAGTCCACATAATGATCTAAGCTCTCAGTCCACAATATGATCTAAGCTCTCAGTCCACAAAACGATCCAAACTCTCAGTCCACAAAATGATCTAACCTCTCAGTCCACAAAATGATCCAAGCTCTCAAACCACAAAATGATCTAAGCTCTCAGTCCACAAAATGATCTAAGCTCTAAGTCCACAAAGTGATCTAAGCTCTCAAAATGATCTAAGCTCTCAGTCCACAAAATGATCTAAGCTCTCAGTCCACAAAATGATCTAAGCTCTCAGTCCACAAAATGATCTGAGCTCTCAGTCCACAAAATGATCTAAGCTCTCAGTCCACAAAATGATCCAAACTCTCAGTCCACAAAATGATCTAAGCTCTCAGTCCACAAAATGATCTATGCTCTCAGTCCACAAAATGATCAAAGCTCTCAGTCCACAAAATGATCTTAGCTCTCGGTCCACAAAGCGCTCTAAGCTCTCAGTCCACAAAATGATCCAAGCTCTCAGTCCACAAAATGATCTTAGCTCTCGGTCCACAAAATGCTCTAAGCTCTCAGTTCACAAAATGCTCTAAGCTCTCAGTCCACAAAATGATCTTAGCTCTCAGTCCACAAAATGCTCTAAGCTCTCAGTCCACAAAATGCTCTAAGCTCTCAGTCCACAAAATGCTCTAAGCTCTCGGTCCACAAAATGCTCTAAGCTCTCAGTCCACAAAATGATCTAAGCTCTCAGTCCACAAAATGATCTAAGCTCTCAGTCCACAAAATGATCTAAGCTCTCAGTCCACAAAATGCTCTAAGCTCTTCAGTCCACAAAATGCTCTAAGCTCTCAGTCCACAAAATGATCTAAGCTCTTCAGTCCACAAAATGCTCTAAGCTCTCGGTCCACAAAATGCTCTAAGCTCTTCAGTCCACAAAATGATCTTAGCTCTCAGTCCACAAAATGATCTAAGCTCTCAGTCCACAAAATGATCTAAGCTCTCAGTCCACAAAATGCTCTAAGCTCTTCAGTCCACAAAATGCTCTAAGCTCTCAGTCCACAAAATGCTCTAAGCTCTTCAGTCCACAAAATGATCTTAGCTCTCAGTCCACAAAATGCTCTAAGCTCTCGGTCCACAAAATGCTCTAAGCTCTCAGTCCACAAAATGCTCTAAGCTCTCAGTCCACAAAATGCTCTAAGCTCTTCAGTCCACAAAATGATCTAAGCTCTCGGTCCACAAAATGCTCTAAGCTCTCGGTCCACAAAATGCTCTAAGCTCTTCAGTCCACAAAATGCTCTAAGCTCTCAGTCCACAAAATGCTCTAAGCTCTCAGTCCACAAAGTGATCTAAGCTCTCAAAATGCTCTAAGCTCTCAGTCCACAAAATGATCTAAGCTCTCAGTCCACAAAATGGTCCACAAAATGATCTAAGCTCTCAGTCCACAAAATGATCTGAGCTCTCAGTCCACAAAATGCTCTAAGCTCTCAGTCCACAAAGTGATCTAAGCTCTCAAAATGATCTAAGCTCTCAGTCCACAAAATGATCTAAGCTCTAAGTCCACAAAGTGATCTAAGCTCTCAAAATGATCTAAGCTCTCAGTCCACAAAATGATCTAAGCTCTCAGTCCACAAAATGATCTTAGCTCTCAGTCCACAAAATGATCTGAGCTCTCAGTCCACAAAATGATCTAAGCTCTCAGTCCACAAAATGATCCAAACTCTCAGTCCACAAAATGATCTAAGCTCTCAGTCCACAAAATGATCTATGCTCTCAGTCCACAAAATGATCAAAGCTCTCAGTCTACAAAATGATCAAAGCTCTCAGTCCACAAAATGATCTTAGCTCTCGGTCCACAAAGCGCTCTAAGCTCTCAGTCCACAAAATGATCCAAGCTCTCAGTCCACAAAATGATCTTAGCTCTCGGTCCACAAAATGATCTAAGCTCTCAGTTCACAAAATGCTCTAAGCTCTCAGTCCACAAAATGATCTTAGCTCTCAGTCCACAAAATGCTCTAAGCTCTCAGTCCACAAAATGATCTAAGCTCTCAGTCCACAAAATGCTCTAAGCTCTCGGTCCACAAAATGCTCTAAGCTCTTCAGTCCACAAAATGCTCTAAGCTCTCAGTCCACAAAATGATCTAAGCTCTCAGTCCACAAAATGATCTAAGCTCTCAGTCCACAAAATGCTCTAAGCTCTTCAGTCCATAAAATGCTCTAAGCTCTCGGTCCACAAAATGCTCTAAGCTCTTCAGTCCACAAAATGCTCTAAGCTCTCGGTCCACAAAATGCTCTAAGCTCTTCAGTCCACAAAATGATCTTAGCTCTCAGTCCACAAAATGATCTAAGCTCTCAGTCCACAAAATGATCTAAGCTCTCAGTCCACAAAATGATCTAAGCTCTCAGTCCACAAAATGCTCTAAGCTCTTCAGTCCACAAAATGATCTAAGCTCTCAGTCCACAAAATGCTCTAAGCTCTTCAGTCCACAAAATGATCTTAGCTCTCAGTCCACAAAATGCTCTAAGCTCTCAGTTCACAAAATGCTCTAAGCTCTCAGTCCACAAAATGATCTTAGCTCTCAGTCCACAAAATGCTCTTAGCTCTCAGTCCACAAAATGCTCTAAGCTCTTCAGTCCACAAAATGATCTAAGCTCTCGGTCCACAAAATGCTCTAAGCTCTTCAGTCCACAAAATGCTCTAAGCTCTCAGTCCACAAAATGATCTAAGCTCTCAGCCCACAAAATGATCTAAGCTCTCAGTCCACAAAATGCTCTAAGCTCTTCCGTCCATTAAATGCTCTAAGCTCTCGGTCCACAAAATGCTCTAAGCTCTTCAGTCCACAAAATGCTCTAAGCTCTCCGTCCACAAAATGCTCTAAGCTTTTCAGTCCACAAAATGCTCTAAGCTCTTCAGTCCACAAAATGATCTAAGCTCTCAGTCCACAAAATGCTCTAAGCTCTTCAGTCCACAAAATGATCTTAGCTCTCAGTCCACAAAATGCTCTAAGCTCTTCAGTCCACAAAATGCTCTAAGCTCTCGGTCCACAAAATGCTCTAAGCTCTCAGTCCACAAAATGCTCTAAGCTCTCAGTCCACAAAATGCTCTAAGCTCTTCAGTCCACAAAATGATCTAAGCTCTCAGTCCACAAAATGCTCTAAGCTCTCGGTCCACAAAATGCTCTAAGCTCTTCAGTCCACAAAATGCTCTAAGCTCTCAGTCCACAAAATGCTCTAAGCTCTTAGTCCACAAAATGCTCTAAGCTCTTCAGTCCACAAAATGATCTAAGCTCTCGGTCCACAAAATGCTCTAAGCTCTTCAGTCCACAAAATGATCTTAGCTCTTCAGTCCTTGGAGTGATCCCAGATCTTTGGCTAGATTTAAGGTGCTATGACGGTCTGATATATAGAGATACATATACCTTGTATCCATTACCATGGTAATTAGGCTACAATTCCTCTTTGTCAGAAATTTTTAAGTGAAAGGGTGATTTCTTTAAAAAATTGGAACCTTAAGGTATGCTTAAATTGTGTGCATTAGGATTTGAAATACCATGTGGAAAATTGCTAGAGTAAAACTAATAGTGAAAGGGGATTGACTTGAATTACATATAGCTTTATCTTTAATTTCCCATGCAATAAAAATTGTATACAATTGTACATAATATGCATGTCTAATAATTTTTTATAATGTGTTTATACAACGATCAAGTTTTACTGTATGATTGATCACCATATAACTTTAAAATTTCATAATTTATAATTGAAATATTTATAGGGATTATGAATCCTAATTTAAGCCTTCTGTCAAAGAGTCTGGTCCTGATATACATTTTCTAATGTAGTTGTATGTTATTATGCATTGTAGTAGGTAGATCCCCTTTGTTATGAATGTTTCCCACATTAATCTATATTGAAAATTGATACATCAAAAAATTGGCACGCAGATATGAAAGCCCCCGATTTATCCCATGCCACATGTAACTGACTCTTTATGTTCTTTTTTTTTAAACATATGGGGATTGATCTTGATAGGTTATACAACATTTGATATTTATGATTTTAGATTGCATGATAGGTCTAAAAATCACAGTTATTTGCTACGTACTACATGTACTCGAAGCTAAAGACAACTCGGTGCCTGCGCATTCCCTGCATGCACGTGAGAATAAAGGATATATGTCCTTGCAATTAAAATTATTTGAATAAAAATATGTAATCTAAACTAAAGTAACAATTGCAGGAACATTACATATCATGTACCACTCTTTCTGTTTTTTATTGGATCCACAGATGTTGAAACCCTTAAAATTGCATTGATATACATTGAATACTATATATGGTCTGTGTAACGTACTGGCTGTGGGTCTGTATGTGGTAGCTAGAATTGATAAAACAATAAAACTGAAACAAAGGAACATCAATATATAGATGGCCAGTCTACTACAGTAGTCAGCCTGTACTAGCTGCTCAGACGTCTGAGGAAATCTTTGTTCACACATGTTGTCATGTGCCGGGGTCGGGCATGACTTTATATATATAAATGTAGTACAGTTGTGTAAGACCCACATCTGTTACATGTGGCCTTCATCATACATAGCTCTCTGCCCCTAAAAGGTGTTCTTCTTCTTTTTTTTTAGATTTTGGCTTTCTGAAAATCTGTTGGTAATAGCTCTTCATTAATCATTTGTCAGAGTATAAATATTGTTTATTTAGATAAATTTTAGCAGCTTTTATGCAGATATAATGAATGGGGGGAAAAAATACCAATAAACCAACAGGATTTTTAAATAATTTTTTTAATATGCATGCTTTATCATTTTGGTTTTTTTTTTTTAATAGAAAATAATAAAGAAATTTTGATGAGGCTTGGAGTAGTGGACCCACTGGTAGATCTTTTGAACTCTAAAAATGTAGAAGTCCAGTGTAATACATGTGGCTGTATCACCGCATTGGCTACCACAGGTAAGCATTGAACCACAGACAGAAGATAACCTCATAAAGTAATGCATACATGTACATGTAGGTTACATATACATATATTTGGGCAATAATACCACTAGCTACCATAGGTAAGCACAAACAGAAGCGCAATGAGCAATACTTGAGCAATATTTATACCATTGGCTAACAGTGGTAAGCATTGAACCGTAAACAGAAATATAACCACATGAGAATGAGATGATGCATATACATGTGGCAAAAGCGCATGCAGTTGCAGGTGAACAAAACAAACAAACCACAGAAGAAAAGACATTCACATGTAAAGTAAGATTTAGTGCAACACGATGAATAAGACTGGTATAACTTGTATATCGTCAAAGATAAACAATTGATTTCAAAATTAATTCTCTAAATAGATCTTCACACTTTCAAGGAATTAGCCATTAGGCTAAATTAAAAACTCAGAATAGAACATGGTTACATGTGCTTGCTTTGTTTTGTGCAAATATGTGAATTCCATGTATAAAATAACAGATTATATGTGTGAAATCATGTGTCACATTTTTTGCCAGATCAATATAAAATTGTTTTTGATGTTGCAAATTAAGGTATGAAAACCTTGATCAGAAATTCATTTTGTTTGCCCCATTGATCATAATATTTTTCGCTGTATTATGAATGTTTGCACTAAGAAAAGTTCATATTTTCAGCTTTGATTATATCTATATAATGTTTTTTCTAGACCCTTTGTTTGATAAAAATTTATTTGATGCCTTTTATGCGTATCAGTTTTGTCACTTAATAAGGCATACATCCGAAAGTATGAACAAAAAAGTTATCTCTATTAACCAGGAAATGGAGAAGAAGAAGAAAAGAGATTAGTTTTTATTTAATTGATGCTGAGACACTTTGATACAGAGACTTCCTGAAGATAAAACCCGAGCCCATCTTTTGATGTGTCTTATAATTTTGCTTTCCATTACTTTGTAATTGTCGTCGTTTAGTTCTCAGAACTGTAATGAGATCAGTCAATTAAGTTCATCTGTATATAGATTACGGTTTATACAGTACATCTTAATACCGGTACCATATGTGGAAAGACTTTTTGAGTTTCAGTATCAATTAAATGATGAATTACGGGAACCTATCATAAAGGAGTGATGCAACTGTAATCGTAATACATTTGGCTGTGTATTCTATTTCATGCTTTTGGCGGAATGCAGATTCTGCTAAATCAAGTACAATGCTAGGTGCCATGCATATATGTTTAAGAATAGTCAAATTCAGGAATACGCTAATTCAAATCCACGCCAACTTGTTCAAAAACTAATTTCCGCAAAATATTGTACACGCCAAATATAATACGCTTACAGTATAAGACATCTCTTTTAGATTACACATTAAGATATGAGGTACTTCATTTGTCCCTATAAACATGTGAAAATTCAAAGAATTCCATAATGGCCAATTTTAGCAAACAAGTGTTGGGCTTTGCATATTTTATGAAGTAAATCAACTTCAACTATTTTGACATATTACTCTTAACCCTGAAAAGATTTTCAAATGCATGTACATGAGGTTTGATGAAGTGAGATGAAATAATTTTTTTTCTTCATTTCATGCTTAACATTGACAGCTTCTTTAATTTATAAAGCTGGGTCACATTTAAATGTAGGTCTTTAAGCCTCGTATTTACGTGTAATATACTTTTACTTTTTTTTTTCTTTTTAAAGATGCCAATAAACATTCCATTGTATCTTGTAATGCTGTCAAGCCATTGTTAAGACTGATGCGGTCGATGGATCTCCGTGTCAAAAGAAACGCTACAGGGGCCATTCTGAATCTAACCCATATACGTATGTATGATAAGCTACCTTTTATTGCCATAAACCTTATTACTTCTAGGGCAGTAACCTTCTTTGACCTACCAAGTCTAGCTTTAATAGCAAAACTCAATTTCTTTTGTATCCCAGAGGAAGAAAATGGTTGCAACTCATTAGAAAAGCTGATAATTCAGAGAATTACTTCCTATTTATTATTTATAAGGGCTTGGCGGTCATGCATGGCCGTTTCGAGACTAATAACCCTGGCATATATTGAACTATGGGATATTCTAGAATTAAATTTCAATAAAGCTTAATTGCTTTGGGATTTTTTTCTTGACTAATTACTAATTAAAATAATTTATGGTGGAAAAAATCATCCATGTAAAATTAATAACTGTTGGTTAATTTGTTGATTTAAGTTGTCCATGATGAAGTTATCGAAAATAGTCTTTAACAGTACATGTATTGGGTTCTTTAGCTCTTGCATTTCATATGGAAACATTTCTGTTTATTTGCAATGAACTTGGCATTAAATTCAAATCTGTTTATAATACATGCATGTACTTAGATTTGTTCAACATTACATTGCTGAAAAGGTCTTCCTTGATATAATTAAAAAGCTATTCACATTCTGTTTGAACAGTAGCAATTTTATTTTACATACATATCCTTTGACAACAAATGTTTCCTCCAAGTTTTCCCAAGAGAAATCTGTAGTGGCTATTTAGGGGTTTGATAAAGACTGTGAACTTATGGAAATTCAAGCCAATGTAATAATAAAAGTCTTTGACAAAAATTGATGGCAAGAGACTATGTCTTACCATACTTTACCCTCTTATGCAGCCTATTATTAATGTTTCCATATATCAGGCCAATATGTTTGCATGGATATAAAAATATGCTGCTGTTTTTAGAGCATCTATTGCTTTCACATTTCATGCCATATTAATAGGTCGTGTTATTTAAGTGTTATTATCTGCTAATGCTTATGAAAGCATCATCTTTGTATGTTTGTCCTTTCCATTTTTTTGTGATTGATATTCAACATGCAAATTTTGAATTTTCAAACAAAAAGTAAAAATGACTTTCCTTTACTAAAAAAAGTTATTTGTGGCTTACAGAACAGTCTTGACATTTTAAAATGTGAAATATTTTAACAATGAACAAAAAAAACTTGCAGAGAGCATGCAACATGTGAGAGAGAGTGAGGGGGGAGAGAGAGAGAGAGAGAAAGAGAGAAAGAGAAAGAGACTAGTCACACTCTGGCACATTCAGCTTAAACTGACAATTTTGTTGTTTTTGTTAGAATCCAACAGGAATGAGCTAGTGAACCAGGGAGCCATTCCTATCCTGGTGGAGCTGATTCACATGTCTGACTATGACATACAGTACTACAGTGCGGCCGCACTCAGCAACCTGGCTGTCAACCCCAAACACCGCGCCATGATGATAGCGGTGGGACACTCGGATGTGGTCCGGCAACTAGTAAAACTCCTGTCATCAAAGAAAGACAGGGTGAGCAGACATTCCATGGTCAATTATTAGAGGGACTTTTTTTTCATCTATTGACTGGTGTTGTGGGTATCGGTAAACAATAATGGTAGAACTGGTAGCTTATATAATGCAGTTACAAAGTACATATAAAAATGTTTTACATGTTTAATGATACCAAATAGAAAAGTAATTTTGGTTTTTATTAATCTTTTCAATTACAGGTGAAGTGTCAGGCATGTTTTGCATTGAGAAATCTAGCATCAGATGGTAGGTATGCTTACAAATCTGTATTAAAAAAATATGAACTTCAAAGTTTTATGTACATATTACACCAGGCTACAGATGTATAGCATTTATTATGGGATGGTATATACACTAGATACCAATGCTAAAATTATTTATCTGAATGTATTAAATGTGCACTAATTTCATTATTTTCTATTTTAAACGCCGTGTAAAGATATTCAGCCGAGTTGAAAATTTCTTATGGTGGCTATTTTACAGATGAGAACCAGTTACTGGCTGTAGAGACTGGTGCTCTGCCCCCATTACATCACATCTTGACTTCCTGTCGCTCGGAGACCCTAGCAGCTGCCGCAGCCTGTCTCAGGAATCTGTCCATTCACAAATTGAACGAGGTATGCTTCCTGTCCATGTACCAATGGATCTTTGACTTTGATGTCTCTAGATATAAAAACAGCTTGTCGTTTTATTCTTAATGTTTGTGATATTTTGTGTTTGATTGTTATTCAAAAAGTTAGGTATGCAAGCACCTAGCTGATAACTCATATTTTTGTGAGGGTTTTTGTGCTTTAAAGAAATAAAAGTGTAACCAGATATCGATTGCCATGCACCATGTCCCTATCAAATTAGATCAGTTGATTTTTTTTTGTATATATGTTATTCAGGATTTTTTTTATTGCATTTACATGTGTTTTTAAAGATTGTTTTATTAGATATTGATGGTCATGCACTGTTTTCCTATCACATCAGATCAACAGAGCTGTTTTTGTAGACGTAAACACATTGATTTGGACTTTGATTGTGTACGTCTCTTTGTGTGCAGGCTCCCTTTATTCACGAGAACCTGGTACCAGATCTGTGTCATGTTGTTTGTGATAGCTCCAACCCCGAGGCCCAAAAACACATCGCAGGAACCCTACGCAACCTTGCCGTCAGTCAGTATGTACGAGTAAGTATTGAATTATGAAGGATCAGATCTTTAAACCAAGTGTTGTATAATGAATTCAAACTTTTTGTCTAATAAACAGGTGATGAAATTACACTAAATGTGGTAATGTTACAGAGATGACATTCCTTTTAGCTCGGGATAAAGGGGATTAATCCGCATGGGTAGCTTGACCGGTAGAGGGCTTGATTAGTTACAAAAACATTAAACTGGAAAATTACATGATCAGTACTTGATTTAAAAAAAGGGAAGTCAAAACTGTACTTGCTGGTTTTCTTTTGCTGTACTATATACAGGCACACACAATGGCATCGTAAAATGTTAGCTCCTTCTCATATGAAAAAGATAAACTGCATTTTTAAAATAACTGAATGACTTTCGAAACAGGAGGGTATGGGGGTATTATTTTGGTGACAAGAAATTTAAAACTTTTAATGTACATAAAAAATACTGTATATCTGCATCCAATTAGTATGAAAAAATCTCACTTTGATACTCCAGCCCTCAGGATCACTTTAGTCAAAATTTCAGTCAGTCATAAAATTATTGTTTATCAAAATATGACGATTGAAATTAGCAACTTTAAATCAAGACAATTTTAGTAGCATTTCAATTTCGTCAGTGTTTTCGATCTAGAGACATTAAGACAGTGTACAATTTTTGACATAAGTCTAAGATTGCTTCATGATCCTGCAGCCAGAAGTCTTTGAAAGGTAAAGCGTGTGCTACATTTAGGTCCAAACTGTTTGTCATACTGTTCAAAGCTATATAATACACTCTAAAACATCATTGTTAACAATTGTTTGGTTTACCATGCATTAACCATGGACCACATTTCACTTGCAGACCTTGATTGAGAATGACTGTGTGGAGGCCTTGACCTTTGTCCTGTTGGATTTGGAGTCCAGAATCCCCGTCCTCTCGGAGGTCACAGCAGCCCTAGCTGTCATGGCTGACGAAGGTACATGTTCATGTAACACAATACTGATGTCTCTGAATAAAGGACAGTCAAATATCAATCCAGGGCCGTATTCTACTAACTCATGTTAGTATATATGTCCCTGATAAATCTCATATGTGGGTATCCCAGCCTGTTTGACATTTAAAATGTTTTGTTGCAATTTCATAAGAGTGGGTTGCTCTTTAGTGTCATTTCAGAAAAATGTTTCTAAGGTTTTGTGTAAAAGTCATGGATTTTTTGTGCTTTTGTTTTAGATGATGTGAAGTACAAGTTGCTACACTTACAAGGTGGGAAGGCCTTTAGTAAGCTGGTTACCCTGGCCTCACTGTCTAGTCACAGAGAGATACAGTACAACAGTGCAGGCACTCTCGGACAGCTAGCCCTAGTCAGTAAGTATAGGTTGTTCTTTTGATGATGTGGAGATAAGCATTTCATTGTAACAAAGTGAAAATATCTTTTAATGATAAAAGTGAAAATATCTTTTAATGATAAAAGTGAAAATATCTTTAAACAATAGCAATCTGGTCAGTGAGTAGAAAGAGTTGAAATTAGTTTTCTTAAATATTTGAGGATTAATTATTATTTTAGTTTGATTAGTTTTGAAATGTCAAACTACCTTGGCATTACTTGTTGATAAGCAAGGGAAACAAAATTCGAAGTGAAAAAAAAATCAATTATGGAGAAAATGTCCCGAAAAAAACTAGATTCCATTAAATCTTGATAAAGATGTTGAAAATTATCACAGTAAAAATTGGAAAAATCAATCGTTTCAATTATCTGTTTTGGTCATGTTGATTATGTCCAAAGGTTCAGTTGCATATATGGATATTGATACAGTACACAGGGAAATATTCGCCCCTTGTTTTATTTCGCCCCTTTCGCCCTCATTGACAGCAGGTTAATTTAAGACTGGGTAAATTCCAATGTCTCAAATTATTTCTCATAAACACAACTGTTTCTGGGCAAATTCAAGACGGGGTGAAGCTGTTTGCTTGTGTACAAGGGCAGAAATTACACGGAGCAAAACCCTGTATGCAGTATTGATATCCACACTGTTACAGTACTAACCTCTTAAAATCTCAGAGCATTCACATCTAATTTCATGCAGGGACAGTCTTCTGTCACTTTTTCTTTCGTGCCAGTTATTTTAAAGATAAACATGGATATAGTATACATTGTAATGTGTGTTGCCTTGTCATTTCAAGTTGATTTTGTTTTAAATAGCAATTTATGGATTTGATATTAGCTCTGAATTTTTTTTTACAGGTTTACCTGAAGATCTGAAAGAAGCTAATAAGAAGGGCATTGTTCTTTACATCGATAAATTCCTGAAATCACCAGATCCAAGTTTTGTTCATGTAGCCTTGTGGACTCTTAATATGCTACTGAAAGGTAAAAAACCATTCAATAAAAGGATGAAACAAATCCGTTATACTCCAATATTTACATTTTCAACTGTCTTTGTCTGTGATAACATTGCGAATCAATTTTGAACCCTAAAACCCAATAACTTCATAAAACATGAGTGACACTAAATGGGCGTGTCTTATAGCATAACCGAAAAACGGTATCGGCTGCACCGCGTAGTAATACATAGCATGTATGTGCTACATAAAAAAATAGGGGTTTTAAAATAGTGTTGTTTTAAAGTGTAGAAATTGGAAATAATATAAATATAAGAACCGGGTAATAAGAAATCATTCTTTGAATATTATGAGGTGACGTGATGATTTTGGTCAGAGTGTGGTCAAATCTATCATAAAGCCCTCTTGACTTTATTGGATTTGACCATGCCCCGATGGAAATTTCACCTCATAATAGTCAAAGAATGATTCCTTCTTCCTTAATTAAATGAATGTATTAATCTGGTTTTAACAGTTAAGAAAGTAACTCTGTTTTTGTTTTTCAGATATATTTTTCCTAAGGGCTTTCACTGATCACAGCATTGAGTCTGTTATTGAGCAGGTCCAGACCACTCATCAACTGACCAAGATCCAGGAACTGTCCACCAGTGTCATTGATAAACTCCACGGAGTCATGGCCTCCTCATCGTCCAGTGAGGACTAACTTTACCCTAACATTGGAGTCATGATCTCTTCTTCCAGTGAGAACTAATTTTACCCTGACCTTGAATTATCCGACATTAAGCAGGTCTAGGCAACCTCCGTTTTTGGAGGATAGCTCAATTTCAAGATGGCTGCTGATTTTTACCATATATGGAAAGTCACTTTGCATTGTGGGTGAAATTATCCTCCATTTTTGGAGGATAGCATGGGTATATTTCAAAGGCTTCGTGCATATCTTTAATGAGAAAATGCAAGCACCAGATCATATGGGAATTAAAGTTAAGGGAATAAACTAATGATTGTATGCGGCGATTTGAAATTCTATGTATAGTATTTTCACAATATGCTTTGAAAGTGTGTACTTCCTGTGTTCAGTTTTACAAATGACATAGACTATTTACATGTTTCATTTAATAAAAATCACAAAATAGTGATGTTTATTACTCATTAAAACATTAATGAGTTCATTCACGTTTAGAGACACACAATAGATATCTTGATCTGCTATATTGTACATGTACAAAGTAAATGTTTGCATATACCTTAGGAACTTTGTAGCTCTTATTCTAATTAATTCACATGTTATTAAGTATCATTTAAATTTAATCCCTTCACACAAAAAGACATTGTTAAATTTTATTAATCAAAATGATACCATTTATAGATATCAATTATCCAGAATATTGAAAAAAAATGTGAGAGTCTTCACATAAGATATTTTTCTTTAAAATCAGCCCTGCAATTATTTAAACTTAAATATTTATTAAATATTATCAATAATTATAATTATTAATAGCTAAATAAGGTGATATTTTTATAGTATAATAATTATATTTTATTCATAGTTAACTCCCTTTGTAAAAACAGAGTTAATTGCCCTTCATCTGAAAAGATCCACCAGGGGGCGCATACATCTATCCTCCAAAAACGGAGGATAAAATCTATCCTCCAAAAACGGAGGTTGCCTAGACCTGTTAAGAGGAGACCAATACAGTTTCATCATTTTGACTATGGTGTCTATGAATTGTTTTTTTTTAATCATGGATTTTTTTTTTAAATCGGTTTACACTGATCAGGAAATAGTCAACCGATTTTGTATCTCATCAATTATTTGTTTTATTTATTGATTCGTATTGTATAAAGTTTAATGTAAAGATTGAAGAAATCCATTGAGATCACTTACAGAGATTACTGTTTTTCACTGCTAAAATGCCAAATGTGTCTGTCAAAGCTGGTAAGAATCCCTTAATATACTTTTAAACAAAATCTTCATTGTCTTTAATAATAATATTGTGAATTCATATTTATTTTTAAGACAAATTTTATGTAAAATGATCTATTTGAAAAACCAATCAGGTGAGTGTTGTGGCAAACTTTTTTAGTACCGGTATACAACTGTATGTTGTAAATGCATTTAACATGACATTGTATTGTATTTATTTATTCAATTGTACACTTGTAGTAGAACACTGTATGTGTATTATTTTGATATTGTTTATATTGAAGTACAATTGTACTAATACTTGTACATGGTGTTATATGTGGGTATGGTGTAAGTCAGGAGCTAAATAATCCTGGTCCGGTTATAAAAGTACTAAAGGAATTGTACATAATGGTACAGTACTGAAGCTCATACTTGCCAGTATTTCTCGAAACAAATACGATATTAGTTCCCATACTCAAAAGTCATTACTTTATATTGATGTGGAACTCTGTCAAAAGAGCTTCAAATTAAATTGTAAAATATTTACAGGTAAATTACTAAGAATACTGTGAGAAAGATGATGGGTACATTGACAAAGGGAAATAACTTAAAGAATGTGAAAGTCGTCAATAACCAAGCACACAAATGTGATAATATTGCATTTGTTACAATTATGGTAGGAAGTGTGAAAGGAAGTACATGTAGGTGTCTTAGTATAGACGAAGAAAATAACAAAACCTGCAGTCTACATCGTGGTCCATTTTCAAAAACAAAGATCATACTGTAAATACCCTGCATAGAACTCTTAGAAATAATGTGATCAGATATGTTTGGTAGGAAGTTGTTTTGAAGATTTTACATGTACTTTTTAGTGACACTGTGTGATGGTGTTTGCAGTTTTAGGATTCTGGTGGGCATTTCAGTTTTGTAGCGTATTTGTTTTACAAACCAGCTACTGTCTTTGTTGAGCAGGGACGTGTATTGTTTTTATGTTGGCACTCCACATTGTTATTTATGTTTAATGTTGTTCATGTACATCCTTTTATTTAATTTTCTTTTAAATCGATGGTTTTTTATTATGAATAAATGAACATCATACGTGATATGTTGTGAGTTTTAGGCAACTGGTTGACAAGAAGAAGGTAGTATATATTTACGTTACGTATGTAAACTGATAAGTTATATGAAATCATTTCTCCATTTTCATTTTACAATTGATGCTTCTCTGGTTAAATACTCAAATGTAATGGTCAAAGTCAATCAATTCAAAACTAGAACAGATTTCTCTTAACCTAGAAATTTTAATTAGTTTCATAAATTGTGGGAAATAAAATATAGAAAAAAGTCTATTACTAGGGTTAAATAAAATCTACCGTTTATTTTTTTTTCATAAATTTTACTTTCTCAACCGTTCTACTGTTGGCATTTAAAACACTTTATTCACCAATGTCAAAGTTTTTAAAAGATTTTGGTCAAAACTAAGCCCTGATTAACAGCCGTTAAGTGTAATTTTTTTTCCCTTGGCTGTATTATTTTTTGATAATTAGTCAATTACCTAATTGGCGTATCCGATTTTAATTCTTTTCTAATCTGATTAAAATCAAATTTTTAGATCCGCCCACGCAGATTGCTACATAAAGGTGATCAACGTGAGCGGATCCAAAATTATATCAGATCGAGTCTTATCATTAAAGGATATCGATGATAGCGGGTCATCGTCGCACACCACGGTTTTGGGTCACTAACGATGATAGCAGGTACGCTTCATCCCCAAATCCTTAAACCCATGTTTTTTTTTGGTGCAAGATACCAAAAAATGATTGCTTTGAGCGCGGATTATACATGTAAGGTCTGATATTCAGAAGGCATGATGGACTCACAGCAACAAATAATATTTTTACTGTTGGCGGTGTGTCTGAAAGTAATGATTTTGTGAATCGTGTTTTGACATTTGGTTGCGACAACCTACCACAATTTAATATAGTCTATTTTACAGTTTGATATGGTACATGTACCCCACTCTTGCACATTTTCGCTAGCCAAGGGTTTCCGGTCCACTCCGCTCCCCATAGGGAGTAGAGTGGACAGAAGACCCTTGGCTAGCGGAGATGACTCTTGCAGCACTTAGAAGATAGTGCAACACCGACCATGGTTTTGCTCTTTTGCTACCCCTTTATTCAGTGTCGAATGCAGAGGATGCATCGTATTCTATTCTATATTGCAGGAATATATCAATACCAAGTATTACCCTCCGATATGTTGTTCTTTTTCTGGAGTGGATTTTGCAGATTTGTACAGCTGACTAAATGACTTTCTTTTTAGCAGAAGTTTGGCCGTTCTGATGATTTTTGTATATACACCATTATTTGTCTATGGCAAGTATGGCTTGGTAACATGCGATTAGATAGGAGAAATCAATGGGGACCGGACACCCCAGAACCTTCAGATCGACTTATTAACTTCATAAACCGGTAATAAAGTTCCATACAATGTATATATAAAAGAGACATCCCCTCCCATCATGACCGTTGGAGGGATCTCACTTTTAGCAAATTCCTCTTTTTGGAAACCCCTCCCTTAAGAAAAGTACACGTACAATGATCCGCGAATGAAGTTACTGAATTATGGTGAAGAAGGACGTTACAAGTTTCTGAAAAGTTCTGAATCTGTATGTTTAGAGAATAAATAACGAAGGTAGATGAACAGACATGTTTTAAAACATGCCATGAAGTATAAAACCATATCGTGTTGAGTCGTAAATAGTTCAATTTAAAGTGTATTAAGTCTTAAGGTACCATGACCAACTGAAAATAGAGTTTCCCTTTTTATTA
Organism: Magallana gigas; assembly: GCF_963853765.1. Lineage (NCBI taxonomy): Eukaryota > Metazoa > Mollusca > Bivalvia > Ostreida > Ostreidae > Magallana > Magallana gigas. The sequence goes on along the minus strand of NC_088857.1, from coordinate 31,754,283 downwards.
TCCGGTTTAAACAGTGGCGTCGGAAGAAAAGTGAAATGGCGGGGGGGGGGGGGGGGGGTAGACTTGACAAGCCAAAAAAAGGACTTTAATAGTTTTGTATAACCTTGCAAAAACGCCCCCTTCCTCCCGGTTTCGACGCCTATGTATTTTTTGTTCCCATCATAATCTAGATTGTTCAGATCGTTTAAATTGTTCCTTCTCGTAAACTTTGAGTTCACTCTGAAATCTTCCCGGCTACAATTGCAAGCACCATTGCAACCAGCTGTTGTTCATTTCCTTTAAAATTACAACTTTCAAATTTTGTTCAATTTTTATCAATCCTATTGGAATCAGCTTGCGCTATCGTATGACGGTAGTAAACTGCATATCGTTAATGTAATGCAGTTGACATGTAACAGTGTCATAAAAACCGCGTATATTACCTTCTGAATGCACGGCGACACCTATACATGGTCCCTTTAAATGGCTTAGCAACGAGTTCTCGTTCTTGTCACCAGGGCCGCTATAGACGAAAAAACTAGCGAAGTCGAACGAAAACTTTGAACTTTGCAAAGTAAGTCTATAAAGTAAAAATGGTTTATCGCGATCTGGGATAAGTGTGTTACTCGACAGATTCCCCTGTGTGTGTTTGATAGACACACACACCTTGCTGTGTACTTAATCATAATATTGTCAACACAGTAGAATAGCCAGGTAAGAAATTTAAAGAGATATTGTTTGAAATAGGTGGTTTCATTTTCATCTAATTTCAATGCTATCAAGTTTATTACAAGAGGGTCTATTTGCATCGCTCTTTTGGTGCTTGATCAACGCTTCTATTTTTATTTTTTCTTGACAGCAGTGCCAATTGGCATTGGTCAAATCTTGAAGATTTTGCAGACAGTTCAAGATCAAAATTTTCAAAAGTTTAAAATTGCATTATCACGATGTTATTTCATTCATTTTTTTAGACGTTCAGTAGAAAATTCAAACAACTGTAAATAATTTCAAATTTTTCTCAGAGTCTTTCACCCCGTCAGCTATATTTTGTTTCCTTTTCACGTGGCTTATTTATTGAATATATATGAAATAAACCTATAGGCATTTAAATTGTTCAATTAACAATTTAAACTGTATCGTCTGTAAAAAAGAAAAATCCTAAGTCATGGCTATAGTTAAATTTTAACCATGCACAACAATGCTTTGCTATGCTAAGCTGAGACTAATTTTTGCACCGGATAAAATACTATATGTCACTAACGGCATTTAAACTGCAATGGGAGTTGTGTGTATTTACATTTTGACCTGAGCTGACTCGTCGCGTAGGTAGCAAATTTATAAATTATCTCGTGTTTCCCTTCTGTCAATAAATTCATTCAACTCAAAAAAAGTATACATATCCTGTTTTAAATGAATCTAGAAAACAAACCGCACTAATGACCAAATGTATATATATATATATATATATACTAGTATACTCGTGTCCTATAATTCCGGCACGGTTTTAGAAAGGTATATCGTCTTGAAAAATATTTGGAATTGTTGATCCTATGAATGCTTTCAGATAGTGAAGGGCCCTTTCGTGGAAATCGTAAGTCAGACCTGCTTTTAACAATGTTATTGAATGTTTTTAAAAAGATGTTTTATTTGGTTTCTTCTAAAGTAAGTCAACCATGTTGATATATTGACACAAAAAGCGGGTTTGTAATTCAAAAGGGTTAAAATCGTCAAAAAGTTTAAAGTTCCAAAAGTTGTTCAAACGTTACGTGTGTACATTTGTTCTCTATGCATATATCTTGTCTCTAAGTGAGTTTCAATCTCGAGTTACACTTTTAAATCGATTAACTGCCCGATAAAAGGACCGAATTAATCTCAGAAATCCATCGAAACCTGCTGCTACGTCGCAGTAGCGTGTTCGATGTAGATTCTGGCCAGTGTCCCCCAAATTGATTTTCTCTTCACGGGGGCCCATTGAAAGCGTCGGCTCCATTGATTGTCAATGTTAAAAAAACCCCGAAAGGTCTCATCCGAATATAAATCTTCAATTAGTAAACTCGAAATCGACAGTTGTTTTCCTCAGAATGATATAGTCTAAAAACTGCCGTAACCTTTGCAATTAGTAAAATAGAAAAAAAAACCTGTTTAGGAGTTGAAGAGTGTAGGACTTAATTTGTTTTTTTTATTGCCACTCCAATATCCATATGTTTTAATTACAATCAGCTGGTTCGTTGGAAAGCACAAAGCAAATAGAACAAGCATGGATCGTATACAACTTTTAGGTTAGAGAATAGAAAATGTCAATTGTACAAATACGTTAATAATTGAGTTATTCATGTAGTGTACATAGTTATTAAGGTCTTTTGCTTGGACATTCGTCCCATCGATTTTGCACCCATTGTACTGTTTTAATCTAATGCTTAAAGCAAAATACTTTTGTTGATAAAGGTTGATGGTGACTTTTGTCATAACAAAGATTATTCTTTGTAATTAATGACACATATAAAAACGATTCCAACAGTTTGATATAATCCGTTCTCGATCCAAAATAGTCATTTGCGCTGAATTCTTTGGTTTCCTCTGTCTTGTACATTTATCAGTAATTAATGCATGCTTAAATCTCCATAACGGCCACTTTTTCAGGCAAATATTTCGACGGAAAATATGGAATTTTATGGTATGGTATGGTTGTTGAACATCACGGAACCACCCTCAGTCAAGAAATCGAAGTAGGTTTAAAAAGAAAATATCTAAATTTATTTCTTTTTCGTTACAGATGGTCGGTAAATGAAAATTCAAAATGAGCAAAGACAAGGAAGAAGTCGTCCCCATCGCGGGCCCAGGAAGTAGAATTAAGGCGCTTGCCCCGACGGTCCGCAAACATCTTATATACACCGATGAAAATCTGAAAGTAATTGTCGATTTCTCCACAAATGGGATTAAGGCGTTTCCACAGGAAATATGGAAAAATGAGGAGATAATGAACAAGGCAAATAGGTTTCTGGGTGAAAACAATCGATTGAAGAAACTTCCGAAAACTATTTCCGACTTGGACAACTTAGAGTTTATAGATCTGAGAAACAACTCTCTTGGGGCTCTTCCTGGGACGATATTCAAAATCAAAGCACTGAAGGAACTTCAATGTGGAAACAACGGCCTGAAAACCCTCCCGGCAACCATAAACAAGGCTCCGTCATTGGAGTACCTGTATGCTCAAAACAACAAAATTAAAGCCCTCCCTAAAACCATTAACAAGTGCCCGGCGCTAGTTCTTATAGACCTCACGGAAAATGTCATTCGTTCAGTGAAAAAGACAATATACGAAGTCGGGGCCACTCTGATACTGAGCAAGAACCGTCTCGTAGAACTCCCAGATGCCACTGTTAAAAACCCAGCCCTAAAAAAACTGATTGTCTCTGGCAATTCCATATCACATATTCCAGATAACATAAACAACGTGCTAACGCTCACATACTTAGATTTGTCCGACAATGACTTGACGGAGTTACCCAATCAGATTGGGTATCTCAAATACCTCCACTACCTGAACATATCTAAAAACAAAATAGGTTACCTTCCGGAGGAGATCACCACTTTGCACTTTGCCCTCACCTTTCTGCACGCTTCTGACAACCAGATCAAACGTCTGCCTAAGGAGATCCACAAACTCCAGCGGCTTCAGGTTTTAGAACTGGCTGACAACCAGATAGAAACTCTGCCAGATAATTTCTACCAATTGAAAAACATCAAGAGGCTTGATTTGTCTGGCAACAAGCTCTCAACAGCTGCTGGAATCAGCAAACTCAAGTCCGTAGAGCACATCGGACTAGCTAGAAATTCCCTCACCGCCTTACCAGAAGACCTTCCTAACTTGAAATCGTTGGTTTCGATTGATGTAACGGGAAATTACATCAAAGTTATTCCCGAAAACTTGCACAAAGTAGGCACGCTCAAGAGTTTTAAGGCAAGTGACAATAAAATCAGCAACATTCCCGAATCTCTTGGCGAAAACCAATTAATAACGGAACTCTGCGTTTCCAAAAATCGGCTGCAGGGTCTACCCCAAGACATGAAGAAACTTAGAAGCCTTGAAGTCTTTGAGATGGCGGACAACGATATCAATGCCTTGCCAAAGACGTTCGACTTTCTGAAATTTCTGAGGGTATTAGATGTTGCTGGCAATGGACTAAACGAACTGACGTTGCCAAAGACACTGACTTCATTAAACTTGTCATCCAACCCGATTTCTCTTCCTTCTGTGGACCCCAAATCCGTTTTGACTATTCTTGGCGAAAAAACATGGGCGTCGCAGATGACAGTTCTTGAACTCGAGTCTATCAAGCTTGAAGAAGTGCCCAGTACCCTGAGCCACATGAAGCTCCTTAAAAAGCTCAACATGCGAAGCAACCTTATCAAGGTAATACCAGACGAACTGTGCAAGCTACGACTCTTGGAAGAACTAGACGTTTCTAACAACGAGCTGGCGGACCTACCCGACAGTATGAGCAATATGAAAAATCTGCGAAAGCTGAACGCATCTGAGAACAAGATTCAGCATTTTTGCCCAGGTCTCTGTCTTTTACACCAGTTGGAGGAGATAAACCTGTCTTATAACAACATCATGGAACTGCCAGAGAACTTCGGAGAATTGAACAAAGTGATTCGTCTAGACCTGTCCAACAACGAACTTATGGGTCTACCAGAAGACAAATGGGATGTTCTTGCGTCCATGTTATTTCTGGATGTTTCAAAGAACCACATTAACGTTGTACCAACAGATCTGCCATATTTATATCGAATCCAAGTTCTGAAAGCGGCGTGCAACGACCTGACGTGTTTACCGGGGGATATCATCAAGATGGTGGGCCTGGAAGTTTTAGACGTGTCCGACAATTTACTGGAGTCCCTCCCCGATAGTATATGCAAGCTGCCTAATCTAACAGAACTGAATGTGTCCGACAATAAAATCAAGTCTTTCCCAGGTAAAATGGAGAGTCTGAAACAGCGGTGCACAGTTAACGTGGAATCTCAGTCCGCCTACAAGCAGCGGGATCCGCCAGATACTCTAAAGGCTGGGGAAGTACAGACGGACGCGGATGAATCTCCGCGGAGCTCGAAGAAAATTGACTCGGAAAAGTAGTTCTCTGGAAAAGCACGTGGTTTTTAGTGCCAAAACAAAGCCCCAAAAGTATTATGATTTTGATATGTTATTATTTTCTTTGTGACGCACTAGGCTTTTTATTTACATAATGGTGTAACTGGTCATTTTTTTGTTCTTGTTTCAATCATTGCACACTCCGCAGAGCGTGTAATTTAACTACTTTTACAAGTATTTGACTGTCCTGTCTTTTGTATATCTGTTTTTATATCTACGTGTATTTATATTTATTTGTTTGAAAGATTAAACAAAAATCATAAATCCATCATAGTTAGTTGGTTGATTGTTTAATGCTCTACGTCCGTTTCTAGAACAGGTCATCCATTTTTGGAAACCTGACGTCATCCTGTTATTTCAATGTTCAGTTTTTCAATCTAACACTATTCCACGAAGAAAAAACCTCAATATTATTATATCTATAAAGAAAACTTTATATCAAACTGATTATACATCCATAGTTTCTACCTCTTGCTACTAAAACCAAAATCTTGTAGACAACTCTTTTTATTACCGAGATCAATACTTCCATTGCATTTTGTATGTGAGGTAACCTTCTAATTTTAAGCATGTTTTCGAGTATATATCTTTTCTTTAGTTATCGTATGAGATGCCCCTACCCCAAGACAATTACTTTTATATTTCATTACACCTTGACCATAAGATACACTGCATTGTTGCAAAGATCAGTATGATGAATGCCATTCAAGGAAATGTATCTAAAAACAGTGTAATCTGATTATCTAATCTAAAAATCAAGATTATTTATATTTCAAGAGTAAACTAAACCTGTCACTCATTTTTTTAATATATCACAACCAGATACTTTCAGGAGAAGACACATGGCAACGTCTAATCCAAAACTTAAAGGACAAAGAAAATTTTAATACAAATTGCTGTTAATATTTTTTTTTATTTCTAGAGGAAATATATGACATAGCTGTGATTTACAATGACATCAATAAACACATAATCCTTAATGCAACATGTTAATGTCCTCTCACTGGCATGCACAGCATTTCTACAGACATGAACATTCAGCAATTCACACAATACTGCAGTGCATTTACCAACCATTTTCAACAATGGGCTTCAAGAGCTTATTAATTAATTACTAAATGGTCAAAAAATCTTTGATTGACAATTTTGATTACTTATTTTTATAAATAGATTTAAAATATGACTTGACTTGAAAAGAAAAAAATAAATCAATTTTGATTTTTTAAACTTATAAAATTTGATTTTGTAAAGATTTGATACAATAGTACAAAAAGTATGCAGGAAATATGTATATATCAAACAGGTGGTTTTTCTTTCATTTTCATTTATCTCTTAAATAGCATACACCAACAGGAAGAGGTGAGAGATGGCCATGACATATAGGTAACATGTTGCATTAGTGATTGTACCAGCAGATCAAAGTTCACCGGGTCACAAAACAGGAGTTGTTGTTCTTGACTTCTGGCACTGTCAAGGCATTGCAATGTTTTTTCTTTTCATTTTATTCCAATATTCAAGAAAATAAAATCTCATTTACAACTTCCATTTTTAACATAAAAAAGAAGATTGAGAGATTTTTTTTTCCATTTCTTTGAAAGAATTTTTCTGACATTATAGCACTTTTATCTAAGGAATTTTCATGACATTAGCACTTTTATTTTTAAAAGAAAATTTTTATAGTTACATCTACAATCAATTGCAATGCCTTATTTACAAAGGTTAAAATATATATTCATGAAAAATACAAGCTTATTAAATGAAATCATAAGGGACACATTGTTTACATCAGCTCTATGGTAGTCCAACATTGACTTCAGATATTGTATCGAGATGGACCAAAAAAAATATAAAATACACATATCTAGCTGGGAATCGAGGCAGAAAAAACACACTTTTTTCTGAGGTAGTTACATAAATTCATAAACATAATTCCATTTCATAAAAAAAAAATATCAGCATAATTTAACTGTGATAAATTCTTGTTCAACAGATGGTAATTTTTGATACAAGAACTGAGGTATTAATCGAACAATGTATGTGGACTTTATGGCAGTCATACTGTGACTTTCTGAGGTAGAATTCTCCATGGATTTTTACTGATGTATAAATACTGGTTTTGAATCTTTTTAAAATACACGTAATTGGACTTCTATATCATATATTCTCTGGATTTAGATCCTATATTCTTGAGGTATTTCATATAGAATTTTTCAAAAAAAATCTCATAAAACTCTCCTTTTAAATAACAAAATTCAATGAGCTGAAATATAGTGGAACACTAACAATTGTACCAAAACAAAAAAAGTTACAGGTAATATTGGTCAAAAATATTCGGTTTTGTATATCAGTCATTAAATTTATGCTCAAGAGTCAGCAATGCACTCTTTTATGACTGAAACATCTTCTAAACATGAGCTAGTACAATGCAATCTATGTGTATAATATATATATGTAGATAAATATTACTTTTTACATTGGATCTGACATTTGTTAAGTAACTATACAAAATATACAGGAAAAGCTATATGAATTGACAGGGTTACTATGTACAGCAAACAATATTGATTTAGAATTAAAAAAAAAAAAAAAAAAAGGCCTTGGACACCCAGATATCATACAAAGCTTAAAAAGACAAGTTAGACTTGGCAACACTAACAACCTTAAGATGAAAACAATCGTAACAGGTTATACCCTTCAGTTCAAAGTCAAATAAAATCCTTCAGTCTCATGCAAACTCTCACTCTCGTTAATAAGGTATAATTCTTCAGCAGTCTAGGTTAACTTATTCCTATCATTGACAGTCTTAAAAGCCGAAAATCCAAATATTTTTCTTCTTTAAGATTCCTTTCTTTTAAACTTTTTGCCAAGAATTCGAAACCAAAGGAACAATTACAAAATTCAAGCACAGAAGTCGAAATACCCAAGAAACAGTGACACACAGATTATTACCAAAAGCTACAAGTATAATATACATATACAGAATTACTCCATAAAATGAGGTAGATCATAATTCATTTGCCGTCTGCTACCCATCTGACGACATTCTCCTGAGTTCAAGATGTATCATAGTGAGAAAGGTGAAATGTCAAAGTTCAAAGTCATGGATACATGAAAAAATAAAATACTATATGCATATGTATGTTAAAGCAATCCTGAGATTAGAAATAAATAAAGAATATTTAAGAGGTATTCAACACTACTGGTCTTATCAATAAATTTTGAACTTTTAAAAATGAAAAAAATTTCAATTTTTTTAATTCTGAGAGTATATAAGCTATTCTAAGACTGTTCAACTGGAAAACAATTTACAATCTGGCAAAATTTGATAATATTCAGTCTTGATTCAAAATTATGCAAATTTTGGGTTTTGTAAATCAATCACCAGTTCAACAAAAGAAAGAGAAAAAGATGATATACAAGAAATACAAAGAAAGAGAGAAAGGAGCTATCCTGCGCTGTAAACTATTAATCAGTATTGTGATTTAACTAATCATCAGTATTCTGCTGTAACTTATCATTAGCATGAGCACTGAAATGCTTGTCAAACAAGTGTCTCTTTTCTGTAATCTGAAACCCTAAACATGAAATTCTGACACGCCCAACATCTAACACAACATTAAACAACAAAGAGTCACTTCACACCGGACCGACAATTTTATCCTGCTTTCGGATAAAATCTAACAGCAAAAAAAACATGACAGCAACATGACCAAATACAAAAAATGTCAATGAAAACCCCTTCAAATCTGATATAAATTGTAGAATAAAAACTCCAATAAAGCACTGTAAAACTCTAAAAAAACTTTCAATATAATCCTACTATTATTTTGACTTATGCTGTTCTATTTTGATTTCAGACCAATAAGACTTGTATTTCCAACACGTTTTCTAACTAGATAATGTAAAGAAAAAATAGTTTATTTGATTTGAACACCATTAACGAGACATCGTAAACACCGGAGGTTTTTTTAGTATGGCAATGACAAAGAATTCTTCGCCTTGGAATGAAATGTAATCGTCTAGACTCAGCAGATGTATTGTTTTCACCGGATGGAGGGCCAACTGCCCTTATGAGTTTCTTTTAAATTCAATAAGCAATTCATTATGGTAAATTTCACCCCCAAAATTAGGTTACATACAACACTTAGCATTAACATTCTGTCCACTTTAATTAAGACATCAAAGAATTCATTAAATCCCATGAACTTTATATCCTGTGATGTATTTTATCAATTACTCCCACTTTTCTCAGATAAATTGCCTTGTTTTGATGCAGTGATATTATTGGAATGAGGCTACACATACATTATAAAAAATTCTAGAATGAAACCATGGCTTATTGATTTGACTTCACTGGGGGAGTAATTGCATTCAGAAGCAGTTTGAATAATTTGTATTTGCTATTTGCACTGCTGAGCAAAAAAAATTCCTTCCAAATATATTTATATAGTGAACACATTTGATTTTGTTTAAAAGGGGGGAAGGGGGCCTAAATTCTGAAACCACACCCTGAATAGTGTTATACTTAGCATAATGGGCAGTACCCAAAAAAAAATTGATCTTGCACCAAAAGGCTGCCCATTTCAATAATTAATTTATCAAAATGAACGTGATATACTTAACCCCCTTAATCAAACAACCTCTTACTGAATAAGAGAACATATCAAAAATATGAACAAAAACATATACAAGCAAAATATCAACACACACATATAGGTTTGTTCTCAGATAACATAAAAAAAACCTCCCTAAACAACAATATAAAAGATCCTTCAGGAGATTTCTCCTGGCTAATAAAAACACCATATGGCACAAATTTCATTTTCCAGTAAACATGAATACAGAGACGATGTATATCACATAGACTATAATAATAAACATGAGAAGAGGATGAAATGGTTTTCAGGTAGGAATCTTTTACATAAAAAACACACACACAAAAGTTTGATAATGTGCTTTCAATGAGCTCAAGACACAAAATATTACCCGTATTTATAGGTTTTTCCTATAAAATAAGACAGAATATTCAACTGGCACATAACAGTATAACATGAGGTTTTGTTGTCTCCCCTTGTCAACTCTTCTGACTACGGAGATAGAAGAGGTGGATACCTACCATTACCATGGATATGTGACACATTGGTGTGCCTTAAAGAGCAGTGTGAATCACCCCCTAATAATAATGATAAATATGATCTTACAAAGCACTAAATGTTAAAAAAAATAAAAGATGATTTAGCACTAACAAAACGCATGTAAGTATAAACAAAACAAAATAGCAAAGAAGCATCCTTATAACATATTTTTTTACCATTAAAAAATGGTAGAACTATTTAACAACTTTTTAGACAAAGTCTCTAAAATTTCTAATTTTTTTAACACATTATGATACCAATAAACCATTGCCTTTTGATTCAAAATTACATTATTCCAATTTTTCCTGATAATAAAAACTGTGGATTTATCAAATACATCAAAATAAACACTCTGTCTCATTTTCTAACCTTGAGTGTAGTTATGTCATTTAAAATATCATTTTCTGCTAAAATATGTTGACAAAAATATATAAACTAAAAACAAGAAAAAATATTAATTCTTCAAAACCGTATACATTTACATGTATGAAAAGATTAATAGATGTCTTGAGATACATACTAGAACAGAAGTTTTGACAAGTCCAGATTACGAGAACAGGGCAATGCACATGGAGAGAAAAATTCCTTGTGCTGGGTTTCCAAGATGCACACACACCAATCCATTAGGTACTAGTTGAGATCTGTTTGTAATACACATACAAGATAACAGAGAAATTGCTTCAAACTAAACTGGACTTTATCCACCGCTTGAAAGCTTGAACTTGGAGGAACTTCAGAAAATGTCAACTTCGAACTTCAATAAAGGCTATCTAGCGACCATCTAGGAGGGTCACTGTGTGATGAGGATGATGTATTGCACTTCTGTTGAGGTTCATCTACAATCAGTCAAGACAATGCAACATTAATACACCTTTGCACATTGAATATTAACGAGCGAAATTCTTTTTTGTTTTTTTTAATTTAGAATGCATTAAATTGATCACAGAATATTTGAATTTATAATATAGTCCTAAAAAAGCAAACTAATAGTTATGTCACATAAGCAGTGAAAAGTAAACAGCCTCATTTTTCACAAAATTTTCTGAGGGAAAAGTACCCCTTCCCTGAATTCTTCACTTACCATTATGCTGACTTCATTATCTGCTTGGGCACCAGTTTAGGCCTGGTACTCCTCCCTAAAAGGTTCATAGTTAGGGATGGTGTGTGGATACTTGACATGCCAGACAATGTGGAACATAAACTCGATCCGGTCCTGGCAGTGCTTCTGACACGAGGGACATCGGAAGGGATCGTCGTCCACAGGCGAGTGCAGACTCTTGTGAAGGTGGTACATGGTGAAGTCGTGAAAGAAGATGTTGCAGTGCGGGCAGTGGTGGATTCCAGAGTCGCCAATGGGCGTAATGGAGGTGGTTGTCACGTCACGCTTTTCCTCACTTTCTGTCTCCGAGATCGGAGGACTCTTGGAGGCATTGTTGGAAGCCTCCTCCCGCTTCAGGTGTTCGGCGATGATTCTGGACTTCCAGTCTCCGTCCTCGGACTCTCCACTGCTGGCAGACTTCATGCTGAGGTCAATGACTTTGTTGTCAGCTGATGAGGTATTTGGGTGGTTACTATAAATAGATGATATTGGAGGTAGTCGTCTCAGGGCAGAGTGAGGTAGACTTGAGGTGGAGGCAGATTCATTTAACAACCTGTTAAAAACGGGTCATCAATGTAGCATTGCAATTTGGACTTACCATGTTGTGTCTAAAGTCATAAAATCTAAGCATGCCTCCTTTATTTTAACCTAATCAATATTAAATTCATTTAATGTGACCTTTGCTATAAGATAAGTTATGATTACATAAATGCCTTCATAGGTTTCATGTTCAAGAAATACCTACCGGTATACTTGCCACTGAGGCTTAAATTAACTGTCAAATTTTTTTTTTTCAATTTAAAATTTCTTGTTCCAGTCTTTGTTCTTTGATATACATTGATAAACAAATTATATACCAGCACAATAATTTATAAATACAATGTAGTATGCAAATGCGAAAAGAAATTTTGAAGACAAAAAATCATAAAATTCAACCCAAGGTCTCTAAATCAAAGTTCTTCTTACTTGAATCCTGACATATTTGTTGACATGGCAGCTGTGACTTGGGTGAGCACTGGTGGACTTCCATTGATAGAGTTACTGCCGGCTGTGTATCCCTGGTAGGATGAGGTGGGCAGTGATGGAGGCGAGTGAAGTAAACCCGTACCGATCTACAACCAACAGAACAGAACGTCAGAATACGATAGTATAAGTACAGGAGTGAGTACTGACTGCCACACAGGCATATGTACCTACCCTGTTTTTAAAATCTTGCTACACAGGTACTGGTACATGAAAGTGTCTGGTTTTCTATTATGTCTTGATGGAGACATACAGTATCCATCATTTATTAAGCTTTGATTTACCTTATGTATTGTGTAGTTAAGAAAGATAACTCTAGTCATCTTGACAACTATAAATCATTATTAACCAGTTGTTGTTCATAGATCCACAATAGTAAAATGAAGAAAAATAAATAAAAATTCAAATGCAGAAGTTTTTAACTCATTTACTGTGTGTACATGTACGCACCATACACTTATATATATTATAATGATACATGTATATAGCTATTTGGAAAATTAAAACTGGGTACTGGATGACTTACAGCAGAGGTGCTGTTAGATCTGGGGGCCATGTAGAGCTGGTCGCTGGCCCCCATGGAGTTGTGCAGGCCTGGGTTGGAGAGAGAACGCTCCTGTCTGCTGGGTGAGGTAGGTGGGGTCACCTGCTCCAGTTTGATGGAGTCGGGCGAGCCTGTGGGGCGACGGTGCCGTGAATCAGTGGAGGTAGACACACTGATGTCAGAGGGGGCGCTCATTGTGGGCATAGATGCAGTGGAACCACCCGCCTGCAGCCTACAAAAGAGAACACCAGAATGGAAACTCCTGATATTTTGTTGCGTAACTTAAAAGTTTCAAATACGAGATGCAAATTGGTGAACAAAACAAATCTTCCTATATGATTAATATAAAAGAGACATGGAACAAAAGGATAAAGGTGATGTTAAATGAAATATTCAACATATTGTTCAGCATTGAAAAAGGATATAAAGCTATAGTTTATTGAAAATGTGCATTGTTGCAGACAAATTTGAGAAAGAATTATGTTCAACAGAGCGACTTTTCAAACAATTCGTTGTACCTAGCTTGTGTGACTACTGCACTCTGCATCAGACTTTCGTAGGTCAGTGCATGGTGTAGAAGCGCCCTCTGCTGCATGGCAAAGGCCTGGTATGTGGCCAGGTTCATCTGACTCGTGTTACGACTCGTAGGAGCGACCGGGTTCCTATAGTTGACCAGCTTCCCCCGCATGTGGACATTTCTTTCATGTCGTCTTAGATCATTGGACTGAGTAAAACACCTGCAATACAAAAGATTTAGGTAAATCTCTGCGGCTTGCGTAATGTAATTGACTTAAGAGACAATAACACAGATTACAAGTACATGTAACAAATGCATTATTTTACAGGATAATGAACGAGATGGGATTTATCTGTATGTCCAATAAGAAGGGGGAAGGTGTGTATAAGTTTGTGTACATGCTTGTGTAAAGATACAGTATAAAACTATTTTCATATCATCCACATAGGACTAGGAAACAGATCTTTCCGCTCCATAAAATAAATACTCTATTTCATTAACATTTTTTTTATCATACTCGAAATAATTTGATCTGTATTTCTACCATTAGTATCAAATTGGCATGAAATATTCATTGCATTCAATCAATGGAAATCATATCGCAATAAATATGATGACATATGACGACATTCGATGAATATAATGATGCTCAATTGATGCATCTCCACATCTAATTACTATTTTATGTTACCATATGTGCATTACCCCACAGCAGTTAACAATATTTTCCCTCTTGATGTTTAATAACAGTGGGCTGCTCCTTCGCATCAACAACAAAATGCCTCAGACCATCGTAGTGTTTCCAGGTCAAAATGCAAGGACGAGCAACACATGTCTACACATGTGAGAGCATATCAATGCACTCTTTACAATTGCGGGCCAGCAGAATCTATTGATCAGGTAATAATGGGGTTCCCTGGTTTTTTTTTTTAATATTCATAAAACAAAAAAAAATATGCTACCATATTGATTTATAGGTATATTCTTGAAAACTATTGTAATGGTCCACCCACGTGTACTGCTCAGACCCTTAAAACAACCCCCACAGAAAAATACATAATCTGCCTCAACCTTTAAAACAATTATGTGCTTTTGAGATATGACATTATATATCTCATTTCAATTTTTTTCCTTCATGTTTTTACATTTTTTCCATTTTTTGTTTTGTTTACACATTAACTGCGCCTCAATGGGCTTTTAACCCAAGGCAAATTCATCATTATGAAATGGTCACATGACAATGGTATCCATCGACCTATGTGTCCTGACGATGACCTAAAAAGACCTTCATAATTAGATTATCATTTTTTTCTCTCATTTATCTCCTTTTTTTCATTACTAATAATTCTGTAATTCTAAATTGTTGTTTTTAGCCTTGGCCCATTGCCAAGCTTAATAATAAAGCATCTCTCTTTCTATTTTTTTTTTCCTTCTCTCCACTGATCTGGGTGAATAACCTTCCCGGATACGCAAGTAGTAATCTGGAGGTCGATACTTAAAAACATGCAAGATGACTGTATCCCCGAAAAAAAAAAAAAAATCGGTTAGCACATAAAGGCTTTGTCCTGTAGAAGAGAAAGGAAATGTGACGACATCATTACAAACCAATCAATATCGCACCGTTAAAGAATTCTCTTTCATCCCTACAGAGCTGTGGTACTCGGGTTCTTTTTACTTAATAAATCATCTTATTTACTTATATAATTTAATCTAGTGTGCAGTCACTGTCCTAATTTGGGATTGGAGAGAGGGAGGGACATGGGAGGCATCCGATTTCACTTGTTGTAATAGAATGGGGCAATACCCACAGCGTGACCTGAATTCTTGTAAAAAGAACATGGCCCATAGGGCAAAAAAATTCAATAGGTACGCATGTACAGGCTGGCATAAGAGATTTTTCTGCTAAATGAAGCACATCTAGAAGTCTTTCAACCTCCCAAGATTTCTTTTCAAATAGCGCAGATAAATGGGTTTTTTAAACTTTAATTACATTCATTGCATGAAGGCAAGGTTGAGTTATCAAAAGCTTTATTTCAGAACAGGCAAACATATTTCAAGTTCCATTAGGGTAAAAAAAAAAGAAGGATATTTAAATCATCTTTGGGCATTGCATGACGAAAGAAATTAGAAGCACTTAGAATTGCCAACATGCAAGAAAATTAGACCAAGTTTTTTAAAAAAACTGTTTATGCTGCAACAGATACATTATTATACTCAAACATATAACCGCTGAATGGTATAAGGTTGTGGTTCTCATGCACTACTGGGCATACATATGATTAATTCATTCAATGAAGTTCTCTGGTCATTGACTCAGGTCTGCCTGATATCAAGCAGAGAAATTAGGCCAACGGATTGGTCATCTGGCCAATTTTTTATTTTCTTGCTCTCTTTTTTTTTTCTTTGTGTCACATTACATTGAAATTTCAAGAGGTTAAAAGAGGTAGGTCATTTGCATTTTGTTGGCAATTAACCCACAATGACTCAAGTTTCACCAAGATTTCAGTAGATGTGACTAGCTGCCATGTTTTCAGAGATAGGGTTACATTTCATGTTTTTAGGGCAAATGATTTATGGTTGTATACAACAATCTGGCATGAATACAAGAAAACAAATCTACGTATTACACAAAAACCTCTCTCTACCTTGCAACAATATTCATAGTACACACACATACACACAATCACTAAACACACACCCACCCACAAACAAGGCCAACTCAACATGAGGGAAATGTTTTGGATTTTGGCTTGCTGGAATTTACTCTACAACTTGTAAGCTTTATCTGAGGTGAATGGAAGCTACGCCAAAAATCTTGCTCCGTAATCTTATCAGTGACCCCATAGTTGTATGAAAAAACATGATTTCATTTTAAGTCTCTTAGATGATGAGGCAAGACAGATGTACCATTATCTGAAACTTTCCACTCTTTTTACTTGTCAGTACAGGGGTCGCCCTCTTATAGTATCAGTATCATCTTGGACTTGCAATGTCAATAAATCTCTTCCCATGAGAGTTTTTCCAGAATTATCCATTGTGAACCCTCCCCCATCATTTATTTATTTTAAGAGATTTTTTTTGCAAACCATCAAAGCAAGTCATCCTCGCCTGAAAAAAAAATCTTTTAATTTCTAGACTGTAAACTGTATCTGAAGAAAAAAAATCTAGCATTTTATTCTTTGAATAATCAACAAATTTGATCAATAACTGGAAATCCATGTTAACCTAATTTGCTCTGTCTATCTGAGAAAAACTCTTTCATTTATTCAAAATAATGAACGAGAATTTTTGCTTGAAATCAGAAAATAAATTACGGTAAGCAAAATATTTACAATATATATAACCTTATTTTCTCAAAAATTAATAATATAACAAACCATTTGCCGAAAAAGGATTTCATAAAAAAAATCTAGTTACGTTAATCCAGATTGACTTTTCCGTTAGTTTTCATTACATGAAAATAACAACCGCGACGCACGTCTTAATTTCCAAATCATCGACGTGATACATAAAGGTGTTTTGATAACAAGAAGAAGCTGTACTTTCTTAAGGGTCCTCCGTCTGAGGGCTTTGATTATGGGCGACTTGAGCAAGGAGAATTTGATTTTACGATGTCCATAAATAAACAAGTGAAAAAAGTAAAGCACTGTCTGGCTTCGTAGACCAGCAGACGTAAGACTCAGCCCTGATGCTGGTATTTCTGACAGTCTGTCCTAGCCAATGGCTAATAAAGCGGCAAGGGTGATTGGAAATTACCAATTACAGTGGCAGATTAACTAATAAATACTTCACCTAAAAGCCAAATACACTTGGAACAATGGCTGATGACCAAAATAGATTTTTCTGGAACTACGTTTTCTTTTCCTTAATTACAGTATACATGATTTATTTTCGAACAATATGAAGAAAAGTCTTTTTTGGTTTGATGAAGGCCTTAGTCTAAACATATGTAAGAAGCAAATCATGAATCATCCCTTTCCAACAGGAACAAGATTTTTTTTTATCCAAGTCACCCTGTTTAATTTGTAATTGCTTTACATGCCAGATGTAAAAACAAGCCAACTTGTCCATTTGGCAAGGCTGGCTTTTTATCACTTATAAAGCCCACAAAGGAACTTCCTTCATTCATTATGCATTCAGAGCCTTTTTTATTTCTAAAATAGGGTTCCAAAAAAAAAAAACTCGGTCCTCATCAATGGTGGTAAGTCCTTTTAAAAAAAAAAAAAGACACACTATGCAACATTAAACAAACTCTCCCGACTTACAATTACCGGTACTACAGAAAGTTTAGTTGACATCCAATGATTAGCCCATCTTAACATGTAAGCGTGATATCAAGTGATTCACAAAAAACTATAATTGCTTCACCTATCCCACCAGGTATATCTCAAAATAGCTTCACATTTTTGAACTAATGCAAGTGCAGGTTGTTGTTGGGGGTTTTTTTTACACTGTTTATTCAAATTTACGCTAGGATTTTACAATTCTTGCATGCATGGGTAGAGAAATATCAAAACAAAAGCTAGTTAAGTTGCCTCCATCATAAAATATATGATTATCGAAAAAATCAATTTTTTTTTCTTTTCTGAGATACCAACTTTCATTACATTAAGATTTGCAATAAACAATTTTTTTAACCAGGTTAAGAGATTACTGTAAATATTGCTTAGGGAGTCAATTGGAAGGAAACATCTTTCAGAACATGCTTTTATCCATGTATCAAAGTCACTGAGGGCCAACTTTCAAACAACCACTATCTTGAATTGCTAGTACATACAATCATAAATTATATACTAGATCTGATTTCCTATGTAAATTAGGCATATTATATTTTTCTCTCATACATCTGAAATCCAAATAGAGTTTTTGTTTTTTTACATCACTAATGCATTTGATCTGCTAAAGGATTGTTACATGATGGAAAAAAATATATAGGTCCATTAACCATAAAATAAGGGTATATTTATGTAAAAAATTTCATTTTTTTTAATATGTCCTCTGGAAACAGTCTGACTAATGACATTTATATATATCTACAATTTAAAGCTCTGACTAACTTGTTATTCCACCAAGAAAGAGAGAAATCATGATGATAAAATAGCAAACTTCCTCGCAGACAAATGAAGCAAGGGGATTCAGGAAATAAAGAAGACAAAAGATGTCGTACAGTGAGAAATTAGCAACCAATCGACAGACCCTGGGAGTCATATAGCAAAAAAAACCATCACTTCGTACAAGAAAAAAAAAACAGAAAAAATAATTAAAGAATAAAATGAAGTAATTTCTGTAAAACTACTTCAATCTAAACCTGAATGTTTGTAGTAACAAAAAATATTGTTGGACTATGAACAATACAGGCCTTGTCCAAAAACAAGTCTTTGCTATATAGGGTTAATACTGCAACAAATGTCTAACAAGTTTTAATGGATGGTATCATATTTTGCAATGGAGAATATGCAAGATGGGGACACTGCATGCATAGCACTGACGTGGATGTAACATGGTATGATGGGGACACAGATGAGGGCCCAGCTGTTGCCGTAGAGTCAGTACAAGGTTTGTAGGTTGGTATATGATTGGAACAGAGACAACAGCAGGTCAGATCCCATACAATACATGCTGAGCACATTTTACATTGACGTATATCTCCACTTACTGCCGACTAAATGTGCCTACGATTTATTTCGAGTAAAATAAAATAAAACTGGGGGGGGTTATTTTGTGGCCCAGGTACACCATCAGTGTTAAACACTTCATGAGAACTCGAAAATTATGCCCTTGGCTCCTTCTAAAACCTGTGATTAATATCAATCAACATTTTTTGAAAACCTCCATGCACCTAATGACATTTTCAGGTGATCTTAGGAAAAACAAAGTTTGAATTCATCTGCTCAGTTTGTTGACAAAGATCATCGGAGTGTTTTTTTGATAAGTGGTCTGAGGTGAGTGAACTAAGAGGTGTATGTAAATACTGGTCTCTTTTTCCTATAACCAAGGACATGAGCAAACGTTTGCCCCACTGAGGTCAAATTAGCATTCAGAAGTACGATCGTTCATTCCCCTCGTTGGCTCCCGACAATATGTTGTTCATTCTCTGATATAATACCACGACCTAGCTCGCATTTAGTGAATAATATGTCATATGAATGGATTTTTTTTTTCTCCCTTATTAATTATCGATATTAAAATTGCCCCTTGTGACATGCCTCGACAAATGGACTATCAGTTGAATTAAACTTTAAGCTCTGAGCACAATCCCCGTAGCTTAACTATTGATCCCTAACAATGCGAAACGCTGCCATCACTCCTCCTCCTCATATTTGCTCTGACATGCATCACTGCTTCCCAAAAGAACCCCCCCCAATCGATGTTTTTAACAAATTCTTTATCACGGCAGATCACCTATACATCTCCTGGTCTCATGTTTTGTGTCAGAAATGAATTTACAAATTTTTTTTTTTGCATGAGAAAATTAATAGTGCTTTTATGTCCCAAATGAAACTATTGGCAGAACAATTTAGCAATGGCCATTTCCACTAGCAGTAAAAGTGCAACAACCACATTACTGCATAATAACATGTCACTTGATCCCATTCACAACCCTACAGCAAATATGGGATGGATATTCCTTTTTTATGGCAGAAAAACAACTTTTTAATGTCTTTAGAATTCCACAACCTGCCCTGCTGCTAACGAACACTCAACCGCGCTGGGCTTTAGATAATGCGGTTGTTCTATTCGTCAATTTCCCCTCAGGAACTCCTTAGCATTTGATTCATGCAGTACATTTAGTGCATGCATTCCGCAGTGCAGAAAGGCTTTTCATTATCGTTGCTCATCACACTGTTTTTGGTCTTGGGCTGCCACATCAAACAAAGATACAAATGATACATGCAATGCATTGCTTCTTTTAGATGATCATGATAATTTTTTTTTTATATCAAGGTAAATTCCTTTTCTAACTACAGATTTTTTTTTAGTATGTGATCTTCTTTGAGAACTGTCCACATTTCAACTTTTGATGTTTTATTTTTTTTTTTATCACAAAAGGTCATTTTATTCACAACAAATGCAATCTTTTACATAATCTTACATATGTATGTCCCTTTATGCATGAAGACTACACAGTTCACAAATGACAAGGAAAAAGCCTCAAACTAAACAGATTCATTATCTCTTCCTCATTGCTTGCGCAACAAAACATGGATTTATCTGCCAATGTCATTCCAGTGATCCAATTCAAGCACAGAAGGGAGACAATGAGCATTTATCATAATTGAGACCCCCCACTCAAGAAAAACTGACAAGGGAATCATGCACGATAACCTTTCAACAACTTCAACGAACCCTTAAAAAATGTGGCTGTCAAAGCATGATATGTGTATGATATGTCATTTTCTCACAAAATATTCATACTGTGCACTCTAAACTTTATGCACTTAATGTTAGAAAAATGTGAGCAGATGCATTACACAGTTAAATCCTCCAAAAATTCTGTACTTAAATGTGTGTGCATGTTTTTGGGGGTTTTTTTTAGGTCAGACACGACCTTTCTTTCATTTTTTAAGAAAATTTTCTGTCTCCACAATGTGAAGATTTCCACTTCGTAATTTCATAATTATATTTTTATGTAATATGGTTCTTTTTCATTTGGATATAAAGTGTTCAATTGAAAATATATAGTATGACTTTACTTATAAGCATTCAAATGCATTTTGCGTGCTATTTTATGGAAAATTTTAAATATTCTAGCTCCGAAACGAGCCTGGTAATGTACTCTGAATTTTTGGGAATTAACGGGTTTAAAAGTTAATAAATAAGAATAAAATATCAAGGACAATTATATAAAATAGAGGAATGTCTCGTCTGTCTTTAACTTGTAAATGCGAAACCTATGAAAAGCAAAAGGTGTTGTTTTCCTATAATTTGATGTGTTAAAGTCACTTAAAGACGAGAATATGGTAAAGGTATATATTACTAATGTAGATGACTTTATCCATTACAAAGACAATTCTTCTCATAATCACCAAAACTTTGGACTTCTTACACCTAATAACTCAGGTATTAGTCTCAGGAATCAGGCAAAAAGATGGCATCTTGGAACACCTTACAGCCGCTAATGGTTCTGATGATGACAAAGGAGAAACTCCAATTGTCTGGGATCAACTTCCAAAGGAAATCTTAAGCTACTAATGATCAGGTACACCATTGTAACAAAACATATGCCAGACAATTAGGTCACACCAAAAGAAAAAAATCAATGCTCGTCTTGAGACAGACAAGGAAAGATATTGAGCATCTTGTCCATCGTCTCTGTCTGCTTCTTTGGTAAATGTGATCGAATTTTTATCATCTCTCTTCCACATACAGCAGCATTTAAGAATTAAGGGTCAAAATCTGTTACGTCTATGCTCAGACGAACGTGATGCAACAAATTTCATTACGAACCCCCTGAATATATCACCCTCCTGCAAAATGTCTATCAACTGGTCTTACATGTCTTACGCATGGGCTTTTGCATCTTTTTTGTGTGTGTTTTGTATGTTTTCCCCCATCATCATTGACTTGTTAAACCTGTATGATGAACATTTGGCACAGAATCAACAGCATAATGGGAAATACTGCGTTAGAGAGAAAAATTCATGATGGAAACGTGTGGCAGTAGCCTTTTTTCTCCTTTGTGATCTCCCTGTTCATCTATGCAATCTGCCACTGCATGTACCAGATGAAAGAGCCCTCCCCCCTCCCGTATACACACTTGCATACTTCCCATACGCAATTGGTGTCAAGGTTTAGTGGTTTACCTAACAATCTGCTAAATATATATATATCATAGATAGGGAATGGTTTGCATAAGGGTTTTATTATACATGTTCAAGTAAAGAGCCTTTATCTTCTGAAATCATTGCTCTAAGTTCTTGTTCAGATGGTAAACGCATATCCTTATCTCGGAAAATGTGTTGGGGACATAATCTTATTAAAGGTACACAAAAACTAGCGACTAAGTGTGTGATGTTAATCGTTATGTCCTCACAGCACATTCACTAAAGCTTTTACTCATGCTAATTAAGTTGAAATGAGCATAACATTCATTCCCTTTTCCTTCCAAAGTTGTTGACTCTTGACTTTATTTCCTTGCATACAATCCCTGCATGTGTCAAATCTGGATTTTTTTTTTACATGCAGTTATTAAGTACTTGTGGTTGTTTTTTTTTTACTTCCTCGTTTTAATAAAATCAAATAATCAAAAGCATTAAGATTCACCCCTGTCCACTCCCTTCAGGGAAGTATCTATAAATATGAGTGAATTGTAAAATGTAGTAGAAAAAAATCACAATACACACTGGGGAATTGTGTCAAAAATTGCTCTCAGTAAACTTATAAGTGTTTTTAATTTAGTAAACAGTTACTCGCTTACTTATCATATATATCAATTACCGGTATATTAACTGTGTAAACTAAACAAAATAAACTTAACCTATTTTTGAACCACGTAATGGTAATTAAAATAAGGGAAATGTGTTTGTATGCATTTAATGAAATTTTTAAATATTTTCTACAAATTAACCATGTAAAATGCATTTTTATCTGAGTAACCGAAAAACCAGTTTTACTATCTGAATACCAGTTTTACTGTACGATATTCAGATCAATCAGCAGTTAACCAAGTACATTACATGTTGACAACACAGTGTTACTGGTCAAATTATCATAATCAGAATTAATAAGGTAGACTCATTGTACCCAAAATATTGTTTACCAGTATATATTCCACAGTGCTAACGGGCATTCTTTCTGCACCATCAGATCAGGCTAAGCCTTAGTTGCGCTGATTGGTTCTCAATTGAAACAAACATTATTAATAAGTCCATACCGCACATCACGATTCTGCATTTCATTTACTTATTTTTGCGAATTGTCATGTTAATAGAACTTGCATCAACAAATGAACAATAACTGCATCTACAAATGAACGTAATCTCACCTGTGGCAGATTTTACACTTGTAGGGTCTTTCCCCCGTGTGGACCCTCTCGTGAACTTTGAGATTTGATGACCACAGGAAAGACTTTCCACAGGTCTGGCAGACATATGGACGATCGGCTCTGTGCAGCTGTTCATGTTTTCTCAGGGTAGCTACCTCCCTAAACGATCGCTGACAAACTTCACATTTATAAGGGCGGGGTCCTGTTGTGGCAGGGAGGCGAATTCCGTTTTGCTTGTCTGCACCATCCTCATCCATGGCTGAAAAAAGTAAAAACTGAACGTAACAGTGTGGAAAAGAAATCATTTATTTTCTTTAACAAATTTTTACATGCCCTTTCCTGGTTATGCCCTTTTCAGAGGACAAATGAGCACTGTCAAATCTAATATCTACTTCCAAGAAAATCCAGAAATTGTTAGACCTAAAACTTATCAATAAAATTAATACATAATGGAGATACCCTTTAGCATGCAAGCAGAAAACTCAA